>NC_141399.1:15982500-16607500 GCF_034619465.1 Leptosomus discolor
GCTATGTGCCTCCAACAGTGACTGGATCATCTGGTTTAGAAAAACAATTCAAAATTGTAATATTTTTAATAGAAGTTACTTAGGGAAAAATTAGAAAAAGGGAGAACGAATTATTTTTATAACATGGAATGTTTCACAGAAATTCTTCCCATAATTATATAATTAATTTCAAATATGCATTTATTTCTTATTTAACATTTAGTTCATTAACTTTTTAATTCCTTAGAAGTTAGCCTTTAGCGAATTGTATCCCATTTCCATTGGCAGAATGTGTTCAATAGTTACTGACAAGATAGGAGATTATTCTTACAAGTTTCAATTTCTTTTTTTTGGTGTCTAACACAACCACACAAAGTGCCAAGGGCAGGCCTGGCCCATTACTTAAACAGGCTTTGGAGCAAGTCACTATTTATTAGCCAAATGGGATTCTACTCTGTAGTGCACTTCAGGGAGGTATTCACAGACGTTAATGTTTGTTAATGAAGATTCATCTCCCAACACTCCCTTCATTGTCAATAGACTGAAAAAGCATTTTCTAAAGGCTCATTCAGAGAACCTAAAGTGAGACTTTTTCTTCTAGCGTTTAGGAACACCATCTTTTATCTACCTATCTTGTACAGAGTGCTTTTTTTTTTTTTTTTACCATCACAGAAAAACAAATAATGCCCTCCTTCCCAGAAATATCCATTAGTATAATGGACCTTTAGGTTTAAGTTTATTGAAATCAACCTGTATTTAAGTAACAATGTTTACACACATTAAGAGAGATCATGAATTACAAGCATCATGACATCTTTAGGCTATCGCACAATTAATGTGTAAGCAATGAGCTTTTTAAACAAAACAAGTTAATGATGGCATTATTTCTAGTTTAGAAACAGAGGAACCTATAAAATAATCCCAATGCAAATTTGCAAAGAATTATGAATTTGTTTTGTTGCTAAAATATGAAAAGAAGCTATTTCAAGGAATGAAGTATGTCCTCTTAACCTGTGACAACAAATTTGTTTGATTTTTTCTCTTCTCAGTAAGAAAGCAATTAGGGATTTTTCCAATAAAAATATCCTTGTCCATATACAAACACTCCTAGTAATCATGTAATTACCGTACCAAATCAGATTAAATTGCTGTCAGTTGAGTTCCCACTGTTGATTAACTTTCGTATACTCTAAACCTAAATGAAGTCTTTGGTAAAGTCACTTAGTCATTTACAAAGGTGTCTCTATGATTCCAAGAAGTATAACAGCAATATATTATTTGCTATAATCATCAAATATCCAAGGTCAAGGATAGATCACAGTGGACCCCTTCTTTAAAACCCAAAGAAATACAGAATTAAATTATGTTGCTTATTTTTGTGTTTCTCGCCATGACTTCTAAATGTAATAGTAACCTTTGACCCCCACACATTAAACACCATAATTATGTAATTAAAACTAATTATGCAATTTAACATACATATTTTTGTCCTACAACAGGCAGGTCAATTACCTCACTCATTGACCTTGGAAGCTTTCACAGTTTAAACAAAACAATGAGGCTTTCAATTAATTTTAAAGTACAAACAGAGAAGGAGCAGCAGAACCACAAGTCTTCAAGCTGATACTGCAATAGATGGATCACTTACAAATCTCTTCATTTTGTATTACATAAAATAAATCTCTTGATAAAAAAAACTTCCAAATGTCTGTCTTGTATGTTTCTGTCATTAGAAATGTTAACACATTTGTGAACAAATTATATATGCACATTACTTGTGAAATGCAAGCAAGAAAGTAGAACAAATAATACTTTTTTCTTTGTCCCTCTTATTTTCTTCATTATGGTTTTATTTGCTTCCCCCTGCACTTCTCTACCTTTCTCCCTGTCTCACCTTCACTTTCTGAAGTCTTTTCGTTTCCCTTTTTTCTTTATCTTCTCCGTTCCATTCCTAGCTATAAAAGTTGATAGCAATTTATATATTATCAAACTGCCATTGCCGTTGTCTTTCCCAGTTTCCACCTGCATCCCTAACTCCATTCACAAGATGGTGTTTCTCATCAGGTCCTGGCACCAGTGGTCTTTGCTGATAATACAGCCCACTGAGGGAAATCTGGACTGCAGAAAGCTACAGCTAAAACAAACATGGTACATGCTCTAAAAAACATTCCAAATTTTCCAGTGCAAGAAGTTTGGTACAAGTGAGAGACACTTTGTGAAATTATTGAAATACATTTCACCTGGATAATGTCTTTATTCTCTTTATATACGTAAGCTATATATACTGCACTGGAAGTTTTTTAAATTGTACAACAGAGACTCACGCAATATTACATTGTGTCCAAGGAACTTCTTTCCTTTCATAGAGTAAAATTAGCATCATAATTCAACCATGTTTTTACTTTTCAGTAAACTAAATCTCAATCACTAAAGAACAATTCTTAAAGTAAATAATAAGTCTTATAAAAAGGATCATGTTCTACTATCCTGTTTGTTCAATTGCTATCTTAGCCACAAATAGTTCCACCAAAATTAATAGGCTTAGCTGTGAAGTAATGACAGATGTGTATATATAGGTTTACCAATCAAGGTTTAAGTTGTTTTCTCTAAACCTTGTTTTAAATCGCTACTGGCAAAATATGTACAGAAATCTTTGCTGACTTCTGGAAAGTAAAGCAAAAATATCTACGGCACACTTTGTGTTTTGGTGTCATTTCTAACATTTTTTGAGTACTTCTGGTTCTCTGCTTTAATTAGGCCTGACTTGCACAAAGGAGCTTGAAAAGATATCAGTAAACCTTTGACATAATGGAAACAAGGAGCACTGAACTCTGAATGGGGAGTTACAACAGGAAAGAAACAATTTAAGATGGTAGCAGGCCTTATTGCAACATTAAACCTCAAACTGGATCTGATTTATATAAAATAAACCAGTATATTGAAATAGTGCCCCAAAATTCTGGACAATAGTTTGAAGGAAAATAATGTGGTACATGTGTAGAAATTCTATCCAAGAGAGTGGAGGAGTTTATTTCTTATATTCACATTTAACAAAAAGGTTCCTTCTGTTTTGAACAGAACATTAAAATGCTAATTCAGCTCATAGAGCATCCCAAACAGAGCAGCAAAAGAATGTGTGAAGAAATCCAAATATGGTGCTATTGAAACAGAGTGGATTAGAGGAATTGGGACAGAATCCTACAAGTGGCTAAATAGCAGCAGGAGATTAGCTTCACAAACAGCAGGATGCTGTTCTTTCCAGACGTGAGTGACATAATACAGGCAAAACAATCAAGATTTTAGCTGATAAATGTATGCATTAGGAAAAGGCCTTGCCACAGAACTTTCGTACTCAACAAACATTTAGGCAAATTCTGTAGACCTAATTGACACTGGAGAGCATTTTGTCTTATATGAATGTTTACTTGATGTAAAACAGAATCCTTTATAACATAAAGACAATAATTTTAAGATCCTAAATGCAGAAAACACAAAAGTATTTGCTTAATGATTCAGTAAAAGGATAAAGCCAAAAGCTTTCATAGTTTGACACCATTTCAATTCTGTCCTGAGCAATTCTATGTATACTAGGTTAAGCATACATAAAAACATTAGCTCCAAATATTTAGGATATCTAGAATGAATAAGTAACAGAATCTATGGAACCCTACTGATTATTCATAAATTCCATACTATAGCAGTAGTATTAGATAAGTTTTAAGGTTCTGAAGGGAAAGTTGCATTTGTAAAGAGACATATTGAGATATCAAAATAAGATGCCCTTAATGAAAAAAAGGATTAATAGATCTTTTTGATTTCTAAATTTGATGGGATTTTATAAAACCACATTTTCATTCTAAACATCTATTTTTCCCTCACATTATTTTCAAAATACCTTTTAAAAGGCTGAGATTACGTTTACTCTCCATCTTATGCTATGAGCAACCAGAAGAAAATTTATTCAATTGTTTTCTAGCTAGGAAAGTGCAAAATATTATGTTTTCCCCAAATTCTTCTCTGTCCTCCACAAAACATCCCTGTGTACTAATTACTTAAGTTTGAAATAAATTATAATTCTTAGGTCAACAACAGATTCTAGCTTGGAGTAGAGGCCAACTTCCCCTAGACTCTTAGAACGTTGCAAGACAAGAATTTCTGAGTGGTGGGTAACTGCAGGAGGCCTAGTAGAGAGCTAAAGAACATTGGAGCACACCACAGGTCCATCCACTGCAGCCCTGTGGTGGCTCCTGGTATAGTCTCACACCTTAAGCAACCTTCACATCATAGACATCATAGATTTTACACATTGCAAACAGTATCTCAGAATTTAATAGCCTCTGCTGAACATCGCCCCCCCCCCCCCCCCCCCCCCATGAATTCATCTAATTTCTTTTTGAACCAGTAAAAACTTTGGCACTCACAGTATCATGTAGCAAGAAGTTCCATAAAAGAATTGCATTTTATACAAAGAAATAAACCATGCTTCCCGCCCCCCCCCCTCCATATTTGGTTTTTTTTACACTACCCAGCTGCTAATTTTATTTGATACTCAGATTAATCATAATATGAGGGATAGTATGTAGCTGGTTTGCATTCACTACTTCATTGGGGACAGCTTTATATTTTCCGGAAACTCTCAGGCATTTGATTAAACCTTATTAGTTCTCCAGTTATCAATTATCCAGTTGACTGTTTTCATTTAGAAATCAGTTTAAGAGGCAGTTGTGCCTTTGAGAACATGAGCTATAGTGATTAAGGAAGCAGGACAGAGAAAAGGCCAACCAGAAGTACAAAGGCACAGAGTTCTGCCATGGCTTGGGCAACTGCATAAGAACATTATGACATTTGCAGAAGACACCTGAAGACTGTATTCCCTGAATCCTTTCTCAGCACATGACCAGAAGTTCACCTATCATCTGATGACAAAACAGGACTTTAACATCACATGACTGAGTGAGGGAACATGACAGATGATGTCTGTATTTTGGTAATTTGATGGACAGGTAAATAGATCTATGGTCATTTCTTCTGCAGAAAGACCAGATTACAGAGCAGATCAAGGTCTTGCTAGCTGGCTCCAGTCTGTGGATCTTGTCACAAGCTGGTCATCTGTGATGTTAATATGTATGATTTCTGGAGATCATTCATAAAACTGTACGATCAGGAATTTGAAACGGTGTAAAGATAGCCATAGTATTTAGCAGTTCTAGCTCTAGACCCCTGCTCAGCTGAAAAACAACTCAACGATGCTGCTTTTCTATTACCTGCAGCATTGTGCAGTTATTGAAATATGTAGTCATCTTGTTCTCATCACCACAGGGAGTGTGACTTATTTACATGTACGGATGTATTGCACATTTATAGCATGTTTGGTACAGAGCAGAGCAGCTCTGTAAAAGCTGATTAAGACATTATGCTGAACTAAAAATTGGATGCTTTGTGAATATCTGTGTTTTGGCCTTTCCCCAAATGTCTTCCCCCAACAAAGTGAGAGAGGACAGCTGGACTAGACTAACTTTCTGTACACAAGAGACTTTTTTCTTTCCTTTTGAAGGTATTACTTGCATGTTATTATATTTACATAAAGGATCTTTATTCTTTCCCATATATAGTAAGTTTCACTCCAGTATGTGAATGTTGTATAGCCATTTCCCCCCAAATACAAAATAGAATTATCCTCACTGCCATTCAAGCTATTTTTTTCCCATTACAAAGAATTGATGCAAATCTATTTTTGTTTGGTCTGTTTTATGCTGACAGAAATTAATTCTAAAGCCTACAGCACAAAGGCGTACAAGTATCACATATGTTTTTAATCTACAAGCAAGTTATCCAATTATTTTAGGTAAACTTTATGTTCACAACCATTCTTACCAACTCTGATATGATAGGTTATTTTCTTCTTAATGGCTTAAGACTGATATGCATTGCTATGGGGAATATACTCTTGAACATTCCTTACATTTTAACTCCCAATCTTGAAATAATAATACAATCAATAAGCACATTTTGTTTATACTTATTAGTAAAAAGACACTAAAAGCATGCTGGGAAATAATATTCCATGCCTTAGGACTCAAACAAGTTCTCTTTATAAATAGGGCTTGTGTAAATCACAGACAAAGTTGACAAATTTCATGGATTAGTCATGGTGAAAATATCAGATTTCATGGTTTAAAACAGATTAATAGGAAAATCGTATTAGAATCCCGATTATCCAAATTCTGCATGTTGTTGAAGAACAAAATGAAAAATAGTGATAGTTCCAGAGTCCATTCACTAATTTACACTTGCACTGAGTCACATATAGAGTGTCTATATGTGTCTTCCTCATCAACCAAGTGCCTTGTGAAACCTCTGAAATCTATATTTAGCTACATTAGGCAAGACACACTAGAACCAGAAAATCAGGAATTATAGAAACTACAGTACATTCAAGTTATTTCAATGCATTTTTCCATCAAAGTATCCTAATGTAAATATTTTGTCACCTTATAGAAAAACTTTAACTAAAGGAAAAAACAGACTTTGAAATGATAGCTGCTATTTTCACAATTACTGATATTTGGTGCATTTAATTAAAAACTAGGGAAAGAATCTCCTATAGTAGTTTAACTTTTACAGAATATCTTGGTATTCTGGTAAAAATATAAAATTCATACCAGTGAAAAACAACATTTGGAGTTAAGAGAAACTATCAGTTTTCATGTAAAACTTCATGGCTTTTAAGTCTTTCATGATGATGTAATTTAAAGTGAGGCCTTATTTAAAAGAGAGGTTACATATGACTATGTGATTCAAATAGACTTGTTGACTATGTAAGTATTTGGCTTGATGCCTACATCTCTTCTACTTAGTTGTATAGACCACTTGTCATCTTTCCGTACGAAGGCAGCCAATTTGTCAGACATTTGCTTTAATTCTTTTTCTTTGTCTTCTTTTCAATGTCCTTCATATACATCCTGGTCATCAATATCATATATCTGACTGGAGGATGGAAATTCATTTGCGTCTCCATCTTATTTCCTTTGCATGCAATCCTCCTGGGTCTTATAGGATGTACTTAATAAGAACCACATTATTCTGCTAAAGGAAGTCCTTCAGCAGACTTTGAGAAGCAGTATGGCAAATTAGTTTCAGAATATGGAAGGTCAGGTTGGAAATAAAAAGCCGCAGTTTTCTGCAGTATTTTCTGCAGTTCAGAAAGTAAGAAAAAGAGGTCTAACTTTCAAGAAAGGACTTGTTTGATGTTTTTCCTTTAGAAAGCTGGATTAGTTTATGCACAAACAATAATGTGGCAGATATTAGCTGAAAATAATTAAAATTAGCTTTCAGTGAAATTCACATTTTTTAATATATGAGCAATCACACTTCTCTTCCAAGTGTATTTAAACACTTTAGTTTCCACAGTTTTAGAACATTATTTGCAACGAGTTCTATACCATTCAAATATTTAAATTTAAAAGTTTGAGTTTGAACATAAATAGCCCTTTAGATGGTTGGAAGTGCCAGGTTTATAGGTGGCCTTGCAACCTTCATTCTGCTCCCTTGTGTCTATAAATTATGGTTATTTCTAACTAATGATCACACATTATTTTTCACTCTAGGATCCCAGTGTCATTCTGTTCACAGGCTAAATGTTTCTTACAGACTGAAGCTGCCCATTTTAAAATGCTGCCTTTGCTAAGTGTCTGCCTGAAACTATTTTTTTCCCGGGCTTCTCTGTACTGCTCATCACCGTATCTGGAAATCTCTAGAACACTAACAAAATGCTTTCTGCACCTTCTGTGTGATGTGAAAAGAGCATTATAATCTGTGTGGGATAAGATGGTGCACAGACACTGGGCACAGTTTCAAAAGTCTTTGTTTGTTGCAGATGCCTTGGTCATTCATTCTAATGCATAAGACTTACTTGCGCAAAGTTCTTCAGTTTTTATAGTCCTTTTCATTTTTGAAACAGTTGTATAGACTTTAACTTGTTATATTTGACACAACTCTATAAAATAAAATTGTACATTTTATTTTCCTCATCTTGTAGATGTTAAAAAGTGACTTTTGCCTAGGCAGCCCAGAGAACTGTTAGAAATGGCCTAAAAGTCAAAACCAGCTGGTGCTTCAGCACTGGTTTTGTTCCTGATGAGCAGATACTTTTACTCCCCTAATGGCAGTATTTTCATTGCTCTGAGGAATTGTGAAGGCTCTATACATCTGAGACAGGTCATGACTGAAACAAATAGAAGTTCACAAAACACCTGTAATTTGGTCTTCACAATTTGTTAGCACATAAGAAATCTGAAAAAAGAGAATGGATAGGGCTATGCTGACTAATAACATTACTGTTTGTCTCTCCCACAGTCACTGTCCCATTTAATATGTAACTCAAGAATGTATTTAGTATAATAGATAGCAATCATGGAACAGCAGTGAGGTACAACACAAAAGGTAGTAAATGGCTGTATAACTGAAAAGCTCTGTAACGTGTACCAAAAAGGGCACCAAAATAAGAATTATATGAACAACTTCAAATCTGGCACTTCCTAACTTGCAGACTCTTGATTTACACTGTAATGTCTATTTAATGTAGCCATTTTGTTGACTTGCAACATGTATTTGCTGTATTAAAATACAAAAGTTACAGACAACTTTAATGATGGTTCATCAGTATCAGAAGCAAATTTTGAGCTCTTAAAAGTGACAGCTGAAGTAAGATATACACCATTTAAAATAAACCTGTGGTTATTAGTGATCACTTCCAATTACAGTGTTGTACACTGAAAGAAAAAGCTGCTAGCTTATATACCTGAGAAATGAAAGCATTTTTGTTTGCTTTGTTTATATTTAAGACACACTGGAGCATAAATCCATCACTCTGAACGAAATCTGAGTGCCCTCTCTGGAGTGGCCATGCAAACTAAAATAGTGAAAATAGGGCTTTTGATTCTTTAAACCTACCAGATTTTCCTCCTTATTTTGAAATGGATCTGATCCAAAAATCAGCTGGACTTATAAGGAGCCCTTTTGTTGATTTTACACTTAGTTGACATACAACACGGAGAGGTTTGAGCAATGCATATGGTCAGGTTAAAATTATTTGATCTACTCTTTGTTTTTACCATCTGTTTTTTAATCACACAGATCTCAATGTATTTCTCATTATCTGTTCTAACATCAGTAAATTAAAATCAGCTAAAAAATTTAATTAAATAAATTTGTTCGTAGAAGCAATGAATGCATTAGGACCTAATAGTCTCAGTCAAGTCTATCAAAACCCATTTTCATTGGCAAAAGCAGATTAAAACTGAAATACTATGAAAATTCCAGTTAACTCTCCAGTAGTGAACTTTTTTTTTGTGTCTGCTTTCATTCCTCTCAGTGATGAAAAACTATTAGAATCAATTTTTGCTTCTCAACATTTTTGGGTGCAAGAACTGCAAAAGACGTGTTTGATTTTCTGTTGACACTAAAATGAGAACCTCCCCCCCCCCAATATTTCCTTTGCAATTCTTAAAAAAAACCCCAACCAAACAAACACATTTTTGACTAAATTTGGTCAAAACTTTGAAATAATAATCTCTTCCCCACCATCTCATATACTGAAAGAAATAAGTAATCCATGTTTGTAAAGTGTTTTAATGACCTCAGATGAAAATTACAGAAATGCAAAGCAAGTGTAATTGTTGTTATTATGATGAAAATGTCTAGTTCTACTCACTATGTTCATTGCCTTAAGTAACGCAGTGGGTAGCCTGTTATTACTAAAGGAATAAACTTTTTCATCAGTCTTTATAAAAATATTTTCCTGGAAATGTAACACAGCATGTAGCAAGACTACTACAATTTTCCATCATCTGAGTACATGCAGCATAGGTTCTGTATTTAGATAATTTTACTTGAGCTTTTTGGCAATAGTTCCTCTCAAGGAAACCTACATTAACCTGAAGTTTAGAGCCTGTTATCCCCAGGCCAGATTCATTGGAATTTTTAATATGGCACTGTCTATTCAACAGTTGTGTGTAAAATGCCAATAAACTGGCCAGAAAAGAGCTGAAGGGCTAATTGCCTTTTAACTCCACGGTGATGATAAAGTCACGTAGAAAGAAAGGAAAAACTCCCACTGCTTTAACAAGTTTATCTGACTGCCACTTTAACATTCTCTGTCTGCATGCACTTTAGTGTATTCACCAATAAAAGGATAAAAGCATTCAAAATCCTGTACCCTCAATAACTAAGAAAATCCAGATTCGAAACGTCTGCTCTGCTGGAATCAGCCCATTAGGTCAGCTAGTTTCTGCATGGTACTTGATTTCAACTATACAGTATATAACACAAAAAATTTTCCTTTTGATGCAAAAGATTATAAATCCTTAGGAAACTGGAGTGAGAGAAGAAAAGGAAGGATATCGTTTGGAAATAATAATAAAAAGCAGAAACTGCTTCTCACACATGAAGGATGAAATAGTGCCAATCAAGTCAGTGGTGAAATTCCCATTGACTTTAACAGGTCAAGGATTTAATCTCAAGATAAAATATAATACAGAAAAATATAGCATCATTTAATTTTTAATGCTGTACACATATATAATTAAAATTTTCAATTATTCTCTATTCCTTTAACCACATTTTATATTTTCTGTTCTATACTTCCTTCTTCAAAAATGCAGTTTTATAAATACAATTTTTTTCATCTGATTGTGAATGAGACTTTCTACCTAACTCTGGTTTTCTGCATTTCTTCACAGTGTTATTTCTTATTAATCTGTAATTAAAAGTAGGCATTAAATAATGTCAGTTATGGAAGCCAATATTTATAGACAAAAGGCATATTTTCCTTTGCCAGCTGAGTGATAACCATTCTTGTCCTACTTGATTCCACAAAATGAGATGGTTATTAAAAGACATTTCACAGAATGATCGAAAGGAAGAAACTAGTGGTCACTTAACTTTTTGCTAGACCTGTATTTTCACTTTGACCAGAGAAGCAACACAGTCAGCTCTGATATTGAATTGACCTTAACAAAATAAAAGCAGCAGTAGAGGCATTGTGATTGCCAGCTGCAAACCACTGAGTGTTGTTTTTCTATCAAAAATCTCTTCCATATTTTTCTTATTGTAACCTGGAAAGAGTACAAAATCTGAAATCCAAAGGAATTTCTATAGAAAAGAATACTGTTAACACCAAAAGATCCTCAAGTACTCACCAAAGCAAATGGTATATCATGTTACAGAAAAATTTAAAAGCAGAAGTTCAAACTAAAAATGAAATGTCCTTCAAAACGGACTTATGTGCATCAGAGCCTATGCATTAATATACTTATTTCCATACAGTTCTGCATTTCCTTTCTCCATCACTTCATAATTTGTTCCAGATTTTGTTATTTCTTTCACATTTGAAGGTACATTGTTCCACATTTGGGTGATGAAAGACTGAACTGGATGGAAGTACAGTGAAATGTTAGAGGCAGAGTGAAAACAAAAATTAAGTTAAATTTTAAATTTATAAGGTAGTAACAAAACTAAAGAAAATTTAGTGCTTGAGGAGACCTAGAATGTTCATGTTCACAGTACAAAATAAACAAGTCCGCTATCCCTCCAAATTTAAAATGCCAATACCCAAGGGAAGTGATATATTTATCCATAACAATACACTATTTTTAGGTTGTCACTGCAGTTCAGGGGTATTCTTAAAGCT
Organism: Leptosomus discolor; assembly: GCF_034619465.1. NCBI lineage: Eukaryota > Metazoa > Chordata > Aves > Leptosomiformes > Leptosomidae > Leptosomus > Leptosomus discolor. The sequence goes on from NC_141399.1 coordinate 15,994,169, forward strand.
TAGATCTTTGTTACTAGATTAGAAGGCAGAGTAAACTAAAAGATCAAGCTAATCTAGGATAAACTTCTTTTCCACAGTTCAAAGGGATTGGTCTTTCCACAGGTTCAATTGCAGATTTCTTTGAAGATGTGCCCTAAAGTTCATTAAAGAAATTTCACTGACTTGAACTGATTTCAACATTAAAAAGATAATGTGAGAGCTTCATTGCCACAAAGAACCTGACAGGCTGGCTTTGAAGCCTTTTTAGGTGGTATTAGATTGGGGTTTTTTATTCTCCCATTAAAAGCCTTTATTTAAACAGATCTTTATATTTAAATCCTTAAGAAAACTTTAAAAATTAAATTAAAAAAAACTTTTAAAAAAATCCAGTAAAAAATCATTACTTAATTCTTTCTACAGAATTTGAACTCAACATCACTGATTTTTCCCCCCCTCACTGACTGTTCTTAACAAAACTTCCAGGTGGTAGCACACACAGTGAACCGTCACTTATTGCTTATGCAGCATCTAATCTGCGTACAGAGCTTTGCGAAGAAGTATAATGTCAAGAACAACTGCAGTCTTTAACAATGTAAGATTTAGACAGATGTACATAGTCTTGTCTTACTAACAGGTACTCCGTAGTCTGCGTTAATAGTAATGTGAAGAGGAAAACACTGATTAAGATTTTCTCAGTCTCTGCTGAAATCAAGAGAAACACATTTGCTGATTATAACTGCAGTTATACTTGGTCCTTAAGAAAGACATTTGTTTTTCTACACTAGGATGAATGCTAGTCTCCTTATTGAGAAACAAAACTAGTAATTGTTGGTTTGACAGTCTTAGGAAGGGGACTTTTATTAACAAAACTAGCTGAAGTGGAGGCTCTGCCTAGAGAATAGGAGTGCACATACTTTCAAGATTTGTTATGAAACAGCTTGCAATGTCTTACAATAATATATGGGTTTAGTACATAATGCTGCACTGATGACATGAAAAACATTAAGAGAAAATTTCCCAAATCAAGGGTAAGCGTATGAGCATGAGTCTTCAGAATAACCAGGCACCCTCCAACTTTCTAGCAACACAAGCTCAGTTCCTGGTTACTATAGACTTCAGACTTCTGCACCAGACTCACAAAATAGTGTTCTTGAATTTCATTCGACTTCACGTTTACTCTAAACACTAACTTACTGACCAGATCCTGTCAAATAAAAACCACATCATGGAGTCTGACAACCATTATTTTGTAAACACTGCTGATGCATGCAACTTGCCTTCTTGGACAATAAACTATACATATTTAGGTTAATTAAATACTTGCATTGCCTCAAAAAATAGCCTACAGGCAAGTATTCTGGCAGTAGTCTATTCCACCTTTAAGTTATTCTACCTTGAACCTTTACGAGAAAATGCTAAATGGAGAACTGTCATATGTACCAAAGTTTATTTGAAACACATCATCTTTGGCTTTTTGATGTATCCTTTGTTATTCTTTCTCTTCATAGAAGCACACAGCTGTCTCTTTAAGCCTATTTATTTTATTTACTTTGCTTTTTTGAGTTCAAGATTTTATCTTGTAGATTTAAAAAAGATTACAGAACTACCTGTCAATGTTGACACGTTTAGGCCTTGTGGTAAAAGCTGTCAGGCTATACAGCTCACTTAAGAAAACTGTGTTTTATCAGAATAATGGAATTGATTACAAAATAGTTATTAAAAATTACAAGATGACTGATACAGGTATACATACTGAAGACAAAACACTCACTGAAATTCACATTAAAGCTTTTGTCATTTAGCAAATCTCTTGCTGTATATTCAACTTTTGCAATGATGAACAAGCAAATACTTTACTGACTAAAAAGATATTGAAAAGCTGATCCTTCTTTCTGTCACCTAGCTTAATGTTAACCATATAATGTGATTAAAGCCTAGACACACATCAACAATTTTTTTTAATTTACACAATGAATTTCCAAAATTTTGTCTACTATCTTGCATACAATCTACTTAATGTGTATTCCACACACAGAAAAAACTTCTACGAGTTGAAACAAGCAAAATGTAAAGTTCCAGAATTAACATTATCTGTTCAGCTGGAATTTTGCAATTTATTAGATATTAGTTATGATACAGCCCTTAATTCTTCATGTTTTATTTTTCCCCAGGATTCCTGCCTCAGTCAGTACATGGAATGGATGTCAGGCCCTTGCCCATGACCAACTAGCCAACATTTTTGATACATCTTACCTTCAAGCTTGGTTAATTGCATGTTATTCCAACACTATTGTCAAAACAAAACTATTTATTTCATTTGGGCTTTTCCAGAGTATTTTTTATTATGACATCATTGGATTAATTTTCCTGAGTATCAGCACCCACTACTCAGTTGATTTGTAGATATCCTTATCACTTTGGACTCTCTTCAGTTACTACCATTAGGTATTTTGCTCAGCCAGTTCCAATTTCCCCTCTATCTTCCATATTCAACCATTCCTATTCATGTACTCTGACCTCCGACATGCTCTCCAATCCCCATTGCACAATCCCCTCCTTTACAGTTTAGCAGTCCCAATTTTCCTCCTTGTCTCCTGAACCACCAACTATTATTCTCATCTGTTTGCACAGCTACCTCAGCTCTACCTTACTCCTGTGCTGATTTACCCTTTCTTTTCTACTGAGATATATTCCCAAGCTCTTTTTCCTCCTGCCTCGAGGTTTTTCATCAGCCTCAGGCCTCTCTGGATCTCATTCTCCCCCCTCACCACACCATGCTGTTGAGAAAAATCCCAGCTATGGACTGGCAGATGACACAGAGGATACGGGAGAGAGATCTCAGCTTCAGTTCTGAACATGGCACAACAAAAGCCATCCTAAACTGAAAATAGGGGAAATCTTCCTCAGTCCCAGAGCTGATCATGCAGCTGGAATCCTAGTTGCTAAAACCTAATGATCTCATGGAAAGTGGGATTCTTCTAAATTAACCAAATTTAACAAGCATTTACCTGAACAAAAAGTACATCAGTGAAATGAATACTATCCAACTGTTAAAACTCAGGACACCATCTTGAAGCAACTGGATCAGTAAGTCTTTTCAAAGAAGTTGCCACTTGTATTGTTTACTAGTTTGTTGGGGTTTCTTTTCCTATATTCTCTGCCTTGGAAATAGCTGAGACTATTCATCTAAGCACATGGAACCATTTGTGCAGAGTATAAACTCTTGAGACAGATCCCTCACTTGGCAAGTGTCCCAAGTAATTTTATGAAATTATCAGCTTAAAAAAAAAAAGGATTTCTTTATGGGAAAGGTCAGAGAACCTTTAAAAGAAGAAAGGATACAAGGCAGGTCTGTAAACTGGGAACATATAACGCAGGTAAATAAACCCATACTACTGCTTTATTGTAATAACCTATTTAATTTGTTTCTTTTTGTTGTCGTAACCAGAAAGGAAATTTTGGAGTGCTGTAATTATAAAATAAAAAGATGTATAAAATCTTGGGTTATAATTATTTGTTAAAACATTTAAAAATTAAAAATACCTACCAGAACAAGTTAATACATATTGTAAAAGTTCTTTATAAAAAATTATGTTGATATAATTTTTATATATTGATATATTTTTCCACATCTTGATTTAAAAGTTCATACATTTATATATTTTTGGGGTCCTTCTTGCTCAGAACAAAAAAAGCCCTCCAGCATAATAGGAACAAAAAATTGTTGTATATATAAATATTAAATAGAAGGAAAAAGGATACATAACACTTACAAGCTACAGTATTAGCAGAGAGAATCTAATTCAGAGCTGACTAAATATATTTAAAGCTATCTTAATAAATAAATTGAGAATTATTTTTTCTTCTAAAATTTTGTAAAATATTACTGTTCGAAATGAAGTTGGGGTACAATTAGTCACAAACCAGGTCAATACAAATAGATCAGTAAAAAATAATCTATGAACAAGTCATAACATCTTCATAGTTCAGTTTCTCAAAATAGAAATATAATAGTTCTTACTTACAAATTATCTTGTGAAGTTTAAATTTATTAAGAAAAGAACACATTATTAGTAGTAATTAATACCAGATATTGATTATGATGAAAGATGCAATCAAAGGCCCCTCAGAGGAACATAATGCATAAACTATATACGTAATAACTAAAAAGAACAGGCTGCTTGAACAACACCCTTACGCTTCAGCTGTGAAGGTAAAACTTGTGTTTATAGTTTGATGTAAAAGGTAATGGTTGACTTTCAACTGACATTGATGGATTGTAGATCACACCTTCAAACCTAGCTGGATGAATTCCAGTTTTCATAGGTGTGATATCACTATCAGTGTTGCTACCACAGTCAAATAATTGACCAGTGAAATCACACTCAAATTGCAAGATTTTATTTTAAGTCCATGGGCTGCCATGTGTTTAATACTACAGTGTACCATGAGGGCCCTTAAAGCATTTCCTTTTAATTTTTTTCCCTCTGTTAGCTGGGTTATTAACTGTATTAGCAGTATTTCCTATTCGGCATATAGGAAATACCTCCTCTTACCAGTAATACCTTGTCTAACTGTAAAAAACCTAAAGGAAACTATCCACTATCCTACACTCCATAAATACATCAAACTCTTAGGCACATAAAAGTGAGACTCTGCGATCCCTGGTTAATACCAGATAGATCTCTGTTAGAGTATTTTGGCTCCTTCTACACACATCCCACCATTAAATTTGATTCAACTTAATCCTGTCTAAAATTAAAATAATGATAACCTGCTATTATTTATTTTATCGAATGTGAATGTGTCTAAGTGGAAGAATGACAGCAATCATAGCCATTTGAAATATAAGTATTTGGCAGCTTTTAACGTCTAATTATAAAATTAAAATGTAAGATATTTTAAAATCAGATTTATTTGCTGCCAAAAAAAAAAAAATGGTTGTCTACAATGTCTGTTGAACTCAGCAAGTGTATTGCCTTACTTTTTAGGGCAAGGACCATTCATGAGAATACAAACACATTTTATCTTCCCTGGGTTCTTGGGAGTGACTGTTCTTTTGCTAAGATACTGTATATTTTATTCTACAGGAATGCTATGAAAATTAAACGTCATTAAATTAGTGTCTCACATAAAATTCAGAATTATTTTTTCCCAAGGATGATGGTGTATGGAGGATAATTTTGTTAGCACATTGCATTTCCTTAATTTTTAGCCTGGTAATTTCCACATCACAATTCCATTTTTGTAGAGTATAAGCATAAACAAAAGTCTTAGTTTTTTTCATTTCAGAGGTAAAAAGCTCAATCCACATTTTAATCCATTCATTCACACCTTGAGATCAACACAGTCTGATACTCCATCTAAGTCCAGGATACATAGTCCCACTGAAATTCTATATTAATTAAATATTTGAAAGAGGAATCTTTATTTCTACAAAGATTACTTTTAAATAATAACAACTTCAAGAATCTCTTTGCTGTAAATGTTGTTATAGTTAGAATTGTAATGAACTTTCTCTTCCTTTTAGAGAAACATGAAGAAATATATACATCTAAAAACATTTCATTTATTAAAATTTAGTCATCTCATTTCTGGTGTTTTGTACCACAAACAGATGCAGAAATGTATAATATTCAGTGTAGACATGTCTAAAAATGAAAGGCAACAGAGTACAAACCAGAGTCAAATTCTTTCTCAGCATTAATTCCACCCTCTTTTTCCTCCACCATGCATTCTTGCGCCTTCTACAACAGTCCTTGAAGTTTATCAGCTTGAAATCATACATCTGTCCATTAAGCTGCTAGGTATGTGGAAACAAAGTTTTTAGGAGACTCATAAAATCAAACAAGATCAGACTAAATTTGCTGCTGATCTGCACTGATACATTACTGCTAGTCACTAAACCAGCCACTTTAGGTCCTGAAAAAAATTCAAGGGCCAATGAACCGTGATATGCAACTTCATTGAAAGGTTGTTAAGCACATTATCAGACAGAAAAAGCATTTTTGACCCCCTTGGTTGTCAACTTGGAAAACAGTGAGTGATAATTACCTCTTTAGCACTAGCAGAGACCAACTGAAGTATTACAGCACGAAAGCTCTTTAATTACACAAACTGATCTCCTACTGACTAGGAATGCATTCAACTATTTTTTAATTCTGGGATGGAAATTACACCACAAAATTTCTACAGAAGCCTACCTGAAGAAAATAAGGCTGCACTTCAATCACTTTCTCCACTGTCATGCCTGTGCAGATACCTTCTCCTATATGCCAAATATCTGAGATCAGATCAAAATGTGGTTGTTGGGCTTTCACTGCTCCATCTTTTCCTTTTGGAAGGCAGTATAGCAGACACTGCTTTATTTACCTCCCACTACAGAGCTGCAACCAAGCAACCATGTTTTCTTCTCATTCCTCTGCTCTTTTTCCTATATCACACATGCAGTTATTTTCCTCTCATGTTTATACTTTCTAAGGCAAAAAAGGGACTGCAGCAGTCATTTAAACATAGTGTTCCAAATCTTTTCAGATCATCTGCTAATTCTAAATGAGATTAGAATTAGCCACAAGAGTAGAATTAGTCACAACTCCCTTATATTTGCTGTATTAAAGACAGTATGAAAAGGTGTGTAAAAACTAAGTATTGAGTATGTATTTGTGCATGAGCTTCCAGAGGAAAGTCTTGATCTTGGAAGACAGCAGTGTGCAGGTGGGGAGCAAGTGAAATCTTCCTTACTTTATAATGAATCTCTTCACACTTCTCCAGGTCCTTTGCTTTGTATAATTCTCCTCATGGTAAAAGCCATGAGAAAACAACTGATAAAGCTGAAGTCCCTCCATGGCATTGTGCATAATGTACCTTCAAGTGATTCTTTCGACAGATCCAGAATTCTTTGTTTAGCTGGAACACTGCATCTTAAATGAAGGTTTCAGAATGGCAGAATCCATCACAATTTTTTGATGTTTAATTGTCTTCCCTGTTACAAATTTCTCTCTCACCTGTCCTGTGAATTTTTTTGGTGTGAAATACACAATTAGTTCCATCACAAGTTTCTAGTCATCCTAAGGGGCTATTTGCAATTTTCAATCCCTGAATGTCATGACAGCAGCTTCTAAGTGCTTCATCCCCTGTTTTCCTCTAGTCATGACTGTTTCTGTCTGCTTTATAGTCTTCACTCATCAGACTCCTTTTACTTCTGCTTCATGCAAGAGTCATACTTCTAATTTCTACTTTCTCTGTTCCTGCTCTCACTTAGCAAAATATCATGAGGCTTCCTTTGTTACAAATTTATTCATTTCCTCAATTTTTAATAGGCTTACTTTGTTTAAATTATTTCATCAAGCCATGATTCATTCCAAGATCCAGGTATTTATTTGCCATTTCTCTAGTTTACCTCCCAGCATATTGTTGTTTTCTTTGCTTTGAATGGTCTTGACAACTTTTTCAGCTTGTCACATACTATCATATAAATTATATATCAAAATGGAAATACCAAAAAGTAAAGATGGAAACAAAAATTATTTTTTAAAATGTATCCATATGCAGATGTGGGCCAAAAGAGGTACTAGAATATTAAAGCGATAAAAACTGAGAAAGCATGTCATTTATTATAAAAATGATTTAAAAAATAGCATTTTCTAGGTTAGATACACTAGTTCAGAACTATCAACAAATTGTTCTTTTACCCACTGTTTGACCTATACACTTAGCTGAGAAAAGGTAAAAAAACTTGAAGAAACACAAAAATCATCATCTCTTTTTTTTTTTCCTCATAAGACAAAATTAGGCAAAATGGAGTCTTCAAGAATTATTTCAAATACAAGTAAATCCCAACTTACTCCCCAGTCTCTGACTGCTGTATTTCAAATGACCAGGATAAATATATGAGGAAACAACTTGAAGAGTTAAGCATAAAACTGAATAAGAAATAAGAGTACAGATGTCTGAATATTGTGATGAAATACTAGAAATTATTAAAACTTTGCCTGCTATTAACAGATTAATAGTCAACTATAGAAATACCCATAATATACTGAAAATACTTATTACAAAGTAAAACACAAAAAATCCACTGGCATGCCCTGGTTATGTATGGCTTATGATCTAAATCATGACAGCATATAGGTTAAAGGTGTAGCTACAAAAGTTTTGAAACATGTTCCCAATTATGAATCTTGCAAGCCGGGATCTCCTAATGTTGAAATATCCACCCTTGATATTAATATCCTATCTTCTTCATGGACTCAATTTAATTACCAACATTTGAAAAATATTTTGGCTCTAATAAAATAAAACTTCTTTATTGTTGTTCCAACAGATATATCAAACCTGTCCTCAAAGGCTCCAAAACCTCTGGCTGTGAGAATAAGCATCTTTTAAGTCTTCGATTCTCTGGAGACTTATCTTCTCTGAGTACATCAAGGAAAATAAGCAAATAAATAAATAAGCAAATAAAATAAATAACCCAAATTTGAACTGCTATGCCTAAGACCTTTAAGTAGCAAACAAAAATACTTGACTGAGGAATGTTACAGAAAACATATATATGATCCAAACTTCACATATACCATGCACACATGCTTAAAACAAGGAAAATGAGAGCCACTATACACAAAAATATTAAGGTTTTCAATTCTTTCTGAACACACGAAACATCTTATAAATCAACATAATGCATAATAGATGTATGTCTTCATCCTTTTTTCATATTTTAGTTTTGATCATTAGCTTGGAATTTTTTTTTTCTTCCTTTTTATGTATAAGGTGAAAGGAAAAGCAACAATCACAGATTAGTTTACACAGCTAATGATCAGGTAAGATGTATGGAACACTTTCAGGCACTAACCTTCTCAATCCCTTGCACTTCCGACATGCCTGGTTAGCTCCCTATATTCTCAGAGTCATTATCATCAGTTATGAGGCAAGCACAGTAACAAATTGACACACAAAAAAGCTTTTCCACTCCTATATTCTGGAAGCTTTTCCCACATCAAATACTTCATGGGAGACATCACTAGAGGAGGCACAAAATGATCCAGGACTTAATAACATGCTCAGTAATGTAAACTACACACTAATAGCTCTATTACAACTACACAGTATGCAATTTTAGTGCACGCAACAAAGCCAAGGAACGCTATTTAAGTTGTGGATCTCAATTGACTTGAGTTCAGCCTCTTGTTTCGATAATCCTTTCCTGTCTCCACCTTTTTCATTGAGAAGCTACCCTCACTGCGAGAAATTATTCATCACTCTCTGTACAAATAATGACTGCTACGATTATAATATTCCTCTAACATTTCAAAAATTAGTACTCCTGCTAAAGTTTATTAGATAAAGACCGTCTTATATTCTGTTGTAAGCAAACATTTAGTGTGCCTACAACATACAAACTACAAAGAAAATATCTTTCAGAGATATAAAGCCTTAACAGTCATATCAATCCTACCAATTTACACTTTTAGAAATAATACCATTTCTACACCTACACCAAAAAGTGAAGTCTATCAGGTAATGAGGGCTTCTGGAAAAAAATATTCAGATTAAGTATCTATTTGCCCCATGCAGTCAAATTTAATAGTAATTCAAACTTTCTAAGGAAGGTGGAAAATCACTCACTTCAGAGCAATATAATGCAATGGCTGTAACAGTGAGTATACAGCTTTCCCAGCTCTCCAAAGCCTGTCACAATCTTAACAAATTGTGGTGCAAAGCTTCCCCTGCTCCCCAAAAAGGTCTGTGCAAGAGTGGCCAAGAACTACTATTTTATAGAATTGCTTTCAATAAGTTCCCTAAGTGCACATTTCCTGATTTGACATGCCCTGTGATTTACTGAAAGTGAAAATCCAAAATCACACTGCTTAGAACATTCAGAATTATTGATTTCTATTACAATAGTACCTATTACCTATTCAACGACTTAAGTCCCACCATGCTATTCACAGTATAAATACGTTTTGCCCATAATTTTCACACCTTAAGATAAAAATATAAAGAAACAAACAAAGGTGAGATGAAGAGGTAGATACAGCCCCGAGTTGAATTAGTATTTATTCATCAGCTTTGCTTGTCACTTTCCCCTCTTTTGTCAGACAGAAGTTAATAGCCTTGAAGTATAATTGTTAGTGATTTAAAGGGTGACACAGTGGTGAGTTTATAGATTTGGACACAGCTTCCCCTCACCTGGAAAAAACGTGAGAGAAAGTGTGAAGTTATTAGAGGAACAAGTAGACTGTAGTAGCAATAAAGGCTGGACTTCCTGATGCAGCCAAGGAGCAAAAGACATTGTTTCCTGGAATATTTTTCGAAATGGTAGAGAGACAATTTCTTATTGAAGATGTGAAATCCAAAATGAAACAGGCCTAAAATATTCTAATTTATTGCATACTTTTCTGAGCACTTTAAAGACAAATTTTACTGACCAACCTAGGACTCTATTTTTTCCTACTGCATTAATAGTAGATGCTCCACAGAAAGCAAGTAGGTATGAAGACAGAAAATAAGGAATTTTCCTTGAGAACAAAACAGCAATATTTTGATGCACAATGAATTCCCAAAGCCTAAAGACTACCATTTAGAAATCTAACTAGGTTAAAAGCATTGATAAAATATATCCATAACAAATTTTGTACTAATTTTACCAGAGACTCAGGGACAAAACAGATATGCTTATAGTATAAAAATGGCAACCACTACATATATAATACAACCGTAAAAGGTATCTTCAGGCTTGTCAGCATTAAGTTTTCTGAAGGGTTCAAGAGCTTCCTACAAAAACTTGCCACATAAGTTAATAGAAGGTGCTTGGGCAAGATATTACCAAAGCTGGTGATCCTGAAGATTGTCTTACATTTTAGACAGTAGACCTAGGAAAGCTCTGGGACAATCTCCAAAATATGCAAAAAACGCAAAAGTGCATATTGGAAAAAAGGAGAGATGTTTCAGTGACTGGTGTTTCAGTGCACATACATGACAGGGGAGCAGCAAAACAGCACAGGACTGACATGAAAGAGAAATTAAAGCACAGCTACAGAAATTCTGATGCCATGACTGAATGCTGCCAAAAAATATGATACTACGTCAAGTAGGTTCAGCACTTCTACTTTATTTCTTCAGTGCTCAGGAAAAAAAAAAAAAAAAAGCTGTGTATATTAGAACACAGATATATCAGTCTGTAACAAAGACAGTTCATTATCAATCATCTCTGTTCCTAGGATAAGTGCACCAGGCCCCGAACACTAACAAGTTAAAAGTGGTAGTTCATCATTCTGTTGGAGAGCTTGGATATTCATAGCATCTCACCTTGGTGTAGAGATGGAAGAGCCATTGATATCGGAAGAGATTAGATCACCCATTAAAAGTTCTAGTAATAGACCTACCTTCGAAGAACAAGAGCAGCTGTATATTCTGCTGTGAAACCTTACATGCTCATCTGGGCAACATTTGCTTCATACAAAAAGATATTTTATTTATATTTCATACAAAAGATACTTTATTACAAATTCTTTACCTACTTTAGTAGGTGCATGTATTCAGTTCTTGCTTTGATTAAAAAAATAATACAGCGACTTAGAATTTAAATTGCCCAGCATTCATTTAAAATTATGCAGTTTGGTTTTGCTAACATTTTTTAATGCATAACTTTTCCCTTGTACAAATGCAAATATAAGCTTCCCCAAACACATGCCAATAACTATATCTGCCAAGTCTCATGTGCTAAACACGGAATTCATTCTTTTCGCCTCATGCTCTCCTGCTGCAAGACCTCATGCATTTACAGCATGGTGCTGCTTCCTCTCTCCAAAACCATAACCTAATATGCCACATGCAACTCACAGGCTAATCAACCACGTGTGTCCAATGCAACTTCAATGGCAGTGGTGAAGTGACAAGGGCAAGTCATGCAGCTGAAAAAGCATGCTACAAGGCCTTCATGGGCCAGACCGTCTCTATCATGTGAGCAAATACCCATCTCCCTCACCTACACACCTCATGTGTTCGGATTCCAATAAACTGAAAGAGCTGGAGTGCACAGGGGGGATTGACATGTGGAAAATCAAATATGGAGGGGAAACACTTCTTTTATGATGCACAAAACCCATTGGTGTGGTCAACAGATGGAATGTAGCCAGATGCTCATTACAGCAATGCTATTGACATTGCTACAATTAAGGTAAGAGTCACTGTTTCCACTGTAAACTCCTGTTTGCAAGACCTTATAAATTGGCCATAAAACTTCACTTCAGGCAGAACCTTAACACACAAGGTCTCAGCATTAAAGTATGTTTCACATATATTAAAAAAATGGTGTGCCTTTCAGATTACATGGTAGCTCAAAACAGGTTTCCCATTCTTATTCTAGTATTCTCAGCACTCCTTGCACTCAGAAAAACCTTTGTTTCTACTGAATAGAATGATGGAATTTTCCATTCTAATTACAATTTTCCATAGTTGGTAGCAGTTTAATTTCTTATTTTACTATCGTATTAATAAGCTCAGTTGTTAGCTTTGGAAAAGTGGTTATCTTTTGAAACCGTATTTTTAATTCACAACACCTCCTACACATTCATTTAACATAATAAAAATACAGCTTCATATTATAAAGCACCTTGGTTGAAAAGGATGCATTATAGTTTGTAGTCTATTTTCCTCGCATAAACACTGTCTACCTACAATGTAAAACAAATTCAGACAGCTAATGTTATCCCTTGTCCCTGAAGAGGGAAAAATTTCCTTGGATTTCAACAGAAGCAGATCCAAGCTTTCAAAATACATGGGTGCATAACACTATAATTACTTCTTATTTATAGAGTGCTGACAGTAGGCTCAGTGCTGTACAAACAAAAGAAGACATGGTCCCTGCCCCTTGGGGCCTACAATCTGAAAACACAACAATTGAGGCACATAAAACATCAAGTGGTGATACAGTCCACAGTGGAATACTGACATGTTTGTTCTCCCATAAATAATTCGCTCTTTGGGGGTAGAGAGAAAAGGGGTAGATAGTCTTCAATTTGCTTTTTAAGAGAGGATTCAAAAGTATTCATATTCACAGCACCCAAATTGCCCATCAAATATGATTATGAGAACAAACAATCTACAATACATAAGGACTTCATAGACAATTATTGTTATGCAAAAAGGTTTATGATTTTTACATACAAAATCAGTGCACTTTCTGTTTAAACAACAAATGCAACTGGGTTTTCTAAAGCTCAGGAATGACACTGGTCTAACTGCTCTAAGATAGTGTCTATTTCAACAGCCCTCCAGGAGAAAGAGAACATTTCATTCCATTCCCTTCCAGGCACTTTGCTAGTTGCGTTTCCAGCAGACAAGTCAGCCTCATCCTATTCTACAGTGCAGTAGTATCAGTAGTTTTACACTTAATTTAATCAGATCAGCTACAATGCAAACATTAAAGTAAGGCAAACCACTCCTTACTCCTAATTTCATCTCATTCTGAGTATGAAATGTCCCACCTGGGGCTGACACCGGAGCTTATTAAACCCCAAATGAGGGGTGTCAGCCCTTGCACCAGCAGTGGGGCCGGCCCCCAGCCCAGGGTGCCTGCAGCAGCTCTGGGCCAACGGGGACATCGCGTTGTGCCGTCGTAGCCGCTGTCTTCGGCAAGGCTGGGAGATAAGAGCGGCGCAGAGCAGAGCGTGGCTGCGCCGTGCAAAGTACAGGGCGGCACAGCGAGGTGGAGGCCGGGGAACACCTGCCAGGAGGCTGCTGGAGCTGGTGGGGCACATGGCCATGCTCTTCAAGGAGTACCTGCTGCAGGGTAAGTGCAGCCCCCTCGCCTTGGAGTATGTGCTGGCTTTGGGAGGGGGGCAGAAGCAATTGGGGTGACAGAGCACTGGAACAGGCTGCCTGGAGAGGCTGCGAAGTCTCCTTCTCTGGAGACATTCAAATTCTGCCTGCATGCGCTCCTGTGTGACCTGCTCTAGGTGGTCCTGCTCAGGCAGGGTTGGACTAGATGATCTTTCGAGGTCCCTTCCAACCCCTACCATTCTGGGATTCTGTGAGTAGCGACAGGTGTAGAGTGTGCCCTGTGTGTCTTCCTACTGCCAGATTAAGTTAGGAAAAATGTTGCAAACTGGAAGAAAGTTTAGCACATGTAACACTTAATTCTAACTAGAGTGCTAATGTTAATGCTTTTGAAGCACTCCCCAATTGTGTATATGACGAAATTCAGTCAAAACTTCGTAGGAGATGGAACCTACAGCTACTAAGCTCCACGGTGCACATGCCTGAGACTACGGCTTTGCATTCTTCACATAGACTTCTTATGACCTATGGCTTCATGGCTGGATACAGTTTTTAAATTAATCCAGACTTGATTATTTATCACACTGGGTCAGTGACAACTTTTTAAAAAACCTATTCTTTAAATAAATATTTATACTGTTAACTTAATAGACTGTAATGTCTTCACAGAATTATAGGGTGGTGGCTTTATGTTTTGTTTTGATTTGTTGTTTGGTTGTTTTTTTTTTTTAAAGTGACAGATCAAGACTGGAAGGCCTAAAATTTGGCCTATCCTGGCATCCTCCTTTCCACTTATTTATTTTTGTAACCTGCTTGCTACTAGTAAAATTAGGCTAAGGAAAGGCAAGTGATACCAATACCAAAATAATCAAACTAATGTATAGTGCATATTAAATAATACATAAGAATTAACAATAAGCATATTTGTTTACTGCAATGTCCAAATAATCCATGCCTTTCCAAAAAGTTATTTAATTGAGGGAATGTTCAGATTCTAAAAGCAGCAAGTATTACTCCTTCCATGGACGCATCAGGAAGAATACGCCTGTTATACACATGGAAGAGAAACACATCTGTACTGCATGGATATGCACAACCTATCTGAACAGCATCCTGCTAGAAAGAAGCTTTCCCAGTGGACAAAGTAGCCTTGACTTTAAGGGCCAACTTCCAGTACACAGTTTAGTTAAGTGCTAGTGATAGTACAGCTGAGTTAGGGTCAGCACATCACAGACGCACGAATTTTTATGGTTCCCTAGGTATAAAAGAAGAGTGCTCTAAGGAAACATGAGTGCCATGGTATTTGCAGATTTTTTACCAACTATAAAACCAGATGGAAAGATTTTTACCATAAACTTTTACCATAATTGTGTAGGGGTTGCAACTGAAAACATTTCAGATCAAAATAATGTTACACTTAGAGGAACCTCTCAGGGAAGAATTGACATGAAAAGTGGTACTTGGAAGACACACACACAGACACCAACTCAGGTATGCAAAAAGGGGCTTGTAAAATGAGCACATTGTAACCGAAGAGAAGAATGTTGGTGAAGGGATGAGAATGTCCAGGCCCATGGTGGGGGGAAAACAAGAAGAAGATCTTTGAAGGTGCCTTCCAATACAAACCATTCTATGATTCTATGATAAGGAACCTATGGCAGATTAATTCAAATTTGAAGTTTTTCTCATACATCCAAATATTGAAATAGTGCACCAAATTAACTTCAGTATAATTACTCTGAGGTTGAATATCAGATGTTAGAAGAGACAGTCGAAAATATAGGGGAAAAAAAGGAAGAGGCATTTAATTTTTGAGCACCCAACTACAGTGAAGTATAATTTGTGCTGACAGCACCTTGGAACTAAATAAGTGAAAGAAAATGTGATCACCCTCCCTTTGTCTCCACTTTAACACATATGTTCCTGAGCGTTCTTCCTCTTCTGTCCCTCAATATTGTGATTGAATCCACTTATGCTACTTAAGACACCTTTGCACTGTTACTACATATTCAGAGGCAATGAAGAGTGTTACACACCGAGTGGAGGTGAATGTAGATGGTGTCTAGAAGTATACACTGGCATAAGGGACATCTTAAGGATGAGAAATGAGATTTAAATCAGCCCAGATAAAATTCTCTCCAAACTTAACTACAACCCATCCACAAAGAGGTATTTGCAAGGTAGCTATAGATTGATTTTTATCCTGACAATACAACAGAATCCATAAATAGCTTGAAGGGGATAGTGAAATAGATAGTAAAGAAAGAATTGAAAACTGCTGCTCAGTTTGCACCATCTCAGAAGCCTTTTTATGTTCCATGTTAAGGCATTGTCATGGCAAGCCAGAGACTTTGTTGTAAATTCTATTGTTTTTATTGAGCACTGGAGGAACCAGGCTTTAAAGTGTAGGTCACCATTTGGAATGTAAATTACAGAGGACCAATAGCTGTCACTTATTTATATATATTTGGATTGTTTTAAGTTTCAAATCCTTTTTTTTACAACTGGTATGGCCTATTATGTAGAATGAATTATATTTCCATCGACTTTGACTTCACTCATTGTGTTGCTCATTTTCCACTGAAAAAGCTGTACATATATATGAATGTCTAGTTGTGAAAAATGGAAAACACCAGCAATTTCACTTTCTGTGTGTTTAAAACAATGCATATTTAAATCCAATGCTAATTCAATTTTAAGCATATTTAATAAATTTAAACATTAAAATGTTTGATGCATTTCTAGGTAAAGACATCTGTTGCTAGAGATTAATCTGCAACCGAATAAAACGTTTTATTAATGCCTAATAAAAAGCAATTGACTTAACTATTGCAACAGGATACAAAACTCTTACAGAACTCCCTTATTTGCTCCTTGCTGAGGTTGGCTCAGTCACAGGGAAAGGAGGACTCTTATCTTTTCTTTGATAAAAGGCTATTGCAGATACTCCGCTGATATCCAGGAAATATCATTTCTAATGAATAGGCACTTTGTTACAAAAGTTCAACTTCTGGTTAGAAATAATTTTTCAAGTGCTATATATAAGAAATGACAACTGAAATCTGTCCAAAGAAAGAATAGTCTGTATGATTTATAGCCTGCAATGATGGGAAAACTTCATTTTCATTATGCTGAATCAGTAAAGACATTACAGGGTGAATTTGTATGTGACCTTTAAAGAATTGGTTATGTAGGTAAAATGCAAAGACCTTATGTCAATGAACTCTTTAAAGGGAACAAAAAAACCCCATCTTCGTTGAACATATCAGTATTCCAAACTCATTGAATTATTTTTTTTCTTTGTTTTAGCAGTATATTCCTAAAACAGCACAAACATGCAGCAACAATGAATATTACAATTGATGCCAATGGACGTAATTTCACAACTGCCTTCAGTTTATCTGCTCTCCTGCTGAATGGGGACATCTGCCCTCCTATGCCCCCTCTCCCTGACCCTCCCACATCCCAATGACAGCCATGCAGTTCTCATCATTGGCCTTTTTTGGCATTACTATTCGTTTGGCTAACTGGTGAGCTGGATATGCTCACTGATTCAACAAAGCAAACTTCTTTTCTTTTTTTTTTTTTTTGGTAAGGGTTAGTGTTCAGCCAGATCTGCAAGTTGAGTATAAGTACTTCTATTTTATGAAGCTGGGAAAATGGACAAGCCAGGCTATTGATAAAGAAACTTAAAGCTCTTCTCCTTTAGGTAACAGATTCAAGTTCATAATTATTGCAAATTTACTATAATCAAATAGCCTTACAGCTGGCTAACATTAAATAAGTTATTATAATCTGAGTTCTTAATAGACAGTAAGAAGTACTATATAGCTGGCCAGTACAGTGTTACTAGTGATCTAAAGGGAGAAATCAAGGCAGGGAAGACAAGATTTGGGGTTTCCAAATGTCAAAAAGAGGTCCATCCATAGTGTTCTCCTGACTCTACTAATAAATTCACATACCAAGGTGTATTGGCACTGGTGGAGTCACCAGGAAGGTATGTGCTAAGTTCCTTTCACAGCAGTTCAATCTCACACAGAAAAAGGGCATTTAATGATCTCTAGATATGCAGGTAAGCTTGTTTCCTAACTTCTCTGTTCCTGACTGACTGCCGACGAAGTAAAATGTCCTCAATACAAGCCCCAAGTTCTCCTGCTGAGAAGAATTATTTACATACCATTTGTGATGTTGGCAAAGACCTTTCAGTTACATCTAGTAGTTTATTATCATCTCCACAACACCACAACATCCCTGCCTCATCCTTGCTTGCATGAAATGCAGATAGACAAATACATAAATTATTCTTATTTCTGTACTACCTGTTTATGTTTCCATATCTTTCACTGACCATATACTCTGAGGTCTTGGGGAAAAAAAAAAAAAAAAATCTCAGTCCAAACAAGGGCCTGAGTAACCTGATCTAACTTTGAAGTTAGTGCTGCTTGAAGCAGGAAGGTCATCTTAAGTAAAAACCTATTCATGATAAAATATAGTGGAAAATTTATACAGAATATGAATTTCTAAGCTTTATGTAAAATTTTGATTTAAGCCTGAAGTCTGTCAAGATGGGACCAAGTGTCATAACACTACTGAGCATTAATCAAGTTTAGCTCAGAAAGTATTTATTCCGTTTTGTCCATCAATGAACATGATTTAAAAAAATTATCTGAGCTGCCACTTGGTTGTGAAGTGCCCCAGACCCGAGGATGGTTTATATACAACTGCCTGTTCTCTAAGAACATAAATCAGCAGTAATTTTTTTTATATTACTTTTTACAAACACATGCCTTATTCAAGGACATTATCTACAGATTTTCCGCTAGAGGTGCTTGCTACACATGTGTGTATATGTTAGCTTTTTCCATTAAGCTGAGCTACTTATTTTCTGCAGTTCCACCTGAACCATGCCTATTAAAAACTGTCACTCCCATGTAACATAATCCTAGCTAAAATCCACATGCAAGATGTAATCTTGACAAGCCACTTGGAATCATCTCTAAAGTAAGTAAAAGCCTGCATTCTTCCAAGGGAATGAATCAATACGATAAAAAAGTCTCAGATGGATGTCTAATCTGTTCACATGAGAACCTGCCAGTAAAACACTCACTTACACTGTAAGATTAAACCACCTTTATAATCTGTCATTAGAAGGAAGAGTGATTAATTCAATTTCCAAAACTTCTCTTAGAGTCCCAGTCAAAAACTTCCTTTCACATTTTCATGTTTGCATGGAAACTCCAGCAACAAAATGCATTAAAATATTTTTTTTTTTTTTAAAAATCTTAATTTTATTCACAAATTCCTGTTTAGCTTTGCCTCTCAAAATCTACTTCCATTCAAATCCTTCCTCCAGAACAAGTATATAAGGTTTAACTACTAAAACAAGATATCAAGAGCTCCGATTTATAAGAATTTTCTTTAACTTTCATCAGTTTTTCTTTTAAATTAACAAATTCAGATCTGAAACGACAAGTTATCTTCATGCATTCTTAATACTGATAATATGTCAAAGTAATTATTGACAGTAATACAGAAAACATTGTATTTCCAACACAAACTTCAAATGAGGAATCCAAACAACAATTTAACAAATTATTTTAAGTGCAAGCTAGTTAAGGTTCCACATGAAACTGAACTCTACATAAACCCATCAAATGGCCAACCATATCTTTAATCACTAAAAAGCAATTATTTCCAAGAAAAATATATCCACAGCACAAAGTAACCAAAAATATTATTTCATGATGTCTTCTGTAATGGATTTTTTTGAATTTTACTTTAGAAAATTGTTTCCACTGACATTTTTCTCATTACTATTCTTTAAAGGTAAAACGTTCATACTTCAGAAACTACCTCCTGGGAGCAGAGATCTCTGCCTTATCTCCCTACCAGAACCAGTAGAGACTACTATTTTAGAATTAAAAGGAGACAAGTCAGTGGCTTAAAAAAAGCTTTCTAGACTAGGAAATAAGTATAAGCTAATTCTGTCAGCTCTGCTAATCACCTGATAAATCACCTTCAGAGACAATATTAGGGCATATGACAGTAGTTTATCTTTGTAATATCTGTCATCCAGAAGGGTATCTATCTATCCTTTAAATGATGTATAGTTGAATCAAGACACTTCAAGCCACACCTCATTTTGAGTAAAATCAAGAAAAGTTAAATAAAGATAGCAATGTGGCTGAAAAAAATTAAAACATACTGACTCCAGCAAAAAACACCATGGAGACTTTTAAGTGAGGCAGAGTATCAAGAAAATGACTACCTAAGTTAGATATGAAGTTAAAGAGCTCTACCTTCCTTAAAAATGTTGTGGTATTTTGAAGACAAGCAGAAAATGGTGATACCACCAATACGACAGCAAGCAACCTAATCTTTTTTTGTCAGAAGCAGTGTTATCATGATGATTTCACAATGGGTAAAGCAATATATTGGAATTAAAAAAATCCTCACAGGTAAGACCAGGATAGTTCTGTCACACTTTTTTTTTTTTTTTTTTTTTGAGATTCAGAAGATTATCTAAATCAATGTCATGCTAAAATTTAGAACAAAAATTAGAATGAGAGAATAAGCACGAAGTGGTTAAGGAGAAAGCCTATGAATAGTCAAGACTTACCTGGATTATAAAATCACAATTTGCGAGCATTAACATGGAAAATTATATAAATTCCAGTTCCAATAAGAAGCTAGAAATTAATAACATGCTGAAAGAAAGAACTGTTATTGTTCACTTCACCTAGGATGGATTTCCTATGGTCATTATTTTAGGCAGTAAAAAAAAAAAAAAAAAAAACGCATCTTTTCCTTGCTCCAAGAAACATACTGAAATGTCAGCTCTATTTCATTCAGATTGATCCTATCAGAACAGTGCAGTTACCCATGGCAGAGGCCACCTGGGAAACAGGGTTACGGGTAAAACTTAAATACATGTTACATATTCATTAAGAATAGTGACCAGTTCACAGTCTGCACAGTCTCTGCAGCTACATCAGTTCCTAAAAGTATAAAATACAGCAGGATGCTATTTCTAACCTTTAAAATCAACAGTGTATCACTTTGCTCAAAGGATTCCTGCAATAACTTATCCAAGATACATAAGGTTTCTTGTATTCTGACTCACATCTGCTTCTAAGTCTTTTATCAGTCACTCCTCCATACTGTGCACTTTGTTAAATCATCAAAAATCCCTGATTTGTGTTTCAAAGGAAGCACCATACTGCTCAAAAATTATGCTAAAAGTTGAACACCATAGATGATCCTTCTAATTTGAACATAAGCCTTTGTGATTCCATTGACTTTTATTTTCATAGTTTAAGACACCAATATTTTTGATTAGGGAAACAGGGGGAAAGCAAATGAATGCAATATCAATGGTACAAAGAACCTTTTTTTAAAAAAGCACCATTATTTACAGTATGGAAAATAAAAACCAGAGGCCAGCTGAGGTGTCAGTCTTTTAATTCAGAGTAGGGCAAAATGATTACCAGGTTTCAACCCAAATATGGATTTGATGGGCTGGATTCAGAAATCAGGTGGGAATTTTACAAACCGTTTTCAGAAATTGAGATGGATCACTTTATCCCCATGAACTGAAGTCCCACCAGAACATGCTACCCAGCTACAAATGTAACCAGGACTTCAAAACAGACCCTTTCGAGATTTGCATCACGCCTTGGAAAAAAGCAGGGGCATGGACACTACATACACAAAATTTCAAAATGGAAATACACCTTCAAGTTCTAATACTGGCTCTATTTTGGAAACAGCAAACAAAACAGACATTTCTTAAAACAAGGGCTGAATGCTAACAATCAATAACTATGTGAATTGTTTTTCATACCAAAATATGCAAACAAAACACAAAGATCTTTTTAACTACTGGGATGTAAACATGATGTAATTAAACACTGTGAGATCTGTTTTCTACCTTACAATAGATTTAGGGTACTCAACTTAGCAATGTTCTTTCAACACTTTTAATTATTGTTATTATTTAATTAAATTACAAATTTGAAAAAGAATGAGTTATTATCAAAGAAGATTCAAGCTAGGGGAAATTTTCTTTTTGTTTAAGAAAGCAAAAAGGGGCACTTGCCTCATCTTAGCCCCCCCTTCCTGTAAATAAATAAATAGTATTTTTATGTGTTTGGCAAGTTGCCAAGGCTTGAATTGGCCTTCTTGAAAGGCTGATAGAGCTGTTATAGTCACTACCACTTTGTTTGAAAAAACGAATAAAAACCAGAGAGGCTAAAAATGACTTGGTTTACATTCACTAATATGTACGAGAAAAGAAAGACTGATAATGGACACAGTGAGTGTAGCTACACCAAAATACTTTAGAGTCTGTCTGCTTAAAAACAATGAAGAAGAAAAAAAATTCTGAAAATTCTCTTTGCAATCAGGGATGTTCTAATTGCTTTTCATTAAGCTAATTGGTTGGAACTGACACTAGACCTTTTCAGAAATGAACTAAAGTCTTATTAACATTTTGAAGGATTTTAAATAAAGCATAATTGCTTTATGTGCTTTAAATTTACTGTAAATTCTTTGCTTTCCTAGAATGATCTCACAGTAGTTCACCAAACCCTTCCCAAGATTTTCCCACTAAGGTGGCTCTAACTCACTCCCTTTTTGCATTCCTCCTACAGCCTCTGCATACTATAAAGTTCTTTAGACATAATAGGGTCTGTGAGTCCCAGAAAGGAACAGAATGAAGAACCTAGATTAGAATGTTTTCTTCAGATTTGTAATTTGCTCCATGGCAGCTAGTCACAGAGCAGCTTGCAAGTAGCTGAAATAGGTCTGTTCCTTTAAAGTGTCACAATGGGTACATTCTCAAAACAAAGTGCTCTAACACACCAAAACAAAAAACTCCTAGTTTAAAATGTTAGTAGAAATGAGCATCTTTAGAGAAGACAGGCTTCTACTGTTACTATTACTAGTAGCAATATTACAATAATTGCTACTATTATAAGGAGTAATCATATCTACTTTGTGCAAAACACCAAGACAGGTCTCCAACAGGGCATTGGCAGAGACAGGAGGAAACAGGGAAAGATGCTTTCTATTTATTAATATTTTCTGGAATGTGAACTTTTCACGTTAGTTTTCTGTGCAGCATTTTTTTCCTATTGCGTGGTTAATCAGTACCTTCATGTAGGTAGACCCATATACATTTAAAAATTTCTTGTCATTAGTATTTCTTTCATAAAAATACTTAGTGGTGAAGCACAATCCTCTTATCTCTGCGCAAGCTTTAATTAAATTAATTCCTCTTTACATTTTTGAAAGATATATTCTTTAATATGCATTTGGATCAAAGCCCATGAAGAAGTCCCTATTTAAATTCCTGTTGTGTAAATGATTCCTGATGCATAAAATGAGCACACTTTTAAGAAGATGACTTTCCACTCAGTTTTATGCAATGTATAAAGTTTGTACGAATGCTATTTTATAAGAGGAGCTTCATGTAAGATATGGTTTGAGTTGGGTGGTTATCATCTTAAGAAGAAATATGTCTTCTTCAAAGGTTTCGTCCACAGAATAATTTATCCCAGACTACAGACAATGTATGAGTTAATGATTCTGAGGGCTAAAAATATACTTGGGGTAATGGTCAAAGGTATCTATAAGTACATGCAGTTCATGAAGATTCAAAATCCAACTTCTGCCAATGTCAAAAAATGCTTATTTGCATGTATATTAAATTTAAAATTCCAAAGTAATATATTTGTTATTTTAACAACAATAGAAAGATTAGAAATAGATCTTCAAGGAGACAAGCTAAACACTACTGAAAATAAGTTTAAAGCTTTTTTTAACTTTAACTGCAACTGAATATGACGGTTTTGTTATTTTGAAAAGTGGTTTTGATGTTTATTGAACTAAAACTGAAACACAATTTCAATCACAGTCAAACCCAGTCTAGAGATTAATTGAAAAGTTTACCGGTTCAGTCCTCTGGCAAGAAAATTCAGCAATGACACATATTTTTAAAGTCACTAAAAAGCTGGGAGATTAGTTTCTCATCTCATGTATTGTTTGGAAGTATACCTTACCAGACCTGTTTATTCCTAATGCAATTAAATGGCATCCAGTGGATTTAAGCAGACACTAAAGATGATACTCTGTTTTTAAGAGAATGCCATTCATCATTGTACATAACCAAAAATCAAATGAGATCAGAAGAAACCAGATCTGAGCATTTCTTTAGCCTTACTTAAATTCTGAAAATCTTCAGTATCTGCCAAAGCACTTGGGATCATTTCATCAACAGATTATTTGCCCACTATACTTCACAGCATTTAAAAAATGATAGAAAATTCTATGTAAATTTTCATGTTGCTTATCTTCATTCGTATTTTGCATCAGTTAAGGCTTACTTTTCATCATGCAGAATACAGAAGTAGACTTGCTGTAAGTAATTGTTAATTACAAGTATCACAAAGTATAAAATGGTCTGTGAAAGAAGGCCTACTTGGCAGCTACTGTGAAAACTGAACCAAAGTATTTGAGGATTATTCTGCTGCTGAATGTGGTCTTACAAGTGCAGCTTTGGAAACGAAGATAAAAGAAACTTCTGCCGTACAACCACAAATCACTTCAGATAAAAAAAAGACTGACAAGTCATCAAAAAGGCAAATCATAATCATAAGGAACGACAAAAAAAAATCCTACTGAACTACTACGGTCAGACGTTGTCCTCTTGTTCTGTACCTTTTAGTTTACAATGACATGAGTGCATTTTGTCTCAAGAAGCAGAGATACATGAATAAAAATTTCTTTAGATAGACTTACACGTATCTTGTAAGATTATAATTTAAATCAAGTACAAAGCTCAATTTCAGCATTCCTTACTACTAGCGATATTACAAAGACCGGCAAATTGGGAGGTAAAGCTGCTTTAGCAGTGATGCTTATCTGACTTCAACACATCTTTCTTCATGTTTCAATCAAAGAACAGCTGCTGTCATCCTATTGAGAAAACAGTGATAGCAGAACACATAGCAAGACTTAAAAACTGCTAGCAGAGGAGCCTTATTGTGGAAATAACTCATCTGCAGTTAAACTTCACATACGGGAAAGCTTGTAACTGAGGTGAAAGGATGGATTTAGCAGTAACATTCTTCAAAGTCTTGTGCTCCCTTTCCAGGACAGCTGTGAGCCAAAACCAGGACTTGTTCTACAGGTGATGCACCTTGATCTCTTCCAGATAAACACAAAGATGGTCTTTCAACAGCCAGGCTGTAGTAAGGATCACAAATTACTAAACACATCACTGTCCCATCAAAAACCTTTAAGACAAAATGCGGTGTGTCTTAATGTTGACAACAATATTATCAAAAAGTATTTGTTTTAACAAACTGTTTCTGCGACCTTTAAACTGCTATTTGGTGCAGGGTTTTGTTTGTTTTGACTCAGATTACAACAATTTTGTTGTTTTTTTTTTTTTTTATAAGAGTAACAAGCAACTTCATAATTTAATGAATTTTTTTGAAGAAACATTCTCCTTTAGACAAAAAATTTAAAACATAGTAGTTTCAATAAAAATAATGTTCTAAATCAAATGCAGTAGTTAAAAGCAATCACCTCATCAGTAGGCCAGTGCATTGAGATATCATGTCCATGAAAGGAAGAAAAGAATTCCCTAGACTTGGTAGCTTAAACAAGCACCTTCTGTAGCTTTCTATTTGGTGCAGATAAGAAGACAGTAAAAGTTTTGTAAACATAACGCTTCAATTGATCTAATTTTATTCAATTTTTGAACAAAATCTGTGTACTTTCTAAAACATATTCACATGTTTTCTTTAATACATGTAAAATATTAGTCTTCAAAAGTTATATAGACTTTACACCTAAGAAATTAATTTTAGGAGGATGAGACCCATTGTCCTCTAAAAGGGAGATAGGGAAAGTGAAAAGTGAAAATCCTTCTAGGATTTCACATCATTCCTACTGCTTCCAGGAAATAGTTGCTAATACGTAAAATCTCTAAAGATTTAAACAACAAACCACAAGGAACAACATATTGACCTTCAACCTAAAATAACTTTTACTGTATATTGACCTTAGTCATACAGTTGTTTCTTTGCCTTGATAAATAAAACAGAATATTAAGCACACCGCATACTGTACCTTTGTTAACATAAGAAATTCCCATGAAGAAACGTGTGTAAGGAATACCTTAGACCTGGATGTGCTCACTTCACCAGTTGCTAACCACTTTGGTAAGTAAAACTTCCTGCCAATATGAACAACTAGATCCTTGGGGAAGGAAAAACTGGCACGCTCTACCTCATCACGTTGGCCCTCATACCACACAGCTAGTTAGAGATGTTCACTAACACATATGCCAGCATGCACATGTTCTGCTTAAACTGTAGATGAACAGCAAACTGAGGCATTATTCCTATGTCCTTTATACCCCCTTCCTTCTTTCACTAACTCATAGAAGATGCTATTGGTCAAACTAGTCTCACAAAATAATATATACTATTTGACGAAAAAAGATAGAAACCATATAGCTAAATATGCAAATTAAATGGGATGGGTAAATGCCAGATGGATCAACATTCATGTGGGTTCAGTTCAGGTATGAGTGATTGCAATGATTGACTCTGAAAGCTTCCAGTCACCCTGTGTAAATAGGGATGAATAAAAAACTTTGGCACAACTATGCAACTCCCTGATCCTGGCAGGAAAGTCAAGCCAATAGGCCAAAGGAATTTAGATTTAGACTTCCTTGAACATATTAGGATAATAAAATAGTACATTAAAAAATATATCTTATCACTAAACAATGAGCCATGTCATTTATTCTCTCAGCCCCAAACACTGATATATTTATGTTTCAATGCATGTCAAATTTTCAAGCATTCAGAAGCTAATATGATTAGGAACTCATTAATCTAATTAGCACAATATATTTACTTTTTCAGGCTTCCAGTGTGCTTGCAAACGTAAAAATAAACTAACAAAATGTGGCAAGTATGGCAAGGCAATGAGTTTTCTTTGAAGCTGTTGTACATAGGAATAGCAAATCAAAATACGCTCTCACAGAACCAGCAAATTATGCCAGAAGCCATCTCGTCATTTTTATAATATTGTTTTAAATAAGCAGATTGACTAGATGACTAATTTCCAATGGTGACAGTGTAACCATCTTGATTTTTTTTTTTTAGCTCAATGAACATACAGTAATTTATTGAGTGCTAGATAACCTACCAGATTCCTACCTGAAAACTCAATAACCAGCACTGTCCTAACCACAAAACCAAAATAGCTCAGTTTGTACTTTTAAGGCTTCTGTGCAACAGGCCTTCTTTTCACTAAGTGGCAAACCCTTGGGAAAACACTTCAGACCTGATCTGGAATCTGGTAGACCTGATCTCTGCCCTGACATAAAGAAAGCTTAAATCTGGTGAATCAAACCCTCTCACATTTTTTTAGAATTGGGACTTCTTTGATGGTGTACTGGCATTTTGATCATATTCTTTACCATGACACACCTCTTGCACCACAGTAATGCAAATAGTGTACAATTCTAAGAAAATCAGAAGAAAAGGGAAATTTACTAGATTTCAAACGGCAAAAGCGTAGCCATCAAAAGTGTATACTATTTCTTGGTTACTCTAAGCATGTGATTCACTGATCTGCTGTCAATGACATTTTGTAAAACAAAATGATAATAAGTGGAAATGCACCGAGCCACAGTAATTTAGGGAAATCAGTATCTTCAAACCCAAGTGCAAAAACACGTGCATAAACATTTGTTGATGGCTTACATTTGATTCATTTTTTCAATCTGCATGTACACACTGGGGTTTATGTTCACAAAAGGATATATAAAAGGATTTGGAAATGTAAGCCTTGGTGTGCTATACCATACTTCATTCCACTTTTATGTTAAGATTCTTTTATGACTTGTTAATTTTGTTTTAAAATTAAATTCTTTCTCCCAAATCTACAAAGCTTTTGATTATTGACTCTAAAGCACCTAGATGTTCACATCAAAGTTATTTAAACTATGTGCACACCCGACAGATTAATAAATACCAAATTCTCCCTTTGTTTCCAAATTTTTGTCCTGACTTGGATATCATTCAAGTTGTCCTATACAATACAACATTGTCTCTGCCATAAATTACTAAAGTGAGAACAACTGTTTAAGACTGACTTCAGCAGTTGCCTTGGAAATTGGCAGTAAGGATCTAGAATTCTCACTCTGCCACACACCTGAAGTCTTGAGTCATTCCTGATTTCATGGGAGTAAATTTATACTGTGCACTCTATATTAACAGATTCTTTTAAAAATCTTTTCTTCATATCCTACAGCAAAGCAGATAAACAGAAATTATGATGTATCTGTTTGTTTGGAGGGAGAGCAGTAAGATGGACTCCGATGAATAAGCTGTATTTGGAGTGGATGTAAGATTCTGACAATTACCAGCCCTTAACCATCTTTGTAGACTGGGTAGTCCAGCAGTGAAGAAAACTGGCAGACAATCCCCTGGCTCTTTTAAATCAAAAACATAATGTCGATGAGGATCCATCCACACTGAGGGAAAAAGTATTTGACTTTATCTTCCATACAACTTTCTACACCTTTCCTAATTTCTCCTTAGCTCCTGAAAATTGTTTAGAATTTGCAAAATTCTGGAAAGACTTTTCAAACTCTTTAAGACTCTATAATACCTTTCAACAACTGGAAAACAGAAGACAGGGTATTAACCTTGAAAACTTACTTTTTTTTTGATTTAACAATTTATTAAGTAATAAAAGTGAAAACTTCCTTAAAAGTCACTGACCATGTATACTTCCCTGCTTTAATTATTTTGATTATCTTCTTAATCAGAGAGATTTGAAAAATACTAAGAATTGTAGAATAAAAAAATAGTGGTTTCCCCAATTCAAAATGGAAATGTAATATGATATATATGGTTTAATATTTGATATATATAATATGAACTTATTACTCGTTCACCATTTCTGAACAGCAGTTTCTAAGGAATCTCTAACGTCATTATATATTTTATTATATTTTGTATTCTATATCAAACTGCATTGTACATATACATTTCTAAATCCATTATAGAAGTCAGATTTTTCTATCCACTAATGGACAATTCTTTTAAAAAAAACCACACTGAAGACCTTAGTGTGGCCCATTTATCTGTCTTGTTTTTTCTAGATATCTGACAAGAAGAAAAATCAGATAAAATGTCTTTTCCAGTGTAGTTTCAATCAGCTTTGGAGAACAAAAGAACAATTTTTTGGACTTTTCTGAGGGACTAGAGGTTTTTTAGAGCACTGACAAAAAGCCATGAAGAAATAAAAGTTTTCTTACTGCTCATGTGCTATTGCTAGCTCATAACAGCAATTAAAAGCATCTGAAACAAATATAGCACTTAGAATACTACTCATTTAACAGTTTGTTAAGGTTTTTTTCTTAAAATTTGACCTGTTCTTCAGCTACTGAGGAAGTGAATTATGTCCTCCTTAACAGAATCATCAGGCAGAGATGTAAACCCATTGTAGGAGTGGAAGAATTTTCCATCTTGAAAGATGGTGTTTAAAGACTTCAACTTTTGAATTAATCTTTTGAATATCTAGGTAATATCCCTGTACAGTAAGAGTGGGATTTCTTTAATCTGTCCACTTGACATCTGCTACACCATTTCTTTTTCTGTACTCTACTCTGTAGCTCACTGTGCCAATTATGACTCTGTCTTTCTACTGAAATAGCTTTGATTATACTTTGTTATAGTAACATAACTAATATACATTCTCTAACTCACTGGAAAGACCCAATCAGGAAATTCTTCCATGGGCTTGCAAGATGATGTGTATACTACATCTCCACCTATACTAAATCCCAGCCAGTTTATTCTGTAGTAAAACTATCATGTAGTGACTCATCTAGAGTAGCAGACAGTTTATATATGTTAGTTATTATCTTTAGCAATTAATAAAACAATTGTATTCTATTCTTGAAGCTAATTTCCTAAAGCAGCTTTCACATTCGTAGCCTAAAGTAAACATGATCAAACCAAAAGCTTCTCTGGTATAACACAGGCACAACAAAGGTAAAAAGAAAACCTAGTCTTCCTTTGTGTTCTAGATCTCACCTCCCTTCACTTTTCTGCTTTGAGGTTTCAGCTGTGTGCTGCTCATTTTACATGCCTACAGAAGTAAACTACAGTTTGGCTATTTGGGGAATCTAAACAATTTAATTAATAAATAATATTAGAAAAGTCATATTATGATATAAAAATCATGAAGGCAAATAAACAGAAGCAAAAGGCTGATATTTTAGACATATTTCCTCAAACTAACAATCAGATATCTAAGACATAAGAAAAGGGAAACAAGAGAAAATGAAAACAAAAGGAACCTCAAAAATCTACATTGCACCACCATGTTACTCATATGTTGGCCCATGCGATTAAATTAGCAAAAAAAAAAATATTAAATTTAAAATGTAAATTTAATATCATATTGTAATACACATTTGTACACATCCCATATACAAAAGCAATGATTGCAACAAGATACTTGGAAATTAAATCAGCCTTTTGCATGATCCCACTTCCTGTAAACGGTTTAAAACATTTTTTCCATTTTAATCCAGTATTTTAAAGCAGCATCTGGGCAAAATATGCTTTTAATATAGCCCAGTGATTTATTTATTGCTTGCAACAATATTTGGCAATAAAAATATGCATGCAACAACTTCATGCAAAACTGTTGCAAAGACATTCACAAAAGAAAGTTTTTGTAAAAGACAATTAGTTTGCTAAGAAAGAAGGCAAGCAGTAACATGCATTTTGAATGACTTGTCTACGTTTCAACAGCAGCTTCCAGGAAACTTTTACATTCGAAAAATCCCTACTTTGACCTCTTTTTCCCCAGTTTGCTTGCTGGCAGATAGGAGTACATGACAAATGAACCTAATTTAAGTGGGCTGAATGCCAGATTGCCTGTTAAAAAGGAGCACCTGACTGTACATTAGGTGAGAGGTCAGTGACACTGAACACCAGCAGGTGTAATAACAACCGCAGGGTTTTTGTAAAGGAAATGCAAACAAGAATTCACCCCCAGGACATTCAGGATAATGCCTATCTGCTTAGGTACCAAGTGATTGGCAGTCAGGATTGCATATCAGGACACTTGGTGATGCTTTGTTAAGCTATATCCTGACAGGACTTTGAGCAGTATGTCAAGAAAGGAGGAGTCTTTCTCTAAAATCATAAAACAACACAAAACTAGTCACTGAAGAAGAAAGCAGCTTTTCTACTATTAAAAAAGCCTTAAAATACACCGAATAAATTGTTCTGCATCTCAACACCTATTTTCTCCTTACTACAAAGCCTTTATTCATCCGTCATCATTTAAAAACACCAGTGTTGGAAATACATGATCATTAATCTTTGAAACAGAGAATATTAGGTTCTTGGAAACTCTGCACGCTCTACCCAACATTTGTGGGAAGAATATAAAAAAAACAATAAGTATATAACATTTTAAAACAGTGTTTTAAATAACAATATTTTTCTTATACAGAAGCTTGCTAAAAATTGCATTATAAAACCAATACCAAAGCATACAAATTATAGCAACCACAGTGCAGTCTTGTAACAAAGACAATATCCAGTACAGCTTTTATAGATTTGGGGGCTTTATTTTCTAGAATACCACATCCACACTTTACTTCTGTAATGTTTGCATCTCTTTTGGATAAGATTTATTCATTTAATGTTGTTCTAGAACCTGGCAACGCATCTTTGTGTGTTTCAAAAATTCAATCATGATGTTAAGAATGTAGAGCTCTTGGGTAACAGGATAAATACTTTAGTTAATTATTGTTAGCAGGATCCTTGCAAAAAACATGGGTCATGTGTATACCTATATTTTATCTCACATAATAAAATTATGAAAAAAATAGTTTGCTTAATAATCAGATTATTGCTTCCCATTTTCTGAAATACATTGTTCTGAATGATTATATGTGGCAGATCCTGCTTGGTGAGAGAGATGGCTTGATTGTCTTTCATATAAAAATACTTGTGCTACAATGAATTTTGAATAAAAATTTTCTTAAGATTATGTTCTATCAGACATTCCAAGTTAGGCTACTTATTAAAAAGACATTCACTGACGAGGTTTTTCTATCATACTAGTAGCGAAATACAACAGAGACGTTTTATATTTAGATTTTGGTCATTATATTCTGATTTGTACTGGAAAGCAATTCATAATCATGAAAGTGAGAACAGCATAGCTGACACTCTCCATTTTAAAAGTTCTTGCGTGAAATTTTGTCCTCAAAGAAGTCAACAGGACAATGACAGAGTTTACTGACGTTAGTGTGTTACTGCACTGTAAATTCTTCAGGACAGCGGTGGTTTCCTGCGCTATGTCCTTCAAAAATGTATTTGGCATGTAATAAATAAAATTAGATTAAAACCTGAGAAAATAAAGATTTCCAAACCCAGTATTGTACTTCTAGAATCGAAGTGAAACACCCACTGTCATTACTTCTGAAGTAAAAAGTCTGTGGGTTACAGATCTTCCAGCTGGTCAAGTCTGTTTCTGAATGGCTTTTATGTATAAAACCATGCACAACCACACCCTATAGTATTGTTTCGCTACACTAAAAATTTATAGTGCATTTGACTATTAATGAATTTCTCTAAATATGGAAAGCATACGCAACTGAAAAATATGTAACAATTTACTTGTGGAAAGAGCTTGCTTTCTGAAAATAAAAATGCCGTTTCATAAGGTGCTTAGTAATTCTTCCTTTAGAGAATTACATATTCTAAGACAATTTAGTAGCAACTTACGCATATCAGATCACATAACTTCATGAATCTGAATGCACAAAGACAGCATTTGATATATTCCTAATATCACCTTATTAACTGGAGTTTGCTTTATGGGTGCTAAGCAGATACTTAGTTTTGTCCAATCAGCCCATTTAGGGGAGAATGTACTTACGTGTTAATCACCTGCTGGGTGGTGGTGGGGAATCTATCCTTTGATCAAAGAGAGACATACGGGTTTTACTTTACATCCTGTCTCTCTAGGTCTCAACTGGCCCATAGCTGGAGGGATTCATTTCAGGATTTTTCTTTATTCCAAGTATTCTGTTACTTGCTGCATACCACCACCCAAGACATCACGGGTAAAACCAAACACTCTTTGTGGTACACCCATATGACAGACTTCAAAATGGAAACAATATTTAAGTTAAACCTGTAAGATCAAGTTTGCTGAAATCCTGCAACACATGCAGCTTTTGAACACTTCAACATCAGATCAAAGTTTGACAGACAGAGTCAAGGAGAAAAATCAGTACATTTAAACCTATCAATCCTCAAGGAATAACAGAGTACATTGGTAAAAGTACAGTTGACTATTCATTTTGTCTTGGTGCTAACAGCAGCTAAATATAGCTAGAAAGCTGATGTTTTTTCTCTGTAGAGTATCTTTTTTCTGTAACTAAGGCAGGGTGCTCACTCAGCTTGTCTTAAAATACACTCTTTGAAGCTATGCTGCTTTCAAGAGGGAAAGAAAGGGCATTTTTCTTCTGATCCTTATATTGAAGGACCATTTCCAGATAAAACTTTCTTCGAGCAAGACTGTATCTGTGGAGAATTCACATACAACTTTAGTAGTTTTCATAGTAAGGCCTCTCTTTCCTACAAAACCAAAAGTCAAAGTACTCTAAGACACTGAAATATTTGAACAAGTAGGTTCACTACTTCTAATTAAAAATTAGAGAACTTATTAAACAAGTAAAATAGATGTAACTAAAAAAATAATTAGGTCTCTGAGAATGAGCCCTTCTCTCCATTGCAATCAGTCGCAGGCTTCTTTTGGTTGACAGGTTCAATTCTAAATCTATTACTAATAGAAGATATTTTTGGAGCATTTTTTTTTTTTAAATTAATAGCAATTCAAGCCCTAAATATTTTTCCATCTGTTAATTACACACTGGAAACACATTACAAGCCTAAAGGTAAATTGATTTGCAACACTGAAATTGTAAAATAGTTCCTTTCAATCATAAACCAGCAATAAGATGGTTTCTTATTAAAATTTCTGCCACTGACTTTAGATATTAAGCAAATTGACAAACAAAGAAAAAGATCTTCTAGAAGACGACTGACCACAATTATGTAAAAGATGGAATAAAAGCTGAAGCTGGTTTGGTAAAGAAATCTGGAAAAAATCAGCAAACAGATTTCAAGCAGTTTTATAAGTTTTTAAGAAGATGATCTACCATTCACAAATATTTTACAAATGAATGCTGCAGGATCTATGCAACTTTCTCAACAATTTTGTCAGCCTCAGACAGAGTATGAGTGAGGGCAAGTTAAACAGGGTGGATAAGGAGTTATTTTTTCATTAAATCTAATCACAGATTTAAATAATAACTTCAGCACAGAGTAAGGCAGAGAAGAAAATTTAGAGACTTCCTAAAAAAAAACCTTTCAGTAGCATGACATTGAAGGCAAGTCCAACACTGCACCAGGAACTATTATAAAAACATTTTGCAAAAGGAGTAAAGCTTTTCACCTTTATCCTTCCCCCCCGCCAATTAATGCATGTGGGATAAAATACTCAATTATATTAAAAAATGTAAAGGCCGTCTCAGAGCACTTTCCACCCAAAAGGCCTGAACACAACTTAATTCCATCAAAATGTTAGGATCTTTTATTACTTACACAGGTATAAATTCCTATAGGGGTATAGAACCAATGTAAGTCAGACCTAAAGCCTCTAACTGCCATAATCAAAATCATCCTAGCTAACAGAATTCCTAAATCATTAAAACTTACCTCAGTGTTTACATTTGACCCTATCCATATTCTTAGAACTAAAATGAATCCTCATGAAAAGCTCACATGCAGGAGCCAGGTCAACAGATGTAAAACACTACACAAAGAATGTGATTGTACTGTGCTTCTTTGATGGCTCCAACAAATAAAGATTTAGGCCTCAGCCACATTAGGGAACAGTAGTCATTCATAAACACTTACAGATAGACCTTAAGATCTGCTATAAACAACGAAGCTTTCAGCTTTGTTTGAGATTTATCACCTAATGCACTTCAAGGTCCTAGAACCATGTGTGACAAAATTAATCATACTATTAACACAATTGGCCCAGTAAAGACTTATTGCAAGATCTATCAAAAAAACACAACTAAAAACAGTTTGAAGAACTTTTTTCCTAGAATTTAACACAGATTTACTATCCAAAATTATAGTTTCTATATAAAATGGAAAATATAATTTATTACTGAGCTCCATGCTTGCATCTGGTAAAAATATGTCTATCTGCAAAATGAACAAAGAGGTTCTGATTCTGATTAGTTAAACAAGAAAACTGCACTGGTTTAATTTAAATTATTTTAATAACCTGATTACCTAAATTGGTGCAAGAGCCTTTGAAGATAAAGTGATTTCAGTAAGGGTCTTTTTGTTTTTAACTTATGGACTTAATTCTCTTCCAGACTGAGCTTTTCCATTTGAAGATGTTACTGCCACTGGCTGCTCTTCACTAACCATAAACTGGATGTTACCACACAGTTTCCAACAGAAATGTCAGAGTGCTTTCTAATCCACACTAGGCAATGATAAACAGGCTTGCCTGATGAAGGGGTATTCATCACTGTTTAAGCTAACCTGGCTCAGTTTGCTCGAAGTTGATACGGGATTGATGGGAGTGATTTCTTCTGTTGATGGATCTAGGAGGGGAACAATCTCTACCAGAAAAATAGTAATAAGCGCATAAGAGTGGGTGGTAATAACATCATCAACTGGCACAGCTGTTTGTAGAGTGCTATGCCCACGGCCTAAGGCTGTGGACAGATATCCTCATCTACATTCAGACATGCTGTTGAAAGAGATTCCAGATGCTTGCCCTTCTCCCTTCTGAGACTACTTCAAATCTTCCAGTAATGCTGTTCAAGTGAGTAGCTTGCTCATTTTACTCAGAAAGATCTGGTTTAAAATAAAACTAGTACATGAACTGTTCAGCTAGCTTGGCTCACTTCGGTAGAACTCAGAGCCAGGCTGAAGAAGAACTTATGATCTGGACAGCCAGATGAGCTAAAAGGCTCCAGGTGGAAACCAGTGAAATCATCACTGCTTTTCTGGAAAACAGACCTGTAAACATTTTCACTGATGAACTGTCTATAAAGCAAAGCTCAAAACTGAAGATCAATATGAAGCAGCAAGGCTCTGGCATCTGTGATATGCAGGGATATTCCATTGCAACAGCTAAAGTTGCTCTTTGCCTAGAGTCTCTTGAAATGGACAATTAGTACAATAGATTTTTTTGAACAAATGAGAATATTGAAGCCAAAATGGATGCCTAATTAGAGTGGGACAGTATAGCAAAACGAGGAATATTAACAGACATTCCTTAACTACTAGACCACAAGTATACAAATAGTTTAATGCTGTCAAACCAACATTCCCAAGATGCTTGATACTGAACTTAATTAAATCACATGAATAATTTTTTTTCCTAGATTTCTGTATTGCACTCTCTGTTATAAAATTTTTTATAAATTCACATATTTCAGCCACTGATTCAAGGCTCTAACTCAAGACAATCCCACCCTGCGGATTGCTTATCTTTAGCAGAGAAAGGGAATGGTTATGCAAGCAGTATACACCTGCTGAAACAGCCAAATGACTTATTTATCAGTTTCTTTGCATCTACACCTCACTCAGCTCAGTCTGAGCTCTAGCTACCACACCCAGATGAAGTGCTTCAATTATTGCATGTGTGGGATCTGAAAATCCACATTAGAAACCTCTGCCAGAATAACATGAAGCATAAGAGACAGGGATGGGTCTCAAAACTGGCTCCAGACGTTGTGGCTGGTAGGACTGGATATCTATGATAGCAGTCATCACCCATCAAAGCTTTTCCTTGAGGAAATCAAGAAACATATGCAATGACAACTGGTATTGTAAGTAGGTCAGGGTCAGCTCATGGAGATTTTCTATTTTACTTTTTTTTTTAAAAAAAGTAGCATTACAGCATTGTAACTAACAGAATTAATATGCTTATTTATATTAAAAAGTTATAATACAATTTTTATTAGGTGTTATTTTCTGTTCTCTACTGAACATTTTCCCTTGTATTTTTCCTAAACTTCCCAGATCAATTTATATAAACCTCATGTTTATTCAAAATTGACTGTTTTTTTCATATTTTAGTGTTCGATAGTAAAATCTTACATTCAAAAATTTAGGTCATATGACCTTTGATTAGGTCTTTAAGTCAGGTGGCACTTCTGCTTCCAAACAAACCAAGACCTTCCAAGAGGAATGGTGTGCTGCCAGTCCCATATTCTAATGGGACAATATTCCCACATACTCTAATATTCACAAACAACTGCTTGAAACTTTTCAAGACAAATATTAATTTCACATGTTCACACAAATATTTGTAGAAGTGCAATCCAACAAAATGCAATTCATCATTGAATTAATCTCTTTAAAGCAGATTTTCACTACTTTTTTGAAGATGCATTCTTAGCTTCAGGTATTAAACTACATCTAGATTATTTGATTACTTCTTTCAGTGTGAAGTCAGTAATTATCTACTCCTGTTTAGAGCAACTATAACATTTCAAAAAAACATTAGCTGTGAAAATACATACTGCCTTTTCTCACTTTCCACAACATTAAAAATTGCTCTATTATGTTATATATTTTTACTGTGGAAGATTACAAAAAGTTACAATTGATTATTGTAGGCCCTGTGATTGTTGTCTTTAGGCTGAGTACATTAAAAACTTTGAAGTTCAATTAATCAGCTGCATTTTCAGGATGTTTGCACACCTTCAGCACCTGCAGTGAAGAAACTGAGGCCAAAGATCAGGCAGAACGGCCTGACTCACAGCGCTAAAATACAAGTGACAGACAAAAAACTATTGAATTCATATAATAAAGTTCCATAGCTAGACACGAGGGTGATTTGGTGTCTCATAAATACCAAGGATAAGACAAGATAAACGCCTGTCAAGAGTAAAGTAAAAGACATCTTGTTTGTACAAATCTTTTTGAGAATACACATATGTATATGCACAGATGTTTTTCTGCTAAGACTACGAGCAAATCAAGACAGAAACTTCTCTAACTTAACAGTACTTAAATAAATAACAAAACTTTCATTGACTTCAATGAGCCAGGGTTTCAACTTGACCTTAACTCTAATGTATTTGGCCATAGCAGTGTTGTAACAGAAAGCTAAGATTTTTTTTTTTTTTCCAAGAGAACAATGCTGATCGTCTTTACTGATCTTCCATACCATGGGAAATACAGAAAAAGTTTCAAGTTTGTCAAGCAATTCATGTATTTCCAGTGCATAATCAATAAAAAATAACCAAATACATACAGCTAAAGAAATTCCTATGTACTTTTAATGAAAACCCTGTGTTCAACAATGGGCAATTAATACCCAAATACTAGCAGTAGTAATGACAACTTTAAGAAAAAAAGAAAGGTATCTTTTTAACCAATATAAAATTCCCCAATTAAAATAAAAAACTATAAACATCTTCCGTTATGAATACAAGTATTTTAACAGGAAGGAAGACTAGTCACAAATCTGTCCAAACAAACATTCCTGGGGAGGTTCCTCCTTTTGTTTAGTAAAAACGAAGTTGCAGTAAAACAACAATCGTCTAAAAATTTACAAATCCAAAATGCCCTTCGGCTCCAGTCAATGTAGTAACACCCATTTAGCTGATTAAGCATAGAGCTAGTATTCATACACTCTATGAAAAAATTAAAATGAACACTGCAAACAGTCATGCTCCTTATTTTTCTATTGCTTTGCATGCTACTAAGACTCATTTCAAAGTTAACATGTTTTTTTCCAAAACAGGCTAAACAGAATATTCAAACATAAAGAAAAATAAATTATGTACAAAAATTTTTACTTGAAATAATGAAAACAAAAAGCAGAACAATAGCTAATAGTTAATGTCTTTAGAAACATCCTTATACAGTAACATGACCAAATTTTGTTATGCTTTATACTGCTATTGGTAGCAGAAAGAGAAATGTTCATATCCCAACAAAGACAAAGCTACATTTGTTTTACACTATATTTGTTTTAAAACTGCCTTCTCCTCCCTGAGAACACACAAAACACATCCAATAGTTTGAAGTGAACAGTGAATATTTGGCTGAACAATAATTAAGAAGCTTTATTCTTTTGACCATTCTGTAGATAATTTCTGCTTTGAAGGGTTTTTTTACTGAATGACACTGATACCTCCTTAAGAATGCCTCCACAGTGTCTACTAAGGCAAAATTTTAAAATTGCAGACTTTCTGTTCTGATCCTAAATCCAAATTTACTAGACTAGCTTTATGATTCTAGTTTCAAAAACACTAAACATCATTTTCTGCCAGGCACAAGCTTGGGTCCTTCTTTGTTTCAGATGTGAAGGTAACCTTGTTCTAAGGATATAACAGATGATAAATTTGTCCAAACACTCCTAAACATCTTTTGAAACACCTGATTTAGAATAAAGTCTACAGTACTGTACAAACAAAACAGTCTACAAACAAGTTTTGTGTTCATTTCTATTGCAGACACACATGGACATCTTGTGGCAGTCCTAACTGTTTTTCAAGTGTCTGCTGCACTTCAGTGGTAGGAACTGGAAAGGAAAAAAACAAGCACTTGTGTTCTACCTGTACACCTCAGCTGCGCCACGAATCATATTTTCTGAGAGTCACATGGCTTCAGTTACCCATGACAGACTGCTTTATCAGCTTAATTCTTAAAATTTATCATCACCTCTTGATTTTCTTTTCTTTTTTGTTTTTTTTTTTAATTTGTAATGGTAAGGAGATGGGCTAGAGATCCTGTTTCTAACAAGCCGTAACCAGTGCAGCTACACGTGCTAACAAATTTGCTGGCCAGTAAGATTTCCCTGAACACCTTGTCTGTTCCTTAAGGAGTAACTAACTCTACATAACCTTACAACACATTCTTGTCCTGCCACTCTACATTTCCACCACCATTTCATGTCACTTTTGTGTAGGATTTGAATGCTGAAGTGGTAAAGCTTAAAAGGACGTCACTGATTTTTAACTTACAACTTTTTATACATAATTAGAGGATCAGCCTGCACTATCCTTACTTAGGCAGAGTACTACTTCATGGCCTCAGGAAAGCTTTGGATTGCATGAGACTACCTGCATGGTACTTAAAACAATGTAAGTAAGACTATATAATCAGGACAAAATTAGACTTGAAGCAAAGCAAGTTCAGAAGTTAAATATTTTGCTATCTCAGGGACTTTTTTCTTTGTAGAAAAAAAATCCTCTTAAAGAGAACTCAATTCCAGTTAAAAAGCATATAGTTTATTTTACACTATGTAACAAGAATTAAATTAAGATTCCCTTAGTTTCTTGACAGTCAGTTTTCAAAATTATTGTGCACTTTACACAGAAGCTTTTTTCAAACCAAAACAAATTTGTCTTTGAGACTCTAAAAGGACATTAATATGTGTTGGTTCCTAAACTAAAATGTGTGCAGCAATGGAACTGCTGCATCCATAGTTCATATAATTTAAACTATATAACTAAAATTTATGGCAAATACACAAACTATAAAAAGGTGAAGGATTTTTTTCTAGAAATCCACATTATTGCAGTTCAAATACTTTTGAAATTAAATTGTTGCTAAAATTCTACTTTCCTCTGCAACATAAAATACACCTCTCATGTTCATTCTTACTGGCTCTTTCAGTTTTCTCATGTTCATAATTAGCTTTTGATAGAAGTCTGCAGTAAAAAACAAATACAGAAAAGCTTTTCCAAAGAAGATACACACCCAATTTAATTGTATTAAGTCTGTGTTTTAATACACGCTTAACTGACTGAGAGATTTGATTTCCCTCAACCATACTACTTGTTACGAAAATCAGGAGAAAGTGAGAGAGGAAGAATGGTAAAAACATGTCTAATCCCATGAATCAAGGGAAGTTTTAAGAGTGAAATCACCTGCTTCCTACATGGACATGAAATCTCCACCTCATTCCTGTTCCATTTATCTAGTCTCCAGATCTATTTCAACAGGCTACTGAAAGTTCACCGGTTCAACCACTCATCCACTCTACTACTATCATGCAAAAGGAGTCAACCTGTCCTGCCTAATCCTGAAGCCACAGTACAAAGAAGGTAACTGGAGTGAACCGTGCACCTGCATTCCTGGTAGTTCAGGGAGTTTTATCACCTTGCCTTGGTGAGAAGAGCATCCAGACTCCTCTTATGTGCAGTGTCAAAAACATAGGACAGAGTGCTGTATAGTGAAGTGTTTATACCTAGAGCTTTAAAACTCTGCACAGAAATGGCTCTATGGTAATCACTTACTTGGATATTCTACTCAGTTTAATAATGCCACTTTTAAATAGTAATGCAACATTCAAGACAGTTCATTTTGCCCTGATTACTAACCATTTGACCTATTAAATTCACTTAACCTTGAGCCATATGCACCCAAATCTTCTGTGTCTTATTTAAATAGCAATAGAAATTATTAAAATGTTCCAAAACTAAATCACAGGCACTATTCCTTTCAATCCATAACTACAGCATCATAAAGTGGATTCTAAAGGGAGCATCATACAGCAAGTTATAACAACAGAACTAATTCTAATGTCCAGACTTTTTACAAAGCAAACAAATGTTGAAAAGCATATATTTTACAAAGACAGTGTCTGCAAGATTCAACTGTATCAGCCTTTTGATTGTTGGTATTGATTGTAAGTAGAAACAGGAAATAATCCAATTATCCAAATTTTTCATTTTCTTAACAGATCCAGGGCTTTAGTTTTTGTGGCAGAAAGTACCATGGACTTATCTTACAATCAAGTAATTTTTAATTG
Organism: Leptosomus discolor; assembly: GCF_034619465.1. Lineage (NCBI taxonomy): Eukaryota > Metazoa > Chordata > Aves > Leptosomiformes > Leptosomidae > Leptosomus > Leptosomus discolor. The sequence continues at coordinate 16,035,866 of NC_141399.1, forward strand.
CTGCTCTGCTCAAACATTAGAAAGTAGGAATAAAGACATCAAAAGTAGGTCATAACTTATACTTCTCAGAACTAAATCCAGTCTTCCTCTGGTTTAAGCTAAGTAGCTTAGTTCTACCTGAGCAACCCCCACTTCTGAGCTAGATGAGTAGAGACTGCAAACGCCTGTGCTCACACAGCCAAATCAAGCTGTTAGCTCTCAATTCTGTGCACAATAGAAAAATTTGTCTATTATTTTTCTAAGTATATCTTTTGTAAGCATCTCTCTTATAAGACATCCTTACAGCTCTTAACAGTGAATATGAGGAAATTTAGTATTACCACATGTATTATCACAAAGGTTTACAGGTCTGGGACCTAAATTATTGTTTTTCCCTAGGGAAGTAGGTCTATGAAATGAATGCTCATCTCATAATATCCATTCCATTAGACTCATGGCTATTCAACCTACAAGGACAGCTCTACTCATGAGCTCAGTCTGGAGGACAGGCTATGCCTGCTACCACCTATTTGTTGTACTACCTTTGCAGTGCTCCCCCACGTGAAAAGAAAGAGCAAAAAAGTTATTTTTCAAGGGTCTGGTATACAATGATACCAGATAAATTATGCTGGCATTTGAACACAAGAGTCAGAGAATGTCTGGTTTTAAATTGGAAATATATATGGGCCTGGAAAACAAACAAAGATCTGCTCTCCACACCCCAAACAGAAGAATGATGCTGACAAACAGCTGAAAATTACATTACTTTTAATTAAATCATAAACTGCCATTAAAATACCATGCAGCTGCAGTTAACAGACCTTGCTAATTACTTAAAACACAGCACTAAGAAAACCCATAAAACTTTTTTACATTTTAATGTAAAAAATTACAGATTCTTTTTAAGGATGCATATTTTCAGGAAAGAAGAAAGTGTAACTAAAAAAATTTAGAATATGAGTCACATCCTTTCCTACTGTTACCACACGCAACACGTGTGTCCATAAACAAAGAGAAAGAGGTTATCTACACATACAACCTGTACAAGCATGACATTTAAAATTGAATCAGAAAGTATAAAACCAAAAAAGGTTTATAACTATACTCTGATAAACCAAGGTTGCTTGCTTTTAAATGTTAATGGTACCACAGTGCCATTATTTTACTTTACAATTGTTGAATCAAAGTTCTCTGTAATAGAAATCTTCAACAGTTTAATTTTTCTTAAAACAAAATACAAATTATTCATTATAGATAGCAATGATTTTGGATCTCGCAACTATTCAAAAAAGGAAGCATGTAAGAATAAAAATTATTTTTGAGATTTTATTCCTGTCAAATAGAATGACTGACTTGTAACGTGGCTTCTAACACTACTGGAAACAAAACAAACCATACTATCTTTGTCTTGGAGTGACAGGGGCCAAAGCAATCTAAAGTATGGCAGCTTTAATAACACATTAATCTTTACTTATGTGAGTAGAGTTTGCTCCTCGGAATACTCCCAGCAAATAGAATTGTTCCAGTAAGAAGTAGTGACATGAGCAACATTTTCAATGAGTGAACTACCAGGCCTGATGGTCTTAGCAATATTGAGACGACAGTGATCATGAGCTACAAATTACCTACAGCTTCAAAGACAAGCACAAAAAAAAGCGGATATGGATTGATCAATAACTGACACACAGTGACAATATAGTATTTACCCATAATTGAAAGAGATTTAAAATAAGTTGCAATTTTAAATATCACAATCAAATTACTGCAGGGATGTTAGTCCATCAGATTATTTCAGGCAAAGAGCATGTATTGCAATTGACAGATTATACTTTCCTTATTAAGCATCTGCTGCTTATTTTAAAATTTCACTAAAACATTTTAGCTTAATAGGTGGTCTCATTTTTTCCATGCAAATTATAAATTCTAAGTAAAATTGTATGCTTAATCTGCAGCAAACTTTCTTAAGTGTCGAACTTCCATACTCGGTCTGCAAAGTTACTATGTTTTTCTTACAGGGATTTTATACAGAGATGCTATAGCAGATTAATATTAGTTTAAAAAATTCTTATCTGCTGAAAAAAGATAGATATAAAAATACACCGCTTTGTTTAGTTTTGTACCTACCTACATCTTTAGCCACAATATACTATGAAAAATATTAAACCAGTAGACCATTAAACCATCAGACATAGTTTCTCATTGTTCATTGCATATGACAAAACGTTTTTTACAGGGTTCACATATACACTTGTCAAAAAACACACAGCTCCATGCAGTTTAAAATAAAACAATGAAAATTAGACTGCAGCTTGAAAGAGATAGAAAAAAGAGTTTCTCACCCCTCAAAACAAAACTGGAACTTTGGTTTATAGGAATGGTTATGCCCATATACCCTCCTCATCATCCTGTGTGCCAGCCATTAGGAGATGCACAGAGAAGATGTTAGCATTGGAATAAAAGAAGAAAAGGTTAGTTACTTTGGTGTGTATAAAAAACAATTTTCTTGGCTGTTAAAAACATGATTTTTTTAAAAAATGTAAACCAGTGAAAACAACTGAACCAGTTTGTGTCACATGCACAAGAATCTGCATCTATAGCAACCAAAAAACCTAGAACAGTGTCGTAAACATTTTTCCCACCCAGTTAAAACAGTGTGTAGGAAGTAGATTATAAGATTAAATATTAAAAGATTATCTATTTTTTAATTGCATGCACTTCAACATTGACAGCAGAAAAATATCAAACCTTATAAGTAACAAAATAGTTACTATAATCAAATTGCCTTACATTGTTAGATTAAAAGATACAAAACTGCTGAAGAACAAAAAAAAATTTATCATTAGTAAAGTACATTTTTCTAACATGCTATCAATTAAAACTACCTTTTAAGCAATCCTTAAACACTGTGAATAGTTGAATACTATTAGACGGCTTCTCTCCTTTTTTCCGTTTTTGAACCATTGGGGTTACTCATTTGCAGTTTTAATGATACATAATATTAATGGCAAATACAAAAAATCATAACAGTTCAATGAATTTGTTTTTAAAAGGGATTATTTTACTGTAGATATGCTGAAAGCAGAAGGTCTTTCTGTACATTTATTATAAACTTGAAGTTAAAAAGAACACAGTAAAAAACAAACTAAACCAGGAGAGTGAAATGTTCTTCCCTGGATACGTTTACTGAGGATTACACTTTTTTATAATGATTCTTTGTTTATGCACTCACAGAAGTGCACGTGCATATCTGCATCTATATACAGTTCTACTGTGCCAAATTCTGATGCGATACTCAGCTTCTAGAACATAGAGGCACACAAGCAATGTTTTTCGTTTAACTCAGGATCTCAAAATCAAATCAAATCTTACAATTTCAGATATCCTTAAAATTCACACATTAATATTTCAGAAACAAAAAAGTTGCACTCTATAGTTTCAAAACTTTGAAAGTTAGCTGGTGCAACATATTGCTGGCACTTAATTAAAGCTAAAAACTAAATAAAATGAATGGTAATTAATTATGATTGAAACGGACAGGAATTGTAGCCTGAAAATATACACTGCCAGTATCACTACTGTTCCTAGTCCATTCTTGGAATAAAAAAAGAGCTCCCAGATGTCAACTGTTATTAAAAAACAGATGTTAAGATAGATGTCTTGCATGTTGCTGAATTAAGTAAAGAAATCTGACAGTCCACTATAAACTTAGCTATCATTTAACACAGAAGAAATGTGGGTAAATTTTTTATTGTTAACTTGGAATGCATCTTAGTTATAAGGTCTGCACAACTACACCACAAAGCAAAGACACAATAAGCCCTGAATATTCTTCTTTATTATTGTAACAAAGGGACAGGGTCTGTAAAACTTCCAATGAGCTGGGTTCACTCAAGTAAGTCCTTCCCTCTGAATTCTACAGAAGCTACTTTTATTCAGGCCCACTAATGCTAATTGAAACGACTTTGAAGTTGACAAGACCTTTGCCAGAGTAGAGGTTGAAGAAAGACTGAAGGATTTCTTTTCCACTGAGTAGTTTGATCCTATTTCACTAACAGAATGCATTAGGTTAATCTTTGGTGATATCTTTAAAAACAGCAAAAATCAGCAAAATTGGAAACTCAGTATGTTTCCAAATGACTCCTCATAACTACATACAGTTGTTTTGCTGTTTAGTGTACTGCAATTCTTCAAACAGGCAGACATTCATTTTTACTTCAATTATTTGCATGATCTCTTTTTGGCAGAATTCTAGAAGAGTTGCAAAATCAAATATTGTCAAATATTTTTAAGGAGTATTATGGGAAATCACAGACTAAAGAGTTTGACACTGATCCTGATATACAATAAGCAATAAATGAAAAGCTGCTCAGTTAATGTCAATCAACATCGCTTTATTGAGTACTGGTCCTGTCAAAATAACTTTCTATCTTTTCCAATTACATAGAGACTCTTTTTGATAAGGTAAGTGCTTTGAAATAATATGCTGAGATTTCTGTAAGGCATTTGATTATGTGCCACAAGACACAGTGTAAGCAAAATTAGCTCTACAGAGAATGAATATTGCTGGAGAAGGAAGGGGACCTGAAGGTACCTTTTCTCATCCCAAGCTTGTTCTGTATTGCTACGATCTGAAAGAAAAGTCTGACAAAGACTGCTTGGAAAAGTGAACATATTTTGGATGAGCTGAATAAATGTTATCAGCCACATTCACTTATGACTAAAATCACACGTACGGGGTTATAATTTGAAAACTTACAGGGCAAACTTAGAAGACAGGGAACTGCATCTGAAATTGATGATATCAAAAAGAGCTTTACAGATCATGGTGGAAATGATCATGCCATACAATGTCAGATTTACAAGGACAAATACAGGCAGAGAAATAAAAATCTAAAAGTTTGCTTTAACTCTACGCAGTAGCATAAGCATTAATAGAATTACACATCTGGTGCTTGTGTCATACTCTTGTGAATATTTGAAAGACTGTAACCAGATCAGGAAACAACTACAAAATTATTGAAAAATAAACTTGGCAGTGAGAAACAAAAGAGACTCAACCTAACTGGTCACTCAGAAAATATTTAAAGATTGTCTGATCACTATTAACTAACACATACAGAAAAGGAGACAGTTCTTTTCTCTACCATAAAAAGTCTAGATAGAGATTTATAAGGTGTAATTACACAGCAAATATGGCAGATATTTTTCAATAGCGCATCAGTTCTGGATGACTTGAAGATTTTATATCAAGACCTAGACCCTTTCTAAAAAATAAGGCTAACTGTATTCAAAATAGTTCCAAAAAATTACAGATTTAATGAAGAAATTGTTGGGTGGTCAGGTCCAGATTATGATCATGGTCCACTTCACCTTCAACATCTACAATTAATAAAAATCCTCTTCCATTTTTTTCCTCACATCTGTTTTAGTGAGAATGTCTGTGCTGTGATCTTATTCTGAACACAGTTTATTGCATATTTTCCAATTTTTTTGATTAACAAGTTCATAAAAAATAATTAAACACAGTGATCTGTTCTGGCAGGCAACTGAACAGAAAAACAAACTCACACTGGACTTTAAATTTTTAATACTAAGAGCAACCTCAAAATCAGTCTCAATATACAGTCTTGTTTTAAAAACCTGTATCTATGTAGTATTTTAACTTGATTTATACCTACCCCAGAAAATCTGTTCATATCTCATTTTCAATTCCACAGACTAATTATTTTTAGACTTGCACTAACCTAAGGAGAGCTCACCCACCTAGCATCCCCACCAAAAAAGCCCAATGTTTCATAATTATGTGCTTTATTACCTAATATGTTATTGTTTAGTTAATTATGTCATATATTGATGCTAGGTAACGCATCTAAAAATACTTGGTGTTTGATGATAGTTGAGGAGAAAAGTAAAATTCCCCACAGATATCGGAGAACATCAACCCTCTTTTTCATTAAAAAACCAGGATTAAACTAAAGAACCATAATTTCATTATATGGGTTGTTACTTCTTCATATAACAGAAGCCAGAATGTACATATGCAAGATCTTAAAGGAATATTGAAAGAACGCATTGATCATTTACTATTCCCATTATGCAGACAGATGGCTTTCAAGCCTGCACTACCTCCTTCCAGCGCATTGGTTCAATGTTATGAGAAAAGACTCAACCACCCTTGCCATTCTGCTGCCTTTTACATTTTAAAAAGTGGATATTTAATGGTGTAAATCCTAACTGAGTGTTACAGGTTTTACAGAATTTTCTGTTGGATAGGAACAACTACCCAAAAGCACTGGATAAAAACCACATAAGAACTAGGATTGTAGTTTTCATTAGTTTTATGATTAAATTAGTCTATGAAGAAGATAAGGTTTGGTACCTCAATGCAAAGAGACAATGTAAGAGAATACAAAATTCTTCACTGATGTTCTGAGACAAATAGAGTTCATTACCTATTTTTGCATTCTTGACACACAGTGAAGCAAAATAAAAGCCGCAGTTATGCCTTATAATTTATTAATATTGGATCAGTGGCTTCCAGAAGTATGCTTAGTCTTTCATATCAGTGTGCATCAAACAGAATCATTAATCTATGGCTCTTTCAAACAATAAACCATAATCAAGCAATTTTTGATTAATGTCTGTGTATATTAACTGCTTTTCAAACTTAGATCTTTCATTGGTTTATAGGATCAAGAATAGCAATTCAATAGCAATAACTGCAAAGCAAAATCTCAATTACAGACAAGCAAAGAGGAAAAAAAGATCAAGAAATACGGATTGAATTGATAAATTAGTATACATGTTTAATTATTATAAATTTAAAATATTTAAGATATTGAATGCCTTGTATTTTTAGGACTAACATCCACATTTGGACATATATTAGATACAGTACAGTGGTATAATACCAAGTAATATGAAAGCCTTTGTACATGGGATATTTATAGATTATTAATCAATTGATTTTATCTCATCCTTGTGCTAGCTCTTTTTTTCTGTGCTGCTACTTACCATATTTGCTTAACGTCTTAAGTAATACCTGGTGTTACTAAATATGATTTACTGTTAACTAACATTAAAACCTCAAAACTGGCTTCAGAGCGGCAAGATGAAAAACCTAAAGAATAATGCTTGAAGAACACTACCGACATGTAGAAAGCTTGTATGAAGATGTCTTCTGTTTTGTTATTGAAGTGTATCTCAAGACAAGTTTTGCAGGCACATTTCTCAGCCATCACTTCTTTAAGGTTCATCAGCTTCAGTAGTAAATTTGAGACAGTGGCCTTCAGATAAAAGGCGCTACATTACACAAGAAGGTTAGAAACAAAGGATCACTTTAATCATGGTCTACATGATTAAGTATAGCTAAAAAATTTTACTAATCAGATGCCAGAAATTATAAGCCTATTCATAACCATTCTGCATATAGAATGCTCTTGATTACTGGTGAACATGAAATAGTTGGAAGAGGTTATATTTAGCAGTGTGTTGCAACAGCAACAGATCTACAGTCAATAGAACTGGTACTGAGAATCAGCATCTGTACACCTGTTTGGGGGGTATTCTGGATTAATTTTGCTCTGTCTCCAAGACTGAATTCCCTTTAGCAATTTCACTGTGTTGGTGAACCTCCTGGAATGCATCTTACAGTTAATTTCATCAAAAAGGAATTCTGTGTGCCCACTCCAACACTGCTTCTGTATATGAACTGTAGCACAGTCAGTAGGAATGATTCGGAGATTAGATTCAAATCTGCACTCTTGATCAGAACTAAAACCCTAATGCAGATGCACTCAAAGACTGCACAATTGTGCATTACTATGAGGCCCATGGTGTATGAAATTTGGTTACCTAAGTAAAGAATATAGTGAAACTGATTCAAAAAAAACAGACAGCAAATACTTGCTGTACAGCTGCAGTACAACACACGTCCCCTCACTTTTGTGGTATGCAAGTATCTTTATAAAATCCATTCTTCAAATAAATTAAAAAAAAAAAATAAAAACCATCTTGTTCTCCCTTTAGACAAAAGCTTTCACAACGCACACAACATTAAAAACCTGATGAGTTAAGCTTTTCTGGCTCTCTTTCCACAATAGAAGACCCTTCCTGACAAGGCTCATCACATTTCCCTTTCATGTGCTAGCATGCTAAGAATTAATGTCTTAACTCGGGTTAAATAAATCTAGCAATAACCTGCTCATCTCTTGAACTAACTTTCTGATGACTGATTTACGCTACTCGCTTTATCTATGGCTACTAATGGGTCACTAAACATGTAACTACTGGCTCTGGACTGTGAAATTGTCCTACTTAGAGCCAATAATTACATTTACAAATATTAATTTCCCCTTGTGACAAAGCAATCTACCTGCTAAGCTAAGAAATGGCATTCCTTTCAAATCAAGAACTTAGTCTAAAATCAAAATCTTTCAGAGCTTAGAAAGACTTTTATCTGCTACTCAATTTCTAGGAGCAAACACAGTTGAGCACTAATTTCATGAACTCTCCATACACAGAACAATTGACTACAGAAAAGTTTTGTACATGAATGATTTGAATAACTGAGCCTGTAACTGGAAAGGGGAAAGACTAAAAGTGGATTAATTTAAGGCTTTGGTCCATAGAGTTTTAGAAGGTCTTTATTTTATGTTTCATTTGTATATTCAGAAAGTTGAATAAATCTTAAAAATGGCTTCAGCAATATGGATTTATGTAACAGGTCTATTTTCAAACTTAACCATAACAGAAGGGGTCACAAGTAACCATGCATCACCCAGTTATTAAAATGACCATAAAATCCATCTCACCATTTGTTCTATTTGTATATAGTTAGGTTAAAATCAAACATAAATACTGGCAACGGGGGTAAGCGAAAGGTTGTTTCTGACCACTTACTTTACAACACCCAGACTAGCATTAACATGAATAAGATGTTTCACCAGATACTCATGCATTCTAAAGCTTTATCATAGATGAAGTGGAAACTCAATGCTTCTTATAAGAAGCCGTCTGTGAAATCAGATTTGCAATGCAAAAGTTTATGGTCTCCTTTGTAGTGAAAGCCTGTGACATGTTATCTCACTTAAGTAACCAGGGCCAGATACGCAACTTTTGTTATCAAGTTACTTTCTCCCAGAAATGCATTTTTGGCTCTATCAGCTGGTCTAAAGACCTGTTTTAGACTATGATGGTGGCAGCTAATTTTTCTAGTAAGAAATACAAGATAAATGTAAACCTCTACATAAGCATTGTATATTCTAACACACACATTCAGGGGAAGTGAGGGGGAGAGGTTTCTATAGCTAAACATGATCTCAAAAAATTCTTCCATATGTGGAAAAGACTGCAAAGCTAACATGTAAATATAGATATATATAAATATACACACTGAGTAGTATGTATACATTTATATCACATTCATTAAACCTCAAAACATAAAATAAATTCATTTCTGTAAGCAAAGGAGAGGTATAAATTTTCAATATACAAAATCTATCTCCTGGAGGTATCATAGACAGCAAAACCTATTTTCCACTTCTTACTTTTAATATAGCTCCATTTTAGCTGGTCTCTTAGTCAAATTACAAATTTGATATAATTAAAACATATATGAAAAATCATCTGGCTACAGTATAATTACAATTAAGAGGTAGGAAATAACAAAAGCATTAACAAATATTACAAAATTCTATTAGCTTTTACTTAGGATGAGAAACTTTGAGTGGAGCACAATGTTTGTAACTGTAAAACAGCAGTACATGAAAATCAAGAACTAGAGTATCCCTGAAAAATAAATGCAAACTCAGAGCAGACTCTTCCAAATTTCAAGGCTCACTCTTTTCTTCCATCACAAGTACAATGTAATATACAATGAAATTTAGGTTTGAAACCAATCATATTATCCTCAAATGCCGGACAAGCCTCTGTGGAAGACTATTTCGGTTTTCTTTTTAGGATAAAAGTAGACAGAAATACCTAGATAGATATCAGAGGCAGGAAAAAAATCTCTGTATCTACCGAAATAAGCATATGAAGACAGTGACTTTAAGGAAATGCTTATACAGAAATTACATACTTATTAGAAGAGAAGTATTTGCCATTCAGAAGCTTGTTTATAATAAACAATACAGCTGTAACTGCATACAATTTAATAGGAAAATTGACTTTTTAATGGTGACCATGATACAAATTGGATTTTATTGCATTCAGTTCAACAAGTCTGAACAATGTGTGATATGAATCACAAGTTCTTTGTTCTGGAGGGAGAATATGTATATGTATAGCAAAGATGAAAAATTAGATGATATATTTAAAAATGTGAAAGCATTTATAGGACTAACTTGCACTGCACTCCTGAGATCTCAAAACATGAATTAATTCAGCACAATACTAGTTATTTACAGTGGATATGCCTGGGATTGTTTATACTGAATGTACTGACGAGCAAACCTTGCCCTGCCCAAATTCCTAAATTAAATATATCCATGTGACTCCAATGAGCTTAGTGCAGGCTCAGCACCGTGTTAATACAATTGCGTGCTTCCTTGCAGCTTGAGGCACCAGCAGAACAAGTTCACATACATTTAGTGAACAGAGAAGAGCAAGCACACACCTGCCCAAATACAATGCGTAAACATACAGGATAAAGAAACACAGAATTTTAAACAAAATCTGGGTCAGGGAGGGAGCCAATAATTCCAACTTACTATATCATATCACTTCTTTTATATGCTAAAATGTCACGGGTGCTTTGGGTTTTCCCCTTATTTTTGATTCTTCTTTCCTGAACAAATAAAAGATAAAGTTTTAATGTTGCAGAAAACTCTCAGACATGCTATTTCAGTTTTTCAGATACTATGCTCCTGCTCAGATGGAACTTTCTACTCACAGTCTAAAGAAATTTGAAGAATTTTATGAATAAACTAAAATATATCTGTTTTGGTTTACATCTGTCCTCCTTTTAAGTTGTGTTGTTTCGGGTTTTTTTTTGAAAGAGAAATCCCAATTTCAGTATTCCTGAGGCCTATTCAGGAGTTTGAGCTTGGCAATTTTCCAGCATGGCCACAGAATATAAGGCATTGTGCTAACATCCAGGGCTGCCAAAACACACAAAGTAGCATGCACTCCTTTCCCCTAAAATTACATATGGATCAATACAGTGATTTGCAGATCAGGATCCAGACACTAAAATAATAATCGTTTGACTGTCCTGTGGCTCTGATTTCAAAGTCATCTACCTCAAACAAAATCCCATCTGACCTGTTCAGAGTTTCTCACATATCATCTTTCAGCAACTCCAAGGATATTTAGCAGTTCCAGCTGATGAACAAAGACCTGTTGCCAAGACCAGTCACCACTTTACAAATCAATAAACACTTTTTTTGAGAGCACATGGTCTTCCTCAAAAAGTTAATTTTCAGTGGCATACTTCTTCACAACAGTCAGATTGTTGTCAAGTTTCATGCATCACTGTATGTGATTTCTTTTCTCAAAAGAATGAGTTCATTAGCATACTTCAAAAAATATTTTTTAAATTACACATATTTAATACCAAGAACAAGTTATCAGATAGTTGTTTAAAAGCTGGCTTTTTGACTGGAGAATGGCAGTAAGGGAAGATTCAAAGACACACACTGCCCCATCATTGTCCAAATAAGGAGAACTTTTCGTTTAGATAAAAGGATGGTTCAGAAACCTTGAACTACCTTTTAGGCCTCTTTGCTAAGATTTCAGAGTAATGGAAAACTTGATGGTGAGTTTTTGACAAATTACTTCTAAACACCACCATCTTGTAGAAGGGCCATCAAAAATGTTTTAAATAGGAAGAAAAGCGCTAAGTAGCCAGACTGGATTAAGAGATGTAAAAGGACATGCTACATGCTTATGACACCATTTGACATTACAGCTTCTAAGAACATGGCCAACTTTTTGGAAAGCAGCCAACTCCTACAGCCTAATGGCATGCCCTATGATACTCATATTTTTCTAAAAATCAGATTTGTTTTTAGGAGAGTAACATCTCTCATCATAAAATAAAATTTAAAAATATCTGTAGCCTTGGTGACCATAGAGTAAAGCATTCAATTTTGACTCAACTACAGCTTCGGAATTCAGGAAATTCTTATGAGAAGAGAAACACCTTACATTTTATGTCTTTAAAAATCTCCAGTACTATGGGAAGTAAGATGATTTGATAGTTCTTGTAGTCATCAGGATTGGCAATAAAGTCCTGAAGTATGGAAATTCTTTGGATGTTATACCTTCAGTCTTCCACTGTGTGAATGCAGAATCACGTTCTTCCATATGCTCTCTCAAATAGCATAACTTCCTATAAAGAATGCCATCAAACTAACTTAAGTATATCCTGGACACATACATGTCATAGATTAACTACACAACATCTTTAATCTAAATAATCAAGTACAGTTTTTTACTATATAGGCCATAAGCAGCAACTTGAACTTAGGATATTTCAGCAAAGTTCTCATGAACTTGAACAAGAAAGCCCTGGGTGATAGCCAAAGAATACTATTTGTTATGTAAAGACCATCACAGAGCTAGAGATCTATCATATGTGCCAATAAGTTAAGGACTGTTTCAGAGACAGCAAGAAATGTAAGATGCCCACAGAAATTAATAGTAAGTAAATATGGGTGACTAAAGCCTGAAACAGAACAGGATACAAATATGAAGGGGCAGAAAGGCTTCTGAGATTAGAAAACCAAAGGGAATGAGATGTCTCAGTTTGACCAGAATTGTGGTTAGCAAGACAGAATTCCTTGTTGGTTCGTTAGTAACTTCCAGGTCTGTTATGATACTAAAAGTGCAACAAAAACGATGAAAGGACTGCAGTATAGTAAGGCACCTGTGGCAGGGAATACAAATGTGCTGATTCCTCTTAACTTTCAACCATAATTTGCTTCAAGAGCACATAGTCACTTGTGTGACACAAGCAGGCACTTCCTTCAAAACATTTTCTTCCAAGAAAGAAAACTGAAAGATAATGTGGGCAATGGAGGCCAAGAGAAAAAGATTTTAAGGAAAAACAGTAAGTATGTAGAGATGAGAAATAAGAGAGGCAGTGAATTGGACAGTAGGCTTTGTGATGAAGTCTGCACTATGGGGCAGGACAGCTTCTAAATCTGGAAGTTCAAATTTATTTAGCCATGGGTTTTTTTTCATTCCAGATAGATCTTGGATGCAATGATCCAGATTGGATCTCTGTAATGCACTCTACAAGGGGCTACATATTACAACTCCTTGGAAACTGAAGCTGGTACAGAAAGCTTATTAAGCTCGTTTTCATGCTAGGAGAATTACACCCGCGCTGCAGGATACACACTGACTGCCAAAATGTTTCCAGGTGGAATTTAAGAATGATTGCCAACTCTCAAGCCAAAACTGAAGAGAATAAATTTAAGTTTTTAGTGCAAAGCTGCAAAATTATCTTTTTTCAAAATTTTTTAAAGACTAGTAAAAATGGTTAATATTGCAATGTTATTGACATGGTAGCATTCAATCCCCAGAAATTTATTTATATCAAATAAAAATCAGATGCATCAACATAATTAGGGAACATATCATGGCTCACTGTAACATGACCATGCGTATGGGCAGAGGACAGTTAGAGTCTTTGTACTGCTTGTGAAGTTTTCTTACCCAGAGTCTAGGTCCAGACATACAAGGGTAAAAAAGGTTGCCAACCTATATCTCCACCCTAAACAGAGTCTAAACCGTGCTGCCCATAGCAGGATATGATAGCGAGTAACAGTTATAACAAGACCATGTTCATTAAAACAAAATGTCAATACCTGAACCGAACAGCACCACATAAAAAGTATGCATATTTGAAGCAGAATGTGTGTGTATTTTTCTTCCAAGAAACTGGTAGTAGACCATTCTCTTTAAAGGGGGTATAGAGTGATGGTAGCATATATACAGTGCTTTACATCAGTAAGTGGGAAATGTCTTATTCTTCATTACAAATATGTACTCAAATGCATATATACATACTTTTACAGCCATATATAACATTCTTTTATTTCTCTATATAAATGTAGCATATAAATCAGAAAAGACAGCATCATCCCTAATGAGAAACATTTCAAGATTAACACTATACATTCAACTATCTCCAAAATTTGTGAGAAAACTTACGAAACGCCTTCCTAGCATTCACTAAATTAAATGGCATTATGTTACAATCTGCACTACTTTCTTGTCTCCTTACAAAATCAAAAATGCTTTTTGATAATTTGCAAGTTTATTATTTTCTCAGTTTATTCTGTGGTTTCAAATCACTAGCAGTATGTTGGATTATGGTCATGAAAACCACATATCTACAATTTATGTATAATACACTATTGAATGGGAAGTACAGGTTTGTATGGCACATGGCGATCAAACTGCTGTACAAAAAAATGCTGTACAGAATGGTAAATAACAAAACACAGAAAGTAAAAACAAAATAACAAAATCTATGATTGAAATATGCAAGCTAAAGCAATGACTTGAGTTCACTCATAATTATCACTGACTGTGCTGTTCTCAAAGATTATTTCAGCAAGGATTTTGCTATGGATCTCCTATTTGCTTGCTTTACAAGTAAACATTTGCTGGGCTAATCCATTGTTCACAGAGTCTGTGGAAATTAGGGATGGCAGTACTTCAGGAGAAGACCTACTCCAAGCCAACGCACCAACATAAGATGAAATAAAGCTATTACATGCCACAAGTCATCTAATCTGATCTTAAAAATCTCTAAGAGAAGAGCTTCCATTACATTTGTATGAAAGAATGTCCACATTTTCTTTCCACTTACAAATTCATTAGATTTGTAGTGGAAAAACTTTCACTTTTTTAATAACTAACCTAGTTATTCTTGGTAAAATTAAATTTACAATTCCTAGTCTTTCTCCAGTGGGCACTGGAATATAATTGATTATCGTCTTCTTTACAACAACATTTTATGTATTAGAAGACTTATGTCTCCCCTTTAGTACCTTCTAGACTAAACAAACCCAGTTCTTTAAGCTTTCCTATAGGTCATGTTCTCTAAAACTCCTGTCATTCTTGTTGCTCTATTTTTGTCCCTTTCTAATTTGTCTATCTTTCTTAAAGCATGGTGATCAAAACTATATACAGCTTTTCAGATGAGCTCTCATCAGTGCTTGAAAGAACAGTATAATTTCTTCCTGCTTCTTTTCCAGTATTACATCCATCCCAGAATTAGATCCAACTTCATCACAATGGTATTCCATTGTGCAATCCAGATTCCTTTTTCCATGCTATTGCCTCATTAGTACATGTGACTTCTCTCTTGTAAATGGACTTTGCTGAATTTCAGACTACTTATTCTAGATTTTCTCTCCACTTTGAGACTGGAGCAGCTTACTGAACAGTTTAACTGCTCCTACTATGCCTGCAGCTTCTTGCAGCTTTGTTCATCATCAATCTTCATGTTTTTTTCTATTTCATCACCAAAATAATTTCTACAAAACACTCCAGAGAAGCAGATAAAGGACAGACCTCTTTGGAACCCTGCTGTAACTGTCCCTCCTGTCTGAGAATGAGTAATAGAAAATTTGTCTGTAGCATGTTATTCGTATCAGTTGCACACCTATCTCATGGTGATTTCATAATTAAATTAAAATAGTATTATGCTTAGTTACAGCTTTTATTATTGTAATGCATTTTACATTACATGTTAATTACATCCCAAATTAATGTACTTATTTGTCTGTTACAGATATATGGTGGGACAGTGTTAAAGGCCTCATGAATTCAAAGTATGTCACAGCTATCACTTTCTTCTTTAGCCACAAAGCCAGTCACCCTATCAAAGGAAATCAGATTTGCTTGACATAATTTGGCCACAACAAATACAGGCAGACTAAATATAGGATGGGTATGCTTTGTAACAGTCATTTAGACCTGCATTCTGCTTTAGAGTGGCCCGAAACTGTCACCTAGGAAAGAGTGCAAGAATAAAGTGAGTACATAGTGATGAAGAATCTCATATCTTCAAGAATGTAATGTAAAAATAGTTTCTCTGGTCTAGAGTAGGAACCACCAGTTGATGATTAGGAAAAGAGGATATGGACAAAGCAAGTATAAAGTGATATGATATACACTGAGATGGACAGATAATGTCATACAGTCTGATACAGACATCAAGCTACTAAAAATGAACAGTGAAAAGACTACTGGCTTTCTATTTATTCACTGATTAATGGTTTATTCCACAACTTTCCAGGGTCTAAAATAAAGTTATTCATAAATCCCCATACACCTTATTTCCAAAGATTAGAACAGTGTTTGCCTTCCTCGAGCCCCCAAGGATCTCCTATATCCTACATGAGAGTTGTTGAATATATTCATAAATAGTTCTGAGTAAAACTGAGAATACTAGTACTAGTAAAATAGCTTGTATTTTATGTGCTCTGTCTTTAATCATGTACCCATTTCCATCATTCATATAATTTCTTAAGTTTTTAAGTTCTTGAAGATGTTTTGATACAGACTTTCATTATGCTTCTCATCTGTTCTCTTCCCTGAATATCACTGAAAAACAGCTTCTTCACTAAATGTTAGCTCTCTTCCATTACCTTGTCTGTCAAATTTTCTTTTCAGGTTCAGGTTTCTTGAATTAGTTTAAACTAGCGTTTGGGTTACCTGATTTTTTCACATCTCTTGCCTTCATTCTGTTTTTCTCATTCTAGTCCTTGCACAATGTCATTTTCAGACAATTTTGCCTTCTTTTATAAACTCAGCCAACTTATCAGAAACAGAACGAAAACCCAGACAGCAAGACCTTAATACCCTTCTACACCTTTTGAAAGAAAAATTTGTTCTTAACATGTTTCAAAAATGCAAAGGATTCTGTGTTCTGCTGTTCATGTTCTAAGTTTGATTTATTTTTTAGGTGGTATCCAAGAAATTGAGTTTTCTCATACTTACCAGTTCCTGTCTTTAACTCTATTGGTCATTCTAAAAAAAAAGCGTCATTTGTCTCTTTATCTCCTATTCCAAATTAAGTAGTCTTTCAGACATTACTGTTGTAACCTCACCAGTGTTTTTCCCTTGTATTTCTACCCAGACATTATGAACTTATAAACTAATTTAGTATCAAACAATGATTCTTCATATAAAAGCAATGTTTTATTTTCCCCAGGGTTCTCTACCTGAAAAAGAGTTACTTGCTTCTATAGACTGTTTTTCCTACTCCGGACAAATACATATACTGATAACTTTCCTCCTTGTCCTACTGTGACTGAGTTCCTCCTAAAACTCCTACAGTTTTCAACTCTCACCCACTGTAGTAGGCTAAAGAGTTATATAGTGAAGTCTACCTTAAAATTTGAAAGACATCTTCAGGCCAGACTTCATCCATAGCTGGCAAACTCCCCACTTACTAAGCATAGTCATTTGAAATGGAATAGTGGCACCCAGTACCAGTGGGAAACACATGGTGTGCTGGCAGCACGGGCTACATATAAGGTTTAATTTCAAAACAGAAGTTTGTTTCTTGAAATTCTCTACTATGGCTTAGCAACTTTCATTTGTATTTCTTGTGGTTTAGCATTTCATACACACACATATACACATACATGCATACACGTACACACACACGCTATTTTTTACCATAACAAATTTTTAACAGTATCAGACACCCTAGAAAACAATTATGAAAACATATTTGCTGGCAGAAGGGCATTTTAAGGATGAGATAAAGTTGTCACTAGAATTTGAAATACTATTTTGGTGTGTATATATACAAATATAATGTATGTTTCATATAATAACATAACAAATTAAAGAAAGAATTTATTATTTTCAATACTATAACTTTATAATGATAAATAGCTATAACTAATAACTATAATATTATTACTAACAGCTATAGCAATACTATAGTATTATTTTCAATATTAGAACTACAAAGTTAAACCAAACTTTCCAGAAATAAAAGGTGTAGCATTTTCTGTTTGGAAACAGCTGTTTCAAACTCATCATCAAAACAATAAAGTTTTCAGACAAGGTGTCTGCTTCACCTGGTTGTCTATGAACCAGAAGTACTGAGCTTGCACACTGGACACTTAACAAATTTCTACCTATTGACAGCAACATTCTCTGAAGAAACACATTAAAATATTCCAGAAGACAAAGTGTTGGAATGTTAACAGACCACAGAACATCACAATCTCCTCATTCCAAATATATACAGTGCAAATATTAATTTAAAACTATGTGACAGTACACTTGTTTTAATAATTTTGTATTTTAATTTCCATATCTTAACTTTCTAGCATTAATATTCTAAAATTTTATCAATAAAAGCAAATGAGTTACATATTTACAAAAACATTTTACTTGAAAAAATTGTATTTATTTGTCAATAAATATTGACATTTACAAAATCAAAACAGTATTGGGCTTATACATATGTTTTCACCCTGGGTGGAGCAGAAATGTTCAATGCTAGCATGTGCAATTAACATATTTTAGAAGACTATGTTATAAGGACAGTTACTTGCCCTTTCTGAAACACAGGACACTAAGAAGAAGAAACACTAAGAATAATAGTGAATTACTAAACATTTTTGAACTAAAACATCTCTGGAATTTGGTTTATCTTGCCTAGTTAAAAATGCATCACTATTGATTTTAAGCTATATGTATTATTTGAAAGCTTCAACAGACAGATACTTTCAAAACCAGTTTAGAATCTTGGTTTACAAGTTGCCAAAGAGAACTGCTGCACAGGTTTTTCAATAGTAATGATTAATCCATTTACTTTGAATAAACAAAAAATTATTCCAAAAAGTGCATACTTCTGAAATCACTAGCGATCACTAAGTAGGAAATTTTTTACTGATTTTCTACTGAAAAAGTTTGGTTATGAAATGCTGAAAACAGCTGCAAAACTTCTAAAGAAAGATAGGGAAGAAAACTATAAGACATCAGACGAAAAGCCAAAATGTTTAAATTGTTTCTGGGATGGAAATAAATACCAAAGCTATTAGTTTCAGTTCAAAGAACATGTCACTTATTATTTCTTTGAAATATTTATTTTATCTTGAAATACCCAGTAAAATTATAAAACTGAAGGTGAAAAAAGAGGTGACTAACCTGATCTGGAGAGGGTCTCTGATTGGAGTGTTGTGGCCTTCCAGGAGATCGATGGTGGTGGTGGTGGTGATGGTGGTGGTAGTGGTGATGGTCATCATCATAGTTATCTGCCATCAGTTTCATTCTGTTTTGTGTCTGTTTAAGGTGTAAAAGGAGACAATTCTATTACATGGTAGAATATATTACTCTAACTGTTTTAGGAAGGTCTTAGCTCTCCCTTTTTTTTTCCCCACAAAGAAAAGGAAATAGAAATTAAAAAATATAACAAAGTAAACACACCTCTCAGTTTTCACACGAGTAGAATTGCACAAAGAAGTCAGAAAAGGATATAATCAAGGATGTTGTGTTTGAAGGGTGTCAGAGACATTCAGCTTTTCTAAATTTACTATTTTAGAACAATTTCCTATTTTTTCCAGTCTACTACTATGTCTTGCCAATTAACTTGTAAAATCTCACTGAAAGCAGTATTAAGTGTACGTCAAATAGTTATGGTTAGCTACTGAGGCAGGTCAACAACAATCATGAATAGTTATGCTAAAAGCTCTATTTTGGCCCAGGATCACCTTGCTAAACACTAAGTTAAAAGAATCTGAACACTAACCAATACAGACACAGGCACTTAGAGAAGCAAGTGATTATGGAAACTGACACATGTTATGGAACAAAAGTAAGTCTTAGATATAGATCTTCAAAAGAAGTTCAACACTTCATCTACTGCCATGTTCAGATAATAAAATCTATGTCACCATGAGATAACAAGATACACCACTGCTCTTTATCACTGTTACAATTATTCCATACCTTGAAATACATGCATTGGAATAATTCAAACCTTGCTCACAATACTAAAAATATCTTACTACCAATACCAGTGGGTACAGTCCTTATTTTTTCTGTTAGCAGGATTGAAGGCTGTCTCAGGCAAACTTGTTAACCTGTAATGAAGTTTTACTTATTTGTGCAATAATAAAACCCAGAAGAAAAAGGTTTCAACCCTCAAAGACCTCTTCCAAAATTAGAAGAGCCAATTAGAGACACATACAATTAATATCATGCAGATGACTGAAGGAAAGATTGCAGTCTTAACACACTTAATATCGTCTTCAAAAATCTCACCTGAACCCTATAGGAGAAAGGTTGTTCTTAAGGAAGTATTATCTACTTTGTGCCAGTTCTGTATGTGGACATCATCCGAGTTGGTCAAGCACAAACAAGCCTACTTTGCACATAGACACTTTTGGTGAACAGTAAAGATAAGAGACTGAAATCAATTGCAAAAAGCCACAGTTTAGTTCTACCCATGCTCCAAGCTAGCAGGATTCATGCTAACCCCAGTGAGATCACTGGCTAAACACATTACCACAGGACTTTGCCCAAACTAACGAATTCTAAAGGACCAACTTAAACAGATTATTTTAAACACAACTCATTTGTTTGAGTAGGTTCCTATATTAAGATGTTTAATTGGCTTCCACTCTGAAGTGCCCATGAGATAGCTACTATGTGGTAGATCTACTTCCAGGACTATCGTAAATTGATTTTCCTATGAGAACAGTTCTGTATCAAAACCTCCGTTAGGAAAATTTCACTGGAAAATATATTTTAATAGAAAATGTAAAAACTCACAGATTGTTATTATATTCCCCAATTTTAATGTTTATTGCTAAAGTAGAAAAGAGATTTGGAAAAAAAGGCAAACTAAATATACATATTACACAATATTTGCAGTGTAACATAATCTAATGTGAGGAAAACTATGAACCACAGAGATCACAGGAAATCCTGATGTGTTTTTTAGCAATTAATTTTTTTGAAATGTCACAATGCTTCTCAAGCACTTCACATGATGTTGATTAGAAGAATCATAGAAAACTAGTTTACAGGAGGGGACCTGTACTCAGCCCAAGTAAAAGCAAGCAACCAAACCAAAGCCTTAAGTCATCCCCAATTAAAAGGCAGAGGAACAACCACAGATCAGATGTGCACATGCTTTAGTGACTGTCAGACTATTTTGAGAATCTCTGTAGCACTAAAAGAGCATCTTCTTAGTGTGCTACAGAACAAATGTCCTCCACAGGTCAAGTGATGGATTCCGTTGAACAGGAATTGCACTGGCACTATACGGTATCATTTCACATTTTTTAACCCTATTTTCTGCACAGTTGGAACTATTTCATTTTCTCCGTCCCAGATAAGAAGATGGAAGCAAACAGCTGTACGAATTTCCTCTGATTTTGTGGAAAGACCAACTCAATCTGAATCATCATAGTTGGTCTGTTTGTCTTTAGATTCAAAGAGTGGGAAAGATAGAGAATTAACAGACAAATAATAACTCACTTGCTGTAAACACTGTAATATCCTGCCTCTTTGGGGAAGCTTCTAACATTTTATCAGTTTATTTTCTTATCAATGAACAGCCTTAAATTTCCTACCTTTCAACTGTATTCCATAAAAGAATGCAAAAGTTAAACAAGATGATATATGCAATCCTAAAAGTGTCCCCTGTAACGAGGTGTCAGGGATTAGATGTGTCATGTGATAAGAACTGTAAATGAATGATGTCATCTTTCTAATTTGGCGCTGAAATGTAAATAAACCGCTTCTAATATTTCTTCCTTTTGGATGCCAGATTGCAGTAAAATCTGCACAAAGAAATGTTAGTGCTGCAGTAGGCTTCCTTTAGTGTGCCTGTTATGGAAGCAAAACATACAAGAAAAGTGAAATGAGAGTTTCTTTTCCACTCCAGTGATCATCAAACCATCCAAACTTTATTTGTCATAAATTTCTTAAAATTATGCTAAATATTTTGCAAAATGTTATTTTTGAAAGCTTTTTGGTTTTATTTGTTAGCTCTTCGCAACGATAACTAATATGATTTTGAGGTTCTGTTTGCTTTAACTACTGTCAGAGTGTTATACTTCCACACAAACTGTATTTTTCAGGTATGCTTAGCTTTGACTCACGAAGTACAGAACAGTATGATTTCAAACTTTTAAAAGGAGGACTTTTGAGGAGGATGAACAGGAGGATTTCTGGAGGATGAACAAAAGCAAAGCCATCCAGAGGAACAATACAATCCTTTTCAGATCCTTCTAAACAAAAATCTGTAACATTACTTCTGTTCACTTCCCTTGCTAAGTCTTTGAATCTTCAGTAGGCTTTGAAATGACAGGTATATTTTTATTTGAGGAAGAAATTAATTAAGCACACTGGAATTCATTCAGAACCCCAGGGCTTCACACTCCTACACCTACATACAAGCACATACACAAACACACAGAAAGGCGTATACATTTTAGGCTGTTAGTTATCAGACAGACAGTAAACCCTTATGGTCTGGGTCCCACATCAACACATTAGGACACTGATACAGTACTGACTGCAAGGACAAAATACCACCTACTGACTTTGCAATGCCATCATTTCCTGCAACATCTTCAGCATACTTGAAAACTTCCTATTCAAGAACATCCAAGACCTTTTCTTATATGACTTTTGAAAGCACAACAGATTATTCAATATGACTTTTCTGGATAATTGGGAAACTTCTGGATAATTGGTCTTGGAATGTACAATTCATGAATATTAGAGTGATATTTGTACAGACATTTAAACTGTGCCATATCTAATTTGCATCATGTTATTCTGCATGAGTTACTCCATACCTGAAATAGTTATATTATATAGTTCAAAATTTTATTGACATTTTCCTCTTAAAACTATTATTTTTTACATTGTTTTCCTGAAAATGGGTTTTCTCAAAATTTACATAGCCACAGCTGACAACAAAATTATCATACCAACAGTTCTTTTTGAAAATGCCTGGTGAATATCAGGCCCACACCTGAGAATAAGCAGGTTTTAATTTGGATTTATAATAGCAAAGGAAAAAATGTTAACTTGTAAAATGCAACAATTAATTAACTGCATCTCCTACAGACCATGTATAGCCTTATTATTTTTAGCCTAAACAGTTTTCTCAGATTTTTTTTTTGCTTTAAATTATTGACTACATTCAATAAATACTGCACCCATTTTGAAATAAAGGAGTGATAGAGGAATTAAAAGCAGCTTAAATCTAGGTGCACAGGTATATTAACCCTTAGGGCTTGAAACAGTTGTCTTTGATCATTCAATATCACTATTTGCTAAACTGTCAAGGTCATGAATGGTATGTGTAACTGAGTTTTTAACCCACTTACCAAAGAATTTATGATCTAGTACTGTAGGAAAACTGACAGATATTTCTGGTCCTAAAGTTCTGTTGAGTTTAAGTAAGGATCTACTGAAGTGAAATTAAAGTCTTTGATTGACTGGTAACAGACCAAATAGCTTAACAGCAATCTGTAACTGTAAAACTATAATATTAAAACTGTCTTTTAAAAAATATTTTAGCAAGGTGGCAATAGGGAACTATGCTTTGATCTGTCATCTGGATCATGTTAACAACAAAACTCTCATGAATGAGGTTCAAATGAGGAAAAATAGTAAGATTTGTTGCTCTGGGATATAAGTGTAATTCCGTTCAATAGCTATTATTTTCATTTGGATTTTCTTCTCAATCTCTCTTCACTAACTAGAATTTGAAACATTTCTAGAATATTCACTTTCAATAGGGTATGACTTTTCCCTATAGAATATGGGAAGGAGGCAGATACAAGGCCTACAAGCTATTCTGGAGATATCCTGTGGTCTAATTATTAAAGGATGGAATTTAAAAGCTAGAGACCCACATTCTAGCTTTAATTCTGCAATGGCCTCTTGTGGTCATCAACGACACAGAACGTCTATTTCTTGCAATCTCCTTATTTGAAAACAAGCACGCTAACATTTCCACAACGATCTTGGATATCTTCATGTGGCAGATGTTTAGTTCTAGTCTTCCTGATTTTTACTAATTATTTCATCTGAACTTGTTTTTCTTGAGACAAAAATTTTAGAAAACACAAATAAAATATTTTTTTAAACTTTGAAATCCAGAAGGTAAGGATCTCAAAAATTGTGTGCTTAAGTCTATATAGTTCACCAATTTTATCCAAAAGTTGCACCAACTTATTGCAATTAACCTGGGTTTAATGAAAGCAAGTGCAACTGCAATTGGTTTTCCAGTATGGATCCAATGCTTCAGGCCTGAATTCCATTAGCCGAGGGTTAACAAAATGTTTGCTAGTTAAGCCAGCTCTGTACTTACTGTCTCCAAACAAAATCAGGTTCCTTGTCAGACAGAACAATATTTTTACACATTCTTTGAAAACTGTTATCATCTAAAGACAAGTGAAGAATGTCTTACCAGTTCTACTGCTGCATAACACAGAAGTTGCTAACAGCCACAGAATACAATTTATAGCCAATTTTTTATAAGTAACAGTTAATTACATGTTGGAAAACAAATGTTGTACTTGGCCTCAAACATCCTTAAAGTTCACTAAATTACTTTCGTCAGTCAAAATCTGTTAAAGGACTTTAACAGTTTGCACGAAACAAAAACTTTATGAAAACAGAATGAATTTGTTCATTAAAAAATACAAAGTATTCCACAATGTAGACTGTTACACTTGCATAACAGTCAAAGGAAGCCACAAAAAGGCATTTCAGAAGGCAACACAGAATGCTGTATTTCTAAGGAACCTTTATGGTGACTTCTAAGACTGAAGAAATCATCACAGGCTACATCAAAAATTAAAATTAAATGCCATGTAAAGCCTGTATTTCTAGAACTTGATTGAGTTCACTGCCCTTTTTTTTTTTTAAAACTCTTCAGCAAGTTTCCATTTATTTCACTTCTGTGGTCTGATCATCATTAAATATTTTTCTGAGATCAAAACCAACAAGTTCAAGTTCGAACCCTGGGCCTCCAAAACACATGTTCAACACCACTGCCATTTAATTCCACCCTCTTTGAGCATCTCATGCTTACTAGAGGTATATGCCTCCTCCATAAGTGATTTGATAATAAGCCAAATAGTGAGCTTAAATTGTCATCTAGAAAAAAGATTTAAGAGAAACTCCATTGCAAAGTTTCACTTGAAACTTCTTTTGCTTAAAGTTCTTGATATACTTAGAGATTTTTAAGCACTGGTTCACTAATTATCTAGCTGAAGCAAAAAAGATCATTCAAGGCCATTATTGTTAAAAAGCCTAACCTTGAGACTGCTCTCAATTCTTTCTAATGGTAGCACACTTCTTAAATCAACACATGATTACATGAGACAAATTGTTAAAATATATCCATCAAATATGGTTTTGACAGAATGACTTGTGTCATTTTTCCACAAGCTGGAGGATATGTTAATTGGCCACTGCTTTGAAGGATCTTTCACCAATTTAGAGCTGCATGGAAGAAGTAGACTTCAATATTCTTCAATATACTTCCATATACTTCAAAGTATTCCGGAGCTTGTATTATTTCACACTAATCATTCAGGCCACTTCTAACAGCATAATATTAGCAACATAATGCTAATTGTTTCAATAATAAATCATACTCTCGTCTTCAAACATTAGAAATGTATGAAGACATTCAATTCAGGCTCTTTTGGTTTTTATGCAGTGAGTTTTTAGACACAAACAAAATGCCAATAGGAAAAAAAAAACAACAACTTAAGTTATGAAGATATGTTTGCAAGCACTCATCAGTAACCAAAAGATAACAAAAACATTACGGTATGGTAACTAACTAGGAAATCTAGATGCTAAATAACTATCATAATTGTAACCGTGTGGGTGTTGGAATGCATCACTATGGGGTAGAGCTATGTTTTACTGAGTGCTTTAATTATGTATTTTCTTTTTATAACATCCCTGTAATGTAATCTCTTCTTATATTCTTACTCTTAATTGTATTTTAACATGGGTTTTGCTGTTTTGTTTCCCACCTCCATTGAAGAACGCAATTAATTTTTTTCCCTGTTAAAATTCCAAATGGGCTAATAAGTGTGTTTTTCTTTTCCTGTTATAGTGTATGACTTGTCTTGGAAAGTGTGAGAGACAGGATGCATGCAGGCTAAAAGTGTGCGTGATAGCTTATTGGAGAAAAGTTTGGCTACTCCTCATTTAACTCTTTTTATTTTTTACCTCATTAAAAATATGACTGTTGCATATGAAGTAAAGAACACAGTAACATTTTTATGCTAAGAAAGCATATAAGTTTTTCTTTTTCCCATCTATATCTAGTTATATATTAAACTTAATTCATGTGATGTTTTATATTAAAATCTTACAATTCTTATAATTTGTAACACACATGTAACCAGAACACTTGTTCTTCAGGCCCTGTTTGCCCTCCTCAGTTTCACAGGACAAAGAATAGGGACAAAGAAACAGTACTGGATATTTTCCAAGTTTTCATTAAATCCAACCTTCCTCCCAGGTGAAATACAAAAGCAATTGCTGGTCGAATTAGATATTCTGACTCCTGTGCAGCAATGGAAAGCAGCTTCCATTGTAGACCTTTTCAAAGACTTGGATCTGATAATTTAGTGTTGAACATGAGCATAAAAATTTTACAAGTATTTCAGTTCTTTTTCAATTAGAGTACTATTTAACTGATATGAACAACCATTACACCTGCTGCTTTGCAAGATTACAAAATGTGACTGATTTATCCTAAAAGAAGTTAGAGCTCATAGTAAGTGTCCCTCTTAATGAGCCGAAGGATAGTAGTCTTACAAACACCAGCTGGGGTATTGGACACTTGACAGACCAAGACAGGCAGCAGTTCCAAGTGACAAGCAGACACTTATCTAAAGTATTAAGGCCAAATTTCAACTTTCCTGACACTTGTGATTGAACAAAGTTATGTTGATTTAAACATGGTCCACCTGACTTTTTAGCTGCAGTCTCTGCATTTAGAGTTCGTGTTTTTGAAGTCTTTTTAAGTTCTGTGAATTAAAAGTATGGCTTGAAGTGCAGGAAATATCTTGTAATAATACAGTATACTCAGTAATGCGTAGGCTAAAGTCATGCTAAAAGTATTTGTCTGAGTCCTACTACTAAACTTGGAAATTACATAGAAGTATGTAAGAGCATAGACACAAAGAAGTGGGTTAAAAAGCATAATTAAAGCTCTGAAACAGTAGCTGCCTGAGGACATCTCAGGCCAGGTCCTACTAAATGCAAACAAGCAACGTTAAGAAGGTAAGGTTCTGTGTCTTTTTTTCCTTTTTTTTTACAACAGGAAATAACTCATTAAAAAGATACTTGCCCCTAACAACTATTTAAAACCAGACATGAATCAGAAAATTCAATAGCTAACAAGAACTTTGAAAAATTTGGCACCCAATTTTTACAATTTTTTTTAATAACGAGCTACTTAGCACTGTACTTGAGATCAAGTGTTAAACTATATTTAGCTTTATTATCATGGGGTACTTTGTAGTAGAACTTAAGGACTTGTTTCAAAAATGTCATGGAGAACAAAAAAATAACCAAACTTTTTGGCTTGGCAGTTCACTCATTTATATAATGGAGATATTCACTATTCTTACCTGAGATACTTAACACCCATTTTCACCTATCAAGCTAGCCAGATAAAAAATTACAAAACTTCCAGTGTTAATATATACTTTATTTTATATCTGCATTACCTACTTTTTCCATTTAAGATTTTCAGCCTCAGCGGAGTTAAACCATTCGTCTGAACAAAGTGAGTTATGACAGCTATAGCTATCGAGAGGTTCTGGTAAAAGTTCACAATGAGATTATCACCAGTGAAAAAGGGTGCCATTAGACATTGCTATGCTTAAGATATGGCATAAATTCATCAAAAATGAAAAAACTTTGAACAGAGAACAAACAGAAACAGATTTTAAAGCAGATCACCAATTACAAAGTAGGAAAGGACTTATGTACCAGGCCTGTGATGCCTTCAGGGCCTGAGTACTATAGGCTACAGGGCAAAAAAAGCCCCTTTTATTGGAAAATGTTTGTGTAAAAATAATATCTGAAGGAGTTTGGATTCCTGAGAGCATAAGGAGGAAAAAGTTATCCTGTATCCAGCTATGTCTTGGGTCCTTCGACTTTTATAATATAAATTGTCAAATCTTACTGAGAATATGCGAGAACTGTTGTGTGAGCCCTGCCAGCATGTTCAATGTTTTTTCAACAGAGAACATTTCTTCTGAATTAACTAATTTGATCAGGCAAAGGCTATTAGCTACACACACGCCTTCTCTTTGCTACCTTGTGCCATATGGAGCCTGCTGCATTAAACTATAGGGAGAAGTGGCACTCTGCTGTTTCACCTCCACACTCTCTGTCCACACTGGGTTTATATCTAAGCTGCTTGTACTTGGCAAAATTGAGAATTACAGGCACATTTAAAAATACACATTCAAAAATCAGATTACAAATTAAGAGATTAAAACCCAATGTTAAGACATGCAGAAATATTGCCTTAGGATATTTATAATTAAGAGAAAAGTACAAACTACAAGGATTTTAAAGACAGTGAATAAATTTAAGGCTGTTGGAATGCATGGGCTGCTTGTATTGACATCAATGGGATCTGAACAGATACATTGAAAATCACAGATTAATAGCCATTTTGCCACATTGCCTCAGAATTTTTAAGGAAAAAATAACCAGACTGATTTTCCTCATATGAGAGTTCTATATATGAAGTTATTAGAACATCTACTCTTTCCTGTCCAAAATAAAACAAAGACCTTGTGTAGCATAACTGTAACAAAAATATAACTCCTAAAACTTAAGGGTCTCCGACTACTCCTTTGTTCATAGTTAGGTGCTTAAAGCTTGAGCAAGACCAGTATTATGAGTGCTAGAAGATGAAAAAATAGCTCAGCGGTCAAATATGTCTGCAGTACCCATGTGAATGGCTTCATAACATGCAGTCTCTTTACTGTGCAGTAACATTTAGACTCAACAGTACAACAAATCTCTTTCTGAAGCAGATCTGTGTATATAATAATAATAGTAGTAAAATAGTATTCTGTGCTCCTTTAATATTGTCACTTGTGAAATTGAAGGAAATCAGAAACATTAACTTAGTTCGACAACATCAGAAACAGAAGCAATAGTGATTAGGAATCAACACAATACCAGGACAGTGCTACTGATCACAAGGGCTACAGATGATGTCTACAGACACCGTAAGAAAGCATTGCAA
Organism: Leptosomus discolor; assembly: GCF_034619465.1. Taxonomy (NCBI): domain Eukaryota; kingdom Metazoa; phylum Chordata; class Aves; order Leptosomiformes; family Leptosomidae; genus Leptosomus; species Leptosomus discolor. Next base: position 16,065,108 of record NC_141399.1, read on the forward strand.
GACTTTTTTGTTCCCACACTTGTTAAACATTAGAGGGCTTAAATGCAATTAATGAATGCACAGTGTTGCAGAAGAATGTTTTGGGCTGCCAGAATACTCACAATCACAACAACTTCTAATCCTATTCTTCTTCTTATACAGTAATATAAACACTTTCAATATCATAAAATACACAATGCAATACAGCTGAATTAATCTAACAAGGAAAATATAACTTGGGGTATTTTGTTATTCTTGAGTGCTTGATGTCACTGCTATAATATCACATTAGCACTATTTCTGATGTACATAATTAGAACAGTATACGTAATGCAACATGCTGCCTTCAATTCCATTTTACTCCTCTGCTGGTGAAAGAGTTCTTTGAAATATCTGGATGCTAATTAGTAAGAAATACTTCTATGTATTGCACACAGGAGAAAATATTTCTAGTGGTTAATTTGCTGAGAAACTGCGGTTACACAGATTTTTAAAAATCGTTGATTTTTTTCTCACCCTTTTTATTTCGTTAGCATTATATTTGTGTGATGAAATATAGAGCAGTGAACTAATAGACTAGAGAAGACTGCCAAACACCAGCTTTGCCTCTGGCCAGAGTATTCTGTACACCTGCAGTCTTGAAAACACTGGAAAGGTTTCTAATTTCATGTTTCGAGAATAAAACCAAAATGCTCTCAAGGAGTTAGAAGACCTTGCATTTTGGCCAACTCCACTTACACTTTTGGCTCTATATCCCAAAACTGAAAAGAGGCAACTGGGAAATTTTCTTGCTTGTATTCAAGTTCAGAATGAATCAGTAACATAGCAGTGTATTCTGCTCCTATGAAAATCTCTTGAGATGTTCTAAAACTGGACTCTAAGCTAATTATGTCATGAAGGATTGCACCACTACACAGATTTGTCTAAAAATAGCTGTCTCAGAATTCTCAAAAAGAATCTTGGCCAGGGTGATTATAAATATTATGTAATCACTCAGCCAAGGCCTCGTGGTGATTTTGTTTAATACTGTATTTCTGAAAGGGTTTTTTAAACCTATTACAAAGTTCTGTGGCTCTCAAAATACAGCATTTGGTCTGTGAATCAAAACAATTCCAGTGGTTCTGTTTTGCTGGGAGTGCATTACTGTGCTTCCCATTTATTCAAACCACTAAACAGTAAATACTTAACTGACAGACTGCAGCTGCTAAATTGTATTTAAATCATTACAATTAAATATGCTCATTTCTTATAGGAAGGCGTTTGCAACACAGAGATCAGTATTATTACTACTAATTTTACAGATGGATACACTGTGATACAAATAATTTCCTAGTTTTTCAAAATACAGTGTAAAAAACCTGTAAAACCAAGCCAGTACTTGAGATAAAACCAATGCTTTTCTTCCAGCTTAGAAATAACAGCAGTTTTACTTAAACTCACATAGTCACAATCCATAAAAAGACTGCTCAACTCATTCACATAAATAGTATTTTGGTTTTCAATATATGTACATCTGTAGCTTCATATTTAAAATACGTTCTCATTCCTTTACAAAGGCAATATATTTCACTTCTTTAAGATGGTTCTTTTTCAGTGTGAAGAATTGGGACAAATTATTTCAAAATCCGTGTCTTGTTAATTTACAATCCGTTTGACATTCCCAAAGGCCAGAAAAATTAGAATAGAAAAACTGGAAAAAGGCATTCAACTGCATATTTGGTACTAGGAGCATTATTTAAATAATAAATTATTTAAAAAGAGAAAAAAACCCTGAAATTTGCAAATGAGACTTTTTAAAAACTTTTTTTTTATTGAACACATTCTATTTCTGATTTAATTCTATTTTAGTTTCAATTACTGTTGGGATGTCCTTTGTCAGTCTGCAGGCACTGACAAGCAATGGAAATCAGTACGTTTGTCAATGAAGTAAATATTGACATTTTATGACATAAACATATTTGATTAATTAAAAAGAAAAGGTTGGAGGTGTCTTTTTTAGTTGGGGACACACACACACACACACATTTGTGAAGTAAATACTTTGCCTCCAAACTGAGTAGTAACTGACTTCACTGTAGTAAGACAAACCACATTAAAAATAAAAGACATAAAATAACATCAAGTTTATGACGTGGATACACAATAAGATGAATATTCATGCCTAAGCAGGCAGTACACTGTATTTGTTTTATCTTTGCCAGAATGGTGCCTATTAAACCAATAGCCAGTTACTCCTAGATATTGAAAAGCTCTTGGTACTTTTCTTCATCTCATGGAATTTTTCATGCTCATTGCGTGTGGCAGAATGTTAATATTCTTCTGAAGCAACCCCAAGGAAGCTTATGGAGAACAAAGAAGCTTCCAGTTGAAATACAAAATACACCAGGATGCTTTAGGAGTCTACCACAGTGATTAGAGAAGTTTTTTCGCAGTGAAAATCTGTGGCAAGAGAAGCTATATTTGCATTTGGGCAATTCAATCTCAGTGCGAGTCTGCGATATATTACAGTACAGTGATAGAATCTGTTTTTCTGGCCTTAATCCAACAACAATAAAATTCTATGAGTAACCTCAATACTTTGGGTTACTCCACTAAGTTTAATAGAATTGACCTCCTGAACCTTTAAGACCTCTACTACATACTGTGCCCTATCCCTTTAAATGTGAAGCAGGCTTTTGATTGCCTACAATGACCTCACATGGTGGGAGCCACCACAGCTCTTGCACAGCATTCTCAATAGCAGCAGATGAATTCGCAAGCATTTTGATGTCCCAGTTAGGTAAACGCCTAAGAATGTTATGAAGTATATGCATTAAAACTCCACAACCTTTTCCCTTAAATCACGACCCTCACTGGCCTCATCAGAGTTAGTGAAAGAGCAGTAGTTGGCCTTCCCCTGCACACAGAAATACTAAGGAGGAGTATTCACATATTTTGTACGTAAAAAAAAAAAAAATCTGACTCTGGGAAATCTACTTTCAGTTACAGGATTTTTCCAGAGGAAGACAGTGGCTTCCCTTCTTATACTTCAAAGACGATATTCCTGGACATTTCACGTACACAATTGGAAATCTTTGATTCTGATGAATCCACATACCTACCTCTCCTTCTGTCTCTCAAGAAACAGCCTTTGTAGCTCTCTCAAAAAACAGCCCTTTGTACGTACTTTTTCATATCAGCAGAGGACTTTCCAAGCTACAGTGATCCTACCTCAGACACTGAAGCCACCACTTCAATAGCAAGTCAGCATCCTAGGCTCGGAGTATAATGTTGTGGGGGTTTAGGTATTATCCGTTGCAATGATCCATAGTACAGCATGATTTGAAATTGCTAGAAATATGGAACTGGAGTTTATCAACTACATGACAAAGTCCAGGATGCCATGGAAGGAGACAGCAGCAGAAACAGAACCTTAAAGAGTTTCTGAGATAGAAAGAAACTCCCCAAACTGCAAACAGAAGCAAAAAGCAAATCAAACTGTCAGATATATAATGATGCAGCACAAGGGTTGAAGTTTCACAACAGCTTATTTAGGACAAAGTGATTCACCTGTCTATAAAGATCACAAAATAAAACTTGATTGAAATAATATTTTCTATTTCAAATGGTAAAGCTCATCCTCACTGAAGGCGAATTTCAAATTATTGCTCCTTTGCTAAAATGACAAGTCTGAAAAACAAGATGTTCTTGGGAGACATGGAGAACATAAGGAGAGCAGATGCAATTAGAAGTTCAACTGCAGCATAACCACATGAACTCTGCAGTATAACGAGGAAAATATAACAACATTATCTAAAGGAACTCTAGGATGTTGCTTCTAGATGAGCTTTGCTGACATCCACAACAGTGCAGGCAGATTTCCAGGCAAGGTGAAATTATGTCCAAGGAAATTTCTAACTTCAGTTAACACTCTAAAATAATTACAAATGATGTCCCAATAACTTGACTCCATGATTTAAGACATAATCCATACTAACTTCTACTGCAACAAATGTCCTTCTGTTTTGCAGGTCTAACACTATGGTGAAATGAAAGTCTGGTTTTGAAGAGAACACTTCTCAGCAAAATTTGGAGAACATTAGAAGTAGCATGGGAGTTGTAAAAGGAAAACAGAGAAATAAGTGGAGTAAAGCAACTTTCTTCTGAAACAAAGTAGAAAATACTTTTACATTTAATGAAGAAATCTCCTAAAATTGATGCACCTGTAATAGTAGCAATTTTGTAGCAACACAGAACAGTTGTAACAGTATTTTTTTATCTTCAGGAGATGCATTATTTGATGTTCAAATTAAGAATGGTACTTCCTCTAGGGTATAAATGTATCAGAATAAATGCTTGAATTGCAGATGCTGAAGGAGAAGGGAGGGGTCTTCTGCAGTGCATTTACTCTTATCAGCTGATGCTTCTTTGTGGAACAGGGAAAGCCTACTGTTATGATGCTCTGTTAGTAAGATTTTCAGCCATAGTGCTTCACATGCAGCCTAGCTTTCCTATCAGTAACTGAAAGACACAGAGCACCTTTGTGAGGAGCAACATGAAAAGAAGAAACTTATAAAAACCCTCTTTACTTTATTTAAGGTCTGCATTTCTCATCCTTTGCCCTGCTGCCTTGAAAAGTTCTCAGGAACTTCCTATAGCCATGAACAGAAGATTTCCTGCTTCACTGGTAGATGGATAAAAATCCATTGGCTACTGTGGATATACATGAAAGGAAAACAGATTTTTATCATTGCCTACCACGTTATTTTGCCTTTCAAAGCAAAAATTCCTCCTACAGTGTAGAACAGGAGTGGATCTGGGGGCCTAATGTTTAGCATTGTCTAGTGAGTCATCTAATATTTGTATATATCTCTTCTTTCATGATTACGTTAGGCTGGAGAAGTTGGGCTTTTTTTCATCTTTCTTTCAGCAGTGTAACAGTTGTGGAAACGGGAGATGGGACAAATAAGGACATAAGAAAAAATTTGATGCTGCAGCTGATCATTCACTGAAGTTGTAATGAATCAGAAATAGATTGGGAGACAGCATGTCTCAAAGAAACTGAAGAACAGGGTGGATATATCATACAGTTTGGAATCTGTCACTTCCCCTGCCCCACCCAGCACAGTCATAGCAGGAAGAGTAGCACTAACAAGCTTTTGTGTTGGATATACATGTGAAAGCTTTGGGGGTTGACAGTGGTTCTCCCCAAAGGGATTAAATAAGCATGAATGATCTCTACAACCTCTATTATCAGATAATTCTTAAGTGTAATAAAGTGGTGACCTAGTTAAACCACATTCCTGTTCCTGGTGTCTCTTTTTTTTTTTGTGGTGTCTGAGATAACAGGGAGATTATTTTGGCATCAATTTAATCCAGTTAAATAGCTTTACTGAAGATCTTTATCACTATAAATAATGGAGGTATGTGAAGTATTTGGTTACAATTCTAACTGAAGTTATCCAAAACAATGCCTCTCTAGCAATCCTCTTTTGCTGTTCCTTCACTCTGTCTGAATAAAGTTATGAATGTTTTAAACACTTTTCAGCAATAGCTTAAAGGTACAAAACCAAATTAAAATAAACAAACGAACAAAAAACCAGTTTGCCCAAGTCTGATGAACATTTAAAAAATATCCGTGACAGGTATCGTGGAATATGGCAATGTTTACTCTTCAGTAACAAAAGATAAAAGGGAAGGAAAAAAGAAGACACCTAAAAGAGAAAATAACTGCCTTCTCTTTTCCAAAGTAAACCAAACCAAAAATCCCTAAAATTATTTGGAATGTAAAATCATCTGCTCTGATGCAGCACAGTGGGATGAAGTACTAAAAAGCATAAAGCAGTCTTCCTATTTCGCGTATAAATCTTGGGTGAAATGTCTCCTGGCCAGCTGACTGACCTGAGACATGAGTGCATCATGGCTGGAACACAAGTACTTGGCTGGAATGTCTGTAATGAAGTCAGCATCATGAATGGATGATAAGTTCATGCTCAGGGGCTGTTTCCTATTTTTATAGACCTGTGGGAAAAAGCTATAATGATTAGATTCGTGAGGTCAGAACTATTGGGAATTTAACATAGCAGCAAGGGTTTTCCTTAACTTTCTGTTACTGAATGCATGGTGTTCTACATGTAATGCATGATTCAGAACAAAGAATCATAGCATTGACTTTGTAGTACGTCCTAAACATTATTAATATGGCATGCTCAGTCGTAAACTGCCACACTGACTGACAGCAGAGTGGTTACTGACAGGCTAAGGAGACCAGAATGATTTTGCCAATGGTATTATTCTCCTCCTCAAGCAACAATCACAGAATTCAGTAATGTCACACAAAGGAAAACATTATGTACAACACCTTCAGACATGGTCTGAAAACATCTTTCTCATCTTTTTCACCTATTCTGAAAGAGGAAAGGTGTTTAACAACATACATTACATACAGCACAGGTCTTTAGTACCTAGGTTATCTGAACATCCTTTGTCCACTTCCCTACAGTACCTCTTCTGGCTATGACTATTACCTTTTGAAGATTAGGGGAAGTAGCCACTCCACAGTATGCAGAGTTTTAAACATTTTAATTAGACAGAGAACAGACCTACGTACAGTGTTTGGTACCTGTGTACTGTGCCTAGTATGGTTATTTTCCTCATTAATAAAGCAGAACATAAATTAAATTTGCTTGTGATAAAAATCTATTTCTAGAGTTTGTAACTACATGGTTTTTTATTAAAACCTCAAATGACTTACAGTGTTGAAGACAGGGTGTTTTTTACTCATTTGAGATTTTAAGGATAATCATGATTTCCAGATAACCTCTCAGAAAGCCTGAAACCTTCTGAAAACACAATTATTTTACAACAGATAAGCAAATTACTGAACAGAAGACGCTTAGAGGCAACAGAATGGATAGATACTGCTTTATGGCAAGGAACATCTGCTCTCCTCTGTCTCACAGAATGGAGAAGGTTGGAAGCTATATGAGGAGGGAAACAGAAAGTGTATTGGCTGCATATAATATGAGCCAAGTAAACATGCAGCTAAGTACTTAACAACCATAGAGAAGCAATAAACACTTACATTGGACACCTCCTACCTTTTGTAACTGCTGTCACATGTCAGACCTGTCTTGAAGACTTTCAATATGAGGTTAGAATAAAATAGTACACGTGAAAATAATGCCAAGTTTCTGTTGCCATGAAAGTATGAAAATGAATGTCTCCCCACCTGCTGTTTTAACTGATGTACTAATCTGTCCTTCTCTCGTTTAAGAGCCATCACTTCCTCTTGAGTCTTCTTTTTCTTTGAAGCAGATAGTTCAAGCAACGCAATGTTTGCATCTTTTTCACTAATTGCAGCAAGCAACGCTTCCTGTCTGATAAAATAAAATAAAAACTGTTACAGTCTCATTAAAACAGAACGTATACTACTACATCGTACTACATCAAGTGCTTCTTTTAACCACTAGGAGAACAATCAACTACCTTCTGAACATTGTTTAAATAGCAAACATTGTCAAGTCTAATCAAATAAAGAAATAAACTGATTAGCCAAAAGAATTTATCTTTATACATTTTTCATTATTTAACTATTTCATAAAACATTTATCTCAGTCCATTTTACTACAACACGATATGTAAAAATATTTCTGTGAAATGTCTTGCTTTTAAAAATCTTTGGTATTTCTTTTTTAAATTCCTGAACTTTCCTGAATTACAGAATATCTTATCTAAATCTCTTGTGAATTATTCAAATCATACAGATTGAACAATAAAAAGCAAAGTGATACAGATAAAACAGATTTTTATATTATCCTCTTAATTTGGAACCCTAGAGATCTCAGTACAGAAATTTCTGGATATCTTCCTCACATTTACTTAAATGTTTTCCTGCAGATTTATTATTATTCATCGTGTCACCACAAAACTATAATTCTAGAAGTATAATATAAAGTCTAGAAAAGAAGTTCCTTGATCTAATTGTTCATGGGGAATCTTTTCCTTTGGAATCTCAACCCCTCAATCTCCACAGAGCAAACAGAAATTTATAGCACTCAGAAACATATAGAAATACATAGAAGCTTGCAGGGGTACATTGTAAACAGTTTGTAAGAATATATGACAAAGGGGATTTTTACAACTTGCAGTTGGAAGCACAGATCTTGCAGTATCTTATTATTTCTTATACTCTAAAATGCTCACGTTGGTAAGGCCATAATCTGTCACCATTTTCCACAATAAAAGAACTACATTCATCTTGTGCAACTCATTCAATGACAGACCATGACTTACCAGTTAAGAAATAGCACATAATACTTAATAGCTTTTAGAACAGTATATGTTAAGGCCTATACCTTTTCCAAGAACTATATAAGATCAATCATTAAAAAATAAACATGGATAAATAAGTCATAAATTTACCTTAGGCTCCAACGGCTAACAAATGTAAGAATACAGCTCATGAACTTCATACAGTCAAGGTGAGCTGGAAGTTTGGAATTCTCAGTCCTTTGCTTGCCAGCAACATTGTCAAGAAAGCTATTTCACTTTTATTTCAAAGTTCCTAATGTATTAATGTAAATATTTATAAGGACAATATTTCTGATGGAGTCAAAGAAAAACAACCCATTTATTTTACTCTCAAAGTTATGAGACATGGATCAATTTAGATAAACAGTCGTATTTTATTCATACACTTAAATAGTCTCATTTATTATTCTGTCTTCTTCATTCTAATCACAGTTAAATGATGTTTAAAAAAGAATGCCTTAAGTCTCCAACATTATTAATTTAAATGAAAGCTATTCATTATCTTAAATAACAGGTATTGAAGAAAAAAAATGTATCAGAGGGTCACACATCCATAATGCTAATTTGAAATTAGATATGGGTATATTGTTTTCTATAAACCTCATAATAATGCATATAACTTGCCGTGTAGTAATTTGTAAAAGACTGTCAGTATTTTCACGTGTTGTGCTCAAATACAATCTCAATTCCATAACATTTTCCTTAAAATCTAAAATTCTTAATGCACTGAAATAGAAGAAATCTGATTTGCTACTGTATTCAACAACTCCTCCCATCTTGCAGAAAGCAGAGAATTTATGCACCATATAAAATGTAAATATGCCCTCTTCTGAGCATGTGGCTCAAACAGCAAGAAGAACATAACACAATTTCAGCTTTTTCTCCACAGTACCTTTTACATACAGGTCTGTACTTTTCTGGTTTAGAAATGTGTCCTAACCACAGAAGGTGGAGGGTTTTTTCGGGGGCGATAACATAAGCTTTCCGACAGAAAGTGTTAGCAACAGGTATTCTGTGACTTTAAAGCCAAAGAAATAGCATATTGCATTATTACATAAAATATTTTTCTAAATTGAGTAAGACTAGGTTAGTTCCTCTACGGTTACCTGATAGAAGACTGTACTAAAACTACAAAGAAAGGTTAGTCAGAAGTTTTGACAATGTTCCAGTCATTTTCCTCAAGGAACATTTTCCAATTTTTAACTTGCATCAAGCAACAACTTTGTTGCTATTTTGAGCATTATTTTAAAAAAGGTTTCACAATGTTCTTCTAGTTTTCAGGATATGTAGGACAAAGATTTGCCCTGTCTGCAATTAACACCAGTGGGATTAAATCCTAATTTTTAATTCATGGTAAACATTGCTGTAAAGTAGTTAGTCCTGGTAAAGATCAAAATATAAATCTATTTATACCATATTTATCAATCTAAAGATATACTTATTTAATATCTGGAGAAAAATATTGACATAACCATCACTAACCCAACACACTCAGAATGAAAACAGGTAAAGAAATCTATATCTCAGAAATTCCAAAATTTTTAAACATATTTAGATTAATTCTTAAATTATGTAAGTTAACTCCATTCCAGCCAGACCCAATACGTCTGCTCATCCAATAGAAGATCTCATGGAAAATACTTGCTGTCCATGAGGTTTCTAATGATATATAATGTTATTTAATTATGTGTAACATATATTACCCCTTGTAAAAATCCACAAATGGAATAAAAGTTTTAAATTGACTTGGAAACTACGTGAAGTTACACTGAAATTTTACTTCCCCTCTAAAGTTTAGATTATTTCACTGCCTCAAAATTGTCAGTGAAAATACAAAGCTGACTAGTGAGGAAGAAGAGTCAGAACTACTGAATAATTTGACATCATTTCAACATCTGATAATGGGATTCACTCACATCCATCCTTTTTGTATTACCAGCCAACATGATCACATGTTCTTGTGGTTATAAATGTTCAACTGTGCAACACTCCCTAGCCCCACTTTAAAGTAGCAGATGAGGTAAAACCTCCCACAGGAGAGGAGAACCAGTCAACACACTTTGAAAAATCTGCACTCTGGACTCTGCAGCCCCAAACCCACAAGATTTTGCAGACCCTAGTATGCTTTTTCTCAGCTGCTGGTGTTGAGGGATTATCAAAGTCAACCAGAAGTTATGAGAATGTTTTTGCAAGGGAAAGCTAACAAAATCTTTTTTCTCTATTGTCTTGTTGCTCACAGGATAATTCTATTCAGTACACAACTTCTTCTATCTTGGGAAAATACATAACCAAACACTTAATTCCAACGCTTCCAGGAAATAATGGTTCACAGTCATATGAAACAGCTGCTGTCATATAACTCCATATGGGCTTCACTGAAATGCTCCAAGATTTGAATCAAACCCACAGCACATATACAAAGTTGAACTGCCCCCCCAATTATTGTCAATATACTTCTTAATTCTTATCTTTATAGTAAATGTAAGTGGAGTTGGGAGGCCTTAAACCTACAAATGTTGAGAGACAACTGCACAAGAATACAAGGATGGGGGTTTCTACTGAAGTCCTTCCACAGCAATGTGGAATGATGAATACATCTAGGCAGATGGGCAGCTGGATGCAAACTCACACTGCCAGTACTCTTGAAACCACCCGAATGTGAGTCAGCTTCAATTCAGAAGCTGTAAAACCTCATTTATCTAAAAGACATTGTGTTTTAGCTTGGGCATAGTGCCACACAACATGCTGATGGCTTCCAGACAAAACTGGCTCACATACAGCCTGCTCAGAGTGTGGGCAGAGGAAGCTTGCATCTGTCTGCACCTGTCTGCACAGACATACTCCTGGAGTATGTCGGCATATTATCTGTGTCTATTATCACGGATAATGTGAACAGTAATAACTTCAAATATATAATCTAGTGGCATTTAACCAGGCATCCGGGTTAACAAGAGTTCAGCAAAGGCAGGACTGTATATTCTACCAAACGATACATGTTGGTTGCTTACATCCTTATTAATTAACTACTTCAACACAGAGGGAAGAGACCTAACCATTTTTATTATTATATTACAGAGTACCAAATAAAGATGCAGGTTGTGACAGAGCATCTGAAGAAACTGAAGCGTCCTTTACTTCTGCATGGCCTTGCATACTACCAGAGTTACAGTTCCTCCCCTAAGTCCCTGGGAGATAGAGGTTGAAAAATACCTTGCCCGTGCTTGTGGGGCATTGTAAGTGAAGAGATTCAAGCATTTACGAAGCATCCTGTGGGGACAGACCCGGAGCTCTACATTATCATATCTCATTTATTACATATCACACACTGGTTTACCAACATCTGAAAGTTGCTGTGCTACCCTGTCAACATACTTCAAGTTTCCTATGGAAGAACCATATCTGATGAACAGAGGCAATTTATTTTAGCTACCTGCCGACCCTGACAAAAAATTAGTTATCACCATTTTTGCAGGAAACAAACATTTGAAATGAGATTATCTGACCACTAGGAACAAGGCTAGGATGCCAGCAAAAGAGTTGACAATAATGACTTTCTTTCTTACAAACATGAAGTAAACTTAATTTAAAATGTAAACAGGTGGCAAGGTCTTCATCTAAACCGAAACTTACCATGTGTTCCCATGAAGAATTTTTGAAAATCAAGACCTGAACTGGCACCAAGAACAACATACAGTCTGATATACTCTCCAGCTAACATGCTTAAGAGTGTAAGCATAATTTATAATTCCTAATTATCTACTGTGTCAGAAAAAAAAATTACCATCCAAATACCGTTCTATAGAGATGTTATCACTATTTGCAGCCAAAATGTCTCCTTATTGTTTAATAAATGATGGTAATAAAATACATTTTAAAATAATTTATTAGAGCACTGAATTAAATGACATTCTTTAACAGTAATATTTATAAAGAGTAATCCTTTTTGCTATTAGCAGTTTTTCCTCTCTTTTTTGGCAAACTAATCTGTTATAAAAATAACAGAATAGTATTTTTAACACCAAGAAAAATCACTCTAACTGTACACGGTAAAATTAGGTAAACTCACAGATTAACAAAATACACGTTAAATTTAACAGCATTTGATCCACATTGCTAATTATTCTGTACATTTTCCTTTGACGTACACAAAATAATTCCTAGGATTCCTATTCTATATATCCGGCACTATAATATGGTTGCTCATTACAAAGAGGACAGGTAGAACTTTTCCCTGGAAAAACAAAATTCATGAAACGAAACGTCTCCTCCCCAAGCAAAGTCTGACTGCATTCTACTCAACAGCAATCCATCTATTACCTCAAGCTAGTCTTCTTAACATAAAGACAGTGAACATAAGCGTCTTGATGAGCACACTTGCAGCTGCAAGATCAGGGCATAAGGTACTAATGATACCAGTGAGAAGTCCCAAGAAACATGCACAAATGTCTTAGTACACTTATCACTTCATATTCAAATATAAAAGAAAAGACAAAAGGAACAGTCCCTTTTCAATGGCCAGGAATTAATTTATTTCTGCAAGTGGTATTCCACCCAAAACTATTCAGGATTCCACTCTGTTTAATGTTTTCATTGACTACACGGATGATGAACTAGAAGATCTACTTATAACATTTCAATGAGACTTGAGACTGGGAGGATCTTCAAGTGCCATGAAGACAGGAATAAAAATTTCTTGACAAACCATAGAAACTGTCTAGAAAACTAAGGGGGAATTCCATATTAATGTGAACAAGGCAAACATCACACTGTGAAGTATAAACAGAAATAGATTGCAAGACAGAAGGGATTGTTTCGATCCATGTGACTTCAGGAAGATCTTAGCTGAAATACTGAATCCTGTTTAAATATGATTCTCCAAGAAAAATGTTGAGACTTTTCAGCGGAAAGCAACAAAAGCAGTCAGATAAATAACTGACAAGAAACCACTGGAAAAAGCTACGATAAATATTCTATGAGTGGCAATGAGATAATGAGAAACTGAAATAGAACAAATTGAAATAGAACATTGTTTTCCATATCCATGGCACACAGAACAAGAAGTAATGCGCATAAATTGCGGGAGAAAAAGTTGTGGGTTTTGACTCCTAGTATCTAGCCAAAGTCTAATGATAGTGGCAAGTGAGTATGAATAGCAACTGAGTACTAGAAGAAATTGTTGGGTCACTGCAAGTGGAAGTCTTTTTGAACAATTTAGGCAAACATCTGTTAGAAAAGACCTGTGTATAGCTGATCTTGTCCCAAGACATGACCTTACCAGCAACCAAATTATTCAATAATTCTATGTTTTAAAGCTTATTTATTCTGTGTCTCATTTAAGACAGCAGTCCTCGGAGTTAACGTCATGTTTTATCTGCTTCCATCGCATGCTTGCTAGCCTTCCAATGACTGGAAGAAAAGACCTTTTTTCACATGTAAGTTTCTACATCTATAGTAAGAAAGAACAATACAATTTTCTGTGAAAATTTCTATGACACCAGTTACAGATAAGAATGACTTCATACTGCACAGGCCATTCCCCAGTGATAATGAAATATGGAGATGCCTTTCCTTGGAGGATCTATCAACCATTAACCTGATAATAGACATGGCTTTTAAACACAGAAAAAGTATAAAATCATATAAATCTTTCAGTAAAGTCACCGGAAGTAGTGTTAAAGAACAATTTGAATTAAAAAAAAATACCATACGTAGGGTAACAGAAAGCAGATGATACGAAAGCAACTCAATTATAAATGTAACTTAATAGCTGAAAAACACAATCTTACAGATCTCTAGCAATAAGGACATAGAGTATACGTTTGTGAAAGCATCTGTCTTGGAGTGAAAAAAATTACTTAATATGAAAAGGAAGCCTTAGCATACTAGAAGGGAAGATAAGATAATGCAAGAAGAAATAAATCCATGAAAGACTCTGTTGAATGCCAAACTGAAAAAGTATATTGTACACAGTATTTTATCAAACTGCAGCCTAAACAAATGTCAAGTGGAATAATTTCTTTAACAAATATGGGCAACAACTGAGAAAAAAAGGGTTGTTCGCTAATATATATTTAGTCAAGATTAACTATGGATAAAAAAATGTACTAAGAACAGATTTAATAACCCTAAACTGTCATTCAGCTTGTAGGAGGTATTCAAGATACAGCTAATAAAACACAAAAAATGGTTCTAACCACCCACAAAAAAATCTCAGTAGTATAAAACACTGAAGGATGACCACTAAGATAAATGCTTTCTTTTGAGAGCTGCCTTGCAGTTAACCTTCTTAAAGAGTCTCCGAGAAACCTCTAATCATAATACATTGCATTGCCACTTATCACAGTCAATTTAGAAGTGAACTCTGTAAACACTTCTGCTTTACTCCCAAACTCTTTTAGTCTAAGAATAATTTTCTGAGCTTTAATAAAAGAACTCAGGACAACTTTTTGGGAGGTGGGGTGAGTTCTTAGAAACAGTCCAATTGTAATCTAACAGAATTCCAAGATTATTTATAAAATCAAGATCTAACAAGAACTTTTACTGTCTTTACTACTTAAGCCGTTCTCCACAAAATACAGAAATACAACTTTAAAAGTCACCATTAAATTTAAACCAAGTCAGAAATGTTTGAACTAATGATCTACGGTACTCAACCAGCTTCTTACTTGCTAGTAGTACTAAAGGAGAAAAAAAAACCCATCTCAATCAACTTTTTCCCTTTAATTATTGTTTTCTTTGCCTCATGACCTCCAGTATTCAACCTTAAGTTCAGTAGGAGGTGACTAGAGATAGACAGTGATGAGAGATCCTGTTTGAAACAGCTTCTCTCTGTCACTCCTAAAGCAAATAAATGGTTTGTTAAAACATGCTGTTAATCCATTATGGATGTGCATGCATCTTAGAAAATAAACTTCAGAATATTATTGGTATTTTAAAGCTTTTTCTTTAAAAACAAGACATACTGATCACAAGCATGAAATTAAGAATCTGTATATTCAACAACAGAAGTGTAAGTCTAAGCTAGTTGTGCGGCACAGACATGTAAATTCAGTCACTATTGATTTTAGATTATTATCCTAAAATTGTACGTCTGAGGCTGACAGAAAATTTGTCTCTCCAATTACATGACTAATTATGCTTTACATATGCTTACTTCTTTTAAATGAACAATTATTTTGCACTGTTTTCAAAGAACAATCCCTTTTGAAATACTTTCAGAGGAAAAAACCAGCATGAAATAGCACTTCAGGTCAGCCTGGTGCCCTTACAGCAAGCACAGAGAACTACTGATGCTCCACAGCCCAAACACACCAAGAAGGAGAGAGGACTACTCCATTAACCATGGGACAGAAAGACGGGGGGCTCTGCTCTTACACACCCCAGTCCACCAGTCCAACCTACCAAGCAGCTTTCCTCATATTATCTGAATAACAAACCTTGAATTTATCATCTGATCAAGCCTTCTGCTGGAAGCAAGTGTGAGAAGGAAATATCAAACATTACACTGTGTGAGACAGACAACAAATAGTGTCTATATTACACCTGTATTAGATGTATATCTTCATCATGTTAGAAGCAAGGAGAAATGGGAAGAAGCAGCTGTACCTAATGTGAAATTTCAGAGTAAATGGGAAGAAGGAAAAGTGAGGACCTGATTCTGAATAATCACAGAGGAGCTTCTTGGAAAAGCAGCTTTCTTATCTATTTGTCCCTTTCCTCCAGTTTACCTCCCCAGAGCCACAGTTCAGTGCTTCTTCCCTATGTTTTATTATTCACATAACCACACTTCTCCTTACATTCCCCAGTAACAGTAGCTGTATTGTCTTTAGATTGACAATTTCAAATTATTCCTTTTATTCCACCTTAACAGCAATTTGGAATGTGCATATAGGTCTTTTTTAAGTAAAGAAAAATCATCCAGTATAAAGGTAGAAGTTCAGAGAGAAATTTTAAAAGGCAAAGAGGAACTTCATGCCCATCTTTTGGGGCTCATTTTCAAGTAAAAAGCAGGCACTCAACTGCCCTTTGAATTCTCTGAACTTTTTCAAGCCCTATAACATTGCACTTCTGATGTCTCCATGATTTATGTTTTAGAAATGACAGATAAGTAAAACAGACCCCCTCAGAAAAGACATAATCATCTGTGAAAGCAATTACATCACAGTTTCATAGATCATGCTTCAATAACCACTGCATTATCTTTTCATTCAAATGGGCAGCACTGCTCACACATGAGTAAATATAGCAAGCTTCAGACTGTATGAGAAATGCAGAGGAAAAAAGAATTCAGAGTGCTGCAAAACACAGCTGAAGAAGTTAAAAGATGACATTTCTGGGTGTTGCAGCTTCTTACTAGAATTTACTTCTATTGTTCATTTGGCTTTGTATGATTGTCTATAGGAATGCATCCAACACTTGGCTAAAATAGTTCTGCCTGTTTTATGCCATATCACAATGTGGTGCAGAAATGGGGACTGCTGAGAACAAGAACAATGGTATCTGAATGCATGGTATTGTGTTACAGCAGAACATAGCACTGCACAGGGTCCATCTAAGTTAAACAGGAAAACACAACTATAGGTGATCTGTCACTGTCAGCCTCCTCATCCTTCAACACCACTTTTTGTGTTTATAGAAGACAAAGATAAAAGTACTTTACAGGATGAATGGTTTGATCTCTATAATATAGTTCTTGGTAATGTTTTTGAAGTGCCAAATAAATGTTTAAGCTTGGAAAAAAGTTACTATTAAGAGTTACTGCTGTTTTAATGAATTTGCAGAGAATTCAAAATATTTGAGTCAAAGACATACTAAACTGAGATGCAAAGACAACATATTAAAAAGACATAAACTTTTGTTAATTGTATTCTCTTCTTAATTTTGAATTGACAACATATTCCAAATGGCCACTTGTTACAAAGTAGACGGTTATGCTAAAAAATTAGTGGGATTTCTTTCAACTTTTAATAAATGCTGATCAAAAAATTATCCTTTTGGCAAACAGATAACACAAATAAAAAGATATTAACATCTGTTTCCTTCCTTTCCAAAAGATTGGACTGATTTTGAAAGCAGTAACTTAAAGTCCTCTCTCTAATTTCCATAAAGTTGCAAACAGCTGCCCTGCACTTTGAATAACACATGTAACAAAACTCATAAAATCCAATGTAGATCACATTGAACTTTAAAGTCTATCGGAGGGAATAATTAGCTCCATTTTGAAAAAACATATAGAAATCAATGAGAATATGTATTAGAATTTATGCCTTGAGCTTTACACTATAATGTAATTTCAAGAAAAAAAAATTGTCTGAATACGTACAATTAACAAAATGCACTGTCTTGGTAATGCATAATTCATATTTGATAACTGATCTGAGGGCACAGTTTAAATGTTCACTTAATAAATAGGATGTCAGACAGAGATTATGTAAAACAGGGTCACATAATTTCCACTAGCCGCAAATATGTGTCAGAGTACGATTCTGTATGTTAGCTTTAAACTAAGAAACTCCTTAGAATTTTGAACACACACATACACACACCCCAAACAGGCTAAGAGTTTTAATATTTTAATTATTCTAATTTGATCTGAAGTCAGAATCATCATTTCCATTGTTAACATGACAATGTCCATTCTTTATTGCTACACTATGAGTCTGTGTTAAACCTGTTACATAATTTAATTTGATATAAGAAATTGTACAAATTATTACTACTGAACATTTTTTGTTTTTTAAAACTACAATGTTTTTGTTAAATTTGCCTAGTTATTAAGGTCTTGCTAGGTACAGAGTAAACTTAAACATACTGCTCCAGACATATTGTTTCTGAGGATTTCATTATATTAGGAACCATTGGATATGCATTTATGATCAACCAACAGAAAACCAGCTATTAACACCACAATTATTGGTGTTAACAACAACAACAAAAAGTAGTTAAGCATCTGAGTAAAGAAGACAATTAAGATATTTATTCTCAAACTAACAGGCCACCATTCCTTTAGGTGTGGGATGTCTAAAGACCTAAGTGCCTAAAGGCATTTTGTCAGAGAACATTTATTCAAATCCTGCCTCCATCATTTTACCTCAGCGAGAAAAATACCTTAATTTTTAATAAAATACTGCATGCCCAAAATACAGTATATGAAAATAATAACGATAAAATAGAAAGACAATGAAAGCCTAGAGCAGGCACCAGATATTTTATAAGGAAAGAGAGAGGGAATTAGACAACAGCACACAAACATTTCTCTAATTAGTATCTCAAAGGACTGGGAATGAGATAGGATACCACATTATGTTATTTAATTATATGACTTCCCCACTAATGGAGCTATTCACAAGCATTGCCAGGAGCATGAAGACCATCATATGATTCAACTTTGCATAAAGAAGTTTGTTCATTGATCTTCTTTGGTGGGTTAACTGTTTCAAAATTTGTTTCAGACTAAGGAAGCATTTTAAAAAAAAGGCATATGTACAGTCTTAGAGCTCTGAGACAATACACATTGACTCACAACGAAGACAGTTCGTACTGACTTTCTCAAAGTAGATGGAAGAGGCATAAGGTGTGTATCACTGAACTGTATGAGAGAGAAGGTATAGTGCCCAGCAAGATAGATGTCTGAGTGGCAATAAGGAGTCATCACAATAGAAATAACAGTAGTTGGATATTTGAAGACAGTTCCCCAACAAATTGTAGCATGTTTAGTCTTGATAAACATTAACTTCTTACATATCATACTCGACTAACAGGACTAAACCATGAAGTTCCCTGTTGATTTGAATACTATTTCTTACAGTCTTTAGGAAAACTTCTAAAACTGAAGAGCTTGTACTGAGGGCAAAGAAAGAGTCTGCCTTTGAGCTAAGATCGAGTTAGTTCAAATTTTACTACAAAAATTGATTATAAAATGACTTAACCCATAGGACCACTGAAGAGTTGTTTGATGATACTTTTTGCATTATTAAAATCAGTGAACTAGAAATAAATAAAAAAATATATATGGAACTTACTATTAGTTGAGTAGATCAACCAAACTGCTTCTCCTTCCTTGTCAGTGTTTTAACTATCAGCTCTTTCCACAGTTAGATCACTCCCTTCTGTAGATATCAGCTAGGAGTATGTCATAAAGTAGTTGGGTATTCTCAAGTACATGTTCAAAATAACTGACTGAGGTGAATCTTCGTGGGGAAAGTGGATATTAAGACCTTTTCTGAAGAAGCTACCAAGCTTGCAAGTTGGGACACGGAAAGATGTCACAGCAGTGAGCTGGAGGTCAGCAGCTTGCACAGACACCCAGATTACAAGCAGGGTGGCAGGGGACGGACAACACTTCTGAGGAACCAGTGGGAACTGAATAGTGTTCTGCCATTCAAAAGTCACTGAGTTAACTGGAAAAGGGGCATGTCTGCAGGGGGGGAGTTATATATAGATCTTTTCATTTCTGATGAGATATTCCTAGCCTTTCTCTCATCTCTGAGGAATGCTTAGGGGCGGGAAAAAAAAAAAAAGAAAGAAAGATTCATGTCAAAACTATGACCAAGCTGTGGCCCCGTCACACAACATTAGACTTTCATGTGTAGCCATTCAGTCATGTCTTTATCAACCATAGGATCTGAGATGAACCCAGATGGCACTCAGCTGAGTTTACTCACGTCAGACACATATATGTCAGCAATGAATGCACTGCTGTAATCTTCAAGGCGACAATGGAGTAACAGGACTGTGTATAATGGCCTTGTATACATTTTCAAATCTTTTCTTCCTAATAAAGAACGTAGCATTTTTCTTCTCACTCTTTCTGCTCTTATCTTATGGAAAACCACAGGAATTAGCAATGTTTCCCTCACACGTAATTGTATCTGCAAGATTTGCAAGGCCTGAGAGCTCCTCTCCTCACAGCATTTCATTAATTGGAAGGATATAAATTACTTTTGTAATTACAAAATACGTTTAGTCCAGTGTGCGAAGTCTATTTTTAAGGCAGGGTTTTAGAAAACATAGGGCAGTAATCTGAAAAGCCATCAATAATAAAAAATCAAAATACTTTCAAAAATGCAACTTCAAAATACTACCTAGATGTTACTTTGCAAAGTTTTGATGTCTGTATCTCAGAAAAATATACAGATCTGTTGCAGAACACTAGGTAAAGTGATGTTTGTGGTCTTAGTAAAATTTAAGAACTCTTTAAGAAGTCAACAAAAACTACTGAAGAATTAGTACTTGGCTGCCAATACTTAAACCTGTACTAGACATTACAAGAGCAACATAAGCAGCAAAGGATAAATTATTCATTTAAAGAAACACAATCAGAAGGGATTGAAAGAATCAAAATCAAAAGGGATTATTAGGGGAAACCCTGATGCTTTGATCAGGATGGGTGACACTTTTTGACAAAGAGGATGTGAAGATACTATTGTACACTTGAATTTTAACAGAGGCATAGATTTTATAGTTTAAAAGAACATTACGGTAGAAAAACAAAAGTATAGCATAGAAGCATTGTGCAGAATGCAAACCTTTTTCAAATCTGACATTCAAAAGTGATGACAAACTATCCTACTAAATTTAAACGCAAGTTAAAAAAAAACAAATCCCAAAACCAAACCGCAAACAAAAACAAAAGTAATACAGTTTTCAACACTGAAAATTGGAAAGTACTCAGGGAGTTCAGAGAGTAAATTCATAGGTGTAGTCCTACAAGAGGTATGCTTGCAAGAATATTTAAATTAATAAAGATCACTAAATGTCTACAGTAGCTATGGTACAGTCAAAAACTATAAATTACTTCCTAAACCTAAGTCATGGGCTATAATTGTAACAAAAAACAATAGTGCTTTTGGAAAAATAATAACCAGCCAATTCAAACAAAGAGTTTGCTTAAAATCAAACAGAATACACTTTCTGGGGCTTCTGCATTTCCATGGTTGATTTGATTACTTTTTTAACTATGTACAAAATTGTACACTTACTATAACCTTGGATGAGTTCTAGAATTCAAGAAAGCAGAAAAATAAGATGTTTCTTAGCAGGATATTGAATATTACCTGAATCAACTGAACATCTGGAAAGAATCGTGACAAAAAGAGCCTAAGAAGTAGTTGCTATGGAAAATACTCTCAAATTGCTATCCGGGTGGCCTTGTGACTCATACAAATAATACAATCTATTTTAAGATGAGCTGCCACTAGAAGGAGGAATGCAAATAGAATTAAGTGCCATTGCTATGAGAAATGAAATGACAGCCATTAATTTCTGCTAGAAGCAGAGATTCTGTACAGGTGGTAGGAAATAATAGTGCCTCAGCAGTTCAAAGAAGCCAGAACTAACCAAATCAAAGTCTAGATACAAAAGCAGGTGTAGGATTTTTTCCTGTTGTGCAAAATGGAACTAACGAATAAAACTGTTTTCTGCAAGTAGCTATGCTCTTGAATGTGCTGTCCAAGACAAATGAAAATTCACACTCTCAAAATACAATAAAGATTTACAGTATTCCAGAAATTATTTTCAAACATATGAGAACCATGTTAGCCAGCTAGAACAATATTTCCCCAAATAAAAAAATAATACAAAAAGTTGCCAAAAAGATGCTGAAAGAGAGAATGCAATGTTATGCTTTCTGGAACAGAAGATTAAACAAAACCAAAAATTCAGGTCAATATCAGGTGCTAAGAAAATTTATCTATGGCTGGCTTAATTCTTCCAAACAGAGAAACATATATAGGCTATTATTGTATTCATTACAGAAACCTTTGTTTTAACAACACAAACCAATGTTTTGGTTAATAAAGAACTGATATATTTTTAAAAGTAGGAAACACTATGTAAAAATCTAATAAATATAATATTTAAAACATTAAAAACTACATTCAAGTATTAAAAACCTGGCAAAGACATAATTGGTTTGGTGGTTCTGCTCATTTTAAAACTATACTCTGTGAATACTGCTCATGATTCCACAGTTAAGGTTGTCTTAAGCTTATCCTTAAGGCAGAGTCATATTATTTAAGTACAAAAGAACAAAGTATATTTCTGCCCAAATTACTTCCATGCTTCTGAACATTAGCGGAAGTTACTTCATAATGAACAATTACTAACAGCTACAATTGTTTGGGAGGAATAGAATGCATATGATGTTTATAAAGGCTGACATATTCAGTTCACATTTACAGCAAGCAGACTAGCTTGAAGCAAGAGAGCTGAAAAACAAGGTACTTAACATATCAGTTCTGACTACCTAAGTGAAAAGTAAATCAGTGTAGTGTACAAGAACATAATTTCACATATGTTGACAGTATCTCCAAAATAAATAATTTCTTGTTTTCTAAGAACTAACTTTCTCAGACACTCATATAACAAAGAAAATTATTTGTTCTACTCTGCAGTCAGTACAGTGTATAAGACATATGCGTATTATAATAAAAGGAGGAACTGCTACTAGGTATTTCCTCAGTTTTTTCAATAGGTAAATAACTATTACTGGTTATAATCAAGTCCTATGCTGTTAGCCAGTGAATTTTTGTTGGACCTGGAATGCTGAATGGATAGCAATTTCTGAAGTCTTTCCATCTGAATGTAATCTATGTCACTAGCTGCCAACTTTCTTTGCAGCTGCAAACCTTTTAAGGACTATTGCCCTATTGAGTGATCCACCTTGACATTCTTCCCATTCACAACCCTGGGCTGTTGACACCTGCCTGCCTTCTTAGTGGGTACTGCTGCCACTTCTACTTAACCTCAGACCAACAGCTCTTCTGCATCCCACAGCTGGGCCAGCATTGTCACTAAGCCAGGAAGCTGGCTAGCCTGAAATCTTTGCCCCATGCACCCCAGCATCTCCAGTTCCAGCCAGCCGATACACAGACAATTGATGGACAAACTGGACAAACTTAAAAACCTACCTGGCAGAGTTTATCTGTGCAGTTTATTCTGTGCAGTGCCTCATCATTAGGTTTCTGTTATTATCCGGTAACTAAACATCAGGTAATTGTACTACAGTCAACTGAACGAATCAGAGCACCAGCAGTATCAGCTGAAAACAGTTCCCAAAGTTCAAAGATATACCTAAAAATGATCAATTCTCTGAGTTGAGAGATGGATAGAACCCCAACTGTGCCCCCGCCTTCTTTCAGGAAACAGCTTGAATTCCTCAAAAGACCCAAGCATATGTTTGTATGGTTGAGAGAGGCCTTAGTTTTTGAAGTAACAGAATACAATCTCAGTGACTATGACTTTTTCCAAGTCAGCAAAGAAATGATTACTGACAATGACTACTGCGCCTCACTGGTGACTTGTTAAAGATGTTGATAAAATTTTCTAGTTAAAAAGCTATGGCCTTCATTTCCTACAGATGGACCTAACACTAATCACCATAAGGTAATTTATTCCAGCAGTGAAAACTCAGCTGCTACAGGACAGGAGAGAAGCAGGGGTATGTTAGCTACTAAAAGAACAAATAGCATTTACCAATATTTACCATCTCATAGATCAATTTTTAGTTATCTTCAAGATGAACTACTCAAGCTCTGTTCTTTAAAATACAAATACAAACCCACCAAATTACAAATTATTTCATACTGTACATGTGACAATATGAACCTACATGTTCTTAAAAAAAAAAAGCAGTAATTTCTTTAGTCTAATGATTAAATAAAAATGAATTTTTCAAAAAACATTCAAAATATCCCACAGATCCCTTTTGCACAGAAACTAAAATGGTGAGAACCCTACAAAAGGCTGTGGAACTCTTGGACCAGGTAAATATTGCTTATTCCAATCAGTTTATATCACTTTTAGGAAACCCTACTCAAGAAAATATTTCAATTAAATCTCATTAGTCATAGACTGTCCCATTACCCAGCACAAAGTCAATATTGCATTATTATAACCCACAATAATGAAGATAAACATAACCATACCTCTCAGGGAGTCAGACAAGGTCAACATCTCCTGACTTAGCAGAATGTCCATAATAATACAGAAAATAAGAGAGCTTGCTGGCAGGCTTTAGAGCAACCAGGTAAAACACACATGAGAAACAGAAGTCCTTTGCTCCTTGCTTGATATACCACTGGCCCATAGACTTGAGATAAGAGTCTTCTGTATCTTCTCTAGCCCTAACCATTGTAATACATGAGCTAATCTAGTACAGAATAGCTTGAGGTAAAGATTAAGTTTCATATTGCTCCTGCCAGGAATCCCCAGAAAAATTATCAGAATGTGTCTTTTGAGTATAATAAAATAGAGATATTGAGAATTCCAGGCCTGGTCTTTTCCTATTCAATACAGACAAGCAATAGCATAGCTAAGTAAACCACAGTAACCCTCTAGTGTAAACAAAATCCAGCTGCTAGATTTGGTCCAGGTCTAATTCCGAAAAGGGACCCCAAGGACTCTAGTCCTTATAAGGTCACCATGTGGTATTAATTGGACTAATGTGCCTTTCCAAGCGCCTTTTTTTGTCAGGCTCTTGGTTCCCAATGCTACATCTAGACTGCACAGCTGGCGCGCATTATTCTTCAGCTCATCCAGATTGGAGGCCTGGTTTTTACAAGGTCACAGGATCAGAGGGCACAGCAGCTCTCTTCTATGTTATATTCTGGAGTTTCCTTCCTGTGGAAGTTAAGTATAAAGGTGAGTTGATGGGATTATACACAGATCTCATCCTGCCATAGTTCAGAGGTAATCTTGGTTCTCATATTTTCAGCACTGTCCATCAAGAAGAGGCTCCGTTTGAGAAGTGCTAAGCTCTGTTTTAAGAAAACAAATATTTTGAGATGCCAAAGCAAAAGACTGTCTAATTCATGGTTCTGGCTTTGTCCATCCCTTGCAGACTCTCCACAGAAGGTATACCTCATAAAAAACACAACTGGACATGCTATGTGCCCAACAACTGACACTCTACTACAAAGAAGGCCTCGCTCTGGACATGGTCAGTTTAAGTGAAAAATATAGCCATCCTATCAAGGGCATCTGACTGCATAAAGCCTAGGGATTGTGGAGATTTTGGCAATGGAACAGGATAGGTGTCAGGGTCAGAGATTAGATGTGAATCAATGCAGTCCTAAGAAAGAAAGTCAAGCAGTTGCTTCAGGTTAGCATCACCATGAGTATTCCCTTCTTCTAGAGCCCTTCCCCATTTTCTTTTGCATGGTGGGATGATACAGGCCTAAATTATACACTGGAATAACCAGAATTTCTGTATTACATTCATCAGGAAAGGTGAACAGTATTGTTAAAGGAAGAAATCACTGTTCCAGCCACTAATAACATCTGTTTATAAATTAATTTTATAGATATATAACGAACTGATATTTTCAGTCCAACTCACAGTGCTTTTACTTTCCAAATACTAGTATTTCCATTGTACTCTCAGTAGCAAATGTTTACACACCATATCTCAATCAACAAAGACAACATGTTCAGATATTACAAAGAATCTCTCAAACCTGGCTTTTGTTCTCTCACAGTGTAGACTGGGCCAAACTTTTTGTACATATTTGGTGTTACTCAGTTTTATTCCTTCTTACTTTTCAAAACATGTAAAATCTGTGGAAAATTAAGTCAGAATATTTATAGGCATTCATAAAATATGCAAATACCACATCAGGAAACAAAAATTAAAAGGAGTATGAAAGACTTGATGACAATTGTATTGAAAATGTTAAATACATCCCAAACAAAATACTTCTGTAAGCTGCAAATTTACAGTTCTTTACTAACTAGAAATGATGAGACTCACAACTGCAGTAGTGAAAATATTATTGCTTCTGTAAACTCCAAGCTCAAGTATAAAGCAGATCTGTAATCTTCAATTCCCTAAACACTCCAATTTGGCCACTAAAGATGCTGTTTTACATTTCCAAACATTTTCCCCTGTCACTACTTTTTATACTTCAGTTCTCAGGTTGTAAGTATTTGTTACTTGCAAAGCAACTCCTTTTGAACACAGAATCATGGGAGGCATTTGTTACTAACTGCTAATGCAGCCTGCCAAACAAAAACTCCCTGCTGGTGACATGACCACCTAGTGACCTCTAAAAATGTTTTAACAATGTGAAAAATATCTCCCTCTTGTAGGAAACAGCAATTTTTTAAATTAAATGTACATTGAATGTTCACTTACATACAGATAAATGGTATTCAGAGTCACCTTCTCTGTTTCCAATTTCAATCTTTTGAAACCCAGCCCAAACCTAAATAAATAAACGTTGATACTAAGAGGAAACTAAGAGCTCAAGAGCCTTGTGATTTCACAAACAGCTTTTTTCCATTTTCTAAAATCTAAACTTCGAGGCAGACATAGAACAGGTAATGAAAAGAAACAAGTTTGGCAGGCCCTATGTGGTTCTAAGCTGAAAATATGTCAGGCAAAAATAAGTCGCTCTAATTTGGCAGATTTAAAGTCTTTAAAAGTTTGCAGCTTGCTAGACTGATTCTTTTTTCTTTAGTATGTAAAATTTGCAAATTGAAACACTGTAACTGTGTTGAAAAGTGACTGTTACATAATGCCACCATACTCGTGTTTTTAAACATCATTTTACCATTATCTACCCCTTACGCAATAGCATCACAAAAAAATGAATTAGGTTATCTACTTATAAGACAATGAACATCTAATGCCATACATTTTAATACTCTTTGAGAAAAGGTGTTTGATGTTACCAGGACATTGACAGCTTTCAAGTAAATACTTGTTAGATATCTCATTTATTTATTTATTTCTTATTTGGAAGACACTGGATTAAAAAATAATGCTACCTGATACCTTTGTAATGGAATATAACAGTTTCTGGAATATTAACTTGTAATTATTTCAGATCATCCATAAAGAACAAATTTGCCAATTTCACTGCATCAACTTGTTATTGTATTTACTAACAATAATAAACTAAGGTAAAAGTCTTGAATCTCTCTGCTACTCAGAACTATTTGGCCCTCTGTTACAGTAGTGTATCAGGTTAAAATAGGCTTAGCAGGCTAATGCCACAAGACTGACAGAAGTCATGGCTCCTTCCATGTCACTGACATGACTGGACATAACTTGAAGCATGCCATATAAATTAAAGGATTTAAGTCGTATTAAAAGAAAACATTACAACTTTTCCCCACATTTAGGCTTTGACCAAAGAGTCAGAAAAGCTATTAGAGCTACACAGCTGAAATACTGACACCACAAATAATCCAAAGGAACTACCAGGGATTCTGAACACATTGAATAAAGTCCGTGTTACATCAGCATGCTACATCAATGCACGAGGTCACAGATTTACCAAGATGTAAGAATGGCTTTCAAAAATGTTCTACAGCACTAATTAGCCATCATATTCACTATAAAGCATGAATAATTTTAATGGAGTCAGGAAGAACATTCTTTCAAGTACTACGATGAGAACAGTACTTTTTACCCAGTAAAATTCTATTTCAGCATAGAACATAATCAGCAAGATGCAGGTTTTATACACAGCCAGTGTGGGTAGCTCCTAACATCTTTTAGGTGAAGTATTCCTATAAGGAGTTCCAAAACCTTGTTCTTCTAAACCTTATTCATAGGCTACAGTGTATGTCTGCTTGATTATTCCATTGTTTCAAAGCAGAAAGTGTTATTTACACTTCTATAATTGCAGCAACTGCCAAAAAGTAAAAGCATATAATTCAAGTTCCAAGTGACAGAACGGAATGCTCTTCACAAGAATAGAACCCAAGGCACTGGGTTCTGACTAAATACTACTGTAATCTGGACAGCCTTACGCTGATTCCCACATCTGTCTGGAAGCTATCTGGAGCAAGGTGTTCTCCTTTCAGAGGCACTCTCTTGGACAATATTCAATATAGACATCAAATATAGACTGTAAGATAAATATACCTCATCTCCTCTACATTTGATGCTAGACAGACTTATGAAAATATAATCATATACTGATTAAAAAAGAAAAAGAATCTCAATTGCAATGCTTTTGCACCAAAGTAGAATCTGCTGACTTATACAATGCCCTTTTGATACGAGTATGAGAATATATTCTGAGAACCAATTCTCACCTGTAATTTAATTGTGCTTTTATAGGTGAGGTATAGATGTTTATATAGGGCTCCTTAAATCAGATCTCCAGCTGGTACACATTTTGTAAATTCCACTAAAATCTCAGGGACTGTCCTAGTTCAAACTTAACAGTCTGGTACATATGCCTTGTGCTAAGCCAAACTACCCTGTATTAAAAGTTGAAGAGATGCTATTATGATTGCTGGGCTTGTATTTATTGATGCAAAACAACAAAGGTGAAAAAGAAGCATATTTTAATGCTTTTGTATACTTATTAATATAATTTCTGACTTTTTTTTCTCTACACTGTTTCTTCATAGGTTTGATACAAACTGGGACAAGACATCTGTCAAATGCCATCTCCAAATCACAGTATTGCTGACTCTCTGCCTAATACATCATTAGGTCTTATTCATCCTGCCAGGACTACTGCACAGGAAGAACTACTCAAAGTTTTCTTTCTTCTTTTTTTTTTTTTTTTCCACAACAGTGGGAGACATGCCAGCTGGGACATTTTAAGTCTCTTTCATTAAAAAAAGGTTAAGGTCAAAATAAGTATGATAAACATGGTAGTTCATCTTCTCAAAACTCAAGATGAAAGACTAAACAGAAGAGAATATTTTAACCTCACTAACTGTAAAATCTTTTTTTATTTTCTTAGTGCATAATTAGAAGCAAAAAAGGCTTGGGAATAAAACATTTTTGCTATAAATTTTTTGTCTTTAAATGTACTTGGTAGTTAATTTAACAACTATATAAGTCTTAAGTTTATTATATGTTTTCAATTATCTAAATGACTGACATTTTCAAGTTTTATGGAGGATTATGAAGAGTAACACACTTAAGGAGAAAAGAAATACATTTTCCCACTGTAAAAGAAAAAAAAAAAGGTTTAAAAGAGAACTCAACATTGTGTTTTGGTTAAATAAGTTGTCCTTTGTCTAAAAATTTATAAATGTCATGTCTCAGAGTTCCTTGCCTGTAGGAATCTGTTAAAATACAGTAAACCCCTACACTTTGGTTTCTTAGATACTTTATTACAAGAACACTGAAATATGTTTTCACTCACTTTCTTAAAGAAAAAAACGGCCCAAAGGTTATCAGACAAATGGGGACAACAGATTAACTTCCAAAGAACTATATTCTGTTTCTTGTAAAAGAAAAGCAAATTTATAGCACATCAAGCTTTTATTCCCAAGTGAATTTAATAACTGGAATGCAAAAGTCTAAAACAGGCAACAAGTAGAGCCGGTCAAAGCATATGTAATGAAACTTGAAACTAGGGAAAGAGATTTGAGAGGTTAAAGGGAGATAGGGTGGGAAGCTAGCAAGGCAGACCTGTTCTCCCTCAAAATCATAAGAAAAATCCTCAGTACAGTGAAAGCAGCATGGGTTGCATAAATTTGAAGTGACAGAGTCTTTTGGATTATGGTGTCATTTAAAGTGGGAGGATAGTTTGGGGGGTGGCAGGGACCCATGGAGCACTATATGGGAGCAGGTTTCTGCCCAATATTATGGGTTAAAGTGAAAGGAGGAATATCAAATGGACCCTATTATATTAACTTTACCTCAAAGACTGGTGCAGTGAATTACCCATGGAGAGATAAGGAGAACAAAAGGCTCAACTAGCAATTTTCAAAAAATACAGTGCCACAAACCCCCTCTGTTATCCCAAGAAAATACACTGTTATTTTTTAGTATTCCTTTAAATCATAAAAAAAAAATAAATTGAAGCCATGAAAGTTTTAATAGAGCTAGTAATTTTTCTTAGTAGATAATACATGTAGCATCAGTGAGCAAAATGTCCACAAACAGCTGACATACAATTTATTAAAGGAACAGCGGAAGGCTTCTAGTTAGTACAGTTATACAGAAAAGGCAGCTCAAAATGGTGCCAAATGTCAACAACTAATAGCATAACTCTGTTCTAATTTACATACCATATACACTGCGATGACTGGCACTGTAGCGGGTGTAAAATTAGGTAAGAATTTACTTTAAAGTGCCTTCTTGGTCTAATTACTGTGATGTGCTCAACATGAAGCAATTCTAGCACTGATGCAAGGGGAAATCTGAGCTAATGCAAAGGGCAGCAATCCATTTAGTAAGTCATATATTTTAGACAGAGATCTTAACACCAATACTCCATGACCTGCACTGGCTGTCTGCCAACTTCTGGGTGAAACTGAATGTGTTAGTTTTGATCTACAGTCTTAAATGGCTTGGCACCTGCTTACTTGAAAGATTCCCCCTTACCCTTCCTTTGTGCTGGGCAGCATAAGAGACCCAGCACAAGAGTCTTCCCTATGAAAGCGTGAGTGCATGGAGGCAGGGGGGAAGAAAGAGGAACAGGAATGAAGAAAGAAGAGAAAGCATTAAGAAGTGTTCTCTTGTGCAAAAAACTGCACTTCTTGATGTGAAACAGTCCATAAGGTTATGCTGCAAGGACCATCATTTTCCTTGAGTGCCTGAAGAGAGTATCATTTCCTATTTGAGACTATTTGACAAACACATTAACTTCACTAGCAAAAATTCAGTCTCGGACTGCATGAATTGTGAAGTTATTCTGAGGTTTTCTTTATTCCTTGGCTTCACTTACAGAGTTTCCTTAAAGAATGACAAAAAAGTACTTCAAGTAGCATGATTTTTTTTAAGCCATCACTGCACAGCTAAAAAATGAAAATAAAGTAATAACAAGGCCTTATATTTTCACACGATGTCTTAAATCTATAGCAAAAGTCAAATGGATGTTATTAAAAATCCACATTTCAGTACTTAAAGTACACCTTACTCACAGTTGATTAAAGTCTCTGCATTCAATTGTGCTACTTGAATTTACCACTATGTTTTAAGGTTGAAGCACTGCACTTAATGTGAAGACAGACGTTAAGATATAAAATGAATTATATAGCAACAATTTCCAGAGAAATGCTGTGTCCACAACAGCAATAAAAAAGACTTAAAGATTTTGTAACTCAATGTTTGGAATGGTCAATTAATAGAAAATTGATTTTATGACTGTTTAAAAGATCACCACATATCACATAATGCTTTTGTACACTTGGCAACCAGCTCTTTCTTTAGCATATAAGCAGTTAAAAGGTACTGAATCAGGATAAGGAAAAGTAGCCATAAAATTCCGTTGTTATTCAATATATTATTGCACTGTTTTCACATACACTCTTGAGGAAATGAGAGCAGAAATATGCTACAAGTTAATACACAGTTCAGCTATGTGACTACTGTATTCAAGAAGTAGATAAAGTCTGGGAGATGTCCCATAGGATATCACTATTAAATACTCATCTGTGATTTAATCTAGTTAGCCACAGGGTGTCAACACTGGTCCACACAGAGGCAGGCTTAGTGAATTCGTGTTTGCCAGTTTAAAAATAAATCTTAAATAAAACAGTCTAGAAATAACAGTTTGAACAATCTGACACGTACAATAAACATATGGAATGACTTAAAGGGAAAGAGACTGAAGCACAGAGCAAAAGTGAGTTCAGGAGACACCCAGTCTTGTTACTTAAGCAAGCAGTAAAACTGAATCAAATTCTCTTTGCTTAGAGCCAATGGGAACATAACTCAGACAAACAGGGTATAGATAACAGGGGAAAAGCAAGATTAGAATAAATGGAAAAGAACATCAGGCATTTTCTTCATCCAGTTATACTGCTGTTTTCCAAATTCTTTCCCCAAACACAGCATGAACCCAACTTAATTTTTCAAAGCGGATCGTGCTATATAGTAAAACTGTAATTGCACAGTATGTGTTCAGCTGATTAATCTGCAATGCAAAGTCATCCAAAATAAAAGTTACCTACGTCTCACTGATCTCATGCACGTAAAATGGCAGTGTTGTGTTTACCCTTACCCATTATTGAGTAAAAGAGCTACATTTAGCTGAATGAGCTAAAAATAGCTGTTTAGCTCCAAAGCTTACTAAATACTCAGGTTTGCTTTATATAGAGTACTTTCTTGCAAATCTATTAATTTTGTGATATAAGTTAAATGTGCATAATGCAGCAATAAAGTATGTATTTGCATAATATATTTTAATAATAGAGAACAGACTGTAATAAAGCAAAAAACCCCACTAGCTAAAATGCAATCTCTATTACATAAGTTAGACTAATGCCAGTTCCACTTTAAATGAGCATTTTAAAATCGG
This sequence comes from Leptosomus discolor, assembly GCF_034619465.1. Classification (NCBI taxonomy): domain Eukaryota; kingdom Metazoa; phylum Chordata; class Aves; order Leptosomiformes; family Leptosomidae; genus Leptosomus; species Leptosomus discolor. The sequence goes on from NC_141399.1 coordinate 16,097,600, forward strand.
TAATTGTAACAGAAAAAAATTAAGCATCACAGAACTGCCATTATTTATTCAGTCATTTTGTAATCCTATTGATTCAGAAACTGGTTGGCATCAGATATAAGCATAGTACTATTTTTATGCCAACATTTTTTAAGTAAGTGGGAATTTTAGTTTATCTTAAAGTATTTTATAAACAAGAGGAAAGACTGGAATGAAGGATGAAAGTTATTTTTCTAAAATCATTCAAAAAATAGCAAAAGAATAATCAGGAACAACATTCAAGTTTTATGTTTCCCAGAGTACAGCTTTATTCATTAGCTGCACTGTCTTAAGACTGGACATGGATTGCTGTGTAATGTAACAAGTTCTAGTATTCTACTGCAAGCCGTCCGTATGCACAGATCTTACTGAAGTTCATTGTAGGGGAAGGACTGCTAAAGAGAACTACAGCTAAAGAGAGTTGGATTTTAGCTCCCAAAAATCTCTTATACAAACAGTTCCATCATAAGTGCCACTTTTGAAATCTGTAATTTTTTCATTACCGCAGACGCATCCAGTAAAAACTAGTAAAACAAAAAGTGATAACCAGCTACTTCAATACTGGAAGATTAATATTGATATACATAAAGCGTGTTTGAGACACCAGAAATTAAAATAATGTTTGTACATTATCAAGAATAACTTGTATATTCTGTCCTGGAGCCACAGAATATTAGAAGAGATCCATCTAAAATGGAATTTTAGCCTGAGAATTATAAAAATGTCTTCACAGTCTTGTTTCAGTAAAGTAAAAACATGGTAATAACAGCCATGCTATGCTATGCACTAACCAAGCCTTTAGTGGTCTATGCAGACTAGCGAAAATAATTAAGATCAAGTGAAAATTGACAAATATTTTCATTTCATTCTTTATTCTAAATGGTCCCATTTTAACAGTTCAGATCTCTCCATCAGAATCCCTGACTGCATGTGCCATATACAGCACCTAGGAAATGTGCTGTCTGGTCAGTGGTTTTTCACTGTCATGACTTGGAACAAAGCTGTCAAAATCATTTCTCTATCCAGAATTTCATTCACTAATTTCATTCAGAATTTCTATCACTTCTCTGTTCCAGAAATTCTGAAAGGGAACTCTTTCATTATGTAATATATTTTAAATACTCTGATTAAATACGGTTTTCTGTTCACCCCAAATGTGGTGTTTTGCCTTGTAATGACATGACCTTTCTTAAAAACAAAACAAAAATACAAACCCAGTTTTGTCTAGTTTTTACATACAGTGCCACTTAGAAATAGCAAAAGAAATTTTGTACCTGTTATTTGATTTTTTCAAAATACTGAAGACACAACTTATAAGGAAAGAAAAATAAGAAATACTGCAAGAGTGATACATATACGTACAAGCTGTAACAGAAACAAGTGACTGTAATGGCCCATTACGTCAAGGATGCAGGAAAAAACAATCAAAAACCTGCAATCACCATTACTGATTATATTCCAGGTCTGCAGAATCCCTTTAAGATTATTTTCCTTGACTAATAGGGTTGAGTCCTGAAAGCCAGAATGGTCTGCTCCTATTGTCTAACACACTTAAACATATGCTTTCCCAGAGGCAAATCAGATTTGAATTCAGTAGAACTACCCACATGCTTACAGCTAAGTATGTGCTTAAGAGCTTTGGTGGTCAGGAACAGTGAGATTCTTACTTGCAAGATCCTCCCTTAAATCCCCATCTATTTGTGGTTGTAGGAGTCGGTAAAGGGTCACAAATATTCTGTAACATTCTTTGTGTTCCCCAGAATCTTATTTAATCTGCAGATAAGAGTAACTATCAATCTTTTTAGCATCTGATATCTCTGTTCTGTTCCTTGACTAAGAAGTAGATTACCTGTTTGTCTACCTTACTAATACAAAACAAGTCTTTCAAAGTTTTAAAGAGGTTGGCAGATCATTGGAAAGGAGAGATTTCTATCTGAATCCATGGTGTCCTGTAGGCAATATTTTTTCACACCAGAAAAATAATTACAAATATTAAAAATAAAAAAATAAAAAAATTAAAACTATCTGGACTGTAAAAATTACAGAAAAGATGAGTGGAAGAACAGTAAAAGCAGCCAGAAAAGAAGGGGGAACAAATTTCATATATGAAAGAGTAATACATGGGATATCAGTATAAATATCGTAAATCCAAGAGAAAAATAAGGTAATTATAACATCTCTAGGGCATTCTCAGACATATAGTCTTCCTGCATATTGCTTTTAGCATGAAAACACAGTCCCTGTGATAGGGTGTCTTCAAAAAAACTTATCAGACTTTTAAACAGAACAGACCTGAAAAATGGAATCATGTGGCATGCTAAGTAAAGGATACTTTATAAATTCAAATCACTTGTAATCCTTCAGAATTCCCATGGCAAACCTCAACATCAGCAGGCACGCATGGCAGTTCTGCCTTTTCCACAGCAGATTTTCATTCGGACCAACATAAGAACGCATCCATCAGAGCCACTCATCTGTGCTGTCTACAGAAGACAGGCCCACTACCAGTTTTAAAAATGTGGGGAGACACTAACTGAAGTATTGTTGTAAAGTCATGGTAGTAACAATTTGCAAGAGGTGAAAAATGCACATATTTGACACTGATGATGCCTGGCTGATCTAAAAATCAATACACCTAAAGTAAACCAATATTATATTAAAAATAAATGGTAATTTTTGATGTTGTGGCCAAAAGTGGAGTTCAAGGACTTGGGATTTATTGCTACATTTGATCAATTATACTGCACTAGTCCTCACCTATGTCCTTCTTTAAAGCACAACATAAATCTATAATCCTAGCAAATTTAGAAACTTTTATAGGTTACAGTAAATCATTTTATCTTGATAGTTTTTAAGTCTAACAAGCCTTTACACGGACCATTAATTCTGGACTGGAATAACACAGCTGATTATTTGAAAGTGTCATCCTTCTATTCTCCTTAAGCAACTGTACTTTATGCAAAACCTTCCTGCAAGAATGATCATCCAGTCTACGTCAGAGATCATTATTTCTCTGCAGAGAGAATTTAGAGAGCAGCAGTGAATCAATTTTAAGATCTTCTGCTAACAGACAGTGCTCTGCTTGACCTTGCTCTTTGCTCTATCATGTTTACATTTTCTACTACAGTATGTCTCTAATCCCCAAAGTGTCCCTAAGGGAACTTCACTGTTTCTTAAGTCATGCTCGACTGCTGAACTTTGCAAAACACAGCCAGAGAACAAAAAAAAAAAGTATGTGAACTAACAAAAAAATTGTTTTCTATATTAATTTTCTTCCAATTAAATATTAGTGGGCTTTTTGTTTCTCAGTTTAAAAGATCTACAATTATGATATTCATTCTGTATTTTCCTCTCATGAAAAACTTTACTTTCCAAAAATTCATTGTCTCATTATCAGTTATTTATAAATTACTCACTACTACGCTAAGCAGCAAAGAATCGTGCCTTAAAATTAAAAAATAATTTTAATTCACAGAAGTAGCATCGCAGCTTATAGCTTCTAGAACATAGATGTGACAAACTGGCCTGCTAAGTACTTAGAATTTCAATTAACTACTTCAAGCTATCTATGAGATAGACAACTCCCCATTAACATTCAGCTACCTTGTATATATATATCTTGAAATGACCGTGTGCGAAGTAACACTTAATGCAGTTTCATTATTAGTCTCTTACTGTATCACAAGAAAATCTTGTCTTGATACTCCTGAAGATTAAAAAATTATATATACACTCTCTCTCCATGTCATAATCATAAAAATACTTCCACAGAGGATGTACCACATCTCTTACCTGAGATACTGCTGCACAAGTTAATGCTATTTGGAGAACCTGGCATTGAATAAAGAAGATACAGTTTATATTTCTTCTATGTTCTCATATCCTTGCCTACATATGCAAAAGAAATCTAGGCTATCAAGGAAACAAATATTGTCAACAGGCCATGCATTAAGCACATTTGAAAGTAGATGATGAAAACAGGAAGATAACTCCACCTCTTACAGTGCAGACATGGTATGCTAGGGCTGAGGTAATGAATCTTTGTTAACTGCAAGCAGGGCAGGGCTTTCAGAGAAAGATGAACTGTTAACACAACATGCACAGTAAGAGACAGCTGTTACGTGCCTGTGCACACAATGACTGAAAATTGTCATACATCTTTGATTTCCTTACCTGCTCTCAGCCTTCTTTTAAATTTCTCCAGAACACAGTTTCACATTCTTATGTCTAGTACTAACTAGACTAGAACTAACATGTTCAGTGCTAACTGTCTAGTACAGTTAGAACACCAGGCTTGAGATAATGATGTGCCTACAGCCTCTGTCCTAGATTCTACAAACTACTTTGGAAAAGTTACTTAAAGGCAAATTAGGAAAAGGCTATTTAAGAGTTTAAAGACACAGTTAGAAACTCAACGAACTTTCTGAAGAAAATGCCCTGGTAATAGCCAATTTGTGGCAAACAATCTATCAAAATAGCACCTCAGCTGTTCACCAACTGGGGTGCTGGAAAATCACATGCCTTCAACGCAGTCATACACTTTGTTTTCAGCTTTTCTACCAAACATTCCTGAGAGTCTGAGTAAAGAAGACACTTCTGCATCAGAGGAAATAAAAGGTTACCTAGATTCATGAATCTCTATGTTATGCCTAGTGATAGATCTCATAGAGGAACCTGCTCATGACAGGTGACCCAGGGTATGAATCACAAAAGCTAGTGCTGATAATACTTCTAAAACATGTCATGAAAAAGCTTTCCATCACTGACCAAGCCATTTTAGAAAATTCTACTGATGTGTTGCTTAATTGTGTAGATATACATACTCAATTATTTAAATCTGGCTTGTCTCTTTCTATATCACTTCTAATCTACAAAATAGGAATCATGTTAGGCATGTCACAAGAGTTAACTACATCAATGTTATCATGATACTTAGATGTAAAAGTAATTGGGTGATATACATATATAAAATAGAGGTATTACACAACTTAATTTTTTAAATTTTTTTTTAGCTAAAGAAATACACCTTTATTCCTCCTCCTAAGTCCAAAATATCCTGAGTAAAAATTTCCGAAAGGAGACTGAGTAAACTTAAGAATTTTGATAGCAATTTTTTCATGCTTGTATGTGGTATTATGACTCAGAGACCCGAAACTTTTACGTAGTAGACATCATCTTTCCATTAGAAGTCAGTGTTTGCTCCTCATGCAGCAAGACCAGAAATACTAGACCTTAACACAACATATTACACAGCTACAAAAAATTTATCTTGCTTAAAAAACTTACGAAGCCTGGCTTTCACAAACTCCTATAAACTTGAACTGATTGCAATTTAAGGCATTCAGATTTCAAGGGATGCAAAAATATCCAATGTGAAAGTTCTTCACTGTTTAGAGTTCTAGCTTAAACATTTTATTTTTTACAACATCTGGCATACACAGAATGAGCAATGGTATGTTATGGTAACTTTTGTCAAAAGGCACGTAAAATCAGCATATATATACATAGATACACAACGTTTGGCTATATTCTGATACAAGACAAGGTGATGGCTTTGGGAGTTACAGTTGAGGAATAGGTGTTTTTATTAGAGATAAATTAATCCCTTGTGCCATTCTACTGATCTACCAGAAAAAAAAAACAGGGATTAATCTGGCCCAGGACTCCAACTGTAATAGTAAAATTATTTTGTGGCTGCTTTTCTATGTGGATTTATTATCCCTTACTGTGCAGACGTATATAGCCAATAAATTATGTCTCCATTCACCTAGCAAAAAGCCTTTCTTCTTAAAAAAACTAAGTCTGTGTTCTAGTACTTACAACCTTTATAACATCATCTTCAACAGAGCTTTCAAAGCTTCCTCTACTAGTATCATGAAATAACACTGAATTTTGTATTTCTTCTGAGAACAATATTAAGCATCATTTGCTGTATTAATAATGTTTTGGGAACACCCATAAGTTTTGACTGTTGGTGATTACATATGTACTTGACAAAAGCCAGTGGAAGCATTTGCATTCTAAAAATTAAGCGATATTTAAACATTGGGAGGAGTGGATCATAGTTTGGTTCCACCGAAAACTAAAAAAATGATACTTACTTACAAATACTTCTTAAGCAAAGTGTTAAACTAAGTCCAAAGAAAATTTGCAATAACAAAAATAAAACAGGGGAAAAAAAGCTTATTATATTTATTTTTCCTCATAGGTTTCATAGTCTCACATAGAAAAAGCTGAATTTCATCTTTCAGTTCTATTTCAATTAAAATACCAATTTGGGATTCAGGAACTCAAACATGAAAACCAATATATACATCGCAAAATATCTTCCAAGAAGTACATGATTTAATAAACTCAGGTAATTGAACTCCTAGTGATACATGTGTTTAAAGATGCAAAGCATTATCTTAATGCATCTATGCCAATAGAACATGAAGAGCCATGGATATAACCTACATTTCTGAAACTGTGATACGGTAATTAACTGATAGTACACCAATTATTGACATCTTAAGGCTTCATAAACATATGTGCCATTTTATAGCAAGCAAAGCTTGCTGATAACAATTTTCCCTTTCCTGTCTATTGTAATCATATAGGCCCAGGATTTCTGGGCTGGTGCAGAATCCAGCTAGTCGTCCATGCTCCCTTGAAAAGGTCTTTCCATCTCTCTGAGGCCTGGGGGTCTGCTTCCTGCTCTGCTATGCAGTCTCTCTGCTTAAACTGCTAAACTACTGCTTCCTGCTGTGTCTCTTTGATCCTCACCAGAGATCCCCTCCAAGCATTTTCCTCCATCCAAGCTTGGCTCTTCCCCATGGAAAAAGCTATCTCCCATCACCTAGAAAAAAAAACTCCATATAAACCTGTCATTTCTTTTTTAGAGGAATGTAACACAAAGGGAGAATCAATCAAACAAATCAAAGATATATCGGTGCTGCAACATTCAGACAGGACAAATCCATTGGATGTCTTCAATAGTTGTTTGTTTGATAACATATTTCCTTTGAAAAGATAACCTACTATTTATGCATAGGACTGGTTTTTACCCTGTCATCTTTGAACAATCCTTATTTATAGTTATTCAAAATATGATCTTGTTTTATGGAACTATATATGTAAATAGATAATCTAGAATGTTATTTAAATATATGCAAGTAATTCTATTTAAATTCTGTTTCACAGAAAAGAAAACAATAAGAAATACTGCAGAAACAGAATTCAAGAGAAACTCCAGTGTATCCAGAGTAATTTCATAACTTATAAGTAGTATTCAAAATGCAATAGAAAAATTAACAGGTCTTAACTCAGAAGTGTATTCATAGAAATTCTTATCAATTTCTACAACAAGACATTTACTGTAACTTAATAATTTGCAGTGGAGAAACACGGGTTCAAAGTTCATTTTGTATATGAAAAACAAACTATGACACAATACTGGACAAAATACTGAAATCATAAAAGCCATGGTTTTAAACTTCAGGGTAGGAACAGATTCTATTTTCAACAATCCTGATTTATTTTGATCACAGGTATTTTTCCCCAGTGATCAAAAAATACGAATAGTGGATATAATTTTTTTTTTTTTTTTTTTAGAAAGTGCAATACTGAATTTATACTAGGAGGTCATAATTTTATCCAAAAAAAATTTCTCAAGAGGGGGATGTTATTTTCACTGCAGTTTGTCAAGCATTCCTTTTCAGTCATCAATATATAATAATTAAAAATGGCATATATTGCCTAGCTCCTAAGCAAGGGATAATCATATTACGTTTATTACATTGCCTGGAACATCACCCTCAGCTTGATCCTGAAATCACTGCATAGGATGATAGATGATATTTCCATTGCAAAGTCTCTACAAAGAGTTCAGTGTTTTAATAGTTTGTTCTCCAGATATGCTTTTTCCTTAGCCTTTCAAAAACTACAATGTCAGACAATGTGATAAACATAATAATAGAAAGGTGAAACTAACTTTGTAAAGCAAGATCCATAGGTAATGCAGTTGAAAAATTATTCAAAGGCAAGAATGGTAGTGAAGTCTATCTTGCTTCACATGAGGTTTGCTGCCTCAAGGGGCTTGTACGCAGCCATGACCTAACACAAATTAAGTAACTCCAAAGTAGGAGGACTGCAGCTACATCAGCACAGTGCTGCAACCCAGCTAACAAGACCTGACAAGGTTAATTGTTTCAGATAGTGATGTATTCCTGCAGTTAAATTGTTCCTAGAATTCAGACTTGCATTGCTCCATAGAACAGGAAGATCATCCTCAGTCAATAAGCGTGGTTCTGACACTGCACTCCTGCACTAAGCTTCCTAATGGCCTTCCATTAAAATTGAGCTAGCATTTGTAAAAAAACACTCATGTCCATCTTCTGCATCAGTACGCTTATACCGAAGTTTCACAGGAGAAGATTGGTCTGAATTAGTCATCATGCCACCCATCTTAATAGAAAATAACAAATCAACCTACAGAACCAACTACTCATAACCTTTTCTTGTTGCTAACACAGACATTTCTACCCCACAGCAGAAGGCCTATTCTATACAGAATGAAATTTATTCTGCGGAATAAAGTATTTTATGATACTCACTTTATAGCACTCACTTGACCTTCTATTGATTGTCCCAAAATGCACTGCACTGTTTTCAGGTCTTTTGATGCCCCTGCACTTTACAGGAAGGAACCAGGTGGACAAACGCATCTCCAGTCAATCTCCCACAATTCCATACTCACAAGGATAGCCCTACATTCAGGGCTGCTCATCTGTGATGTAGGACTGGAAGGAGACCAGATTTTCAAATAAATTGAACAGGCAAAGTGTACCCGCACTAACTCTTTAAAATCAGCTTCCCCACATAGAATCTCACTAGTGCTTTTGCTAGTGCCTCTGGAGCAGCACACCGTATCAGAAAGGCAGAACCAAAGCAAGACAACACAAGATTCTGTGAACTCAACTGAATTGAAAGTTGTCTTTGGACGGATTGCTTCCTTGGTTTGGGTTTGTTTCTGCAGTTTTCTTTCTTTTTGTTTATTCCTCTATCATCTTTGACAAAATGGCAAGGATTACCCTGTCACCTCACTTAAAACTTTAATAAACGTAGAAGATTATACTTCCTCCACTAAAAGTCCAGATTTTTTTTTATTTAATCTTCTTATATACATCTCCAAGAAAGCAACAATTAGCTGAAACAGGAGGGGTCCATAACAACATCAGTTTGCCCTTGACTTCCTTTATAAACCATAAAGTAAAAGGAAGCCAAATGTGTAAAAGCCAAAAGACACACAGAATGTAGAAATCAAAAAGAATTTATAGACAGAGTAGATTAGTTTAGCTTTAATCTTTCTCTATTTAACAGCACAGATCAAACTGCTGAAAGCTTTATAATCATACATATTCTTACAATCTCTAATATCAAATAAGTGCAATTTAAACTCATATTTAAACTTAAGAGCACTTCACATGCTGCATACACACTTGTTCAGTAACTTGATTTCTAATACTAGAAACACAAACTGAGGTGTAGTATAGGATGCCAATCAGCAATACACTTTGTAAAATGATTTTTTGCACTGAACACGATAGCTGTGTTGTCAGCAGGATGTGGCAATATTTTTTTTTTTATGAATGTTTGGACTTGCCAAGTAAAATAAAATGAAAGCATAATGAGATAACTTCTTCAGTTTCTGCTTCTTACCATTTATTAAGGCTTCTAGACCAGTTGAGGAGTGACAAGACACCAGAAAAAAACAGGGATGTTTTTTATGTTACAACCACTATTATTAGTACTTAGAAGTGCTGCACTTTCTCTCAAGACCCTCACCCACGATTGTGTATCTTATGTATCCATGCACATGGAAGACATAAAATATATGTCAAACAAAATAAAGCAAGTTATTAAGTCAAAATAGACCCTAAATCTTGGTGGAAGTCAACAGATAAACATACTATAGGTCTAGTATAGCCTAAGTACACAATGCATAATTCAGAGCTGAACTAAGTTTATAGCTTATTGCAATATTTCTTACTCAGAGAGAGGTCTGGTGTATTAAAGCATTGTTCAGTCACTAATTCAGCAAAACTCATGAGAAACTTCTTTCTTTCTTATACTTTTTTTTTTTTTTAAAAAAAAAAAAAGCTAGTACAGCAATCTCTCCCATGATAGGCATGCCTGGGAAGGAAAAAATCTGGTCTGAATCTGTCTATAATTAAACACATAAATTTATTGCTAAATTATTTGTACTCAGTGCTCTCACTGTCACATTCATACACATATCACTATATGTAATTCCATTATAATTGTTAGCAAAGACTTTTTCCTTATCATTGGCTTTCCCAGGCATCCATCCTTCTGGACACTGCCATATAAATTCTGATTGCCAGTAATGTAGAATTTTGAAAACACTTTGTAAAATAGTTAAAAATATAATGTGAAGTTAAAAGCATAATAGATTTGTGGAAGCATTTATCATCATCACCATTAAAAATGTAATAATATTCATTACAATTTCCATCAATACAGAGAGAATAATAAATATTAATATCTATAATCTGATTCATAATGTTCAAATCTGCACACCAAACCTAAATATTCTATGCTCTCATACCTGTCACTTTGCACTGCTGAGAAGGAAGAGTAGCTCAATTTGAATGTGGAACATAAGGAATTCCCTTTGCTCCCAGTTGAAGAGAAACACCCTTAAAAAACCAGACATGTTCATCTCCAGAGGGTACAATGTAAATCCATCATGCAAAGTGTAAGGGGACTACCAAGATGTTGGGAGCCCATGAAGGAACAGCAGCATGTGGGAATCGAAAAAGAGGGAGAAGGGCGGCTGGGGTGGAGACAGAAGGCTTCACAATTTCTACTTTACACCCATTTCCTGAATCTAAGCTAGAGCCTACCACTCTTGAACAGTCCAAATTTCTGTTGGCCAGCCAACGTTCATGGTTCAGTGTAGTTCTGCAACTTGCATCACAAATGCCTTCTCTATGGAGTGAAGCATTTGGCACTGGTGATGACAATGTGGCAGTCTTCATGGAAATCATAGGCCACGTATCAAAGATTTAAAAGGAAATCAAATGAATTTTTTTTTTATCATAAAAATAGGATCACATGAGAAACAGTGATCTCACGTATGGTTCTTTATTGGTGACAAAAAGTGTATAACTCTGTTAAGACCTTGTGGTGAAACAACTCAAATACATACTCAATTAACTGATAAAATGCCACTACATCAGTCCAAAGTATTTATTATAATGCAGTGAATGATGGAAAAAAGTGGTTGTTATAATTTAAAAATAAAGTATCACTGTTGCGAACAAAATTGTTTTAAAGATATTTTACATTAAAATGTAGAAACAGGACTGCTGTTTAATACTGCCTTCCCCAATTCTTTTCCAGCATCTCAGTACTTACCTTTTATTCTCTCCAGTATTTCCTCAGTGGTTCAGCTATATAACTGGAATTTCCATTTTCCATACAAATCACCAATCCTCATCCTAACTTTTCTCCTCTCAATTTCTACCATTCTAAAATCCTTTAAGCTTCCTTTTTCTCAACAGTTCCTCTACTTCCTAAACAAACTTTATGTATCTCTAGTTATAATACCTACAAAATTTCACTCAGTAAACACTGTATATGATTATTGCCTCCTCAATTAATTATTGTGTGACAGTACTGCTTCAGCTTGTTCCAGCCATTTAAACTGAACAGACGTGGTATTCCAACTTAGTCATGATATGCCTTGCATATTTCCATATTTCTTCCTGCTGCTTTCCAGACTTGCCCATGAGCATGGCAGTTGATTAGGATGATAAACACAAATGCTAAAAATTATCTTTTATAACATAAATTACAAGATCTATGATGAAAAAAAATCTGAATGTTGTTTTCCATTTTTAACATCTGAGATTCGGGAAGAAGGGAGCAGTTTCCAATCAAACATCTTGCAGGACATTCCTTACTCATGCAATCTTAAAATTAATATTCTATTATAAATTTCAGTTACAAGAATTGAAAATGAAAGAAGAATAGAAGTACTGGTCTTCCTTTTATTTAGTGTTAAATTTTTTTAATAAAAATTCCATGTTACAAGATAAAAAGCTGAATACATGCATCACTCACAAGGCAAACCCAGGATATGACAAATTATGGGACAATACTTAATTTCATGCCAGTGCCCAAATCACATATTTTCAGTGACAGGCTTGTCATCATTATTAAGAACTTCCCCTGTCTCCCAGTGATGAAGAAACACATTACAGACAAACACATTAATCTTTCCACACAGTACAATGTAAAACCTTAATTACAACCTCATGCTTTCTCCCACAAACACACAACATACCACAGACCTAAACCATACGTATGTCAACCCTGAATATCTGTTGATGTTCTTAAGATTGCAGTTAAGGCTTTGTGTTGAACAATGAGGGAGATCACTATATTGAATACAGTATGGTTTTCTTTCAATCAAAAGTTTAGAAAAGAACCCAGGAAATCCAGTCTGTTCTCATGGATTTAGCTGCCGGTTTGTACACATATACAGACTCCTAATACAGAAAGATTTCCAGCAATGGGACTAAATTCCCTTTTTAAGTTAAAGACAGAACTCAATACAGAGGTACAGTTTTGTGACAAAACTATAAAATGATAGAATCAACACAATCAAATGCCATCCGTGTGCTGATCACAGTCAACACATTGCATCAGAAACAGAACTCAGTATCTCAGTATTCCTCTGTTTTCCCAATACCTTAGTCCAATAGAAGCTTGCACAAAAACTGACTGAGACTCAATCCAGATAAAACAAAATAAATGTTTCCCAGTAAAGTAAAACCATTAGAGTAACTGAAGGATTAGGGTTAAACGTTTTTATTTTTTCTTTTAATCCACCGGCTCAAGGACTGAAACTATTTTCCCCAGGTCTCTCATAAACATTGAGTGATATTTCTTTTTTCTCTCCAGAACATTATTGCAACAGCTGTAGAAGGAGAGACTGATCACCAGTCAACAGATTACAACATTTTCCCTGCTAGGTGAAGGATGTGGATTCAACCACAACTGATCAATTAAAATGAGGTCTGTACCCCTTCTTCTCTGATACTGTGAGAACCTAAGCACTACCATTCTTTCTGCTACGAGTGAAATGAGTGAAACAAAAAATTTCCTGCTGGTTTTGAGAAGAAAGAAACCCCTTCCTCCCATCACTGGACAAACTGAAAACTAATTATGTAGCTATAAATGTGGAAGCTTATTTGATTAGTAAAATGTGGTCACATACTGATGCTTTTACTAAGATAATTTTGATTCTTGCCTGTTGCTGAATTCAACTCATTTTCCATTACAGCAAGCCTGTATTGCCTTCTGCTGCTGAAAAATTGCAGGTCATCACTCCATTTGACCTCCATCCTGTATTATTGCAATGCTACGATTAAGGATTACCCTTGAGATCACTAAGACACATCAGTCAACATACTTCAGTATTGGAAGCAAGGATTCCCATGGTTTTGTTCATGAAAGTACAACTTAATAAATGAGACAATAGACAAGGACTGGATAACAAAATTTGTCTGCACAATGTTCAATACATGTAATGGGACATGCCTTTCACATTGTAACAATACCTTAGGATCATTAATTTAGTTCTACTTGAGTGAGATACACACAGGTTCACTTTTTCTGCCTATCATCTGTGGTCCTAATATAACTACAAGATATGCCACAAACATTAAAGCTTCTCAAGCCAGAGAATGCTAGAACAGAAAAGAAATGTTGATTTCTTAACTATCAAATACAGATAAACACACTCTTTTCTTGTAGTTTACACAGATTTTAAAGAAAAGCTGCAGATCATGCTACAGGAAAACCTACTGCTTCTGTTCTATCGATACACGCGTATGAAAGGCAAAATATGCTTCTCTCTTTACTTTTCTAAAATATTTTAAAATATTGTAAGGGGACAGTAAAAAAACCACACTGTCTGCAGTGTTATGCTGAAATTTCATGGCTCATCAAAATTTTCCAGGGAATAAACTAATTTTCACAACTGCCTGAGAAGAAATACATTGCCACAAAGCAATTCAAAAGCTTTATTGAAAAACTGCAAAGTAGAGACCTGTTTCTGTGACATGCTCAGAACCTCTAACTGTGCCTTTCAGCAAAAGCATTGTGTTCAGCATGCTACAGGACATGTTCAGCACATCAGTCTCTATGAGATGAGACTATGCTATCAGGTTCTGGTCATTTTTACAGGGCTTTAGTAAGACAAAGATCAAAAGAAATGTTTGTCTCTGGTCCTCTGTAGATTTACATCAGTTCAACTGCCAATATTTCTTTATTCACAGTGAAACTGTGCAGGGCACCCTTCATAAATATTTATTCAAAAAGTCAAGACAATAGAATTTCAGTAGTTGCCAAACTGTAAATTAACTGAAAGACTAGTTCTTCCAGGGAACAGATGTCACAGTACCCAACTTCCTCTTCATGTAGCAAATCTACAGGCATATCAGTTCAATTTTTTTTCAGTAAATTATTACTAAATTGAATAGTGATTATTTAGACTGCTAAATGTGCTGGAATTCAGATCGTGTGGTAGATCCACTACTTGTATTGATACAGGATAGACCTCAATCTTTTCCTGAACATGAAAATTACATGTAATGAGTAATTTCCTGAATGGAAGATTGCTTTATAGAGCTATTTCTCCATTAACGTTAGTTATTTTTAGTGATTCTCTTAAGTCAAATAAAATTCCAAAATAAATAGGAACCATGCATATTCTACAATAGTTTATTTACCTAAATATTATGTAAGCGTCATGCATTCAATAAAACCCATGTTATTATCATCATCTACTTCGTGTCACATGAAATATCAAATCTTTGGTTCCCAGCTTCGACTAAGCTCAAAGGTGAGTAATTCCACCTTAAGAAAAATGTCACTAATAGACTCTGTAGACGTGTAAATGGTATTAAAAAGGTCAAAGAGACCAAAGTCTGGCTTTCATGAGGTCTCACAGCTACAAGGCGTTTGTCTTTGTTGTTGGTGCCAGTTAAGGCATGTCTGGCTTATTTGATCCCCCAGATTAATACAAAGAAGATATCTGAACTGTGAAAAAAAAAATACACAACAGGAAGCTTAAATGCAGCCATATGGACCATCTGATTCTTTCAACCTCTTAACAGATGAGGGTTGAAATAACTTCCTTTGCTTATTAGCTAATTAAATTGTCCTAACAGTGTATAAAATGGCTATAATAAAACTGAGTTTAACCATGACCTCCAGCTATGTTCCATTAAGTCTCACATTCTAGGTCATCTAACCATATAGTATACAACATATTGCTAACTGAGGTATAAACCTATATTTTCACAAATTAAAAAAATAAATCTCATTTTAAAACTGATATAGCTCACAAAAAAGACTAGAAACTATGAGAAGTACTTTAAAATATCCACTAATATGTATTTAGGATTTTTTACCAAGATTGAATAATTGGCTTTACATGGCGTTAATGAAAAATCACTTATGCCTTAGCCCCTATGAAACTTTCTAGTAATGATTATATGACAGTACCTATAATATCTAAAACAGCTTGCTTTTTTGTTGTTTCCTTAACACAAGGAATCAGTCATAAGAGAATTGAAATATCTTTAAAAATAAAATGTTGTGCATTACTTGCATGCAGATACGTGCTCTTCCTCCACAATAGCTGCTTCATATGTTGCTTAATCATTTGCTTTATTATTGTGAAGTCTACTACACAGCAAAATGACTACATATGTTCTAATGTATACATATCACCAGGACAATAGTTCCTTTTTCAGTTCTTCCTTTGCCAAGTTCAGATGAATTTTAATTAATGCAACTGAAAGGATTCTACAAAATTCTCTGAACTACAGCAAAACCTACAACTCTTTCCAGAATGACTGAAGGCTCCTTTATATCCTGTTATCTCCAAATGATAACTGTACCTTTCAATGTATATTTATTTCTCCTAGATAGGAATAACTAAAGTATATTTCCACAACATATGACTTCCATTAGAAGATGTGATGAATGACCCTCTCTGAACAGCCCAAGGAAGAGCTCATCTGTGCATACTGAAGTAACATGACTAAAATGGAATTTTTCCTCATGTGTCACCATATATTATCAAATTGTGATGCACTGTAATTTTTTTAGGACATACCGTACTCTCTGAATAAAGGTAAAAATAATCTCCACTCTGCAGTCTTCAAAGATGGTATTTCTTTTTGTTAATACTTTGAAACCACTCTTCCTTAAAATTTGAATTAATTAAAATTCACATGATAATGCTTCCAAAAATTGCTAGTGATATCCTGTTTTCTTTAATCAAAGCCAAGATTGCCACCAACTTCACAGCATGTGACTTTCATGCTGTCATTTTAAAGGCAGTATGAGAAAAATGCAGTATTAAGTGGACTATGAAAGAGCAATCATTTGAAAAGAAAATTGTCCTTGCAATTGAATATATTAACTACGTAATTCTACCTCAGCTACAAAATGTGACATTCACTGAGGCATGAAAAATCAATGCAAGGTACCCTGGTGCATTTAGGTTTGCACTAACTTGCCTTGACAAAGTTGCCAGTAAGGAACTAGAGGGAGGAGCTTCCATATTTATTGCCTGTTAGTAAGTTAGAAGAATGTGGATGGACCAAGGAAGTGATATTTGAAAAAAAGCAGGTCTTTTGTGATGATGCCAAAACAAGGACAGTGGGTTACAGTAAATGGGGAAGTCCTATCCTGTGGATCTGGGAAGACTACTTATTCTCTTGTCACTAGCAGTATGAGCTGGTTTACGGTGAGTCAACATAGCAAAAAAGTGAGTATCACTCACAACAAAAGAAATTAGCTCTCTAGAGTTCATTACTTCAATAACAAAATATATTCTACTATAAAGGTTTGAGTGACAGATGAGGATTATCAAAGATTTTGTACCAAAGGAGGGTTTAATGCTACACTTGGGTATCACTTATTCTCACTTTATGAATTTGCATTTCCAAATTTCTCTAATACAACAGACGTTGAAAACATTTTCTTCTTCTTTCATTAATTTTAAACAAATAAGTTTTTCATATCTACAGGCGTTTAGGGTAAAGAATGAATAATTTACTACTAGCAGAAAAAATTACATTAAGAGATAACTGGCTAATACTTATTACTAGAGATTTCTAATGTAAAGGTAAGGACAACATACACTAGAAGACAATATATTTTGCAAAAATATAGGAAGTAAATTACCAAGTTAGTGTTACCTTCTTTTGAATTATACAAATTAATTAGAGATTAATACCTATCAATTTCATAATTGCCTGTATCTCCAGCAAAAATAACTCCTCAAACAGGCCAAAAGTGGCACACGATTTTCTAAGATTATGCTCATCTCTGCAAAAGAATACTGACAGTCTGAGAATCAAACACTTTAACATCTTATTAAGGCGTACTTAGAGACAGGAGACTCAAATTAAATTTTTAGGAGTAACTTTCTATTTTAAAATAATACCTTTCAAGCTGAATATATTTACTGCACTAGTTATTTGCTATATCTGAAATATTAATACTGTAGTTTTTTCAAGCCACACATCTGGAGGGTTGCCTGTGCAGCCCATTTTCACTGCAATTTTCTTTAGCATTTCAAAATTCACAAGAATAAACATCCATCGCTTCTGCAGAAAAAACATTCAACTCCTAGCTTCAACCCCTAGCTGGTGTTTCAGCTGGTTCACTACATTTGTAAGTTAGTAACAAGAAAACAAGTAATCATATGTTTCAACTTTGGATACACAAATCCCCTCAATAACTACTGCTGTCCTGCCTGGATTTTTTGAATGGCTGGGCTTTCAAACAATGCAGTGTTACCTTTCCCAAAAGCCATAGGTTTTAAGTTATTTTTATTTTACCTTTACTTCCTGGACTGTTTGAGGCTTTTCACGAAGAATCACCTTATCTTCCACTACAAAGTAATAGTCATAACCATCTTAGAGCTGTCTAGTTTACCCAGATTATGGGAATAAAAACAGTTACTTGTTGTGTATGTTTTATGTATACGTACGTATATTTTTAGGAACATTATATTCCCACTCAAAGCCTGCAAAAAACTTAAGAATCATTTTACAGCGACCACATATAGGAGATCACTTGCATTTATTTTTTTAATATTTCTTTTGAAATTCAAAAAGTGAGATACACAGTGATTATGCAATTTTCTCACGCATTGCCAAGACAGAACTAACAACAGAACTAGCTCTCCCCACATAGTGGCCGTGATACTATCCTTTTTCTCCATGTCCTTATCATGCAAGCTGATATGCTTGACCAATTCATTAACAGAGCAGAATGAAGATTAATGGCTGCTGGAGCCATAATATGAGTGTTTCAATCAAGCAAGCCATGTAAAAACATCACTTACTCTACAAGCTCCTATGATACTTTTGAAAAGATACCCACCTGAGTAAATTAGTTCATTTCCATGTATGCTAGCAGCAACAAGGAAAAGAAAATATTAAGGGTCTACACTGCAGGAAGTGATCCTGAAAAAGTGTGTCAAAACAACTAATTAAACAAAAAGAATAACAGAATGTTGGAATGCCTAATGCATCTGTTAATAAAGGTTTACTGCATGAGGAGACCTTCTGCTGAGATGTTTTCAGATATCGTACTAGAGCAGAATGTAAAAAGACACCCTAGAACTTTTAGAATAGGTAGTGCTGATTACAGCAAAGAAATCATGTCCCCATACTAAACCTGTCTTTTGTCTCCAATCACTGCAATGGTGACTTTTTTTTTTACTGCTGTCTAATCAAACTGGAAGACAGCTGCTACTCTAAACCAGCAGATTGCAAATATTTAAGTACATATTAAGGCTGTACTATAATATTATATTTTAAAAACATTCAGGTTTTCTTTCCATTTCTCTCTGATAAAAAGCCAACATTACAGCAAGTATGTGCTGCATATAAAAATGAGCAATCAAAGGAAGTTGTTTTGAGCAGTGAAGAGCAGTGAAGACACAGGATGTTTTAAAAAGAAAACTTGTTTTGCGGGCACCAGTTGTGATTCCAGACACAACCCATGTCAAAAATAAGTCATGCAATACTTATTTTGTGATTGCCATAACAGCAGCATTTTCCTGATTTGCTACAAATTAGAAACAAGCATGTATGTGCCCAGTTTAAAAAGTTAAAGTTCTTTGTGAAGAGGAGTTCCTACTGCCTGTAGGCTTGTTACCCCATCATAGCTTAGGAAATTATGCAAGATTAATTGACTAGAGTAGCCTTCCAGCTTCTGCTTTTCTGAACACTAACGTGTGTCCAAGGAATTACTGCTTCCTAGAACTACCTATATAAGATCGGACTCCATCCTTTACACGCTCTTCATCCTAGTTTAGAAACACTGCAGGATTCAAAAGAGTAGCTCTCCAGCTCCTGATTTCTCTAACTTTAACCTTTATAACTACCTAATGTACACTGTAATGGTCTAAAAATGAACGATCAGTTCCTCACCTTCGTGGTGTGTGCATCCTTCCTCCTGCTAATCTATCCAAAATCCTATCCATCCTCTAACACTCTACTGTCCATAGGAAGAAAAGATGAGTCCATCTGTACTGCTGCTGTTTGCACTCATTTTGTATTGTCAGAATATGCAGTACTCAGGCAATACACTGATTTTTCAGCTCATGGTTTTGTAACTCTAACCATAAACTTCATTTCAAATACTCACATGAGCACAAGCAGACCTACATATTACAAACAAATCCCTATTTCCTGCTGACTTTCACCACTGGCCTCACTTGCCACAGCACTGAAGAGCCTGGAAAACGGAGCTGCCCAACTTCCAATTTTCTAAATCTTACTGCATACCTTCCCTTAAGTATGATGCGAGGGATAGGCCCATCCCCTCAGATTTCATAGTAAAACTACAGATGTAATTGTAAATCTGTTTCTGTCAAAACGACCTGATTTAGAAAAATTCCTAAGCATTATTAAAGAATTTAAAATAACTTTGATCATTTTGACAGAACTAGGGTAAGAAGCAAATACAAATACAAAGAGATCAAAGGACAGCAGTCACCTCTAGCAGAGTAGAAACAGTCTTGAACTAGAGGAGGTAACTTCATAACCTCAGCTGTAGCCAGAACAGGGTGTCTGAATGGAGGCTAAGACATGCAAGAGGGTTAAATCAATTGTGGAAAACTTATGAACATTTTCACTCTGACCACTGAGATTTTAACATAAGAAGTTTAACATAAGACTTACTGACTGTTGTATTTTCAGACTAACTTAAAAACATGCCCCATTCAAAATAAGAAAAAGCCAACATGATTAAGATAAGTGGTTTCTAAAAAAGAAACCTGTCAGTGTATCCCTCTACTCCATTTTGTCAGTTTTATCATCATAATATTTCAGTTCTACTACTCTGTTAGTACAAGGCTGTGCTGTCAACAAGTAGGAATTCATTCTGGGACAAATGAACAAAGAAATAGTAATTAAAAACTATGCTATAGCCAGGGGGAGATTCCCAGTGCTGAAATAAGTCTTCAGGAAATCAGTAAGAAAATTTTAAGCTGCAGTGACTTAGTATATGATAGCACGTGAGCAGCAGGATAACACAAACTTTGTATTACTCGAATGAATTCTTGCTTCAAGATTATCTTATTAGCAATATTACATAAAAGAACAGAACAAGAGTATTGGAAGTTCAATCATCCAGTCAAGTAATTTACTTATTAGGTTACTCCTTCAATGTTACCAAGTTCTCACGCCCACAGGGCAAAAACCCCCACTCTCTAGTTCAAGTACATTTCATTGCCAATCACCCAACACAAAATTTAAGCAACACTCTCTTTGCAGTAGATTCTAATGTAAACACAGCAGCAGCAGCAAAATTATCATATAACACAGAAGTTACATAAACCTACTAAAAATAATGAATGAAACCGTTTTTTTTGATACAAAACCACAAATACGTACATACTGATTATGATACAAGAAGGTAGTGTACATTTCCTTGAGTAAGAAAACATTTTAGAGTTGTTTTAATAAAACTAACACCATAGCTCTAAACGCACTAAGATCTGTGCAGTGCTGGAGCCCAATGGTACAAAAATGCTGAAGTGTGAACAACTGCATTTCCACCACATTAGCCGATTATAAAATACAGTGTTTATTTCAACTCTAAATTATCTGCAGAAGGACAGAAATGCTTCTTGTAAAACACGCTAGGAATAGTATAGACTACTTCAGTTGGAAGACACCTACAATGACCATCTAGTCCAACTGCCTGACGAGTTCAGGGCTGACCAATAAAGCATGTTACTGAGGCCATTGTCCTAATGCCTCTTAAACACTGACAGGCTCAGGGCATTGACCACCGCTCTCGGAAGCCTGTTCCAGTGTTTGACCACCCTCTCAGTATGGAAATGTTCCCTAATGTCCAGCCTAAGCCTCCCTGGCACAGCTTTGAACCATTCCTACATGTCCTGTCACTGGATACCAGGGAGAAGAGATCAGCACCTCCCTCCCCACGTCCCTTCCTCAGGAAGCTGGAGTGAACAGTGAGGTCGCCCCTCAGCCTCTTTTTCTGCAAACTAGACAAGCCCAAAGTCCTTAGCTGCTCCTCACAGGACAGGCCTTCCAGCCCTTTCACCAGCTTTGGTGCCCTCCTCTAGACACATTCAGGTACCTGAACATCCTTCTTCAATTGTGGGGCCAGAACTGCTCACAGTGCTCCCTGTGAGGCTGCCCTAGTGCTGAATGCAGCGGGATAATTACCTCTTTTGACCAGCTGCACCCCAGAATGCTTGTTATACTGAATTTGATGCAATCCTCTTTGCTGCCAGGGCGTAATAGTCACATGGTCAGACAATAACTGATGTGGAATAGGGCCTGCCAGAAAAAATATGCTTTCCAAGAAAGCAGAACCATAAGGGTGATTTCGTACAGCATTCATACTTAATAACACTATTGATCTGTTAATAACTACCCCAAAACTGCATTTACTGTCTCCTGAAACAAAAATCCAAGTCTGATAAAAAACTGCAACAGATTTCTGCTCAGAAATTTAGGATTATGCATCTCTCTCACAACCAGTTCTTTACCGGCAGAACTTTCTAAGCATATCTCCAAGAGTCGGTAGTTCACACAACTACAGGTACTCCACTGTCTCTATACACCCACCTTTCTTTAGAAACTTCACGTTGCATTTCCATAATACTTAACTCACCTTTAAGACTCTGCTCCTTTACTATTACAGATTTATCAGGCATACGTACAGACTTTCCACATTGTTTGTAGCACTGTCTGCAGCATTTTTATGATACACGTTGAACACTCCACTAGCCATTTCCCAAGCTGTATCACACACTTGTAGAAAAACTAAACTATGTCCACAGTGACTAGTGCGTACACCTTTTCAAGTCCAAGCCAGCTTTCCCTTTCACTCAACTCCCTGCTTCCTCCTTGTATATTTGTGTACCCAGGTGGTATGAAGTTGGTTCATTCCAGTCATGAGTCAGAAACTGAACCAACACATTGACAGTCCAGACGAGAATTAAAGGTTTGAGTATAAGACCAATTGTCAGATGACAAACCTAAAAATGTTAGGATTTGAACCTTTAAAAGTCTCTACTAATCTAGGTGCTATTGAAAGAAAATTTAAAAAAAAAACAAAAATTTTTAAAAATTGAGTACCCAACTTTACCTAAAGTTGCATGTAATCAGCAGATGATAATGTTTTCCTACTAGAAACCTGAGGTTGAAAAATTGCTATTAAACTGGTACTTCAAAATTGCGAGAAAGCTGTAGAAAAACAGAGAATACAACTAAAATATCTTAAATTTTATTCCAGTATCATAAATACCATGCCAAGTTTTTGCTGTTCTTTTTCAGTCGTTTACCTTGGTCTAACTTATACCGTCAGATATATACTCAGACTTCAGATATTATTTAGCATGCCATATGCATCAGTTAGAAAGTTTTGGCCCTGGCTAGTGTGTGTAACACCTAACTGCCCAAACTAGGCATTTTGTTCTTTAATGTTTATTACACTCTTGTTACCATTTCCAGCTATTTCTAAATATACAATAATTTCTGTCAAGTTGTATTGTGAAATACAGATGTAGAATAAATTCTATATAACAAAAGCTATATTCAATGCTCACTTTATAATGTCAATACATACTACATCATAGCTATATACATTGTAAAATTCATATGCTATGAAACAAAATAATTTAAGTGTAGATCTTCAGGTTTAAAAGCCATAAAAGAGCAGAAAGGGCACAAACACATACACACAGATCTGCTAAATCACAAGTATTTAAGTTACACATTGGCATTACATTCAGCATGCTATATTTTTCTCACTTTAACTTTGTTTTCCATGTTGACTTTAAATTTTTTTTTTATTTGCTTGGTATATTGAACCCTGGCTTGGAATAAATGGATTCAAATAAACACAATTCAGCGCCAGAATTGCCACAGGCACATATTTTTCTTTCAGTGGTCCTGGGAAGTGGTTTGTTAAGCTATTGTTCTCAATTAAAAACTCATGTGTTTGTTCAGTACAATATGGGTCGCTGCTTTGAGTGAAAGATTCCCTTCACATGGCAAACCCTCTAATTGTAAAAAGTCTATGCCAAGTATGTTTAACCAGATGCAGCCCCGGGTTTGATTAGCAGCCACTGGATTCCATGTACAATCAGATAATGATGGTTTTGCTTCTCTGCTGAGCAAACATCCTCGGCTTTTAATCAAGTATGTATGTGTGTCTATATATGTATGTTCATATATGTGTATATATCTAAAAACCTCTATACACATAATTATGAGCAGCACAACTATTTTAAAACTATAGTTCATCTCAACTTATTTGACCTTTGGCTGTTTAATCGCAGGATGACCTGTGCAATACCAACTAAAAATAAATGAAATAAAATATTTATTTTGGCAGATACTATATAGATATAATAAAGAGACATATGGTGCATGGAAATTTTTTACCACACATGTAGAGAATAGAGAAGTCTCTGGAACACATTTTTGTTTTCCCACTTGTGGGATAGCATCTATTGGATAATGACGATATTAGAACTGCAAAGACACGTGCCATTTTGGAACAACATTCCAATACTCCTTAACCATGCCTGAGGGAAGGTGGTGAAGGTTGGTTTTTATTTTATATAAAAGTGGATATTAGTTAAGTTTGCTAATATGACTTCAAGAATATTTTGTACTTTGCTATTTGCATTTATTTTTGTTTTATTTGCATATATTCACGAAAGGCTATTAGTGGAAGTTAATAAAACAAAATTCTATCCCTTTTTTTAAGGCTGAACTTCTTTTATTCCAGAAATACGGTGATATTTTAAATACCCAAAACAATAAACAATCTCTTCCATAAAGAAATAAATGTCCTCCTTCTACACACCATATACATAAATATATTTAATTTATCCTGTTCTGCTCTGGTTTCTTTTGTTCAAAAGCACAGAACTGAGTTCAAAAGGAGGCAAAAAGGAATTAAAAGTAATGTGCAGTGAAGTTCAGTCTAGAATAAATGTAAAACAAATTCTAAACAATCTAAATGAAGACTACACTGAAGAGTGCTAGGGAGAAATTCTCCTGTGTCTTTTAAATATTTATCTTCCACAAAGAGCAACAACACATATTCTGCAGGATTGCCAATGGCATATTTCCCTCTATACTTACGAAAGCATATGCATTTATTTATATATAAACTAGCATTGTTCTTTCACTGAGAAGCATGTGTGCAAAATTAGCTTCATAAAGTACATAAAAAATAATTAAAGAAACCAAACAGAAAACTACATGAACAGTTGATAATATGACTTTTTTTCTTTTTCTAACTTGCTTGCTGAGATTAATAGAAGCCTCGATTTAATTATCACTTCAAGGATGTCATATGTAAATGCAGTGGTGTCCTGGCTTCTGTCATTCCCATTCATAAGCAGCTGAGAGAGATACGGGAAAGTTACTTGTATGTACTTTCTACCAGTCTTTAGATCAAAGCTGGTTCTAACACATAGTGCCAATTTTTCTACTACAGTAATATGCACATAGTGAGAACAGAAAGACAAAAAAAATCCTTAAGGCACTATACATCTTACAGTACTGTGCTACTAAAAATACTTGCCTCTAACAACAATCGGAAAATAGCACAGAAAACATTTCTATTTTCCTCACTTAAGCTTTTCCTTTTCAATTTTCACAGTGAAAGCAAATGCAGTGCAGTATTCCAGACTGTTTACACTTAAAGTTTTACAGACATTTTAAGAGTAGCAGTATCTCCTTATCATATACTTCACAACAAATTTTCATCAGGTAGATAAACAACTAAAACGGTTGAAAAGCACTCAAAAGTCAATACACAATTTTTAACTTCTTCAGCTAAAGTTCTTTCTTACGTTTACTTTGCAAAGTAGAAGATTTGGGGACAGGGAGGAAGAATTGCACTGCTTTATATCTACATTACAGTACTAGTACTGTGTTACACTTACTCTGTCATGCTACATCATAACTCCATAGATACCTATTAATTCCTCCTTCCCAGTTCTGTTCGTGATTCACATATCTGTGTTGAATATTATTTCTACTGTGTGGTCTTAATTTTCTAACATGCTGTAAATAAACCATGTTGTGAAAAAGTCATGTTATGTTTAATTTAGTAGCTCATAATTTGAAATATGCATAGTAGTACCAAAAAAAAAAAATATGAACATCGCAGACATCGTCTTATTCTAAAAGAAAAACTCAACTTTACGGAAAAAGAATATTAGTGTCCATAGATAACCTGGGAGAACAGTACTTCGTCCCACCTCCATGAGACATGACACCACCAAGATAAATTAATACACCCTTTCCTCTTTGCCTCTGACACCTGACTGCTTGTAGTAGCTTGGTTATTTTTTACAGTAAGCTAAAGCATTTCTAAAATCTTTTCTTCAACACAGACATATTTTACAGGTGATAAAGCTGTGAAAAAGCATTGCAGAATTACACCTGCAAAATAAAAATAAAGTTTTTGCATTTTCAGAAGATTAGTTACAGAAGCACCCTTGGAAACTGGGCACCCGAACACAGGCTCTAGGATGCAGAACAGGAGATCATATACATTCTGGCTTCCTAATTCCCAGCTGTGCACACCTCTCTATAAAACTGAGATAACATGCAAAAATGAGGAATTCCCATGGAAGAATAAGAGATGTTTCTAACCCTGCACTCCCTCAAGGGCTCTACTAGTTGTGGAGAGCCGGCGAAGAACACTAACTGACATTGCAGAGTAGCTAATCCTCTGGCATCACTGGCTACATCCCTCTAGAACAGTTCCTGTAATGCAGTACTGGATGCCAGTGGAACCATCAGCAACATGCTTCTGCCTGGGAAAGGAAATAGCCTTACACTCTACCCTGAGGATAAAGAAACTTTGGCTTTGTTAAACCATGTATGTGTCTGTGTAAGAAAATTCCACAGTCAACAGACCTCCACTGAGAAAGTCCTGCCACCAGATGTTTAAATCAAGGGATTGTTAGTGCACCAGCTGATCTCAATTGCTGGTGGTGGTAGTGGAAGCGCTTTTGGCTCTCCTCTTTGAATTGGGCTGTTGTCTCCCTAGGTGGGGCTGTCATTCTAATAATAGATCATTGTATTTCCCAGTAGGAGGCCCACTGTCATGGTTCAGAGTAGGACGGGAAGAATTAAGCTCCTGTTTAAAATTTTGTTGTTATGTCATATCTCACAAATTGCATTGTTTTACTCTATAGTCCATGGAGAGATCTCATGCCTAGGACTTATTTGGAAGAAACAGAATTTTCAGATTTGTTTAGAAAGAAGAGTTAGCTTATAAGCCCATGCGCACAAAACACATAATTTAGGAACGCTGCCAGAGATCTGACATATTACCAAAAAAAAAAAAAAATTATAGTGCAATGTACGTGTGGTCTGATGAATTGAATAAAGGTCTGGTAGCCAGGAACAATTCCGTTCCTCCTCACTTGACTATACTATGTGGCTAAATACATTTTAATTACAAAGCAGTTCTAATCCAAGCAGTACAGACACTATATATGTACTTTATAGAGTAAAAAAAAAAAAAAAAAATCTTATTTGTCTAAATAAATGCCAATGTGATCAACGGAGGTGCGTATTTCCATTCCCAAACCCCAGGTGCATTTCTGGGGAAATGCACAGCTTGAAGCAGTGTGAAACTAATGTATTGCATAATTCTCATGTTGAAAAATACTTCAGTAAAATGTTACACTGAAATGAAAAGAAGAAGCTTTTTACCTCCACTTATCTGTAAAAACTGCAGAAGCACTACCTCTCAACCACACCAGAATGCTTTAAGAACACGTCCATTATTGATCATTTAAGAATTATCAAAATACTACTCTATAAATAGGTAGGTGATGTTGCCTCAGTTTCAATGATGTTTGGTTCCCAGAGATTATTATGTTTTAAATATGACATCAGTTGCAAAACACGACATTTTCAGGTGTTTATAACAGTAACATCTTCAATTCAGATATTTTGCCTCTCACCTGTTTACACATATTTACGACTCGATATATTATTGCAGCTGTCAGGGAACTCATCTATGACATGTATCATACATGATGCTTCTACACTTGGGAGTACACTGTGTAAATGATGTACATACTTCAAAAGTATGACTATTCTCACAGGCAAAATGTTTTCAATTATTTGACAGTAACTGAAGCATAAGCACTTTATTTCTTCTTCTATTAAGCACTGATGATCTTTATATTCTGTCTTTATATAGACAAAAAACTTGTTTTGTTCCATATCATAAGTATTCTTCGTATGTTTTCTAGCATACAAGGCAAACATCAATAAAATAAAATGAATTAATTATTTACAACACTTAGCAAACATTATTCTCAGATTAAAATAAAGTATAGCTTGTCCAAGAGGACTTAATCCATTAAAGACATAGGAAACCAGCTTAATTTGTCAGAATGGCAGCCATTAACTCTGGAAGGTTATGCAAATACGGCAGATGAATGAGAAAGTGCAGGCCATCCCCTCTGTGTCAAACATAAATAAACTCGGTATGGAACTGGCAGCTAAGAAATTTGTTTTGTAGAGAAGGCAGGTAAGGAAACACAAATACTTTTATCCCTTAAATAGGATCAATTTAAACAATTCTACAAATGTCGTTAATGTTTGCAAAATTATACAACTATTTTTGTTCTAAATAGCTAATACATTTCTTGGTCTCTCAGTTCCCTAGAGGGAGAAAAGCTTCACAATCTCTTGACACTATCTGTGTGGAATTGGCATGTCAACTGGTAATTACAGACCTATAGGAAATACTTAAACATAGTCTTAAGTATAAATTAGACAAATGAACAATATTGCTAATGAATAATATTCCTGATATGGAAAACTTTTCATTTTCAAAGTGTGTGAATTTCCTGAATCCATCAGGTCAATAATGGTTTTTAAAAGCAGTAATTCCTGAACCTGTTAGACAGCAGAAGGTGGTTAAAAGATCTTTCACATCACGAACAAATAAATACAAAATCTACGTGTGTGTGTGTGTGTGTGTCTGTGTGCTCTATAGATGCAGACAGACACAGACAAATCGACAAGTATCTTGCAAAACTTAATGAACAAAGTTCTGAGGTGAATGATACAGGTTTACAAGTCAGTACATCACTGTAATAACTTCAAATGTACATTGTCACTCTCTATTGCTATTGTTATCTGAATCTTTCATGCACAGAGGCCCTTTCTTCTAAACACGATTGAGGATAAATACTTAAGTCAAAGAACTTGTGAAGGGGCAGACTATAACACCTTGGGAAAAAACCATGAATGCTCTTGTAAGAGCTGCTGATAAGCATAAAGTAGGTCATTAAAAGGAATACAGGAATCATGTAACTATGTGATTACTATTTATGAAGGAGGAGGAGGAAAAGGAGAGAAAGAGGCACCCAAATCAGTTTGAACAATAGTGTAATAGTTGGATAACCCAGAAATACTGGAGAAAGATTGCATTGTACAGGAGTAAGATCATCATGATCTATTATGTAGCATTAGGAAAAGAGTCGGACATAAATTTCATTACACTAAACACATGTGCAACCAGTTTTACAATTCTGCTTTTTGGTTGTTTTGCATGGAACAATTTTTGTTCCAACATTTAATAAAAGTGGGTCACATAACTAGCTACATGATCCCAAAAGATGACTACAAATAGCTTTGAGGTAATTTCTATATATTAGGCATACATCCAAACAGAAAGTCAAAGAGAAGAAAAATTGTGAGTGAGTGCTTGAAGGAAGCTCCTAGCTTTCACTGGGCAATTTCAGACAGAAGACAGAGGGAACAAAGTTGTTTACAGCCTCTGTTATTTCAGTGCTAGATTGCTGAACTCTTTGGAGGACTGAGCCCCCTCTAAACTAACTTTATCAGTTCAAGTTTTCATTACAATTGAACAGCCCCTAGTGTACCTCTTGACCAGTGACCTCTTCTCTTTCCAGCTGTCCATCTCACTTTATTCCCAGTTTTTCCACAACTACACGAAACAGAATCTTTCTAAGGCTGAACTTTGTTTTCCAGGTTGCTCTACCCTGTCTTGCTATTTTCAGCTTCTGAAAAGGGCATTTTCTCCCACCCTAAATTTGCAACTTTATCCTTCAACATTACACACACAACTTACAGTGCATGAACTTATCCTGTACTGAGAGGAAGGCCCATCCTTGGACCACTTTTCCTTAGGTTGGTCCCAGTTGTGCAAAACATGAGAATTTGCTACCAAGCCCCTAACAGCTAAGAATGAACAGGATATCACATACGATCTACTAGCACTGCTACTCTCAATGGGCTAAACCATGAACAAGAATATAAACCACATGATAGTTGTTCTTCTCTACCATACAAAAAACACTTATCAAACACTTTAATATATTTTTCACCATTAAAATGCTTAAATATATTTTGCAAAAAAAAAATAAAAATGCAAGATAAACTCTTCCTTTTATAGATTCATTCAATTACTTCCTACCACCCCCCGCCCCAAGAACTCAGTCTACCCACTCCTGCTTAACAACTTTTCTTAAAAGGTAGAAAAAGATATGGAGCCACAGGAAATGCTTCTCTGAAGTTTCACTAATGAGGAAGCAGATCTTAAGGCTCTTGCTGCTACTGGGCTCATTTGTATTTTTTATGAGCTGATGTACTAGTGGGTAGAAAAGAGACAGACTCTCTACTGGCAGGTTAACCAGCCCTTTAAGGGTGCCTGCTATTAATTTTCATTATTCATCTGCACATCTGTCTCTGCCCAACTGTGTCATGACTATTGCTCCTTGCAGCTCACTTCATTTAACCAGAAGCTTTTCACCATTGAAATCTGTCAGCCTCTTTTGTTCTCTTACAAGATCTAAACTCTAGTTATAATCTAGTTAAAGATCAGATCTTGCATTTCCACTAGTGGGAATAAAATGATCTCTGATACTAGAAATTTTAACGTAATAGTTATTGACCACATGTTTATTCACCACGTTACTGACATGATGGTTTCTGACAATTGGTACCATTGTTATTTTCCTTAAGAAAGCACGCTTTACTAACCCCAGACTGTCCTAGCTGTGACTCTAAGGAAGCCAGTCATACTGTCAAAATCTCTGAGTAGGATACAACTTAAACCCTCCATTCCCTTAAAATTTCATAGACAATTCCCCTATCTTCCAATGGAAGAAGGACTAGTTTATACCAGCTTTCAGACAACAGATACTGTGTTTAAACTGGAGAATATTTCCCTTTGTTTTGCCAAATCTTGTCCCTCTGATGCATCTCAGTTCTATAGAAACAAGGCATACGATCCGTTTCTTTAATGTCTTCACTTTAATCTTCTAGACTGTATTTGACTATAATAATTAACTTTGGACTGTTACTACCACCTGCCTATGAAGTGTAGTATATTATCCTTTCCAAAGGAATATACAGTACATCACTGTGCAGCTCATTTAAGTTCTGCTCCTGTCTCACTACTGTTCTGTTCACTTAAGGAACCATCAGAGTTTTCTCAAGCATTCCACAGATGTGGCAAGTAGGAGCCTGAAATCTGCTGTTCTTTACCTTGAGCCATATAAACTCCTGCCTATACAAACAGAAGACTGCTAATACGCTGTATATTATCCATGCCTGCCCTTTATAAGGCCCCAGCATGACTGCTTTGTGGTTCACCTGATTTAGAAACAAGTGATGTAGATTAGATCACATCAAATATATTCTGTTTGTATTTACATTTGCTTTCATATGAAATCGACCTTAGAAGCACATATGGTCTTTCCCATCTAAGAAACCTACTCCAACCACAATGGTCACTGTCAAAAGAGCCACTTGATACAGAAATCAGTTCTTCCCTTAGTGAGGCACGATGTCTGCTCTCAATGTGAATCTTTTATCTGGTGTTCATTTATTCTGTCACTCTTCTTACCAGTCGGAGGGTTAACCAGCTGAAGGAATATAACTGAAGCCTTTCTTCCTCTCGTAGTTTTGCCAGATTTACAATACAGGTTGTCAAAACCCAGTTATTTTCCTTACAGTTTCTTTAAAGAAACCCCCTGCTTGCTTTGCGATGCCAGAATAACACAAAAAAACCCCACAACCACTGCAACATTTTGCCTGTGGATTACCATTTATCTATCCTTTCAATAATATTTTCAATTTATTTTCAGTAATACTTAATACCTCTTTAGTCAAATTTGGTTATTTAGACAGAAATTTAGATTCATCTAGCCTAGATGGAAGCAGGCACACTGCAAAGCTCTAACCATTAGCAGTTTCTCACAAATCTATCACGTCATGTCTCTTTTGTGCCACAGCAAACAAAGCCCCTTCAGTATCAAAGATAGGTAAAACTGTGAAGTCTGCCTGGATGTATTAGATCTGTCACAGGGCTGACTTTCATAGGATCAAAGAAAATAACCCACCATAGATAACACACTATCCCAAAACCTCGGCATTTCTAAAAAATGCAGGGTAAGAAAGGAGCTGTTTCTTACAAAAGTAGGCTTCCATATCATCTCTGTCTGAGATTTTTACATGCCTTTCCACAGACTGCAGTAGACAACTTTTATCACTCAAGGATGCACATATGCGGTCGCCATTATTTAAAACATGCTAAAAATTTAGTGGGTTTTGTGAACGCTTCTACAAGCAAATTCTTTCCCTACCCTATTTATAAAAGGCAAACACAAAAATAACTGAAAATCAGCTGAGACAAATTTAGTGTCTTATTTTAGTGAATATTAATTTTTTTTGAGGTCTGAACAGAGTCCATGTAACAGGATGTTAATATGAACATGCATGCTTTAAAAGACTTTTCTCCTCATAGTGTCTCTATTTGATTCAACAGTTATTATTATGCACAGTGATATAATATTTTCCCAAAGGCGAAGAAAATAATTTACTTCATGACAGGTTGTTCTGCGATACTTCATTGTTCAGAAGAACTCCCTCTGTGTATCTGTAATCTATGAGGAATATTAAGAAGGTAGCTGCAGGTCAAGGTTTTCTCTATCTGGTTGGATGTGTGTGGCCGCTGAACTGAGAGTTAATACTAATACAGACACCCCATAGAATAGAGGTTTTATTCATAAGCTTCCTGCAATTTTTAAGAGAAAAAAGCCATTAAAATGGAAAGATTAGACCTTAAATTAACCTTTAAAATAATCCCTGAAATAGGAGTCGGACCAGAACACACAAGCTTCTGATATTTATTGCCAAGCATACTAGTAGCTATGATTCAGAACTGCAACCACCTTCTAACGTTTATACATAAAAGACTAACTTTAAGATACCAGTTACACCACCTGTGCATTCCTTGACATATCTGAAACGATAAAAATAAATACACAGCAGCCTTAAGGTTCTACACTCCTTTTGACATATCAGTATAATCTTTATGATAAAATTAAAAAGCCTAGGTCTCCCTGAAAACAACAATTTTATGTATTATGAGAGATGTCATTTGTTGGAGAACAAGAAGAAAATTGCTAGATTTCTTTGTTAAGGGAATGAGAAGGTGGGAAAAGGAAAAGAAATCACCTAAGTGAGTCAGAAGGCAGCTACAAACTTTATTTTTAAGGAAAAAAAAAAACTGGGGAAAAAATGAACAGAGGTAGGAACATGGATTCAAAGAGACATCCTGAACCACCAAGTCTAGTTGCCTTTGAAAACCAGAAAATGGTAAAATTAAAACACAAATTAGTTCTTAAGGCATAAAATTGACTAAGGCCTATCCTTTTCTATATGACAAAAATCAGTGATTTCACGTGGAAGTCTTTCAGAATGTCCCAATTACTACTTGACAAAAAGGCTCAGAAAACAAACATGGATCCTTCCCTCTGAAGGGGCATCTGAATCTTCTACCTCACACAGACATTGCAGGAAAAGTATTATCAAAAGGAGAAAATTCACATATATGAAGAAACTGGACCAAGCTTTCTGCTATGCGGCTCCAGCAAGGTAACAATCTTGATGTGACATACAGTGCCTAAGCACTTCAAACATACTAGTGTTCAATGAAATTTTTTATACCAATCTTTCTTGCCTATGTTCAAGAGACTTTTCTTGTTTAGATTTGGGGTTGGTTTTTTTTTTGGTTTTAACCTGTTCAAACATTGGAACTCGTGTCTGAATCAAAACTTCTGACTAAATATATCACTTCCCAGTGGCAGAATAAACATCTGGAATTATTCTATGTAAGCCTCAATTGGCATACTACTGTCATAGGGACCCTCCTAACACAATTCAAAGAACATTCTGGAGGCATGTAGGAATTGTTCTGGCTACCTCATGTTTCATTGATCACATTTGCTACAAAACCTGTCTGAAAATGCTAGCATGATGCCCAATCAATGGCAACCTGAGGGTTTGACTCAGTAGTGCGCTAGAAGTAGCTTCAGAACTGGGGAGAGTACAATCCTCAGCTTAAGTGACAGCCCTATGTTAAAGGGCCGACAGAGTGAACATTAAAGTGTATTAGTTACTTAACATAATTTTATAATTAAGGTAGCCCCAGTATTGGAACTCTCCTCATACTAGTATGCCCCATGTTCTTTATTTTATATTTCTGACAAACACGAAAATAAGGTTGTAAGGTAACCTAAAGAAAAAATAACCACCAGTTTCAGGAAATTAAATATGGCTATCATTAATTATATGTATTTAGTTTGAAAAAATAAAATTAAAATTTAATTTCTACTCTATCCCAGTTCAGAACTCCTACAGGAAGCATGTATGGCCTTCACAGAATTCTTCATGTTCTCATTAGTGAGTTTTACACACGAAAGTAGTGGCACTACGCCTTTCTCATCATATTGCTTTGGCATGGGATGGTAACAGTCCCTCCATTGCATATTCAGAAATCTAAAATAACAAAAGTGATGGGGTCCATTCTCAAACCAAACAAAACCACTCTTAATATGTTTTATGGACATATATTGACAGTTTATGTTTTCACAAGTGTGAAGAACTTTTAAAAACAGAGAAATTAAAAGTTTTAGTTCACAAACCAGAAATGACTACATGAAGCTAGTACAAAGGTAAAAGAAAACAAATATGTCTATTAGGGGAAAAGTCAATAATACTGATGCAACTGAACATTTAAAATTTACGTTAAAAGAATCTGATTTTATTAAAAACATATATAGTCCAAACAGCAACAAGATTTTCAGAGTTCACAGTTTCTTACATTATATTATCTCTCTGATATTAAATAAAAGCAAACATTGTTGCATTTATAATGTTATTTAAAGGTTGCTATTTTCTAAAGATACGTAGCATTTCAGCTCTAAGATATGTATTGTTCAAAATCTCAGGAAAAAATACTTCTTGTGTCAAAGAATTAGTAATTTTTTTTTGTCCTCACATGCTGGTTGTGATCCACATGTATTTTGTCAAAATTGAGCCTCACAAAACAGTAAAATTGATAGAAAAATTTCTAGTGAAAGCCATCTGCAATGAAGTATAGAATGAATGCTGTTAATCTTCTATAACAAGAAAAAGGAAATTAGGGGTAGATTGGTTGCTGGGAGAACTATCATCATACATTTAAATTAGCATTCTCTTAATTAAGTTTTTTGTAAACAAATCTTGAAACACAGTGCATCATTTGTGTTCTAATATCTTCTGAACAAAAATAAAGTCACTGTAATATGGATTTTGACAGCTAAATCCACAATATAATTAAAAGGTAGCAAATGAAAGACAATCATCTACAATACAAAAAAAAAGTGAGCTTGTGAAATTATTGCCTCTTTTAACTTTTCTTTAGAGTTATAAATCATCCTTTAAGCTAACAGAACTTTAGATTTGTTCAACAATTTCAAACAAATTATTCTCAGATTGTTTCATATTGGTATCTACCTTTCTTCTTTGACTTTCCACAGCACCACTGAACCATTTGAGAGTTATTGAAATAATCAATATTTATTCTGATCAGCAAAATTCTACCTTCCACTCTACGTTCATTTACATTGAGCTCCTTAGATGCCCGCATCAATGGTTATGATAGACAGTTAGCATGCACACTTCCCCAAAACATGCCAAAACGTTGAATGTTCTCCATCAGACTCCTGAGCAACTCAGAAATAGCTCATAAAATATTCTTAAATTTCCATCCTCAGACCTTCCTTCCCCAAAGGAATAAGCACTGTGAAAAAACAACTATATATTCACACAAAAATAACCCCAAACAAAAAAAAAAAAAAAACAAAACAAAACAAAACAAAAAACCCACAAAGCAAACAAAAAAAACCCACAAACAAACAAAACCAACCAAACAAAAACCCCACAGTTCCCTAGGGATGTACTTCTGTAGCAGTGGGAATCAGCATGCATTACTTTACAGCAGTACATTCTGCACGCTTAGCTTTTTAATACATAAAGTCACTTCATCAACCCAATTATTTCTTTTTTTTTTCCAGTTTTTCCCCCAAAGTAGCTTTAAACTACTTTAAAATGCCTTCATTACAGAAATGATTCAACCAGCACTGCTGCAAACCATGGAAATGTAAAAGCTGTTAAAAATGTATTAAATGCTGTCCATGCCACAAGGGTACTAGTGTAAAATGACCTTAAGTTTAAAGGCTCCCTATGAAGGCAGAACAGTAATCTGCTCTGCTTCTCCTAATGAATAACAAATGGGCCTTCACAATTCATTTAGTTCAGTACAAGCTGCCATTACAACCTATTTTGTTTTCTTAACTTTGTGGTAATGTATCATCTTGCCTGACTCTATGTCATCTTCTTGAAGGTCACCAAAGGTATGTAACTCCACTCTTAATGAAAAAAAGGAGGCAGGAAAAAGAGATATGACAAATTTTGATAAAGCACCAACCAGTCCCTTCCGATATACTGTATCACACAGTGAAGCTCATACTTCCTACACAAAAATGCTTCCTGAATTGCAAACAAAGTCAGAAAATCACTTAAGCCTTCAAAATAATTCTGTTTTTCAATTATAAACTAAAATAGGACAATAACTCAGAAAGAAATCTCTAGGTGTCTATTTACTTACTCTTGATTTTTGTTATGCCCTAAAACATAATCTGAATCTAAGCATTAAAAAAAAGGAATTAAAGACCACGAATATTTATCTTTATTTCACAGGTACTTAGAAACATGTATTATGTTGCTATGGACAATTAGCCTTTTATCAAATTTTAGTTGGTAGTTTAACTCACCCACCCTAAGGTTTTAATTATCCCCTCTGTCGGCACACTTAGGCCTCAACTCATGCAGCTGGAAATCTGCCTTAGTGATGTTATAACCTTGTTAATGTAACAAAAGAGGAGTTTACTTAAAACTGTACTGACTGTGGACTTAAGCCAAATTTACTTGAAAGAGGAAAGAGACTGTCAAAAATTCTACAATAAACACAGAAATGCAGTTCTTTCATAACCTTCACCTTAATTCACATAGACAAGCAATTTACATGTAAGTGGATTCATATGGCCTGTGAGGGGCCTTCTCTCTGGAGCTGGACTATTCTTTGTACCCTACCCTCATCTTTAACAAAAAAAGCTCCAACAGCTCACTTTACAGAAATGGCAGAGTATCTGCAATCTTTTTTAATCACAATAAAACATAATTAAGATAAACATTTATGAAGCTAGTCAGTATCAATAAAGACAGCATTAACTTCATAAAGCAAATTTCAAGTACATTCAGCTAGTCTTTTGTCAAATATATATTTAAAATTCAATAAAGGTTTTATTTGAAGGGTGTAAAGTTGCACTTCTAATGAGGTAATAGTTACATTAGCCTTAAGTGGAAGTTGCTTGTCATATACTGATATCCCCTATTCATTTAGTTGCCAAATTACAGTAGGGATTTCCCAAATTCATCTGTTAATTAGATTCATTTTTAGGCCAGATACTAACAAAAACCTACATTAGACTAAACAAAACATCATAGTATTGAAGTGTTGAAGGCAGATCTTTCTAAGAGAAAAATATAAATTATATTTCTTAATACAACTGTGAAAATACTGTAGAGGTTATTTTCATCCTGACTGGATAATTGTACTATCTTTTTTAAGAGGGGATTTGATGGGAGGGGCAGTAGTGGGTAGCTGGGTGGTACATATGTATGCATAGTCATAGAAATCATAAAAGACACTGTTTTCATTTCAGCAGGTTTTTTTCAGATGTGGACAAAATAATCCAGGTGGGTGAGGAGGGTAATGGGCACCCAAAACAAAACTGGAAAGCAATCAAGTTTCTTTCATGCGTACTGAAAGTTGTTTGTTTTTTTTTAATAGGCGAAAAGTCTTTTCATTAAACTGATGAATGTCACAGTAGTTTCTGCTCTGTTAAGAGGGTATCAGGTTGCTGGATGTCAGATGATGAACTGCCTCACTTCTTGGGCTTCTATTCTTTAGGTGTTGTATAATAATATCTACTTTTTTGCTGCTGAGTTTCACACTAGTCCCAACCCCAGCTCCTGCTCTAAACCTCACAGACAAGAACTACTTACCTTTTGCATGCAGACCACACAGAAAACTAAAAAGAGTTTCTCAAGATAGTCATACAAGACCTGGATGAGGTTGTCCAGCTCACAAAAATACAGTAACACAGTAAAAATCTGCTAAAAAGTAGAGAAAATTCCATATTTTGAAGCTTTTAGAGTGAGGGGGTTTAAAAGTTCAGAACACTCTTCATATTAACTGCATCACTCCTTCCTAAACAGGCTTTGGGATATAGGTTGCCACAACATGCAGACAGCTGCGCATAACTACCATGAAGTCCCCTCACTACTGCTCACCAATTGATGCAATAAGGCCCTACGCTCACACCTGACTGCATTTTATCTAAAACTCTTCCAGCCTAAAGAAATAAGGCAGGATATAAAATTACATTCTTATGGATGCAGATTAAGTGGAATTAGAATTTTGTTCAATAACTTATATTTACAATTTACATAACGTAAGGATTTGAAAGTATCTAGGCTAGCTTTGATTCTGTGTTGCACGCGGAGGCGACCTTCCTATCCTATCCTATCCTACCTACCTTTGACAGCTTCTCCTCAGTGCCTATCCCTGTTTCCTAGCCATAAGCAAAGCTCAGGGGGGTTGAAAAACAAAAGAACAAACTAATATATTTAATGACTGTCTCTGTTAGACCAATCTACATTTTCCCACCCACCTAGAAGATGAGAACCATGTAAGCTAGTCTCCAAAGAATGCAAGGTAAGTTTGTTGGGAAGCAAAAAAGAAGAATCCCTAGTAACTAGAATGACTTTAGCAATATGGTGATCCTCAGAGACCTGTGTGGCCTAATTTTGGTCAGAGTTGAATGCAATGAAGATAAACTACATGTTTGAGGTAGGAGTGGTTAGAAACTGGGAAGAGTTTAACCACAAAAAAAGTATTTTTACATTTCTAATCTAATCCAGTAAATCACAGTTCCCCCTTTAGTATCTACATATTTACAAAACTAAATCTGGATGGGTTTTGAGAAACTTCACTATTAAATATAAGGAAAAATATATACCAAGTCTTTCACTTGTATCCCCCACTGTACTTTTAAATGCTAAAATGCAACATAATAAGCATAATACTCCTATTAGGATTACGCAAGCTCCTCTACAAATGCTACATTTCGATTTACCAACAATCAAAAAAAATCTTTCCGCTAACAATATCCTGCATAAGTTTGTGCTGTCACCAGGCTCTTGTTTCACCACGAAAAGTTTATCTATTCAGTTGGAGCCACTTCACCCTAAGCAAGCAAGCCAAGGTGTCCTTTTAAGGTTATGTTTATCTTGAACTCAACAGCTTGACTATAAGACGTAGCACAGACTGATATAACGTACCTTCTTAAATATGGCTTTTCTTTGCTAAGATACCCTGGTACACTGCATATCAGCGTGGACATAGTCGTTTGTTCACAATCAGAGAAAATTGAGATGCACTCATCCTAATTTCCACTGACATCATGTAAGTCATGATCTGTCAGTCTCTGCTAAGCAGCAGCACAGTGTTCAAAGGAGAGGTGTTGTTCATTAGAAATTAGGTGCTTTATCACATTTTTTTGTGCTATGCCATATTGCACCAACGATATTTGAAAAATTATTTTTTTACTACAGTATTTCTACACTTACATTGTTTAGATAGTGTTGACAGTGATAACATGATACATGTCTTTATTATTATCTTGTTTATTACAGTAATGCTTGATGGCCAGTGAAGGATGGGAGCCCATTATGCCTGGCACTGTATTAATAAAGAGCATTGATCAATCTCGTCAGACTTATACTCTAAATAGATAACCTATACACAGTGCAGTGGGAGGGCATAAACACCACCAGAACAAGTAGTGTGAAGTTCCTTTGGATCTAAAATATGGTATGAGTGTGTTTCCCTCCCCAGAAGACAGACACTCTTTGACTGATTTCAAGATACAGACCTCTATGACAATTAATTCTTACAGGTGTCATTACATCTGTTAGATAAAAGAGTAAATCTCATGCTCTTACATACAGAAAGGCTGCCCCATGAGCTCACACCTTAAAAAGCATGAGAGAACACATATTAGAGAGCATTAATGAATGCTCTCAGACATCAGAGAGCAAAACTTCAAGCACATCTTGCATCTTATTAGACACAAGAGAACCCAATTAGGAAAGCAAAGCAATAGGAACTTAGATTTATTTTTCCACTGCACATAGAGAAGTTCTTGTTTTGCTGGGGACATGGGGAGGAGGAGGAATGAGGGAACACAGGAAGGAGGCAGCAGTGGATTTACTTCATAGCACCTAAGGAGTAATGGGAAGACAGAGAAGCTAAGCAAACCTTTCCCTTCTACCACTAAGCAAGTTGTTCCTGTTTGATTGCCTCTGACTGTTCTCTCCTGACTTTATAAGACCTTTTTCTTTTAATAGAAAACATCATCATACACATGTCTAAGCACATTTTATACTTTATACAACATTCAACAATAATCCAGTAATTTAGTTTAAATCATTCAAATCTTTAAATTTCTTTGGTTCTCCATTTTCAAAGATACAAGTTTACATTAAGTTCAGCATTATCCCACTGGGGAGACCCTCAGCTCATAATTCCTACCATCGAATTGCATGTCGTGAGTCTCAAGTATGCAAGATTTGCCACTGGAAAAAAGAAAAAAAAACCTGACCCATCATATTTTGAGGTCTAAAATGCAGAAACATCTGCTAGAATCATATTCAGTTGGCTGAGGATAGGAACATGGGAGCCTGCAGTTGATCAGTGCTGCCCTAGGTGTCACGGAGGCCAATGGGAATTACATTAAGAGGGTTTTGGTAGACAAGGGCGTAATTCAGTCAGCTTTTAAAAAAAAACATGAAATAGAAGCCTAATTTTTTCTTTCTCTCTTTACTTTCAGCCTCCTACTCCTTCCTTTCTGTCTTTTGAGCCACTTGTTCTTTTGAGTATATTATCAGAGGTGGAGGCCTTCACATTCCCATGCTGGCTGAACTTCAAAACAAATGCCATCCTATTTCATCATTTTTAAGGTAGTTTTAAAACAAACCTTATATAGCTTTGTCAAGATCAGTAATTACAGAGTACATTTTTTTTCTATAGTATTGTTCTTCTGGTAAAATTCTTTTGTTGCTTATATTTTCTTATATTCATTTTAAAAAAAAAAATGTGTGCGATAGAAACCAGACAAAATGTGTTTCATACTTAGTAGATGGCATACAAACTTTTTCTTCTTTATCTCATAAGTTAAGATTGCTGAACTCCACAATAAGCTAACTTTAGATAAAAATAGTAAGCTTCCTTAAAAAATAGAAACATATTTTAAACTATACCTTTCCTTTGGAATAGTCCAGATCTGGATTTTCATTCTTCAGGTTTCTACAGCCCTCTTTACCATCATCCATGTTTCACTGAATGCTAACTCATAGTCCCTTCTCACTTTTATATGCTGTCCTTCTCATCTCTGTCCCTTTACGTATACTATTCTATCTCACATGAATTTAGAATGCTAAAATCAAGCTATGTCACAGATTAAACTGGTGTATCTTAAACCCTAACACATTTATAAATTTAAAAAAAAAAAAAACAAAAACAAAACCAAAAAACAAACAGAAAAGCATTTTAGTATAAAGAGGTTGGGTTTTTTAAAAAAAAAAAAAAGGAAAAAAGAGAAGAAGCAAATATAATGATTTGCAATTGCAATTGTTTCTTCAAATTTTCATTTACATTACAGACTAAGATACTCTGCATCTCAAAGTCCTTCAGGCAGCTTGAGACACGGTAAACCTGAAGCACTGTTAATCCTGTCTGTTTTCTAAGTGGTTCAATCACTAGAGAAAGTGATGTAACCATCATATCTCCCTCTTACTACCTGCACTTTAAAACAAACAGTCACTTGTATCATCTTGTAAATCCACTTACACACTATAGGGCAACAGAAGATGCAACAGGCTATTCAAAGTGTGGCCTTTAATCTCTCCAGAGTGTATTAGTTGACAATATAACTGGTTCTAAAAAATAAAAAAAAAAACCTAAAAATCATCTGATCATTAACTATATGTGTTTCAGTGTGAGGGAGCTATGTGAAAGGAATGAGCTAATGCTTCCAAGCAAAAATAAATTTTAGGAATGTAGTTCAAGAACAGCCAAAGAATATAAAGAAGTAGCTGTTTATGTACCTCTTGTCTATGAATTTTTCTAACCCCTTTTTGAACCAGCTGATGCCATCCTGCCCTCTGTGGAACCAAGTTCCAGATCACCAACCAACCACTCTATAAAGCTGCACTTCTCTTTCGAACCGACCACTGATTAACTTCAGCAAGTGCCTGATATTCCTCATGCTGAGGGATCTGGCAAACAACAGTTCTACCTTCAGTTTATGCTTTCCTTTGAGATTCTGCAAACTTCAAACATATCCTGCCCCTGCCTTCCCCTCCCCAGAGTGAAAAGTCTTTAAGTCTCTCCCTCATAAAGCAGCTGCAGGATCCCCTTGATCTCTCTACCACTCAGGTTCTGGGGAAAGCACTCAATGAATAAAACCCCTAGGAAGCATTGTGGAATTTCCAACATAAAATGTTTGCTGGAGCACTGGCTGTTGTTTTTCTACTGAGGCAAGGTACCGGAAAGGGTAGAGAATAACAGCAACAAAATCAGAAAGAAAAGTGCACTACTAGGACACAGAGTGGCAACTACCACCAAAGTCCCTTTCTGCCTGACAGAGGCCTCTAACCATATGGATTACAGGAATCTGGAAGATCATTTTTACAACTAAAGAGTCAGAAGCTTAAATTTCTGTAGTTTCTTGAGAACATGACTCATGGAAATGCATGATAATAAAGCCAAAATACTTACAAGATGAAGAAAACAAGCTGGTCAAAAACCACACCCATTTTCTAGATCAGGAAAGTATGCTTATTTATCATAACCATAATACGTGTTGTCTGGAATATGTTTGAACTCTTTCT
This sequence comes from Leptosomus discolor, assembly GCF_034619465.1. Classification (NCBI taxonomy): domain Eukaryota; kingdom Metazoa; phylum Chordata; class Aves; order Leptosomiformes; family Leptosomidae; genus Leptosomus; species Leptosomus discolor. Next base: position 16,140,631 of record NC_141399.1, read on the forward strand.
GGTTCACCTTTAGACAATCCTTCGGTGACATAAGCACTACTGTCATTACATAACAGAGATGAAAACACTGCCTTCATGGGAAGGAAACACTTTGAAAAGATTGTTATTGCACTCTCCCCACTGTCTAAAGAGGATAGGAAACATGGGAGAGGGTCCAGCTTCCTTTGCTTGGATACCCATATAAAAGCAGGCAAAATACAGCCTCTCATATCATGTTTTGGAAAATCATAAATTGATCTTACCAGTGTTCAATAGCAGGTGACAATCTATTTTGAAAGTAAATTATGACCGTAATAAGAACAAAATGAAGAAAAGAAATGGCATGCTTTCTTCCTACGCTGATGAAATTACAAACATCGTGAATCTTGTAAAATAAAATCAAAGTATACTATCATTTATTCCGAACATATGACTCCCAAGTGAATAGAAACTTGGTGACACTCCTATGTATTTAAATAACAGAAATGCTTTGCCAAGTGAACAGTTCACTCATTCTATTCTCACAGCGAGAAACATTTTATTGCTTTGTGCCCCTTCATTGTTTACAAAAGAAAAACATCTCTTCATTTTAGTCAAGAAAGCTTCTGTTCCAGAGAACAAAGCTTCATTTGGATTTCTCTAATCTTTATGGTGTTTGCAAGTTGGTGTCAAAAATGTTAGTCAAGGCATGCTGTGTTACAGGTCTGTGGGGCAAAAGCAGTCACAAGAGACTTTCCACCCAAGCTACAAGGAGACCATATTACCATTCTAACTACTTCCTATGGAAGTCACAGTTGTATCAACATCCTGCTGTTTGTATTTAACTTGGGATATGACTCTCTACACTCTCAGCATGAATCCTACAATTAAATGGAAGCAGTCCACAGGTTACTAAAAAACAGCCTAGTGTTCTACATTCAAAATGGTACAATTTTTGAGACAATCAACTTGCTATCCATTCACTGAACATGTTTATAGTATACATTACCATAGCTGAAACAAGTCAAAATAATCCCTCTAATAAAATTACAGAAATTAGTAAACTTCTTTTCTGAAAATAATTTTTTCTCCACAGCTATTTATACACTAGTTATCTAAACTATTAAGTAAATATATGATAAAAAATTCATGTTACAGAAATTATCATAGCCATGATTCTCAAAATACAGGATGTATTAGAACTGACAAAGTAGAAACAAATATTTTAAAATTATTCTATTTTCAAAATAATACTTTATTAATAGTCTAAGAAATCTGACCCTGGTGTATTTGCTTAAACTTTAATTCAAAGAGTATCCTTTAATGTCATGTATCCACTACTAATTTAGTGTGGAACTATCCCCAGCGTAGGTGCTGGCTCTTTTTAGAATATACTAGTGTTTAAAAAAGAAGCATAAACTAAGCACCTTTGCCCACTCCTTTTAGTTAAACACCTCAGTTTCCCGTGTAGGCAAGAGAAACTGTTGCCTACCTCCTTGCTTTCCTTTTGGAAAATAAGGGGGTGGGAGGAAAGCATTGCCTATCTATAACACAGAAAGCAGACAGTATCTATAGGGACGCTATTGTTTTAAGTGACTTTAAAGAGTGAGTTCCAAGCAATTTCAAAGAGTAGTTCCAACCTTCAATCACCCTGCCAATTTCTCCTACCTTGCTATACTGCTTTCCTCATCCTTGCTGCTGTATGGAAGAACCCAAAAAAGGAAATTAACTTCATGACTGCATTCAAGTAGAGTCCCTACAATTTCATCAGGGATTTTCCTGTCAATGAGTGTCATGCTTCCAGCCTGTGCATGCCCTGAACAGGTGAATTGCATACACAATTACTCTGAAACGTTCCAGATGCACTGGATCTACTACTTACACAGAGATTTCAGAAGCGCTTTTGACCATCGCTGTACACAGTGACGAGGAAGAAACACTATCCTGTGGGTGACAGAACCTCTTGGGGTAGAGAAATTAGGACATAAATAAAGGAAAACATGTTGAGTTCCTCTCCCTTTGCCTTCCTAAGTGCCAGTCTGAGACCGTGATGGATAGCAATAGTAATAGGCGAATGTAAGGCATGGACACGAGCTGATTTGTCCAGGTGCTGAAAACAGGTCTAGATTCTTTGGACGTCCAACAGCCCCCGTTGGAGCTGCAGCTCCTTCTGAGCTGCTACACAAATGTGAAATCCCCAACTTCTACTCCCGTAAAATTTATAGATGGAAAAAACGGGTATGTCTGCAGAAAACCATATGAATGGTAAACTTCCTTATACTTCTGCCACTAGTACTTCATAAAGCATTTTGACTTCCCTACAAACTCTGACTGTGACTCTCTGGTTTTACATCTTACACAGTCTTTCCCTTAGGCTGTGATCCCTGACTTCCAGAATCCTCTTCATCCCTGCAATACCCTCAAAAGTCCACTTGAAACCATTTATCTGCTTGTTCATGCTTGAATTTCATGCACTAAAAGGAAGGAGAGGACTAGTCAGACCAGGTGACAGGCAAACAGACAAGACATTCTCTTCCCTGCAACAGGACAAACTTCCTGCTTACTCTGTGAAGCTGCTCATACTGTTTGTTAAACCAAGGAGATCCAGACCATGGTCTTGCACCCAAGACTGGCATCTAGTGGCAAATACAAGTGCCCTCTCCTTGTTTAGCAGAGCAGCTGAGCCACTAACCCAGCAGGTAAAAAAAGTGCAGTATGCGTTCAGCACTTCCGCAAAGAGTGGCAGCTGGTGGGACTGAATGCTTGGTGGAAAAAAACATTTTATCCCCTTCTTCCCACAAATATTTCGCCCTTGACTATACACAGGTGCTGTTAAATGAATAAAGTAAACATACTGAAAAACATAGATAAGCAATATTCATTTATTATTTTCAGTGAAAAAAAATGGTGGACATTCTTAAACAAAGGAAGGGATGTTTAATTTTATACTGTCACCGTGAGAAAAATTTACTGCAAAACCTAATTTTAAAATAATTTTTTGGGGGACAGTATAGCAATGTTCTATGTTTGTTACTGAATGAAAGGACTACTAGCTGGTTATTTTATTAGGAGATCCTTAATGTTTTACTTCTGAAGTGATCTGATTTATTCCACATAAGGGAAAATATATATATACTTCTGGAAATTTGTAGTGAATTTCAGGGCAAAGTCACTTCCAACAAAACTGATTTAGCAATACCCACAGGTCATAGCATGAACACTATCAAAGGCAAGGCAATTGCCTTTCAAACTCTTGGCAAGAATTTCATTCAGGATACAGTGAAAGCTTCAGAGCACTAAGTGTACCAAGTTGACTGCTAAAGGAAACAATCAGTAATTATCAGTTGGATCTCAAAAATTAAGAATTCACAGATCTTCAAGTCAACACATGAAGTTCAGTCATTTGGGGGATTAATGCCACGGTTACTCACTAATAAGTGCAGTGTCTGTCACGTGTCACTAAGTCACTGAAAGATCATCAAATCAATGTAAAATAACAATGACTTTTTTTTTTTCAAGTCTTGTATTTAAACCTATTTCTAAGTAGAGTAAACACTACAGAAAGTTAATTTAAGGGCCTTTGACCAAGAAAGCCCCAAGTTTTGATAGCAAAGTTTTGGGGGGTTTGAGGGGCTTGGTTTTTTTTTATTTTAGCTTCAGTGGTTGCAGCTTGAAGATTACATGCATATAATTTAAAAGTTTAACTAACAAAAAAGGTGATAGCAGATTTTATACCTTTTCCCTCACATGCCTTTTAGCTCTCTAGGTCAAACTTTTTACCTTTCAAAGGGAAAATAATTTTGACCATTTCTAAAAAGATGATCTATCCCATAGAGCAAAATCCACTTTCCAAAAGGACAGGCATTTATTTCACATACATATATAAAGCAATTTTAATATTATATAAATGCTTATTTATCCATCTATACACCTATCTAATTTTGTTACAAATAGGTTTATGAGTCTTGGAAAGAAACACCACATAGGAAAGGACATCTATATGAAAGCATTGTGGCCATGAAAGCATGCTCCACAAACATGGCATTTCTGAAACATCTGAAAAAACCTCCACGACATCACAGCACAGCTTCTCCTACCCTCAAGCTCTTCATATTACAAAATTAATAAGCTTCTCTAGGCAAGCCTTGTGAAGTACTCAGTAAACTGTGCTCCTTCTTGCAGACTCTCAGAAAACAAAAACAATGTCTGGAAAAAGTAGTCTTGATAAATATTTCTACCTACCAATTTTTAAGTTCAGGCCAACTGAAACATTTCTATGGATGATAAATACATTTTGTTAAAACATCAACATGCCTTTTGTCACACTATACAATGAAGTTTTTTTTTAATCTATCACATTAAAAAGAAAAAGTGCATTGATCTGGTTTGGTTTGGGGTTTTTTATGCTCAGAAATAGAAAGAGCACAAAGCATTAAGACAATTAGGCAAAATGATGGATTTGAACACATGGTGCATTTTACTGTTAACATGTATGCATAACTTCAATTAATGTCAGTATGAGTTACGTGTACACTGCTAAAATAATATGACCATAACAAAAATATTTCCTCCTATAGTAATATTTTTAATAGACATTTGGGAAAAAAAAAAAAAAATCACATTTAGAAAGAAACATGCAAATTCAAACCCTTCTCCAAACTTAACACATTGGAATTCTTTAAAATAAATCTTATTTTTTTATATGTTGGCATCAATTTGAGAATAACTTGATTTTTATCTCCTTCCATCAAATTGCCTTTCATTTAATAGGTACTTATCTAGTTTCCAGTTCAAAAAGATGAACCAGATAATGAACAAGATTAAGTTGCTATCCATTTTTATTGTAAACTTCCTTAAATAACTGAATGTATATGGGAACACGTAATGACAACTGAAGAGTTATCTAAAACTGACAAATTATTGTAGCCAGTAAATTAAGATAGATCTTGGCAACATCAACCAGATGCACCTAGAATGCAAAGTTATGTTTGGAACTTGAACATAATATAAGCAAAGGAAATCTGGAAGCTAGCAGCCAAAGCCTGTAATCATTCAAAATTAGATTAAAAAAATTCTAAATAGAAGTTATGGTCAATGCTGCCAATTAATAAATTATTTTAAAATATCAGAGAGAAGACACACTATTCTAGTGTATTACTACAACACAGAATTATCATTATTTTGTCAGCGGATGTCTGGGTCTTAGCTAGCTTCTACAATCTGTTTTTTGAGAATACCTTATTCATAAAAAAATAAATGCCATATTTAGGATATTTTGTTGTAATGCAGCAGTTTATAAAGTTTGTCATACACTTATTTCAGTAAGGAATTTCAAAAATTAAACTACTGTAATGAAATATCTGAATTATTCCTAAAAGATGTTTACTAATACATGTGTATCTACTAACGTAGTTTAGTGTTATCTTATTAAATGAAATAACCTGAAATATGATCATGTGAGTTTCTGTCATTATTCATTCTGTTTAGTAATTTTGTGCTGTGATTTTACATATATTGTTTTGTTCATTAACTCTATTTCCTACCTCTTAGACCAGCAAAACCATCCTGACGTCCAACAGCCGTATTCATTTCTTTCCATTGCACCACAAGCAATAGAAGTTCTTTCTGATTCCATCTCCAATATGAACTGAGCCTTGTAACATATTTCACAGAAACTAAAGTCAGGACAGAATTAAAAATAGGACTAGAATATATGGGTTTCTTAGCAAAAGTGGGTTCTAATTCTAAGTTATTAGCTGAATCACAAATTTCGGGGGAGTGATTTGTATATAGTTAGAGCATTAGACTGTTACAGGCAACAACACAGGGCTAGGTAGCTGGGACAGCTACCTAGTAGAGGATTAGGTAACCCCCTGTGGCCTAAGTAGGAAGTAGTATGCATTATAATTAATTGTATTTTATTATTACAGGTTAGAAGGGTTTTGTTATTCACTTAGATTTTCAGAGGAATTTTAGGTCACTTCAGGATTAAAAACAAAAACTGTATATGAACAATTGCTTCTCCCGAGGGTGGAAAAAACTGTAATGGCAGAAAAGTTTACACGCTTATACAGCTAACAAAGTAGCAATTAAGAAGTCAAAGGCAAAAAAGAAAAATAAGAAAGAAGTCTATTACAAAAGAAACCACACTAATGACTACTGAAAGAAAACAAAAAACCTACTCACATTTAACCAGGCATTTTTACTTATGTAATTTTTTATTGCTAATTTAAAATTTGCTTCTAACTTTACTATTTCACTTTCAAAATTTATACTATAAAAACACACTATATGTTTATATCTCATTTTAAATTCTGAACTATTACTAACTTGGACCTTTGATACTGCGGCTTTCACGACTATTACCATCCACTCAGTTCTTTACTCATAAAATAGAACAGCTTTTCTCAATAGAAAAGTCAAACTTTACCAGTTTTTCCCAACTTCACTCCCCAGACCGGAGATACACACCTTACACAGTTCTGTGAGGTTTGGTGTACCCAACCGAAAAAGTCACAATATCAAAATAAAAGATACTGCTTTTTTTCCCTATGTTGCTAAATAATTGATAATTGCGATGAAAAAAAAAAATCTCACCATTAGGACGAAAACCAAGCATGCACTCAACAGACCAAAGCACTATACAGAAAATAGAAGACTGGATGAAATATACTGGTGCTGAACATCTCAGTTATCATAGGTGAATTAATATGTACATGTAAAAGAAAATCAGAAAATAAAAAAATTTATCTATTATAGAATATAATATCACATACTATAATTCATATGTGCTCCCATTTTTCTATATAGATATAGACCTCATTAAAGTCAAAGCAGAAGTTCTTTTGATTTCACTGGAAACATTCATGTTTATATGACAGTATTTCTGCACCTATATTACATGGCAGCCATTCTTAAAACCTACTTTTATAAAACTCTAGAGTAAGCATACGTCTCCATTTCCACTTTGTCTCATTTACAGCAACATTATTAAAACCACTTTTTCTGATTATTTACCTACCTTTAAAATGTAAGGATATCTACAACAACTTACCTGAAATTATACATGGTGTAAGTGTTTTGGTTTTTTTTCCCTCCCTCAATAGGACAGTTTCAAAATTACAACTGTGAATTTTCTTCGCTGAATGTTAACTACACACTTAGCAGCCTAGCCAAGTCATCATAGGTTCATGCTTTTTTTGCCAATTTTAAAGATCATGTCAGAGCTTTAACATCCCATAATTACAGATATTTTCCTTGATTGTGGGTAGGAAGTTAGATTTAAATTATAAGTCTATCTTCCTTTTTCATTCTGCACACATACACATAGTGATAACATGTATGCAAGTAGGTTTTTGTTGTTTGGGTTTTTTTTTTTTTAACCAATTCAATGCAATAAACTTTGCACCGTCCATATAAAGTTAAGAAAACCTCTTCCTTGAATCTGAGACTAACAGAAAATCCAACATAGAATTCCCACTGAAAGATGGGGCTTTAGACCCACAATTTCCCACAGAGGTTATATGTGCTGATGTAACAAAAAACAACTTTCAAAAAATTCTTCTCATGTCAATAGTTGAGTACTTCTAAATGAAGACTTTCACATTTCCATATTTTAAAAGGATTTTAGCAGTCTTACAACTATTAGAAGTCTTCAAATTCAGACTTAAATATATACATAGAAAAAAACACAGGAAAAAAAAAATCTCTCTTATGGCAAGAAAGTAGTAATTTTAATTTTCCTATGAATTATAGAAATCAATGTACTTACTTCATTTCCAGAATTTCTTCAAGCTGTTTTCTTCGCTCTATTCTCAGGTTAGCCAGGTGTGCTTCTTTTTCAGCCAAAGACTGCTGTGTTGAGGCAAGACGGGCTTTGGTAGAATCTAATTCTTGTCTAGTCTTTTCCAGTGCATTCATCAGCTCTTCCACCTAAGAGACAGAACTTTTTAAACTCCATATTCTTTAAAATAAGAAAGTCTTAACTCTATATAAATATGGAAAAAAAAAACCACAAATGGAATTATTTTAACTAAATATCTGTTCAAATCTATTCCTATCTTAACTGTTTTAAACACTAACAAAAGTAGTCCTTAAATACCAAAAAATCTTATGCTTCCGTGTATCCATCAAGTAATAAGCAACATTTATACAAACAGAACTAACACACGATCACCAGAAACATATTTAACCTGGCCCACTGCCTCATACAGACACAATTTATAAATATTTTCTGCACCATGTATATTATTCAGCATGGTGGTAACTCATCATAATAGTAATTTCAGATGCAGATACATATTTTAATATAAGACCAGTCATGACAATCCATGTATTTTTCATTTTAAAAAATGCACACTCTTCTGTGCGGAACACATTGCCCAGGGAAGCCACAGACTCTCCAATTCTTGCGTATTTTCAGATCTTGACTGAATGAAGCCTGGAGAATCTGATCCAACTTCGAAGTTATCCCTGCTTTGAGCAGGGGTTTGGACTACTTTGCCTCTAGTGGTCCCTTCTAACCCAAATTATTGTATGATTCTGAACTTTAAATGTCTGTTACTGCTTTCATAACAACTGAGTGAGTTTTTTCATGACAACTGAGAATTTCTGAAATATGAAATGTAAGAAAGTGAGGGTGACCCCACTCCTTCTTTAGCACTGGCAAATGTCAACTGGATGTAGGATAAATTTCTTATTGCAGAAATTCAGAAAATCTTCATCTTTTCAGAAAATGAAAGGCAGAAGTAAAAAAGTGTATGACATGGTCCATCACATTATTTAAAGAACACACTAAAGAATGAAGACTACATATACCACCTGTCTGGCAGCAGGAAATTTACTTAAGGGGTAAATCATTATATTCTCAGAACCCAGAGGACCATGAATAGTAACCAGGACACCAGTACGACTTCTCCCTATTCAATTGTTAATTTACATTAAGAGCTGCAAGTAAACAGCTTTAATTCGGTTTTATGAGATATAATGATTTAAATAATGAATATGCTATTTCCTCTATCTGTTTTCTCACCTCCTTTGTCTAAATACTAATATTTTATAAATTGGTAACCACTTCCAGAAGAACACCTAACTAAAATGAAATGGGAGAGAGGACATATTCCAGTTGTTCACATCATGCAAGCCATTGAAAAGTGTTCACTTTTGCTGGTGTATTGAAAAGTCTGATAATATTCCACTGTGGTCATATAATCAGTGTGGCTACAGAGAAAATAAGATGTTTTCTCCCAAGTTCATGCTTAATTGTTGTTATCTAAATCCTACTAGTATGCGATCAATGTTTATAAGCCACATATTTTTGTTTCAATTTGAACACACATTGCCTCCTATATAATGGGTTCAATAAAGCAAAATTAATAATACAGTCCTCCAAGTTATAATGAGGACTCACACCCTGTTTGAGAATGATGCACTAGTTAGTTACCCCTTCTACACCAGCTGCATCTGCATCTTCATAAAACACCATAACAAGATCAATGGAATACTGATACCCTTCAGCGTGCAAAAAGTTATATTTCATGAACGCAGAATCAGAATTACCAATAGCAGAGAAACTACTGATTTTCAACTTCCCACTCAGAAAGTAAACCCAGTGTAATACTGATATAAACAAAATAGGAAGAAGTGCAAATTCTGCAGTAGAGTCTGTGCAGGTGCAAGGTGCCACTAATGTAAACTGTGAAGAATAATGAAGGATTTAGATATCTTTGTAAAATAACTATCTAGTGAACTCTTACAGTAGAAACAGTGAAGAGAAAATATACGTGAGGGAAATTAAAAAAACAAACAAACAAACAAAAAAACAACTAAAAGCTGGATTTGCACTTTAATCCCGGGGCGGGGGGGGGTGGGGGAATGATAATAATAAAAATAATTTTAAAAAAACAAACACCAAAACCACAACAAACAGGAGACAGACAGATCACATTTCTTTAAAAATATACTCTCCACAAGTACAAGCCTCAACTACTAAAACATAATATGATATTTCTACCTGCTTTCTTGGGTTATTTCTTAGGCTCATGCTTGTGGTTTTTAAAAACTGCATATAGTTTCTGCTGAGCCTCCAATCTGTTAGTTAATTCCAGGCAACACACATTAATGGAAACAGTAGTAAGGACTCCAGACTGCAAAGTCATTCATTCATAGAGACTCTTGCTCTGAGACAGTATCTTTAAACACCAAGCACTCCAAACTTGCAGATTTGTTTGGCAGATGAGAACATAAAAAGGCAGAATAGCAGATACTTTTGTATCACTGCACTCCTTGTTCCTACAGTTCCAGCTCACTTTAGTATCCAACCTGTTGACTGACTGAATGCTCATCTAAGTTCTGATATATCACATCAGTTACATTTTAGAACATTTAAGGGAATTAAAGACCTGTGGAAAACAAAACTGTGGATTTGTTAATGTATATTAATAACATACTCTTCTATTACCAGACAAAAGAGATCAAAGTTTAAAAGAAAGGGAAAAAACCTTTAAAAATTCAAATATGAAAACTTTTTCAAACCACAAATCGTTAACACATGTAGACTTGAAAGTTATACTTTCATTTACACTTTCAACACAATATTTGCCAGCTAGTTCTTCCTTTGCTTTTTGAATAAGAACCCAAGTTCAGAGTTGTATGTTTTCCTAGTTAACTGTCTCACCACCAGCAGAATTCAACTGTCAGGCAAGTGCAGAAGAAACTGATTTTTTTTTTTTTTTTTTTCAAATCAAATACCATCAAATGTATAATGTGTGAATTCTGAAGTTGCACACACAATCATCTCAGTGTGTTTATTATCTGTGGCAGATATGTTACAATGGAAAATTAAACACTGAAGGCAGTATTATCTAAATATAAAAGTCGGGGGGGGGGGGAGAAAGTATTGTTAAACATAAACCAAATTCTTCATGTAAGAACACATTCTCTTCTTTATTAAAATTAAAATGATAGCTGAAAAAATTCAAGGTTAAAATTTTAAGTTAATGTTGATTTACTACCTCTTAGTCCTACTGTAAGAAACTGAAATAAATCTAGTCCTACTAGTGAAAAATTTCAGCTTTCTGACCTAAGGCAAATACTTCTTTTGCTGCATTTAGGGGCACTTCATCTAGAGAATAATGTGCGTCCAGGAGTCCTTTCCTCTCCAAAGCACCGGTATGGTACTGCCATCCAGTTTCTTTTTAGTTTTTCCACTCTCTGGATATTGAGCAGAGTCCCCTGTTGAAGCATCACTTCAATAATGACCAAGTAACACACTGACAAACTTTTCTTCTCATTGTACAAAGGATCAAGATAACGTTTGTATTCACGACCACATTTGTTACCTGTAGTATCTCATCCAGCCATTTCCCCCGGCAAACTGAAGCACCTATTCTACCTCAATTATCATGTATGCATCCTTAAGACCTTTATTTACACAAAAGTACAGAAAAGTCTCTCAAAGCACTCATTGTTGGTCCCTAACATGTTCCAACAGTCTGGCCACGCCTCCCACACCCGCATGCGCTGAGGCCAGGCCGGCCTGTCACTGCACACATAGCACCAACGTTCTCTTGGGGCCGCCCCTCTTGCGTGGAGGCCAGAAAGCCTGCGTGTGGTTTTTCCCCTCTGTATCTCTTAGTCTAACTACTTCTGATTGCAAACTTTGCCATTCTAGATACCAGCTGAAGAATCAGTAAGAATTCGTGTTTTGAAAGAGTTTACTGTGAGAACCTCATTGAATACAAAGCTCCTTGCTCTAAGTACTCTATGACCTGAATACATTAACTAGGTTTTCTTCCCCTTTGAAAGACAATGGCCTCATTTTATCCTTTTGCATTTTCCAATAAAAGCCATTCTTTTTTCATATTTGCAGAAAGCCTAACTGACCTCAGCACTTCAAGTATTTTATTAAAATCAGCAGTAGAATTAAGTTTACATTTCGAATGGCATAAAACCAGCAAACTAAACTATAATTCTTTCTTAGTCTGAGTCTATTATAAATGAACACTTTCTACTTCTTCTATAGCTTCACATTTTCAAGTCCCGCCAGCAGTGTTTCACACCAAGAAAAGAAAAAGAAGTGAATGTGGCTGAAGTTTACATCTGCGCTACCAGAATCTGCAAATTAAAGAAGGCTAAAGTTCGAATGAATGACAGTTTATTAAAAATGCCCTGGAGCATTCTTAATTCCAGATTGGATTCGGCTCAGCACAACTCATGCTAACATTACACTGTTCCCCTTTGTGGTAATAAGGAGGCGGAGGGACAATTGCATGTTTTCTCAGTTCAAGTATAATATATTTCTGCAGGATGACAAAGAGCTGGCCACTTTCCAGCAATCAAGGTTAGTATTATTAGCATTACTATCTTTAAAGGGTTAGCACTTCATTTGAGCAAAGATATCAGTGATAAATACAAGAGTTTGGGATTTGCTTAATTTTTCAAGTATCAGCAGCTAAACAAAAACTCCACACCTACTGTAATTTTAATCCTAATCTTGTGTTAGTATGTACAGATCATTTATGAATTTTACACAGTAAAATAAAATAAATAAATTCTATTTACTTATATATTCTTCACTTTTCTTTAATACAACAATATTAACCATTATAGATAATTCAAAAAAAAAAAAAGAACCAAAAAGGTTTAACAAACTATTACATTCATCCAGTACAGGTTTGTGAGCTGCATTTTTATAAGACGTCAATCAGTATAAAAATCCAGTCAGTTGTTTTCAAAGGTGCTTTCTTTTTGTCCATTTGTTATAAGGAAACACCTTTTTTTTTTTTTTTTTTTTGCGAAGTTGCATACTATATAAATTTCGGTTACCTCCAGTTCTGTGAAGATTAATTTAATAAAATCTACATTTGGGGGTTTTCCCCATGACTAAGCATGAGATTGTGAAAAGGAAAGATTGTATTCCTTAAGTCTTCTATGTGTGGCTTTCCTGCAAATTTATTCTGTCATGGGACGAAAACGACATAGATAACACCTTCATAGAGATGAGGGGAAAAAAGAGATAAAAACCTGGATTTGTACACACAAATATCCTCTTACCGGCTCTTCTGACTCACAGGCTGGAGACTTCAGCTCTTCGCACGAATGGATTGCCTATGTTTTGCATAGTGAAGGATAAGCACCAGGCATCCCAGGATCCTGCACCAGCGGCTGCTGGCCAGCCAGCCTATCTCATGACTAATTCAGTTACACACCTACAGGAGGTCTAACATAAGTCAAGTGGACCTACTGCTCTTAAAATTGCCAACACTGTCCTGCAATATGGTTTGTATGTACCTTGTTTCTTTCTGTTTCTAATGGGAATTTCTCCAGTGTTCAAATGCCTAAACAGCTTCATTACAAAGGGGTTTTTCAGAAAAGCAAACAGACATAGAAAAGTGTCATACTGAGCTTTTCAAGACATGGAAATAAACTCTTTATCATCCTCCCCTCCTCTCTCTTCTTATCCCATTTGTCATCCATAGCCAAACTCCTCACCTCTGACTTCTTCCATCAGAGCTTTTAAACCCAGGAAACAGGTCTAACGAAATCAGTATAATTATGGATGCTGATGCTCCTGCTCCTTTTGAAACAAAGAAATTAGATACATGTTGCCTCTCACAATTTTGGATATTGTCAGAGAAGAAAGAAGTAACCACACTCTAGAATGTATATAAGCTTTAAAATGAACAGCCTAAGTGAAGAATTTGACAGAAAATTACATAGAACATTTATAAAATCAAGGATAATAGTTCATTTTCAACTTGGGGTCATTTAAAAAAAAAAAAAAAACACAAAATAATACTAGGCAAGTGGGGCCTAATACTATCAGCAGCAATGCAGTGGTAGCATAACACAAATTACCAGAAGCACTGAAATAGCATTCCCCATGAAACAGCTTGCCATCTCCACATGAACACAACAGCACAATTATCAAATGGGATGCCATACTGCAGAATTTGAATTCAGAAACCTTACTGAGATTACTTTATTACATAAAGTAGGATTTAAAATATTTTAATTCTCTTGCTAAGTGCTATGTTAATAATACAAGAGGTTTAGTGTTCAGATAAAGAGGAGAGACAGTATAGATACAGCACATATTTCCCATCTAGACTTGTAGGGACCAGAGTCAGGGAGAGAAGCTACTTCAGTTTCCCTAGTATTTCCTTGCTGGCTGTCCCATGGTGGCTACCAGTCGCATTAATTTATATTAGCATGGTGTTATGACAGAGACATATGTCCATGTCTACATAAAAATATTCTAAAATTTAGCAGATTCCCATAGATTAAAAGAAATAAATATCCTAAGTGGATTGATTAATAATGTAGCCATCTTTATTAATTTAAGATTTTGCAAGACAGTTCTAGAAACTGTATTAAAATGATGAACTTTCTTGATAGTGGCAGTTAGAACATTGATCATTTTCTATTCTAAGCCTCAGTAATCCAATAAAATATAGGATCCAACAATATAATTCTCTGATCTGGTCTTCCAATTACTATAGTGATTTCACCTATAACTGAAAAAACAATTAAATAATTTTGGAAAATATTAGTAGTAATCAGTTTAAAAAGCCAAACCAAATCAACAATCAAAAGCAACACTAACAAAATTTATATATATATATATAGTTTCAATTAAATCGAACAAAAATTATGGTATAAATAATATGAACCTCTGTGCTCTAGGGTTATGTCTCTACACAGACGAAAACAAAAACTACTCTCAAGTGCAAACAAAAATGATGTTTCCACTGGAGTCCCAGGAATACTGTCATCTATTTAAACACTTCATCTTGTGAAACACAACTGGCCTCCAGTTACAGTATTCTCAATTAGTTTCAACTAGAAAACACTGTGTGACAACAGGGTGTCAAAATGTGAATGTGACCTCCTGCAAAACCAAAAAGGATGGGCAAAACAGCAGAATAGCCCTTGCAGATGCAGCTGGAATGTTTTACCTCAAATAAAAGCTCTTTCATTAGCAGCAAAATGTAGTTATATGATGGAGTAATTAATATCACATTCTGATTTTGCAACGCAATATAAGATAGGAAAAAAACCAACAAGATGGACCAGCATTCACAGTGTTGCAAGAATCAGTCAACAAATGTTCTTTGTCCAAGGTAAACTTCATGCTGACAAGGCCTAACTCACTGTCAGTCTCATTCAACTCTAGAAGTCACCCAGACATGCATTGTAATGGAAACAAGACCAAGCACCCGAGCAACTGTGCAATTCCACTTTTTTCAAAATAAGTAGCATCTTTTTAATTTTTCATTTAGTTTGAAAATTATTTCATTGATATATCTTATTAGTATTCTCATTGACCTTCATTTCAGCAACATTCTGATTGTTTTAAATGGCTGGTGGCCTCAGTACTGCTCTAACTTAGACTCGTTTGATGCTTTGATATTTACAAAATCTACTTTGATAATTACAAAATTACCATTAAAGGTACTTTAAAATTGTTCAAATGAAAGCAGACTTAGATATACTATATTGATCAATTACAGAGCTCAACCTAAGGTTTTAAGAAGCATTAAAAAAAAAGTGATTGAATTAGCTATCGAATATACGTTGATTTCAGTAGGACACTCAATTGTCCTACAGGATGTTGTATCTGGAAGAGAACTCTTACAGACTGAAAACAATTACACTGTGTGATTTCAGTGTTGAGTCTCTTTAGATAAACCATGCAAGTAGAGCAGTGCAACTCTTTAGCTGGTGTTAAAGTACAGCGCTGTCAGATTGGCCTCTCTGGTTAATGTCAATAGCACTGCGTATAAAAGGTGACTAAAGTGTGTACAAATGTTGATCTTTGGAGAAGGCATGCCTAGAATCATACACACATCTACTATTTCATCCACCAGGTCAACTTCAGGGACAGAGGGCAAATCGGGAGTTTTCTTGCCAAAAGCTGATTCCTAGCTCACTTGTTACGTTACACTGCACAAAGCTACTTCCCCACTGCTTTTAATCCATAATCCAAATATATTATTAAAGTTAGAAATGCTTCTACCTTAGAATATTTCCAAAGGCAGCAGAGATTCACATGGTATGTGTAAAGTCTTACTGCAAACAGGTAGTTTATGTATATAAGAGTTTCTCCACACACTACAATGTGCTTACATGTTGTGAAATCACAGTATTTAAAGTGAAAATGTTATTCCATTAAAATACTTGTATAGTTTTAAGTCAGAAATCTCAGAAAAGGCCATTTCCTCTCTAGTTTTGATACAAGCTAAATAATCTTAATAAGTAGCAAGATAAATAAAGATTCATGCAACTGGTAACAATGTATAGCTTCTGCACCAAAGAAATCTAATATAATCTTTAGAAGTGTGACTTTTAACATACTGTTCATGGGAGTACTGAATGCCCAAGGAAACTGTATCTCCAGTCTTCTCTTGATGCACATAATCTTCCCCCATTTACTTAATTCTATGGCATTTTTACTATAAAATTATTTCTGCAATATTTTATTGACTTGGCACACCTACAAAAGTCACAGTGGCATGGACGTGCTACATGCTCAAAAATTAAAATTAATTCCTATTGTATCTAATACAGTAACAGCTACACAAATAACCATAAGAAAAGTCAAGGTATGTCTATACATTAAAGAGCCAAGTTCTAGCTCTGGCACAATCATTTGCAGATCACTCTTATCAAGAAAAATTTTCATACTTGGTATAGCAATTGGTAGTTACATCCTTACTCAAATTTATCCAGAGCCATGGGTGAAGTACAGGAGAACACATGGACCAGGACTACAAACAGTTGATTGTTTCAGACATGGTACGAACATAAGCAACACGAATGTATCAATATGGGCTTTGTCTTTATAGGTCAATAAGACATACTTAAGCCTTAAAAAAAAAAAAAAAAAAGGTTATATATATTGTGTAATTTCTGGTACTTTTCTGGGCAATAATGTTCCTTAGAAATAAATCTTTCTTACAAAAAAAAAACCAAAACAAAACACCACCTGCTTTGGAGGGTTACTTCAGGAAGAGACCAGTCATAGGAACAGAATTGAAGTGCTTATGAGTCTGTCCAGGATAGGATAGCCCATAAGACAGTCAGGGGAGGCCGGTGGGGGACAACAAAATGTCTGGCAACTGGCCTCCATTATTAACACATGATAAGCTAGGAATGATCACATGATGAAGCAAAAATATCGACCCCAAATTTGTCAGCAGGAATTCCTCCATGAAGGCAGTGCACAATCAGCATGTCAAATTTTCAGAGCGTTAAAGAGAAATCTTGCTCAAATAGCAGCTCCCTGTTCATGAAACTGTCCCCACACCTACTATACAGTAATAAGCTTATTGAGTAAATCAGTCACAGAGCACAGTGCCTCCCCTCAATCAACACACTAGAGAGAAATTCCCAGTGGGAGGAAGAAGCAGTGCTGGAGGAGCAGTATGCTGAACTGAACTCAACAGTCTCAGGAAATACTACTTGTGCAAAAAGGGAGCCAGATGTGAGGATGGTTGCACAGCCTGTTGCCTCTGAGAGCAGGGCAGCCGGCACTTAGCAAAAGCTGAGAAGGCAGTCACAGAGCCCATAGATGCCTCCACAATGCTGCAGGCTCACTAGCTCAGGAGGAAACTATGCAGCAACTGAACATATCCTTACACAGTTGCACACAGAGCAAGCAATGCTATAGAGCAAAGTTGCAAAAAGACAGAACGTGCAGAATTATACACACACAGATATGCAAGAAAAGCAACTCTATAGGAACGGCTTGCTGTGATTACAGAGAGGGGAGAAGAAAATCAGGTGGGGCAATAGAACACTGACAAGGGTAGGAAGATAGCCTGAGAAATATCATCCTTCTGAAACCACAAAATTTTCATCAATCATTATCTGATGGAAGGAAGAGGAAGTAAAGAGACTTTATAATGGTTTTACTCCAGGTTAGCTCCTGAAAAATTCACCTCCATGTCTTTGTGAAATAGAGCAGCAGTTAACAATGAATAAAAACATTATTAGGAATAACAAAGATGCCAAATTACAGAACTTGCTCTTTTCCAAGCAACAAAATCACATGGTCTGACTATCACTGAACCAAAACTGTTTAGCAAGGATGTCCAGAGGAAGAAAAAGAGCTGTCACTTAAACTATTGCCTCACCTACAAAGGAAACAAAGGTTTCAATTCTGTCACATCAGTTTGTGAGAGTTTGGCCCAAGTATAAAAATGCAAATACTGTAACTCGAAGTTCAAGCACCTAGATTTTTTGTTCATCTCCCCTCATGCAGTTAATGATACACCAGCCAAATATGCATTTGGCAATGCATTTCTACTGAGTGACAGATGTTTCTTCACTAGACTGAAAAAGGGGAGGAGGAGAAGATTATAATATTTATACCCCCTATTCATCTTATCACTACACTATACCTCTATTGAGGTAATATTCTTATATTACCTCAACATCTACTAGATACAAGAAAATAATAGAAAAAGGCAATAGAAAGTGGTGCTTAGCTCTCTCTTCCATGAATTCTGTTGCTTCTTCCCTCTTGTAACTGTCCCCAAGTATTTCCCCACTACAATCCTCTGCATTCAATTTTCTATGTCCATTTCTAGTATCTTTTGGTTTCTGATGGAATAAATATCATAGAGCTGGCTCTTTAGCAAGCTCCCAGAATTTCCTGAACCAACTGTCCCTCTTCCACTTCATCTTCCCAACCTGCTGGTCTAGGTCATATTGGAACATTTCTCCATATTATTCTTGGAGTGCTTTAGTTCCAAATTCTGCTCAGCAGTCACTTAACTCAATGTCTTTGCCTTTTTAAGTAAGCAGTTATGTACTATGAATTAAGTAGGCAGTTTTTTAAGGCAGAATAGCATTTCCATCTATTTCAAGGTCTTTGATAACAGAAATATGACTAATGCTTAAATTATGTACTGTTTCAGACGGGCTACTCAGTCTCCCAAATTAGCTCCAGTACATGACACAGTAAATGAAATTTGTTAAGCATCTGTATTATAAGCAAAATCCTTAACATCGTATTGATGTGTTTTAAGAGATCTCACCTCCAAAATGTTCAAGCAAAGAAAAACATTCTTTCATCCACAGCCTAATGAAAGTAGTAATACCAATATAACTGTGTGCTCACAACATACAATGTCATAATTCGAAAACTGCCTACAATGGCTGAAATTATGATTCCTGTGTTAAGCACACAGAACTCTAAGAAGCAGGTCATATATTTAATTATTTTATTCTTCATATTTCTAGTCAGATACAAATATTTTCTGAAATGTTTGGGAACGAGGATAGTCTAAATATAATATACTTCTAGTGGAAATAATATTTGCTCCATTTAGACCTCAGGCACTGCTGATGGCAGAACAAGATTGGAATGTGCAGATAATTATCTTTGAGGCTAGTCAACAGCTAGAAGTCCCTCATAGTATCACCTTTAAGATCAAGCCAAGACATTCCAGTCTGAATCAAGGTTTATTTATTAAAGGATTTAGCACTTTTAGATCCAATATTGCCTGGAAGACCACCAATTTCCATTCTGAAATATCTAATTTCTTCAGTTTCTTGGTGCATACATAAGACCTTCAAAATCACTTCAGTAAGCACACACATATGCACATAAATGACATCCAAATTCCTTCCTCTCTCTGTGATGAATTCCACAGGAAACACCTCTACAAAGCAAAATCTCCACAGAGACTGTAGGAGATTTCAATAATTCTCATTCATTTGGGCAACACAGTTTAGAAAATTGCAGGCATTTTTTATTGAAAGTTGGATTTTTCTTGATCTTGATTGGTATAAGGGATACTGAGAAAAATAGTGTTTCAAGGCTAGTAAAAAAGAAAACTAAATAAAATTAAATCATTGGTATACGAAATCATCATATCTCTCCATCTTCCTTGGTCTAAAAATGACAAAAGACACAAAATTAGACAACAGTGGTAAGCAAATACATGAGATGTCATTTGAGTATTTTCTTATCCAGGAAGAGAGCTGGGCACTTACGGGTTTACTTTTTTTTCCTTTTAAGAAAAATTGTTTACAATGAATAAATAAAATTATTATTCAAAATTAGAGCTCAACAATTCTTTTGTTGTAAGTTGGCTTTTTCAGTCTGGGGTCTCTTTTGTGCTGGTGCCACTTATCTAAAATCTACTATTAATGACAAGATCAAAAGTAATGGCTTATAATACAACATCTGTTCAGTAAATTAATGTGATAGTGTAATATATCTGTCCTATAAATGAAGAAATAAAAAATATAGCCTTTCTACAGAGAACGGATTTGGTCAACAAAAAACCTAAATACTCACAGTATGATTCTTGTTATCCAAACTTCCCTGCTGTACATGTCTTCTTATCTGACAGTGACTCCTCACGATGCAAACTCCGAGTCACCCAGGCAAATTTCACATCACACACATTGTTTGAGTAACTAGTATCCTACAGTATTGCATTATGAATATAGTTTAATCTGAGATGTATCTCACCGTACTTCATGTCGTGTTATACAACATTGCACCTCAAGAGGAGGGAAAACTGGAAGTACAAAAGAGTAACCCTCATTGCTATGAATGCACAGTAACATACGATAATAAAAACAATAACTGTTAATTTACTATGCTGTTGTAATACTACAAAAGCACCAAGTATTTTATATTCAAAATACCCAAAATAGTGGCAACTAATGTTTAAAGAAGTTTTTTTAAAAAAAAAAAAAGTGAAAAGAGCATCTACTTTTCCAAGATACTATCTGTAGTATCTGTCTCTCCTTTACTTTAGTTACATTGAGTTAGTAGTTAAGCTGCCAAAAAGGGGCCCAGAAGACAAAAGATTTCCCAAACCAAATAACATAAGTTTCCTGGACAAAGGAACGAAGATTCAAGCTCTTTATCTTAAAGGACTGCAACCTTCCTCCCTGCTCCCTACCTTCTTCGAACAGTGTTTCAAATAGAAAAAAGAAAAGCCAATTATATCCTCTGTCAGGAGGATCTATTCTGCTCCCACGTACTGCCCTTGGCTTCAGCAGGGTAGAAGCAGTATGGTTAACACAGATAGCAATCCACTACTATTTTTACTCAGTTGCATTTATGAACTAAAACCATTTTAATATTCCCAGCACATGCTTATGGTTAAAAGCCCACATGGTCCCATATACACTGTAATATCTAAAATAAGAGTCTTGAAAAAACAAAGAACTGAACCAAAGCTAAGAGCATTGCTGTCTTTACCAGAGAAGTCAACTCAGAAATAAACACAACTGTTCATGAGAAAGATATTAGAAGCAGTAAATTTTCTAGTGATGAGTGGTTTTAGGTGTATAATTTATGTGAGCAAACACTCACTGGTGGTACGACCAGAAACACAGATATCATGGAATGAAAAGGATCAAAAACAGGGGAAAGTAGATGTGGATATATGCTCTACTAGGCTGACAATTAAAACTAGCAAACTTATATGAAAGACTAGATTGTGATATTTTCACAAAAGCAAAAACAAAAACAAATGTTGTTGACTCAAGAATGAACGTTGGCAGGAAGCTGCCGTTAGGTCTTCTATAGTTTACACTATATTTTTTCCCTCCAGACGCTGCCAGTGGGAGGTTTTACAGGATAATAATATACTGAGAAACTTATGACAAGCATGTCCAAACAAAGTAAAACATATTTTTCACAAAACAGTAAACTCTGATAGCTTTAAATATATGGAGCCAGAGGTAGTCTGAAGACTAGTTATAGCAGAATTGTTAACTTGTAAAACCTGTTTAAGGTATTTAAGTATTCTTGACTTTTTTCCAGAAAATATTGTTATAGCAGGAAGTTACTTCTAAAAAAAGTTGAAATAGGAAAGGCATTATTCATACAAAAATGCTGAATAGTAATATGTTTAACAGCTTCATGACAGCAAAAATAGACAAATATCATAACTGTCATCATTAAAACTATCTGGCATAGTAAACAGAATTTTAAAGAAATGAGTAGGCGTAAAACATGAATAGTTTTTTATTCCTAGTAGCTGTCTTTTCTAAGTCATACTTAGAGTTTGTTAGCAAAATAGTACATGAGCGTGTACCTAAGTTTCAGTACATTTAAACGCATTGTGTAAACAGAGATCATGACAGTCACCCGCGCAGTCACTTCTGTAACTTTTATTGTCCAACCACATGACTAATTCCTGAAGTACCAAAACCCTCTAAGAATACAAAAAAACCCTATTCACATACTAAAACAAGTTTATCTGAGCCCACGTAGAATAAAAAGATTGCTGAAGAACCAAAAAAGTTAAAAATTATATGGAGTGAAAGATAACATTTTAAATTATTGGCAAAAGAAGTTTTTCTAATCCTTTTATTCCTGTTAAAACACAATCTTGACTCAAGAAAAATTTAGCATCCAAGTTAGACAAAAAGGTCAAATCAATATCTTATGATTCTCCTGACACTTTCAGATAGAGAAGATGAAGTATGCAACATTTCTCTGGAGATACAAATCAGTCCCAAATCTATGCCGCAGATTGAGTAGTACCCACCACCTGAGCACTGGTGTGTGACAAGTGATGAGTCTGCACATTATAATGATTTTCCTTCTTTTCTCCTCATGTAATTACTAATTCTTTAATTCTAGTAATCCCTAAGAGGGGATTAAACTGGGAATAGGAACCAAGATATGGCTTTCCCAATTTAGAGGTGCAACTGAATTCTCAGCAGCATCTTGGGAGGACAAAGATAATTCTCTAGCATATTTACATGGCACATCTAGTCACAAGAAGGAATTTAATTGTTTGTTCATCTTCTTCCGTGATCCCAACTAAGGCAATAATGAACAGGTTCAGCCTTACCCAGATGCAACAGATCCACTCTGTCTTCCACCTGCTGCATAATTGATCTCAGAAATAAAAAAGGCTAACAAGCAGCTAGGATATGGGATAGACTAATAATCGTGTGAATATGACAGCTGGAGAAGAATAGTAGGATCAGAGATTATCTGAGCAAATTAACTATATTTTTCAGCTATTCCTTTCACACATAGTCCTAACTGTACTGATGGCATAACACTTGCATTCCATGTGTATAATTCAGAGTTTAGTCTGTAAATTCTCTAAAGTCATTTTTCTGTTGTTACTGAAGTAATTCTTTGCATACATATTGACTAATCTATGGTTTCATACATCAAGTAGACTATTTTTCATATACAGACTTAAATCTGGCTTTAAAAACTGTACAATGAATTGTAAAAACAGTTTAAAGTTATGATTGGCTGATAAAGTGAAACTCTACTCCATTTCACTTGGATTAGTGTGCAGCTGCAAGATATAAATTCTGTGTGAGAAACAGCACATTTTTTTATGCTCTTTGAATTATCATATTTTTGCAAAATGAAAGACAACTGGTTTCATATGCAGGTAAGAAATATTGGCACAAGGAATGTTATTTGATTTTAACTGAGTCATGTTGCCAGAATGCATGAAACAGCTGCATGAGCTGAGTATCTGCCTGAGGCTACAACTATATTTCCCCCATCCTTTACCACCTGTCTGTGCTAAAGTTACTGGATGCTGGTAGAAATCAAACCCCACCGGCATCTTTAACTATCATAATTAAGAAATGCAGTCTCTACTACCCTATTGACTTCTAACGTCCAAGTGTTTTGTACTAGATGAGACAGTGTTAGCCCTTTCACTTCCAAACTTTTAAAAGAATGTCATAAATAACCCACATACAAACAAAATTACTAAAACTATAGTGAAAGTGAGGCTTAAGTCTATTAAGATTACTCTAACACATCTGTAAATTTATTAAATGATTATGCCAAGACCACCAAAAGGCTGATACACTTTTATATCACTCTTCACCTAATGGTAGCACGGATCAAATAGCTAGTACAACTACCACTAAGTGGTGGAAAGGAAAAATCTCACTGTTAGTGGAAGGAAAAAAACAACAGGTAACAGAATACTGGGATGTTTTAATGTTAGCTAGATGTACTGAATTTTGTCCTAGGAATAAAAACGGCTGATAAAATCTCAGTGCTGTTGAAAAAAAGTGGTTTTGAAACCTGTTGGGGAACAATTGTGATATCAAAAAAACAGGGAACGCCAAATATAATTTTGATCTTAGTCGAAATAAGGAAGACGGGCGAACTACAGATAAGTCAGTTATGTCAAATGAATCAAATTTTTCATATGACAGTAAGTGGCTTTGTTGAAGGACAAGATTAGCAGTTATATTTGGTAACAAATCTCAAGGTATTCACATAAGTAAGCTAAAGAAAAATACAATCCAAATGAAAGTAACAACATGGGTGCCAAATTGGCTGGGGAACTGTAGTGAGCTACCAACAGTTCACCGTTAAACTGGAATGTTTAAAAAATGGGATTTTGCAGGGCCATATGATATTCAAATCTTTTGTTGATAACCCCAAATACTAAGACTATAAATTTGCAGATGGCATCAGTATGGAAAACAAAAACGTAACTTTAAGACAGCTTGCCAAACCTGAGAACCGTTCTGGGAAAAAAGATTGATATGTAATGGGAAGAAAAGCAAGGTCATACACTTCAGCAGAATTAATCAACTCCACAAATTCAGGAAGAGAAACAACTGGTTAAGAAGCTGTCTTTTTCTACTAAAGAAAAGGATCAAGACATTAAGGTGACAAGTCAACAGTGTCATGTTGTTGCAAAAAACACACTATAAAAGATGTATATATAGTAGTAATCCTTGTGTTTTCTTTGGCACTGGAAAGATCTCAGCAGGAGAACTGGATCCAATTTTATCCACTCAAAGATGTGAACAAACTGGAAAGACTACAAAGAAAAGCAACAAGGACAATAAGAAAACTAGAAAACATAACCTCTTCAGTAAGAATGAAAGAATTAGGGTCTACCAACTTCAAGAAGATCAAACTAAGGAACATGATATGCATTTTCAGGACATCACAAAGGAGGGAAAAAAAAAAATCACTATGTCCAATGTGGATAAGACAAGAAATAACTGCCTGAAATTACCAAAAAAGAGACTAAGTTAAGGTATTAGAGAAATCTTTTAACACCTGTGGACAATGAATCATGAATGAGGTTATTAACAAGTCACTAAGACCAAGTTAGACAAACTTCTCTCAGAAGTAACAGTAGTATTATTGATACTCACTTAGTACTACGGATGCACTACAAGATACCTTCACATCCCTTCCAGCCCTGTTTTCTATGATATTTTAATTTAAAACATACACAAAACCTGTTTATCTTATTTGCTAGCATAAAATGCACAAAAGAATATATAGACAAAACATTCTAGACCTGCCAAAACTCATTTGAAAAGAACCTACTCTCCCAGTTAAGACAGACAAACAAGTTAAAACTATCTGCAATGAGAAAAGGCAGACTTTCAAACAGGACTTTTCAGCTTGGAAAATGCACTACTGAAAAAGAAGCAAGAGACCATAAAAGCCATAGAGAAGGTGAACTAGGAACTATTGTTCACTATTTCTCACAGCTGAAGAATTATGGCCACCTAAGGACATTACCAAGCAACAGGCTTAAAAGTCACATAAAAGAAAAAACTCTTAACATGACATTTTAAGTTGCACAGCTCAAGGATCTGCGGTAATTCTCAGCCCCAAAATGTGTGCCAAAAAGTTTCAAACACTTTATTGATTATAAGTTCTATGGTTTCTAAACATGACAATATATATGCTATTTCCAGCTCAAAAGGTCCCTAAAGTCACCAACTGGTAGAACCCAAGAAAGTATACTGAGGAAAAAACACTCTGCCTATTCTTATTTTTTCATGCCCTAATTCTTGTATTATTCTACTTGAAGTTTTTTTCTGCTGACCAGGACAAAAAAATTAATTAAATGTATCTCTTATCTGATCCAGTGTGTCAGTTCTTATGTTGCAAAGGCTAACGCCTTTTAGTTGCACGAAAGGACAGGATTGATGTCGAGGTGATGATTCCTTCTTTGAAAACACTGCTCCCACCAACTCATTCTCAATTCATCAGGAAGGCATAATTGTTATAATAATACCCACAGAGGGTAGCTGTGATGCAGAATTACAGAACTAGTTCCCAAGCTGCAGGGACCAACCACAAAAACATGTTAATTAAAGCTACTGCTGTGCACGACTCGTAGTCTAATATTCATTCTGGGGAAATATCTAAAAACCACTCAGGTATGTCACACAGGCTACACTAATTCAGCCTCAGAGCGTTAGTAATGTAATCTGCAACCTTACACGGAACCAGATTTTCTTTAAAATTATCTCAGGGTGAAAAGTGCTTACACAAATGCAGAAAGATTCCTATCTGGGACAAAATTTTCACTCATTCTTCTGCAGAAAGTGAAGAAATCACTCTTGGCAAAATCACTACAATTCTTAATCGGCTAAGGTCTCCAAAAAGAGAGAAAGAAATATAAGTCAAATTCCTCTATGTCTCTATTTAAAATCAAGAAAGTCTATCAAATAGTTAATGATAGTAATTAGAATAAAAGTACTAAAAGCACTTCTCCATTTCACGAAAATAAAATAAATATTTAGGAAAGGACAAAATATATTATAAATTGAAAAGGACTTGCAAGTATTATAGAGAGTAAAATGGTTAATACTGAACAGCAAAAGGCATGACAGGAGCCGGAAGTTTGTGATCTCCGCACTAAACCAAAGAAGAATGACATGCCTTCTGCCCTTCAAGAAAACTTTACTTTTCAGTGGCCAACCGTGTCTATAAATCAAGTTGTTTATAGAAATGTGTATTATTTGCTTAAATACAGCTGTGAGTAGATAGATAAGAACCAACAGATTCTCTAGGTCCTCTGGTATACAGTAACATGGATAGAAGTGCCCTACTGTAAATCACAGCTGAATGTGTTATACTAATGCATGCACGTTTTTCCTTGACAGCACTGGAATTTAAAATGTATATATTCCATATCATTACATTCATAATTACTCACTGAAGTGTAATAATCACGTGAAAATCTCAGGAAACCATTTGTCTCCAAAGACACTGCACCACAGTTCAAGTGGTTCATGAAACAACGTCATTTGAGCTGCCATTTTGGATTCTTTTCTTGGAAAGTAAGACATCAGCTGGGTGGATTATGGGCCTTGATGTCTGGAGCTTATTCTGGGCTTTTACAAGCAATCAGTGACTTTCATCACAAAGTAGTTTTCCTGTTCAGGATATGCTGTTGTAGCATGGGGGTGGAGGGGAAACAGAGAAAATCATACAAATTATTCTCCAGGTACAAAACTTTATGGCTTTTGTTCAGATTTAAAAGTAAAAAAAAAAAAAAAAAAAATTAAAAAGCTTGATAAAAAAATAAATGTCTTTCACAGACTCTTACAAAGATTCGAGCATAATATTTTTAGCTTTTTCCTGCAGTCCTAGATATTCTAAAACAGTCTCGTACATATTTCTACAGTGTTTTAGAAAGCACAGAACTAACTGGTGGCACACAAAAGGATGTAAACCGGGGTCTCAAACTTATTCTATTAATCTTCTACCACCTATGTCCTAATTCAGAAATTGAGCCTATATACCTGTACAGCAGTTAAAGCACATCCTCCTTACTTATTACTCACGCATGCAACGATTCTAGAAGTTCTGAGACATAGTAGTATCATGTGCATCCGTTTTACCTTTGCAGCCCAAGAACTTATTCACCATGTATTCTAGTTCCTTTTCACATTTTCAGCTTTTGCCTGATAATTTCACTGCATTCACCCTGTATCAATTTTATGGTCCCACAGAAAGAAATGGTTCATCTTTTCAGTCTTGGGGCCATTCTGAGAACCATCGTTCCCCTAAATTTCATTAAAACATTAATTCTACCTTTCTCAAAGATTATGAAAAAATTCTCAACAATTCCATTAGTGCAGGTTCCACTCAAATGCTGTATTAAGTCTAGCATTTCTTCTAGAACTGTCAGTTAACTGCTGCTTGTTTTGGCACCAGATAATCTTTCCTGTAAACATGTTTTCTAGATATTAAAAAATACAAGTTTATTATTTTTTCTATTCTGCATAGTTGAAGGGTCAATGAAATCAGTGAGATGTCCTCTCATTTTAACAGGATCAGACTTAGCTTAGTTAAACTTCAAGTCCAAATTCATGCTTGCTAAGAGCAGGAGATACTTAGTTCTTCAGTTATACAAGTGTCCTTCTATGAGTTGAGGTTTTTTACTATTTTATACCTGCTTATCTTTCTTATCCTAAGACACATTTTGGCTGCAGGTGAAATGGGTTTCCAGACTGTGACTCTTGAGCCACATGTCTAGTGGACAGGTCAAATAAAGTTCCCATGATACGGTTTCATTACACAACTGATAACATTGTTTTGCAGTAGGGATACAGCTGGCTAATCTGAAACCCTGGCTGGGAAGAAAAGAAACAGCTAAAATTATGAGATTAATTTTTATGCTAGCTCCATGACTAAAGCAGATTCACCCACAGACCCCCTAGAGATAAAGTCATTTCCTATTTGGTAAACAAGACCAAGAGCCCATATTCTACCTCCCTACTTTTGATTTTCCAAAGTGTAAATCTTGTGGCTCCATCCACAAAATTTTTGGACCACAGGTTGTAAAAGTAAGGAATCCAGTAAACTCTGGTATATGGTCTCACCCACCCTATAGACAAATGCGTACCTTTATCTCCTTTCTAACATAATATTGTACTTTTAACTAATAAGTAGAGTGAGAAAAAGGATGGCTTACACCCAACATGCTTCATTCCCATCTCAAGTGATGAGATCAGTTCGTGATACATGAAGTGGAAATTTTGATTCCTGATGTTATTCCTGATTCTTCTGTTCAGTTGTTAACATTCTTCACTAAGTACACTGCACAGAATTAAGCCCGCTATCAAAAGCTACATATTTGTATTGGTGCCCTAGCTAGTCCTTTCAGAATAAAATAGACATTTTCATTCTTTACAGTAGGTATTTCTGCAAGTTAAAAAATAATTGTAAAAGCTTGTGTGTTGGTAGCTTGACATTTCATATAAACCCCACGTATTTCTAATATTCCTTATCTCTCCAGAAACTTTTATCCCGCTTCCCGCAAGCCTACAGTATTAAGTATCTGACTCTTTTCTGTACAGTTTTCAGGAAGTTGCTCCACTGATGAAGCATCTACTTAGTAGGCCAAACTGTCAGAAATATTGGTATAAAAGTGTAGAAGCCTTTCACATATTTATGAATCTACATAAACACTTCACATGTAGACCACTCTTTCTGCTGCCTGTCCCTGGAGAAGATGATGATGAGAAGGACATAAAATAAAGGTGGAATATAATTTTTTTCTCCATATTCTTCAGCTTCAGAGTGACATGTCTAGAAGAAAAACCTGTAGCATCTTCATGGAAAGACAGAACTATACATTTCACATGTAACAAGCACTACCGAGCCATCAAGCATTACCAAGCCATATCCCTACCGCTTACAAATTCCACACAGATCTTTTGCTGAAAAACTAATCTTCACTTAGAAAATCTAACAGAGAGACATCAAAGGAAACATACTTCCAGCTTTTTTATTCTTGAGTCATAGAAGAAACTTACTGGCACCTGCCTGCCCACCCCCAACCAAAAGAGGAGGGGAAGGGGAAAGTCTACACTAACTTACAGAGAGAGTTCAGGCACAGAGATGCATGTGGAATGAAAGAGTCTCTCTCCCTAATATGTTTGAGCTATTTATTGCCATGGGAAGGGGACACAATAATAAAGCTGCATTCCGGTGCACTCAGGATATACAGTACTCACTTTCAAAACAAGTATCAAAAGAGAAATAAGGATGGTTATGCAACAGAGTCACAAAATCTATCTTTTTTTTTTTCCTCCCTCCCTTCAATTTCTTACTTAAACTTCTCAAGGAGCTCTGTTTCCTAGCTCCTCCCTTGGTACCCACGTTCCTGTTGCTGTAGTTTATTGTGATTACTGCTTTTCCACTTTCTTTTTAATGAACTGAAGGTAAATGGTTGTATAACAATAGAGTTCAAAGACAAATTATGACCCCAATGCAAATTCACATTTCTTCAATAGCATAACTAACTTAAATATTGGGGTACGATTAAAAGAATTTTGTCATGTAAAAGTAAGTGAAGAAGAAGATACTAAATTTATAATTTTTAGATAAACATTTGACAGTTCTGCTAATGATACTAAGTTATTCCAGTCCACAAAGACAACTTAAAAAATAAAACTATCATGAAACTGCATATATAATTGCGACACTGTCAGGACCAGGACCACAACTATTCATTCCAGATAACATCTTCAAAATACATACAACAAAATTCTGGAAAACTAAGTTTTCAAAATGAACCTTAATCTCAGCTCTTTCGAGCTGTAATATTTGGCTAAGGTTACACGTGAAGTTTTCAGAACTCTATAATTCAAAAATTGGCTGAACTTCTGCAAACTTCACACATGCCCTTTTTTTTAAAAAAAAAAAAATGACAACCTGAGTGTAAGCAGGAAATTTTTTAGGCCAAAGGAAAGCTTAAAGCGTGATCAGTTTTGTAACCTTATAAATGGGGCCGCAACCATAACCCCTTAATAATGTGAAGAATAATATGTTTTTGATTTGACCATACAATGTAAGAAAAAATAATGGGAGAGAAATTTGATAGTCTTAACGTCCCAAATCCCATATGGTATGTTTATCATTTACCATATGTGTAGTGTCTGATGCGCATACAAAGACTACGGATTTGAGACGCTTTCTCAGATCGGCAGCTTGAACATATCGTATCCTGCAGTTTCATGAGCTCCAAATGAGATGCAGAACATGCATAATTTACTGTACAGGCATGGCTGTCTTCATGGAAAGAGGTATTTACATTACCAGAATTTAAGAGATACTTGTTAATAAGTGATAGAAAGAAGCTAAACTACATCCCTTTCTTGAACCGTTCAGTGTTTCAGATGTCTTAATTATGTCATTTCATATTCCAAAATACTCAAGGAATGCCAAGTAGCTAACATTATCACTTCCACCAAAGAGACAAAATAAAATATTTCCAAAATGGACATGGAGACACTTCACCATTTCAGATGGTATCTACAACCTTTTTGTTCAAATTCTGCTGTAAGACAAAAAATGAGTGACAAAACCTTTGAGTTTTCATTTTTCATCTCCTTATGCACACAGCAAAAGGACTTCTACTTGGTATAGACACTCCTGCCCATTAAGATTCAGAAATAGAAAAGCAGCTCTGGAAAAAAGTGTAAAGAAACAAAGAAAGGGGAAAACCATTATGATAATTAGAGTTGTGTGAAACTTGGCTGTTATGGTATGTACAGTTCATCCAAACCTTTTCGTTGGCTTTGGTTCATAACCCAAATGTTGCTTTGACTTCTGGGCTTAAAGGAAGCCAAAAACTTCAAGTGAAATGTTGCCAAATCCAACATATATTTGCAGGTTTAGGGTCAAAACCATGCAAACCCACAGAGTTCCTCCTACCATCATAAATCAGCCTGTTTGCCAAAATGTTCTTTTCAGTTTTTGCATAAGCTTTTTCACTAAACTCTTCCCTGTAATGTTTAAGCTTTTTGCCATCAGTACTGCATTTAGTAACATGATTACATAGCTTCATATCTTAATGGCTTTCTTATTCTATGACAGTTGTCATAATTTGTTGGGTTTTTTTAATTACTTTTATGGGTTCTTTTTTTAAATACCATCCAGTTTCCTATGAGTTTGCTGGGAGGCACAATCAAACATTCCTTGGTCTTGGAGTGGATGATGCTGAATTTCATTAAACTATTCACTCTCTTCTCCAGGCCTTTTGACAACACACCAAACAGTCACAACAGAGAATCTTATGGGACTTTTGAAAAATATCACGACTTGTGAACTCATGAGGAACGGCTTAGTTTAAGGAAAAGCACTTTGCCTCTTTACCAACATACTACGTTTAGCCATGTGCCCACTAATTCTACTTTTTTAAAAACAATTTTTCTTGATTTGTCCAATAACAGACGTCATACGTAGAGATAGTTCCCCAAACTTACCTGCAACCCTTTAAGAAACAGATGTCACATTAGCCACCTTCCAGTCCTCTGGTAAAAACCGAATTTTATACAAGTTTTATACAAGTTATACAATGCAGTTATAAATTCACATATTTAGTCTCTAATTTCCAAGAACTTTAGAATGAAAACTACTTGGTTCTAACAGCAACTTGGCCTGGCCACAAGCTCACCCTGCTTTGAACAAGAGGTTGAACATGATGGTCCCTTTGAGGTCCCTTTCAACCTAAGTTATCCTCTGATCCACTGATCCTATGGCATTGTTACTTTTGGTAATTGTTACATAATCTCTTCTACTGTCGTCTCACTCTGAGATAAATCTTCCAATACTTTGTCCATAAAAAGGAGTTCCAGAAGCAGAAACTACCCAAGCTCCTCTTCTGTGAACACAGGAGAAAGAAATTTCTTTCATTTCTTTGACCTCATGACCTTATTTTCTGAAAGCACTCTTTGTATGTCTTGATTATCTTTGGCTCTGTAGATTCTCTGGCAGGCTTCTGCCTTCTGACACATTGGAAAATTGTTTGAATGCATTTCATGACTTACTCCTTATTGTGCTTCATGCATTTGATGGTCTGCCTATGTGTGCTTACATTTTACGTGCCAGATTTTATGATTCTATTTTTCTCAACAGGACAAATTTCAGGTTTTTGAAAGATTTTTTTTTTTCCTTTTGATAGCTTCCTTTATCCTGCTGTTTAACTATGCTGGTTTCTGTTTGGTCTTCCTCAAGTAGCTTTTGATAGGTGGTATCCATTTCCTACGATCCAATATAATTTTCTTTAAATAGACTTCATGATGCCTGTAAAACATATGCTCCTTTGACTGTCCTTTCTAATTTCTTTATCAACTTCCTTATTTTTGTGCAGTTTCCATTTTATTTTATTTTTTTGAAACAGATACAGTGTATTCTTGGTTCTTGTCGTTCCAGCATGCATAGTGAACCCAGGTAAAACGTCAACTGCTACAGCATCACTCGCAGTCCCCAGCTGTTAAACCAGGTTTCAATTTCATTTTATTCAATCAGCATAGGCTAACATACAGTTTCTTTATTTGAAAATACTAAGCAACTACAGATAGTATAGTATCAACAGTTAACATCAGCAGTATTCACCACAGCTGTACCACATTTGACAACATAAGCTGCCTTTTGCTTGGTTTCCAGCTTTACCTCATGAACTATGAAACTTCACTTATACCAAGAAAAAAGAGAACTTGCAAGCTTCTCTGAATGGGGCATCTGTCAAGGATGTTGCAGTGGTTTTTGAAGAACGAGAACGTGTTAAGTGTTAGCACCTATGGATGCACCAAAACAAAATTCCTTGGGTATCCAACACTGGGAATCAAGACATAAACATGAGGACATGATATTGCCAACATACATAGAGATATTTGGACCATTTAAAAGATATGAACAATAAAGACAAGGTTTTAAGCAAATGTTAATGAAGTTTTGGACAAAACTACATGATTGAGAACGTGTACAGGAATAAATACTTTTTATATATAAAAAACATAAATCAGAATAAAAATCAAAATTGGGTGAAATTTCAGATTTATATACTTTTAATATTGGGAAAAAAAAATCAGATTGCAGAAAAAAAATATAATGGATACCACCAATCAAACCCCAGCAATATGGATACTGAATGTGACTGAGACCAAGAGCCTCAGAAAATTCATGTCTCTTTAGCAGACTTCCATTTGTTCATATTTCAAATATTAATTCTACCAAAGAGAGATTCTTTCTAGAACACACATAGAGAAACACTTTTTTCCACAATTTATAACTTCTACGTGTATGGAAGTGGTCTACATAATTTCTTAAAAATAAATAAATTCATAGCATTCAGGATTCATATTAGTATGTATAAACTCACATATTCATATTATGGACCTAGTTTGACCCAGATTTTGTTCAATTATTACAAAAAATAAGTAGTGAAAAAGTTATTTTTTCTTCTGAACACATATTCAGTGCTAAACATCTCATATTTTCATGAAAATACTGAGCTATTTTGCAGCATCCTAACATTCTGAAAAACTTTTAGGTCCTTTGTTACTAGCTCACTGAATTTATTGATTATACTTTTCATTAAAGCACAAATGCTATAGCTATATTCTGCCTGACTGACTGACTTGCAACCACTACATGAAACATCTGGCCAGCTGTTTTTTACTCAAGGACTAGTCTTGGGAACAATAAATTTGAGTGGAAAAAAAGAAAATTTAAAAAAAGAAGACAACAAAACAAAACACACACCCTATCAGCGACACCAGACTTCAGAACCTTGCTAGAAGAGACAGACAGGTTTATGCTTGCTATATCCTTATCTGGATTAAAGGACAGATGGTCACTGCACATGTGGTATAACCTGTGAAGGTGAATTTAATACATGCGCACCAAACAGTGTAATTACAGCATTAATCCTGGAATAGGAGCAAGAAAGAACACCTCCAAGATGAATACGTAAACCAGAGAAAGGGAGGAGCACATCTTAAAAAATTTTCGAAACTGCAGTTTTCTAATTTCTCATAAGACTCCTTTCACAAGGAAAAAGTGCAACAAAACCAGAAGCAAATGTGCTGTAATGCTTCAAGGTAGCTGTGTACATCATTTTTGAAGCATGCAATTGAGTCTACCCACCAGTAGTTTAGTAGGTTAAAATCAACATTACATACTTCAGCCACTGAGCATGAGAGGACAAAGCTGCACCTATGTATGAACTTTGATGAAGTATATTCCAGAACTGTAAGAAAGCTGATTTAAATCAAGGGTCACTTATCTGTGTCCTTTAACTAAATCTACTCTAGTTGCAGTCTAACACAAACATGGATTTAAAGACTACCCATTTAAACTACTTCCTCCATTCTCAGAAATCTCAGGTAGAAATATTAATCTGATAACTCTTCATTGTAAAAGATAGGGAAAATAAATATACCATGTAGTAATACTTCAATTACATAAAATTATTTAATTGAATGATTACTATTCAACTATTTTAAATTAAAGCATTACTTTTATGTAAAATGTTCCCTTTTTGATCTTGAAGCTTTTGCTTTGCATTTGAGTGACTGAGATACACCTCAGTGGTACAGGATATTTCTGGTAGGCACTGCCTGGCTAAAATACTAAGCGTGGAGACAGACAGAAAAAAGGATGTACAGAGGCTCAAGAAAGTCTTTGCCTTTCAAACTCCCCTTACAGACTGAAGGATTCCTAATTTTTTTTTTTTTTTTTTAAGGTTTTCTATGTGAAATAACTCGGTCAAACCAACAGTAAGGTGAAGGAAACAGTTTACATAACACACCATATATCTGCCAGAACTATACTGTAGGTCTACCTATCTCCATCCTCGTCCCCCGGATAGAGTTCAGCCCTCATCTTGAGTGGACCTGGATGGTACATGGCAGCCTGTTGTCCAGAGCCAGTCAGGCCTCTGGCCCCACCTCCTGCTCCTCCTGACTGGATTCCTCAACAGCTCTTGGACCCAGTCCGTAACTAGTCACGCCTGGGACTGTGGATAGACCCTGTTGCCAGCACCCACCTCTGTCCACCATGTTGAGATCCTGTGAGACTGGACCACCTGGCAAGGGCACAGGCCATGCCCAGGTGGCCTTTGTGCTCCAGGTCCCCAAGGGGGCAGCTGGCCTGCCCTGTGGCCTGGCGGTGAGGCCCAACCTGATGCAATCCTGCACCATGGAGCCTGCCTGTGTCCCTCCTCCTGAGGGTCTTGGACTCTGATCTCCCAGCAGCCAACCCCCTGCTCAGCCCCAGGCTCCTCAGGGACTTCTCCATCAGTGTGTGCTGAGGGGGGTACTCTCAGTGGCAGCCTCAAACACCAACTTCCCCCCCACCAGCTGCAGGCCCCTAAGCCATGTCCCGGCCATGATGTTGACCCAGCTCAAAGTCCCGTGTGCCACCTCCTTGTCCCCTGAAACAGCCCATTGACACCCAATGGCAAACAGGTCACTTCACAACGAGCCCTCTCAGAGTCCAGACCTCCAGGGGGTGAGAGGATGGAGAAGGGGGAGGCACTGCTGTCAGGGCCCTGAGGGCACCGACAGGCCTTAATGGCCCTTACTGGCATCACCCAGGGCCTCCCCCCAACCCCTGCCTACAAGCCCTGGCTCTCCCACCTCAGCTCAGCCCTGTGCCCACTCCTATCCCCAGTCCTGCCTCCTGGATCTCCTCTGACTTCAGCTGCAGCTTGCTCATTTCCATGATCAGCATTAGTATCAGAATGTTCCTGTATGGTCTCTGCTTCCCTTATTATGACCAGGAAAGTGCTATTGCAGGATAATTCTGCACTGAGAAGTTGCAGAAATAAATATTCTTCAAATGTCTTCACATGTATTTTGTAATGTCCTGGCTTTTCACAGCAAAGAGAATGGGGAAATCACAATTCATGGGATTATGCAGGACAATTATACGAAAGCTTCCCCTTTAGCTTTTAAGAAACATTTTCAAGATTTGAGATAAATTATTTCACCTCTCTACTAGATAATTCAATATGTGTTTTAAGTCAATAGGTACTTTATACACATTTCAATTAGGTAAGGAAATCATGTAATTTGCAGGTGAAAATTGGAATAGAGCGCCTTAAAGACCCAACAGTACACAAGTCGGCTTATGTCAGGCAGCTAAGGCTAGTTAATAATTCATATCCTGCCACAATGGATTTAGGATACTTTCATCCAGGTATCCCATGAACTTATTCACAGCAAAGTTTTCTAAGTAGGAATCTATTAGGTGATGTTTTATATGCTAGCTTTCTAGTATTCTTGTGATACACTTATTTCACATATAGAGAAGAGATATAAAAGAGGAGGAGTTTAAGGAACCAGCTATCCTGCTTATAGCACTAATTATTTTAGTATTTATCAGTTTCATAAGAAAAAGGTGAACAAAGCAACCGTGCACAAAGGATCGAGGCCTATGCTGAAAGCACATGAACCAGACAGCAGCCTTCTAGCAGTCTTTTCTAATGTGTGTGTTAAGAGAAGTAATGATACTTGCTAGGACTTGGCAGCCAAATGTTCTTATAAAAGAACACCCAGACAGAAAAGCCAATCTTGACAAACTTTACAGCTGACTGCGGAAGGACTTTCTCAGAAATTACAATTCCCATCAACAGATCAGATGTAAATGATGAATGACAATGGACTGTTTCCATTTGTACTCGAGATCTGCTTTCTCAATGACCTTTTCAGTTTATTTTTTGTCTGTGCAGGGTTTGGGGTTTTTTTTTAATTATTTTTCTATTCATGTGAGAAATCTTTGTCTGACAAGGCAGTGGCAAAATTCCCATTAACTTTACTAGAGCCAGGAATTCACCCCGTATGCAGGAAAACACAAAATTCTTTCTTCAAAATGAAGGCGCTACAGCACTCATGTGACACACTGTTCACATTGTTATAATGTCCCTTTGAAGTTTAAAAAAAAAAAAAAAGAGGGGGGATCACATACACCTGGCTTTTATCTCTGTCATAGCTTCTAGATGGATAAATTATGGTACTTCTCAGTAAAACAAAGGTATGTGACAGCTAAAGAGCATGTGTAAAATGCTTCTTTCATTATGCCAATATGCAATTGTGAAAAGAAACATGACTGGCTGATACCAAATAATATTTTTAATTAAAACTCCACCCCACTAAAGAACAAATGCATTTGTAAAAGCATTTCTAACTCTTGTCACTAAAATATTCACAGAAACACAAATAACTCAAAACGTATTTTTTCAAAAGGCAGTATGAAAAAATTCTGCATTCTGTGCATAGTTTTGGTGTTTAGGATTCAAAGTTAACATTTTTATAGTTCATCAAACGAATATTTTAAATTAAGTTAAACTTTCCCCATTGATAATTATGAAAGGTATAATGGAAAAAAACTCCTATTGTACGAATACACTTATTTGGTGAAAACATTAGGACTTCAACAATATTCATAACGTATCAGGCCTTCTCCAAGGTATTTTTAAGGAAGGAGTCTTTTTCAGATGCAGAAAGCTGAACAGACTGTTTCCCAAGGAAAAAGAGAAATGGGAAAATACAAACAGAAGTAGAGGATCAAAGAAATGTTTGTTAAGGCAGTAAGGACCCTAGCTGTAACTTGAAAGAACAGCCTTCTATAAAATTTAATGTACTGCACTCCACTGTTGTTTGTTCTTGAATTACCCGATTATCTTGACAATCCAGGTTAAAAAAAAAAAAAAGCTGAATCCATTCTAAAAGAAATCTAAACTGCAAATGGCACTACTCTTTTTCTTCATATGCAGCTATTTTAGACCACCACAGAGAAGCAAGACTAGCAACACTGCCTAGTTGCTGCAACATAGTTAACATGGTACGTAGTCTTCCTAGTCTTTCACATGTTAAAGACTAATCTTGCAATTATTCTGGACTAAAAACCCTATCAAATTCACTTGCACACAGTACCTCAATCAGTATCAATTCATTAGCAAACTTTTCTAGTATCATGAGTAACACACCACTTCCAAATCTTATAGGTTAACAGTTCAGACCAATAAATGGAATACTGGATAGAACAAAGACTAAGTCTATGCTCCTTAATGATGCCATCAGCTATTTGGGACACTTTGCACATAACCTTTGTTCCTTATGCCTCAGTTTCTTTCAATATATTTGTTATATTTCTATTCTGTAAAATACTTTGAGCTCTATTAATAAAGTGTGCTTTGTCAAACATGGCTTCTTAATTGAACAAAAAGTTTTACCTTTGACTTTAGTCACAAATGAGTATTTTCTGGTGGTACATGCATACTGTTTTAACGTGCATGTATTGCAAAAGAGCTAGGAAGCAGAAATATTAAGAATTTACTCTCATACTTCCATGGTTAAGAAGTCAATATCTGAATATGACTTTGCTCTAAGTGACTTCAAATTTCAGTAGGTGACCAATACTCGTTTGTTTCTAACTGGGTTTAATCTGATCACATTATATCTGTTTAAATTAGAAGTGAAGTATATTTTCTTTAACTCCAAGAGCTGATGGTTCAGCTTGAGATTTCAAAACGAGATTTTTCCATGATTTATCTATTCTACCACCACAAATTTTGGTGGCTAAATTCTGCTCAACTAAAACCAAACAATCCAAAAAATGGATTGGCAAAGCATAACAGTGAAATTT
Organism: Leptosomus discolor; assembly: GCF_034619465.1. NCBI lineage: Eukaryota > Metazoa > Chordata > Aves > Leptosomiformes > Leptosomidae > Leptosomus > Leptosomus discolor. The sequence goes on from NC_141399.1 coordinate 16,179,770, forward strand.
GATCCCAAAATCTTCTCATGAAATCTATCTCATGAAAGCTTCTCAATACAAGGATGCATTTACAATAAATAATGTCAAGAAAACTTTCCAAGGTAGGAGTGCTCTAGACAAGATTACATAAAGAACCAATTTCACCTCCCTTCTCTTTACAGTCTGTAACACAAGGTAGTCTGTAAGTAATAGTGTGTAAAGCTATTACAGAATACTTGTAATGAGAGATAAGTGGCATAAATCTGGCTCATTAGCAACCAACCAAAATAATTCTATTTAGGCTTATCTCAAGCAGAACTTTTGTTACTGACCAGATGTATTAGTAACAGACTTGCATGCTATTCAAAATGATCTATGGAGAGTGACAACCAGCAGCAATAACTAGCACTGCTTACAAATAGGTAAATACAACAAGACCAAATTATTAAACTAGCTAGAAATCCGAGCTTGATGCAGACCACAAGGAGATTTTTGAAACCTTTTTGTATTTTCATCCAGCCTATCAAACTTTCAAAAATATTATAGCCCATGGCTAAGCTATGAATATAACAAAGTATATAGAGATAGAATTTGCACAGAATTTAGCTAATCAGTTGTATTTTAGAACATGATTACTTTTTTGCTAGTTTATATATAGCTAAACAGCTTCCATTTGTGAAAATTTAAAATAAAAAAATGTATAGGTAACATTTTTAAGCAATGCCTAAATTGGAAATGCTAATACAAATTTCCAGGGTTAAACCTCCCATATTCATTTTATATCGAAGACAGCTAAACAAATAGGGTCAGACATTTTATTGCAATTTCACTTTGCAGAATTTCAATCTAAATCACTGTTTTTGTCATTGATTATAATTTATGTAATATAGAGTGTTTAAATACATAAGTTTGTAAAATATTAGATGAGCTATAAGTCAAAGTAAAAGTTAAAAATGAACTATATGTGGAATGCTATATTGGACAGTCATGTGCTGAAATACTAACATCTATTATAATGAGGTTATTGATGTAGAGTTGACATATGACTTGATTTGCAGATGCCCTACTGACTAACCTTTTGCAACTATATCTCTGTGTAAACCTGTGGTAATTATTGCTGGGTAGGGAGAGTTGGTTTAACTGAACTATTTCTTTTGATGCATGTTGAATGCGATTGCCCCCTGGAGACTACAGGAGTCCCACATGTGTGAGTTATTACATAAATATTGAGGAGGAGAAAAAAAGGTGTATCACATTAAATTTTTCCTGTTCTCTATTGTTGCAGTTTTGTTTTTTCCAACAGGATCTTTTTGTTCCAGGGCCTTGCCATAAATGCCTTTTTCAACTAACGAAGCACTTATTAAAGCACATAGTAGAAATCTCTTCTTTAATCTAAACATAAAATACTTGTCCATAATCGCAGTTCACAGATTTCTAAATAATTATGTTAGAATATATAAATTTAATCTTGTTTGCCAATCAAGATGTCCAGGTTTTATTCTTGCATAACTGAAGTCAGTGAATTAACATTACTTAGACAACGCTGCAAAAGATTATGTTTCTGACTTAACTGTAGAAATTGGGAAAGTTGAGAAAGTCACTATTTAGGCTTTCTGAAATGGGGCGCTCTAAAAGTCCTTGTAATAGTGCATAGGTTGTATTAATAATGTCCTATAATACTGTGTACTTGCTTAAAAATCCAAAAGTAATAAATTGGGATAGTTCTAAGAATAAAATTAATGTTGTTTTATACATACTCATATAATGTAATAATCTAGACAAAAGAAAGGATACGACAGCTATATACAACAGTTGTACTGATAATGTTTTACCCACCAAACTTTTTTTTTTTTATATTATAGCTGGTTAAACCAGCTATATAGCTATAGCACAGAACATTGAGCCACTTCTGTCAACCTACCAATTATGACAAAGAAAAAAAGATTTAAGAGACTGAGTCTAGTAGAAACTGATCTTCAAGTGAGATTTTCACAGATTGTCTGTAGGGACATTTTATAACAAGAGTAGTTTTGGCTTCTGGGGATTACACTGCACAACGAAAACAAATGTCAAAGCAAATCCCCAAAGAAAAAAACCACTTCTGGTATTGATCCTCAGACTTACCAATCAACCTTCCTGCCCTCTGTAGACTCTCAAATACTTTTCTTCATCTGAAACCTTTTAGAAATAGTTTCTTCAACATAATCTTAAACTACTGGCTGAAGTTCAACACACATTTCAGCAACACATATGGAATTTATCCACAACTTATGGAACGAGCACAGGCCAAGCAAGCAAAATTCCTCAATGTCCATCCATGTTTACAATCTGAATTTATATTTATATTAGGTTAGAAATCTGAAAATAAGTACACTAGCTGTGTCTTCAATAGTCTTACTTTGATTTGATTAGTCTGATTTTTCTAAGTATGCACTTCTAATCTGGTAATCATTTTTTAATATATTGCACTACATCATCACAGGTTTATTTATTTTTCTATTACCTGCTGTCTGAGTCTCCGCTCAAAGTTGGTTTTTTTCATAGATTGCTTATCAATGCATCATAGAAAAGACACTTTCGTTAAGTCACATTTTTTAAAAAAGTCTATTAAAAATTTATGTTCAGCAACATGAAAATGACTACTTTAAGAAAATTGAATTCCTGCCTTTTTCCTAGATACTCAAAAGAGAAAAAAAGTTCCCTGAACTGTGTGAAATTTATAATAAGCTATACATTTTGCTGAAGGCTGGATATTTTTGACGTTGTAGTTATTAGCTACACTCTATTTTGACAAAATACAGCTATAATTAGAGAAGCAGAGAAATGCCGAAGGAAGTACCCATGAACATACCACTATGCACACAATTGTGTAATCTACTGTGCTAGATTCTCCCCATTTGCTAGTACATAACTCTTTATAAGGGTAAAACTATTTTATGTGTACATGAACGTTAATTTTCTTACAAATTGACCAAAGTTCAGCTTAACCACTCAAAACTTTACGGTCCCCAAGGAAACTATAGTTTGAAAACAAAAGCACACAATAACATATTTTAGTTTTCAAGCAATAAATTGAAGAGAATTCTGTAGAGGCATAACAGAAAACTAGCATAAAATACTGACTTTTACATTTCTTTGTATGTTAGTTCATTAACGTAATACGACTATATATGGAGAACTTAGTCAAAAATTGCTCACTTGCACTTGGAATCATCTCAATTGTTAAAAAGTATTTGCCACAGCTTGAACAACTGTATTGAGTTAAAAAAATTTACAATTTAGCATGAAACTTTGGAAATACGGTTGTTGTTGAAAATATTTCTGCACGGGCTACTATATTAAAAAGGACATCTACAACACAAGACCATCACAGTCTTCAATCTTAAATGTCAGCTGCATCATTACACTACTGCTTTAATTGTAGAAAAGTTCCGGTAAAATAAGTTAACTCACTACAACCATTTAAAAAAAAAGTTTCTATTCTGTAATTTCCACAAACAAGACCATGGGAGCTTTAAAGGGCTTTAAACTTCATTCGAGCTGTAGCTTACCCCATCTTTTGAATTTGTCACTGAACTGGTTCCAAAGCCTTATGATTCTTCATTAACTTGCACAAAAACTGAAGGACTTGTTGCAGGTGACTACACAGACTTGCAAAAAAAACATCTTTTCTTTCAAAATATTTGTATCTGATAGTAGAAAACTTAGCAAGAGGTAAGATCCTTGCAAGCATTGCAGGCCATATCTTATCCTTTCTCTTGCCTCTGTACATATTTCCAAAAGTCTGTCTCCATCATATCTCATCTGTGTGTTGTGATTGCTCATAATATCGAGAAAGGAAAATCAAGAGCCGTCACCTATTTCCCCCTATCCTTTGCCCAACACTGAATGAGAGGTAGGGAGCAATTCTACTCATCAGAGATAGACCACAATGTGCATTTCATGCATGCACATTGTGGAAATCAGAGAGGAATGGTGTAAAATCCCAATCTTATCTCCATCTTCCACCCCAAAATGACCAAACTTCTGAAGACATACAAAATCTCCTAAACACTCAGAATTATTAAAGCCTACCAGAGAGGTATAGGTCCACTTTCAGATGCATGCTTAAACTAGAATTCACTTTTAATAAAATAACTCACATTTTTAACCTTTTAAAAGGTTGAGTTTTCTCACTGCGTATGTATTTCAGCACTAATAAATACAAAGCTGTGTGTTTATGCAACGAATTCTCTCCTGCCTTATGTCAGCTATATACACTAATGCCTGTCTGCATAACAATCACAAATGTTTCCTCTGTCTCTGAACTGATTACACTGTTCATTTTTATTTGCAAGACACCATCTCATTCCCTAGCTTCCCCTTTTTATTAACATTACAGTCTCAATGTATTTGAGACAATGCAGTAGGAAATACACCGCATCAAGAGAAAAATCATAATAAATTAACATCAGGTATACCTGATGCTTTTATTTTGGAAGACATAGACATAACATGGCAATATGCTATGTCTTCAGTATATTTTGTATTTCTAGAACTATTATGGAGATAAAAACTACAGGCTGAAGCATAGAGTAAGAAAAAAACAAATCCAAGTTTGAGGATTCACGCTGACTAGCTGTGAAATCTCTTGGGAGCTATTTTTAGCAAGTAAGGTAATAACAGATATTCACATGGCATGAATCAGACATCAGTAATATTAACTACCTAGTTTCTCTCTCTCTTTTGATAGGATTTTCTCCTGATCATGTTTTATTTGTTACCCAAGACTAAATTTCGAGCCAGTATGAAACTATTGAAAAACTAGAATTCTTGCCTTGCCTCAGTACGTCCAGTAGCAAACCAAGGCTGACATGCTGGACTCTGTTTAAAAAGCAAGATATTTACACCTGGGAAATGTACGTGTGTACACAATCTGTTTCACAGTACTTCAGGCTTAGAGCATTGATCAAGCTGCCTGTATATGATATTTGAAATCAATGAGAACTACACATTGTTTCACTCAAAACCAATTTTTTAGTGAAACACCTCTTTTCAGCATGTGGATTTCCACCCAAAGAAAATCCAAGTTACCTAAAAAAGAATTGTGACAAACAACCCAAACATTTAAAACATTAGAAGAGTCAAAAACTTTTCCAGCATGTAAACCAGAAGAAAAGGTGGAAACACCCAGAAGCTGTGTAGATCAGAGCAGAACAGGGTATTAAACTTTTTAACTTTGTTTTCAAGCTCATCCCTGCACCTCTCTTGTAATGTGTATGCATCCGGCAGTTTGCTTAAAGTTTCCACAGAGAAGTGTTTGTGGACTTTGTACAGATATGATTCTGTAAGGTTCGATTCACTTACTAAATTGATACCTTATATTTATGAAAGTATAATCAGACAAAAGTGTACATTTAATTTCCTTTGAGACTACATGATGAGACTTATAGGAATATTATTACATGCACATTCTTATTGTTTACTCTAGAGAAAAGAAAGACACTGCTGGTTTTGTTATTACAGCAGGTTTGGAAATCAGGATCAAAAGCAAACCCACTCAAGTTCTCAATGTTATGCAATTGTTTTCTTTCCCAGTTCTATTGAGGTAACAGTGTTACTGGAACAAACATATTCCATATAAGAATCAAGGAAAATGCATCTCAGGAAATAACCATATCTCACATCTATAATATTTCAAGATCCTATAAATAGCTTTAAAGAATTATGCACAACTTTATGATCTGATACCTGTATATTTCTTAGCTCAGCATTTCTCAGAAAGGCTTATCTTTTTAAGACAGACAAAAAAGAGCAAAAAGTGAAGGCATGTTGGATACACCATTCTCAAAAAATTTCATGATTAAGTATTCAAGGGCCAGCTCTCCTGCTGTGATACTTTATGTAATGTATGACCATCACGTCTGGCAAGATTTGCACACGGTCTGCCCTTGATTTGTGGAAGGAAAAAGCAGAAAACCTCACAACTATTCTTCATTCCCAAGAATTAATCCGAAATCTGGCTCCCTGATGTTTCCAATTTTAGAGTGATCCAAATAACTCCCCAAAACCACACCTGAAGCATCACTCACAATTACAGCTGAGGGAGACCAAAGTGAATTCCCTCCCCAAGCATCCCAGGGCACTCTCAATCACAGCAGTGGCCCTGGAGTGATGTGAGATGGAGCCATCAGAGACTCAAACTTGACCTGCAAGTACTGATGCCAAGATATGAACCAGCTTGGAGAGGCTTTTATCTGAAAAGATAGTGAAAAGTGTCACGAATATACATGATGTCACAAGCCTCAGGAACTATTACACACCATTGAAGCTTCAAAGAAACTTACAGACTTCTGAACTTCTTCAAACCTACCAGAAAGCAAGTGGACAGCTGAATGGTTAGAGCTTCAGCCCCTACTTGTGCTGTACAAAATGGATGGCACTTCAACTGATTGCTTCAGTTTGCCCTGAATTACTCCCTGAATGGTCCATGGACAATTATACTAGTTCTCTTACAACATCTTTTCCAGTACTTCTGCAAAAGGGATTGAAACTTGGCTGGAGTAACTGTAACTTGACTAGTCTAATAGCTCTTCAATTCTCAGCTGAGCTTATCACAGCTAGCCAACAGCCAGCTTATCACAGCTAGCCAACAAATACAATCATTACATCAGGCCAGAGAATTTTAGGATATACTTTACACTAACAGCTCAATACATCATTCTCAAATGTAACAAGAACACTATAGACACAAGAACTATGTGTTATTAATGCCCATAAACATAGGGTGTTTCTCCTAAACATGGCAGAAGATATTATAACCAGTAACAGAAAAAGGTCTTACGGGTTACTAAGACGTTAATCCAATTTTTATTGAAATACAAATTAATTTTATTTTTAATTAGTAGATGCACAGTACTCCCAGAAACCTTTTTTTTCCAAGTATAACATATCTCACATCATGTGTCTCCCCACAAATCCCGACTCGCTTAAATCCTTAGATCACTACTGTTACATTTTATCAGCTCTATATACTATCTGTAAACCTAAATTTAATATAAAGAGTGAGCAAGTATTCTACTCTGTCAGATTATTCATTTAGTCAACTCTCATATCCGAGTTTGAATTATGTATATGTTCACACAACTAGAAGAACTTCAGTTTATATTTTGCTTCCTGGGGAAAGTATTGTACCCTTGGGTTGGGAGTAAGGAAAGAAAATAAATTTACCTATTACATACTGCATTAAATGCATCCTTTTGAACACACGCGTAAGTTCAAATCTAGAACACACACAAATGTAGCTGTATACTCAGACCTACGGAAAGCAGGTGTGTTCCATCCCTGCACCCAGGCATTTGTGGTTAAATATTCCAGGAGTAAATGTTTATCTCATGCCAAATACATGAAATAGGTTTCAGTGACCAGGTACAAAAGCCTCAAATAAAATTACCCTGAAATAACAAGCTGTACAGGCCAATCAAATTAATAACTGTATCCACCAGTGCTCTTGATCATTTTTAAAAGGAAAAACTCGCATTTCAAGAGATATTTGCTCTTTAAATAACTCTGCGAAGGACAAGGGGTTTTTTAAACAACTCTTATAAAAAAATTTCCTTTGTATATCGAGGATAATTGACTGGACCTTTACAGTTTGTTTGGCCTTTTAACAAGCCAACCACTTACTTAACAGATTCATATAAGAACAAGACTTGATGCTATCACCTAGTATTTGTAACGTATATATGTACCTTACACATATAAGGTAAACATAGAACATGAAGGGGTTCATAGGTCTCAAATGTTGCTGTATTCAATCTCCACACTGGAAAATATGGCAGAATTTCTGTTATATAATTGAATGCTCTTGAAAAACTGAATTGTATTTTACAGAGCTAATCACCAACATATCTAAATGTCTGTGCTGTACAAAAAAAAAAATATCACAGCAGGCTACTATTTGATATTCAAACATGTTGAACATGCATAACCTCACTATGGCTTATGCATATAATGCTGTGAATAGCACAGAAATAGAATCCAGAAAGAATAATTATCTTTATTTTCTGACTCTCCTCAAAAAAGCTATATTGGCTTACTTGCATTTAAATAAGTAAAGTACAGTCGTTAGGAAAGGGCTTAAAATTCTATTGGTTTTTCGTCATCCTAAATTGTAAATATTTCATGGATGCAACTGAAGTCAGTAGTGCATCCTCTGGTAGGAAAGGAGAGAGCCATCAGCTCTTTGTGGGAAGAGATTCATTACACATCCTGGAAAACCCACAGTGAAACAGAAGTGTACTTTCTTTGGTGGTTTTAAAACACAATTGAAAAATAAACTCACTTGTAAATGTTGAGAGTTGTCAGTCATATTGTCCTCTCGCCTACGAACTTCTTCCAACAACTGTGCATTCTTCTTTTTCTCCATTTGCTGATTGTGCTTCAGATTGGCAACCTTCTTGTTTTGGTCCTTCATATGTCTAAGAATTGCATACACATAGGCATTAGTGTTAATGACTGCAATCACTTTATAAATTAACTTGTGACTATGACACAGGACATTGATGTTCCAAGAGATACATGTATTCCAAGTATCAGATGCAAATTATAAAACTTCATCTTGTTTTCAAGATGGCATATCAAAACAGCTTTAATACCACCAGATTATACAATGGTAAAGCAATTATTTGAGCCTATAAGATTTTTTTCTTTTTTATCCTTTGCTCACAAATACTCATAAATGTTCTAAGCACTATGAAGAAAATTTTTTGTTGTAACAAAGGGAGATTATCCAACAATCCTTACGCACTCAGTGAGTTCAGGAACAATTTTAATGGGTGCTTTAAGTAGCATTAATTTCAAAGGAAGCAGAAGGTGAAGGTGATGACTAATGTATGTTGTGAAATTCTATTTTTGAAAACCTCGACTATAAATACAACATTTCTGAGGATTAAAGTGTGGTGGGGTAGAAGGTCAGGTCATAAATATGCCATGAAGAATAAAGGATGCCGTTACAAATAGCTTTGTACATAACAAAAACATTAGTTTTCTATCTTTTTTAACAATGAGACTTCTTCCTACAAAAGATTATCAACAAATAGATTTATGCATAACTGCCAATGAAAATGAAACAATCTTTACCACCATTATATATATATTCTTTTGTTAAGACTGTACTCAAGTAAAAAAAGTATTTTTAAATTGTTTCAACATTTAATTATCTTTTGCTGTGGATCTTATTCATTAAGTTACCAGAAGCTTTCTGATTCTGATGCTTAGCCTACCTCCTTTTAAGAAAGAAGGCAAGTTAATTTTGCCTGGCAGGAACTGAAAAAATATCTTTGCAGTAATGCTTTCTACCTGCTTGGATTCTTAGATACTATTTTCCCAATTTACTTTGAGGAATTTGCTCCCTTTTATCTGTATAAAAATAAAGTCATGTGCAAATTCCTAATGAGATCTACTCACTAATCCTATTTTGGCAAATGAAGAGAATATTATTCAATGCCCAGAAGGATCACTGAAAATGTCTCTGTGGCTTCCATGTTAGAACTTTCAGTGAAAAAGTCATAGAATACATTTTTTTACACTGATTTTATTTGCTAAAGAAACTAGGTATTTTTATATTTACTTCTATCACTGGTTTCTTTGTCCTACCACTGTTTTCTTCAGTACTTATTTCTACTGAAAAAATTAACAACGACTCTCTAATCAATAAATATTGTCATAGTATTAGAAATTCTTAGAAGACATTTCATATACAAGTTCGTAGGTACAGTACACAACAGAAAAGCTAATCTATTATTACTAAAAAAAGTAACTTCAACTTGCCTAGAAAAATAAAAGTGGGTACAACTAATTTAAATAAAAATTTTTGCTTTTTAAAAGAATCTACATCAAGCTCATAGGTAACTTTTTTAAAAGACAAGTATGAATTCCTCTATTTGAAAAACAGACTTATCCTATAGTTGTGTACGAGACTCTGCATCAGCCTGTTAAGGCACAAAAAGATAATTAGCCTAAGAGATCATCTGTTCACAGCATTTGTCTTTTGGTTTCATTTTTTAATGTTAGAAATAAAATTTGAAGACTGTACATACCGTAAGGCTAAAAGAATCCCCAACAAGACATTATTACCGGAATATAGACCAGTTTCGGAAAAAAAAAAAATAAAGAAAAAAACAAATGCTATTCTTTTTAAATTTATTTGGGTTTAGTACAATCATTTCTATATTACACAAGACAGTGACTAGAAGATGAACAGCTGAGCTTCTCCAGGTTGAACCAACTCTAATCAGCAGTTAGCATTTTGTAATGCTAGAGACTTTGAGACCGTAGCCTTTTTATTCCTTAAATATTCTCAAGTATTTTTTATAGTACCCAGATATAGTTCTAACAAACTATACATCTAAGGCTCTCTCCCTTTTAGACAGATCTTTAACAAAACGACAAGCCTCCTAAGAAACAACATGTTTTTCCCAGCTCAAAGAAACCATCAGTACAGCACTACAGCTGTCTCTTGGTAGATTTCTGGCATCTTGTTTAAATCCCCAAATTCAGCTCACTTGAGAACAAAAAATATACTAGACAATGGCCAGAAGAAACTTGCCTACATGAGACCTACACCTCAATAGGCCTGGGTGTACAGCATAAATCACAGTATGTTATCATAGTGTTTTAAGAAAGGTTAATTTTCTCAAAAACACACCACTCTGCCACAGCTAACCAATAATAAGCAAGCAAGAGGACATGCTGCTAAAAACGGCAGGATATTTCTGTCAAAGTTACACTGACAGATTAACAAAAAAAGCCAGAAACTGCATGTTCCAGTTTTAAATTTTTTCTACCTCTTAAAGTATATAGCAGGTTTAGCTACTGAGTTATCTACTTTTTACTAAATTTCCTCAAGAATTTTAGTGATGCCCTTTGTCTTACTACATCAAATATTCAAATACATATTAGATGCTCTGTGCAACTCCAAGTGAAAAATCAGTTCTCTTTCATGGGTCCATGTCGCATGATTGTAAGCATATACCTCATAACCATAAAACCAAAACGAATATTAGAAAAAATTACTTTCACAACTTCTAAGTGTGGTATTTTGGTGGTGTTATATAATATGACTTTGTGCTGTTAAAATATAAAATGGTTTCCAATCTAATGCTGAGTAAATGATAAATTAATTTATATTTTATCTCTGTAAGAAGTTCAATTTTATGTCAACGTTAACCACCTCTTTCATCACCCTTCCCTCTCACAACTTTCCATTTCAGTTTCTGCCTAATGCCATGCTGAAAAGTAGAACACGGTAAAGCTGCAAACGAAAACATCTGGTGCCTGTGACATGCAAAATCTTGAAGAGAAGCAAATAAAAGAAAGCTGTGTCATAGCCTCTCTTTCTTCCACAACTGACTACATGCCTATGGAAGTGAAAAGAAAACGCTACAGTTAAAAAGCCTAGTGGAGTAGCTTTCTTTTAGGCCCGCATTAAAGGTACAGGAGGAGTTCAACAGAGGAAATAAATAAAAGAACGTATTCCCCACCATTTATTTTTTAAATTTTTTTAACAGCAAATATATCAAATACAATCCTTGATCCAGTATAATTTTGGGGTATCCTTGCTCTGGTATTTTTTCACATGTCTGTTTCTAAAATGCTTTTGAATAAAATAGAAGCTTAGGATAAGTAAAAATTATGTATGAGAAAAAGAAAAAATATTTGGGAACAAGACGCAATCAGCACAAAATATATGCCATTACATATAGGATATAAAATATTCACATAGTTTACTAGTAGCTGTGCTGATACACATAGCTGAGTCTACATTACTCCTTATCATGAGGAATTAGTTTCATGTGTTCTACTACACCATTTCAATTTAAAGCTAAAAGACCACAAAATTCGTTAGACCGAATAAAATAAATAAACCATTACTGTTTAAGATATATGTCTTCATAATCTGAAAAGTATACTGCAGGGGTCTGGGCAGTAGAACTGATCTTACCATCACATGTTAATCATATTCTGGTACTAAAATATATACAGAAGTATCCTTTGCTTGATAGTCTAACTGCCCTAAAGCAGTAAGATGAAATCCACAGCTTTCTGATTTTCCATCTTGTTACAGTTCAGTTTGAAGGTGGATATCAATTATCTTATAGTGAGCTAAATCCTTTAACCACTGAACTAGGCATTACAGTCATCTCAAACTAGTTATTATAGAATACTATGCTGTGTTTGTAATTTTACAAACTTTACATAACTGCAAAGCCAGTCTTCAAACTAGTTCTAAAGCACCCAATTGGCTTAAAGAAATTATGTTCTCCGCTCATAACATTTCAGAAGGAAAAAAAGCAGTCTAAAATGCAGTGTAGATGATTAACACTTTACACAGATGCTTAATCTTGGCCAAACATTAAAATGGCTGGTTAATGATACTTTTTCAGATAGTAAATTTAAATTTATTCTTGTGTTCCTATGGTTATTAGCCAGTCAGCAATTGTCATAAAACATCTAGCAGCTTCATCTATGGACAAAAAAGGAATTCAGAGTGGAGCTAAGCTGTTTTCAAAATGGAGCTAGAATGTAAGCACATCTTGAATAGGTTGAAAGAAGGAAAGAAAATAAAAGAAACAAAACAAGTTTTGTTCTATTCCACAGTTACAAACTGAAGGACTCCACGGGCATCTTCCAACTCATTTGATTGTTCAGTGCAGAAAAGCACTATCCAGCAAACATCCATGCCACATAAGTACTAGATGACAATGACACTGGAAGTTAATAAAGACAAGATGAAGAACCCCAGATATAAGAAAAAATTCTAAGTAAAATTTGGTTCTTCTAGTACATAAGACATCCTCTCAGTCCTAATGAAAAGCAAAAGACCGCATAAAGTAACATACTTCTCTAGAAACTACCTCACAGTATGTTAAACTGAGTTTACGATTTTTTTTTTAATCTAGATCGAGTCATTGCTCTGAATTGTAAAAACACAGTAGACTGTAGCTACGCTACTCCAGTAAAAATCGGCCAGTTGTACTTCCCCGTTGCTCTTCCGAATCTTCCTGATCTGGGATAATTTTCAATAATCTTTCTCAACACACAGAATGTTCTGCAGCTGTTAATTTCCACCTCCACTGGGCATTAGACTTAAAAACAGTTACCTAAACCACAGCAATGCCTACATCTGTTTCCCTGAGCATCCAAGAACTTTTCCAGAAAAACGGCCTTAGACCATCAACACAGGAATCAACAGACTGTAGCAGCTCTGATTTCTGATTCAGCAGAAGAACCATCAAACTATGACTGCTAAACATTTAGGTACACTTAGAATGTCATAGATCGAAACAAGACAGGCAAAGGGAAAAGACAGAAAAATTTTATACAGCCCTATAACTTTGTCTCTTATGAAGTCTGGACCATAGAACCTAGAGTCCCTTAATCTTGCTATGCAATCAGCAAGATTCCCTTCCATCAATTACACTAGCCGTTCACTCTATTTAATTTTGTAATTGAATGTCTTTGTAAGAAACAGACATCAGTGTCATGGAGACCCAGACCCTTGATCAGCAGAAAAGTCAAAGCGTATCAAAACAGTAGAGGTACTTAGTTCTTGATAGAATGAACATTACTGACTGTAATGACTACATTTAACCATGTTCATTTGTGGTTTTTTCTTGTTCTTCTGGAATAGCATAGAAATCGATCTCATAGTCCTAACTACAATACATTTGATTCCTTCAGTCCAACTTTTTAAGACAAATATTAACATTTAGTTTTCACATATATGTATCTTTCAGATTTCATTTTACAGTAGTGTGTATCTGTTGCCTAAACTCCAACGCCTTCATCTCTGATAGCTATAGAAAATCACACTATTTCTTTAAATTCCCAGCTTTAATTAGCCACCTGAGTACCTTGGCCAAAAAGTTGGTAATGTCAGCCCAAGTGTGACATGCTTAATATAGCCTTCTCTGTTTCAAAAATATTTTTTTATTCTTCAGAGCATCCAAAAAATGCAGACATGCAAAATACTCCCAAGAGCAAAATCTCTAACATTTTCTGAAGGAATATGTCTCTGTAACAATTTTCATCACATTATATAGCATTACAACAGGACCAGCTGTCTGAAAGTCAATCGAAAAATTCTCCAGCATGCTAGGAACCTGTACTCCTCAGCAAGTAAAATTAAGAAAAAAAAAAACAAAACCCACAACACCAAAAGAACCCCAAAAAACCCCACAAATCAGAGTGCAATAAACTTACCAAAGAATGTTTTCAGGGGAAAAAAAAAAAAAATTTATGAAATACAACAATTTAGTCAAAATAAGTAATTTCTATAAAATAGGAAAGTTTCAAAAATACATTTTAAAATTCAGTCCAGTACACTTATTTTAAATAATCAAACATCTTCACCTATTGTACTAGACATGCATTGGGTAGAATATTACCAACATCAGTACTTGAAAAAAATGTTTTTCTTCATAACTGACCATCTCTTTCTCCTTTATAAGCAGTCCACACCTTTACAAACAATTCACGTATGTGAGCAATAAAATGGATCTTGACAATTTACTATGCACTCTGTATCTCAGTAGCTAGTCATGCAGAAGACCCGATTCTGCAAATCATGGCCATGTGAATGGCTGCTCTGAACTACATTACTTCAGTAAGACTCAGTAGAAATATTTAGAACAGTTCATTTCTCACTGTCTTAAAAATGGCAGTACACATAGGTTCATGTTTGATTTATCGAGTCAAGACTAAAACAGGTAATACTCTAAAATTCAGCTCCAACTCCACTGAAATCCACAAGACAGAGTTTCCATTAAGAAATGAGCAAAGTTAAGTATTGTTTCTGGCATTTTCCTGGGATACAAATGTATTTGCCACTACCAACCTATAAACCTGAAGAACAAAGATGGGTTAGACTCTAGCAAACAGTAAACATCACAAGAGATGTTAAGAGGGTTACTGACAGACACATTCATGACACAAATATGCAAGGACACTTTCTATTCACTTACAACCCGTAGATGGATTTGGCTGGGAGAAATAGGTATTATCATGATAAGAAATCTTATATCCATGACATGCTGAAATTTTGATATGACAAAGAAAATACAACCATAACTTTTCTAAAAGAAAGCTCTTGTGCTTGACTGTCAACTTTATTTAATGTTAGACTCTAGTCACCTTAAGATTTAGGATATGCTAATAAAAAAAATAAGTAGAATCTTCCTGTGCTGTCATTTGCATTTACAAGAACTTTCAGGCTGTTTGTTGGTTTTTTTTTAATCCAGATTCTATAACCTAAAGAATTATTACCATCCACAACATCTTTTAAAATTCAGTGGTTTTCCTTATTCTTAACCTCCCTTATTTTCTTTTTGTTAACTAATATAATTGTCATGATGATAAAAAAATTAAAGAACACCTTAAATGCAAAATCAAAAGCATTCATCCCAACCATTAAGAAATTAATTACTTTGAGACAGCGAGCATGTCCAACAGACCTTAGCTTCAAAATAACTTTTACTCTTTCTCCTTTGACGGCAAAAAATTACATTGGGACTGATCCTTTTTTTAATGATGTTGATGATGCTCAGAAGCTAGACTGCTTGTACATTCCAAGCCAAATAATTCATCCAGCTTTACGCCCTGATATAAAATGGCAGAGTAATGATCATAACCACAGAAAGAAAACAGACTAAAATGTATTAACATATAAAAAAACATTTTATTTCATGAGCATTTTGCCTTTTTCCTTGTAAAATGAAATCTACTGAATGCAAAACTGCAAAGCCATCTCACCATTGTACACGATGATTTTTTTCCAACACCCACTGACTAGAAAATATCATGTTACAGCAACACAGAATGCAACTATTTATGTCTAGTGCATTTGTTAAGAGTGAGAAAAGTATTAGTATGTCCAAAGCTGCACAGAAGAGTATTCCTCATTGAAGTAAGGTGTGTGACAACTGCAGTATCAATAAACAAAAAGGGAAAAACAAAGGTACAAAGCAGTTGTCTGGTTCTCCCAATAGCGAATCTTCAAAACACAGAAAAATGTATATATGTTAATATATATGCTAGATGTGTGAACTGTTCCAGTGATGCTCTGCCAAAAGTGATCCAAGACCTACACCAAGTGCATATTCACCACTGATACAATATACTCCACACACAAAACAAGCAGCATGTGTAGAATAGAGCCTAAGAAAGTCCCGAAGCTATAATTAAGCAATTTACCACTTCTAATATAGGTTACCTCCTTCAGAGTAACTATTTCATTTGGGGTTTGTCTCCTTGGTTATTCTGACAGTCTGATGATGAAGCTTCTATGAATATCTGTTACCTTGTTAAAAAAACATTGCCAAAATCTGCAATATTTTTTCTGCACAGCCTCTTTATTCCATTTGATAATGCTATACGATGCACCTGAATTCTGAGAATATAAGTGGCCAGATAATTCTCTGCCTTAAGGAGCACATGGCTCATATTGATTCATCTGAAACTGAAGTATAACATTGGCATAAATCAGCTCATTCTTTATTTCAAAGCTATTACGCCATTTTAAAATATAATGTTTCTTCTGCTTCTTTTGAGTCTTTCTGCCTGTAATGTGAAGATTTGACAGACCAACAGACTAATTAAGCTCACAGATTAATACAGACCACTACATACGCACATATGAATAAATTGCTTTGAATGAAGACTTCCTAAGGGGCGGGGTGGGAAAATCATTCCTCGATTTTCGTTTAGACAGACTCAAAAGAAAAAAAACAGAATCTTTTCCTTGTCTGTTATCATAAAGGCCACATTTTGGAGGAATACTTCATCCCCAAACCCCAAAGGATTCCTTTCTCTGCATGTCTGACTAACATGTTAGCATCCTATAGAAAAAAGCCCTGTCTATCCTGCCTCACACCTTTGCCCTTCTTGCCCTCACTATTCCATAGCAGAAAATCTAGCAGATCTTATTCCCACTCTTTTTCTTTTCTCTATAGAAGACCTATACTTTCCCCTTTCTTCTTCTGACTGAAAAGGAGCAGGGGCAAGACTTCAACTGCCTGAACTAATTGCCTTTATAATTATTTAAACTCCTAAACTGTGTAACAACATAACCTACCACCCTAAGGCTGACCCTGTGACACAATTTCATTTTTACAGTGGTGCTATCTGATCCTGTAACTGGAAAAAAATATCTGTTCTACATTGACAGAAATGGGAGTAGCTCAGCTTCCTTAGCATAGCTATTATAATACGGGATAAGAAGGAAAGTTTGAGTGGATGCCTCCTGGAGAGACAGGAAAACATTGTCACCTGGGGGCTGGATTGTCCCTGCTGCCAGGAAGGGTAACAGGGGACATCAAGACCTTCCCTTATGAAATAAGCTTGTGACAACTGAGCAACATTTTGTTGCCTTTTGGACAGGAGAATCTGGAGGAAGGTAATACTCTCTCGTTAACTGACTTTATCTTTTGGTAATAAAGGCCACTGTTCTTCTACATGCCTCAGAGAATATAATCACAAGAAGTTAATATTGTCATCTCTTACTGAGAAGAATGCTTGGTCTTCTTTCTGTCATTCACCTGAAGCTGAGACTACGGCAAACTCCATGTCACAGTTCACACTCCATTTACTCACCAGGAGAACTGAGAAGCGCCCTCTGTGTTCTCTCTATGGTGATATAAAGGTCAGGAATCAAAATGGCCAGTACAAACATGGTACAAAAAAATCATCCAAGTCAAACACTAGTTTTAAAATCTCCAAAGAATTTGATTTCCACATCCCTAATTCTCTAATTGAATGCAAAAGCGCTGTAATGCCAAGAGTTACCAGTTAAGATAAATAAATTGTAGTATATTCAATGTTTTCATTACATTCCCAGCTCCTGTTACCAATGGATTACATAGCTATTTTATTTTCACTCAAAAGAGCAAGCTTGCAGCCCACACAGATCTATAGGTCTCCAAAAACACAAGATGATTCTATTGCTGGGGTAAAAAAAATAATAAAAAAAAAAGGTCTTTCCCCCTCCCCCATTTTAAACACCATTATTTCAAATGTTTAAGCCTACTTTAAGATTTCTTAATACTCAGATTGCGACAGTGCTTCAGTGTGACAACTGTTTTGCCTCCAAATGCACCACTAAGAGATATTGTTAACTTGAGAGAACCAACAACACTGCCTGGCAGAAATAAAGCGAATGTCACAGCAGTCATTAAATATTTCTCACCTCAAAAACAAAAACGTGGGAGGAAGAGTTTACCTAACACACAATCTGGGAAGTTTTCCAAAATCTTTGTTTAAGAAGTGTTTAGTCTGACACAGTTCCCTCCAAAGCCCTAGAGAGATGCTAGAAGTATCCATGTGAGGATAATGCATGAATGAAAAAGACCTACTAAAATCCTGTTCCAAACTATGGTTCATATCACTTTGTTTCAACACGTATCTGCACTGCAACCACTGCAACGCCAATACAGTGGATTGCACGACTGTCTTTCTCAGCACATTCTTACTGGATGACACTTTACATGAAGATACGTGAAGTCTGTATAAGAAGACTCATCTGTCACACATATCTCTTTTGTAAACCCAGGATTGCTCTATATTTTCTTCCTATGTTGTTCTTTTTTGAAAAAATAAAAATACCACTGATGACAGGAGACTAGATGAGAAGGATATTTGATCTGATTTAATATGGCAATTGCTTGCTCAGCTATTTTATTAATTGATACTGTTAGTATAGCTGTAATCAGTAACTAGAAATTGTTTGTTGCCTGATACTCACAACCAAGGAGTTGCAGGCCTGCTGCTGCTTCGTCCGGTCCTTTCCAGCTGTTCAAGTAAGTTTTTTCCTTTTTTGTTTCCTTTAAAAACAAACAAACAAATCCCCAAACAAACAAACAAAACAACAAAAAAACCCACCAACTCCTGACTCTGTCCAGTTATTCTCTGCATCTAACTGCTCCACAGCATGTCCAGCTCAGCCTGTGTGTAATCGGGACCAAACCTCCTCTGCTGCACTTCATATTTCATTGCAATTTCCTTTTGAATCAAATCTTTTGACTGCAACTCCTGGCTCAATCTAGCAGTTCTCAGAATCAATCCAGCCACTATCATGCAATATGCAAATCAAACTTTCCGTACTTTTGCAGTAACCTCTCTAGCCTCCAAATAAATCAGGTACACTTTGTATGATTTCTTGTTTTGATAGACTAATTTCCCCTTATTACAAACTCAGATCAAAGCATTGCAATCGACTCACGATCATTGTCCAGGCATGTTGCTCTTGCATTATGGAAGCAAACAATGCAAGTGGAAGATGTGGTTCCATCAACAGCCCAATTCCTAAATTTAGTTCCCCTGTCTCTTTTCAGTCACAGCTTTTTGAGGGTAAGCTGTGCTATCTCACAATGATTCTTCACTCACACACCCCTCCCCTGTACACAGGGAAACCTGACAGTGTTGCACCCAGGCAGTCACCAGCTCCCCAGAGCATTGCTGTATGGCTAGTTTATTCACATATTCAAGAGGTAAAGAAATACGCTCTGTGGATTATCCCTTGGGGAAAACTAGTGGAAGCAAGAGGTCTAGAGAAGCATAAGAAATACTGTTCTGTCTTGAAATTAGTAACAACAGAACAGAAAGAGTAATAGTTCCTTATGCACTCTCTTCCCCAACAGACTTGTGGTGTCAGGTCCAACCCAATCCAAAGGATATTTTTCCTACAGAGAGGTAGAGCTGCACATCCACTTAATTCCACCAATTATTTACACTCCAAATTAAAACAAAACAAAACAAAAAAGTACATCACTGAGAAACTATAAAATATCCCTCCTTACTTAAATAATCCATTTCTAGTTGTCTCAGAAATTATTGTTTTAACCTCTACATGCCTTTAAGCAAATTGAAAGTACAGAACTGAGCAGACAGGTTCAGGAGGCAGAGGAATAAAAATGAACAACAACACATTATCCTGCCCCAGTGACCTGTTTGTCTCTTTTTATTGTTTATCTCTATGATTTAGGTTTATTTTGTATAATATTATTATTTTACTTCTTTTTAAGAAAGTAGAATTTCAATGGAATAAACTTTCTACTTTATAATTTCTTAAATACAATGAAATGTAAATGTACACAAATTCAAAACTGCACATGTAATCAAATAAATCTAAATAATCTCATCTCAAATCTTCACCTTTTCAAATGTTAAAATGTTCACAATATTAAAATGTTGATTCTGTGCATGTAGCAAACAGACCAAAACAGAAAGACATGACAACAAACTGCCTGTTATCCAATGTGACAACTATGTTTCTCACTCAGAATAACCAGTCTCTCAGAAGAGTAATGTATATCAGAGATTCTCTCAGTTTTCATTCGTACACTATCTCAATTTCTCCAGGGAAATTATCTTTGAACAACTTATCACTCTGCCCTTGGAACCATCAAACTGACATTTGACAAAACTGCGGAAGGGTCGTAAGTTAAATTTAAAACACTGTTAAACCTTGCCTTACGCATCTCATTGAGCTCTATAGCCTCCCACGGAAACAATTAGGAAGGCAACATCAAAGACTAGTGGGAAAATCTCTAGCATGGTCAGTATATTATACATGGAAAAAATGTACATCTCCTCTTTATTTACAGGCAGAAAAGTTTGGGGAGTATATAATCTGCTCTAAGCTAAATGAAAACAAAAAGTTATTGTACTGATTCTTGTGCTCAGAACATTTTTTATTGTACAGGTAAATGCACATGTCAGGGGTTACGCCAATATAATCCATTTTCTTGTTTGCCATCAGTATCAATAGACCCTCATGTTATAAAACAGATGCATACCTGTGAATAAAATGACAGCTAAGAATATATTGATTAGCAGAAATTAAAGAAATTAATAATTCTGTTTCTTAAATTAAGTTTTGACCTTAACAGCAGTTCAAGATGGAAAAACTTAACACTTCACTGAAATCCCACAATAAACTCTAATCATACACTACAACTTATCTAGGACTCTAGGGATGAAAGTTGGCAGAGTTATGAGGACAGTTTGCTTCAACAAGGTCAGTTGGTTCTTCAGGTCAATAAAACATAACAGAAATTGCACCTCCAACTGCTGAACAAATGTTTCTGCATACCAATCATTGAATTCCAGTGAAATCAACCATAATGACAACCACATAGCATAATACCTTTCTTTAAGCTCTCTCTGGCTAAAGAGATTTTCACCCAATGTTGAGTACATTCTGATAGAAATGCCAGAGTGGTCACATTCAGACAATAATTTCATCATAGCCAACTCCAGAACAAACGCACTTAATTACAGGAAGAAAGAGAGTTTCTGAAAATAAATTAAATATTTTTATAATTCAGGTGTAATAACTGTCCATTCAAGTACATAAAAATTGTGCTTGTAGTAGACAGACAATAAAGTGTTAATCTGATTCGTTACTGCAATCAACAAGCCTCGAGTTTCAGAAACAAAATTTTCCCGCTGGAAAGGGGTTGTGATGTGCCTTAAAGCACATCAGGAAAACATCTCTCTTATCTCATCAATCTTTTCATAATGAGCCATCTTTTGCCATACAGTTTGAAGGCATCCATGAAGACTTCCCTGACACATCTGAACCGTGAAAACTGAACTGTGATTGGTTTTGAGACTAAGATACTAAAAAACTCTCCCAGACTGGCAAGCTCTGTTTCTATATGAAAAATACGTGCAAAAAATATACTATAGACATAAAACATATATTGATACTAAAAATTCTGAAAACCCCAGATCTGAACACATTATAAAAGCAGATTGGACATTTGCCATGATTCTAGTCAAATGTGCTGCATGGCAACCTGATACCTGGAACCATATCTGCAAATGCAAAACTTTGGTAGCTGAAATCCACCTGGAAATTCTTTGCAGTATACACCCTCCTTTATACTCCAGTCTGATCGATCTATGAAGTAATCACTTTCCACCTTGATACTGACTGAAAACCAGGTCTGTTCCTGCCTAAAGTAAAGCTCCATCAGTCCAGGAAACAAAACTTTGTGCAAGTTTCAATCACCAGTTTCAGATATTGAAATATAAGACCTGAGCCGAAGAGTATAGAACTGTCTTAAACACCTGTCACAGGAAAAAGAAAAAAAAAAAAAAACACACACCACACTGAAATGAATGGGGAAAGGAAGAAGCAGATGAACCTGCAGTCCAAACCATATAAAGTTATTAGTTTCTAAAATACCAAGTAGATATTTTAAGACTTCACTAATTTACACTTTACAGCCATTCGTAAACATGATAAAGAAAAATTACCATCAAAGCCTACTAAGATTAAAAAAATGTTGACTAGATCAATTTTTACTTTCAAAAAGCACCACAAGACATGTAGTAACACTTAATAAGATGATAAGATTACTGAAAAACAGTGGGCAAGTGCAAACACTAGCTAAACTTATCTAAAATCTGGAAGAAAGAAAAACATGAATCTTACTAGACGATGCTATATACAAACACAGCATATAAAACATACACATACATACACCTCCCTTGCAGTCATGTGCTGGTCCAGAATCCGGCCAGCAGAAACAGCTAGAAGTTTCTGAACCAGAAGCTGAACCACTCCAACTCATCCTATTATGTTTGCAATAACAGTAAAATGCACGATAGTAAAGTCTTAAGAGTAAGTCTCTGATCTTAGGTATAAATCTCTCTGTATACTATTGTTATAGCTCAATCCACTACCTACTGGGTTGGACTGTCCACCAAAAACTTATCCCCAATGTTGACATCCCAAAACAAAGATATTAAAAGTAAAACTGAAAGAACAAAAAAATCTTCACACAAAACAACATATGAATTGAATTTGTTGTTAATAAACATTTTTTCTTACAGATTTTTGACAAAAGCATTCATTTACTCTAAAGTTTCTGATCTGGAAATGGAATGACCAAAAACTTCACAATAGGGACAAGCAGAATAAAAAACAAAACCCCAAAGAAAGACGAACAGAAGTTATTAATATGGAATCGACATTGCCAAATAAATGAAGCATCAATGAAAACCTTCATTGTGGGAGGAGGAATTAAGTAGGAGAGCAGAAAATACTGACCTGGAAGTCAAGCTGGTTGGAGTAGGGATGAAAGCAGCAGTTTGGAGAAAAAAATAGGGAGGAAGACAGCAAAAGAGAACAAAGGGAGGAACACATTAGTTCTTTAAAAATATAACAAGCAGATGTTACATCAGCAGATTTTATTCAAAAAAAAAAAAAAAAGGAAAGGAAAGGGAAGGGAAAGCGAGACATAAAATAAAATCTCTGTAGCAGTATATCCTTGCTGTGCACTGAATACGAGAGACATTTTAAAGTAAAATGGCATCTTGTCATTTGTGGACTGTGGAAAGGCATCCATATTTATAACCACCCAAATGCATACACACACTGAACGGAACAAATAAATTAGATGAATATTAGTAGTGTTTGCTGCCACACAAATGTCTCATCATATGCTACAAAGTCTTTTTTTGAACCAACATAGGTTTGATGACCCACATTCATCAAGTCTTCTCATGAAAGTCAAAACAATCTGGCAGCTTGTTCAAAGATACCATTTAGAAGTTCACAAGGCACGGTACCTAATAATCAGAGACAGAGGTTTGACCCTTCCCCAGGAAACACAGCCCCTTCTAATGTTGACAGCATTTTTTTTTCTTTTCTTCAGTCTGAAGAATAAGGTTAATACTTCACCACTGAAAATATTCCGATGCTTGATAACTTACTTGTTAAAAAATGCCTAACATGCCCTTTCAATTAATACAGAGAAAAAAAACTTCCAGCCTGATACCCAGCTAGATTAATCCTTAAAGCTGTCACTGGTGCACAGTTTTTCATTCACTTATGAACGGCAAATTTTTTAAAAGCCACAAAAATATTTTTTATTGAATGCAGTTATTACATATGCTGATGTTTTGTCATTTATGCAACAAATTGTCAGTGCTCTGTGGACTTATTTTCATCAGAATTCCAATCCAAATCAATTCATAATTAATTAATTGTAGTCAGAACACGACAAGATCCTAAATGCGTACCTATAATGTTATTACCCAAAACTTACCACTGTATATGAGAAGCGGATAACAAAACCCCAAACTTGTTTAAAAACAGACTGGTTTTGTCTCATAGCTAGTACAGTATTTTTAAATTAACTTCCATATTGTTCTAAGCTTTGCTGAGAACTTACACTTAATCATGCAAATGACTGACCATCAAACATACTACTGGAGAAAAGCAGATCCAACATTTTGCAATCTATACTATGATCTCATCACTTTCTCTTTTCAGTCCAAATTTATTCACGGATAATTTATATCCATTGTTTTATGTGCCACACTTTTACTGAAATCAATTTTCTTTCACCGCAGTGCTTACCCCTTCACATATTTATAAAGAGCAAGCATCCCTACCAAGCCTTTGTTTTTCCAGAGAAACAAACCAGTGTTGTTTAGACTCCTCCTGTGACAGGAGCACGCCATTCCTTTAATTACCCTACCAGTCCTCTCTGCACCTGTTTCCAGTTTTCATTCAGCCTTCCCAAATATGACTGATGAGAAGTATACAGCACTGTTCCACATGGAGGCTTGCTAGCTCTTGATGACATTAATACCTTCCTATCCTTACTGCAGACATTTATTCTGACATATCAGGATTCACACCTCATTATTTAGATGTCTGCTTCACTATTTAGATGGCTCATTCTGACACTGCCATAAGCAAATTCACCCAATCTTTCTCTTCCTAAACTGCATCAAGGATTATCCTTAGCTTACAGCAGGCAGTCTTAATGGTCCTAACTTCACAAGCATGCATTTTGCACCATTGCATTTCACTTAATTCACGATTCAAACTCCCTAGTGTATTTCATAAATATACTTTTCATTATAATACCATCAAGAAAAGCATTAAACAATATAATCCTTCCACCCTGACAGTTCCATGTCAGCTGCAGTTACCCCTCTTTGGTTAGGCCCTTCACATTAAAATTTAAGCTGATCACTACCTTCCCCAGTTCCATATACACTATTGAAAAAAACCCCACACATCAAGAAAACCAGAGAAAACCATCAAGCTAAATTTACCAAAAGTACATTATGCTGGCGTATATTGCATTTAACTTAAACCCGTTCTCATTATAAACAGATAAATCATGAAAGATGTAATAAAAGCGATCAAACAGCTTTAGTATAGGAGGAGGAATCGGTTCTTGTATGTAGTAATAAGAAGATAAAAAATACAAAAACAATATATATGGAGTAATTTAGAAAACAGAACATGTTTTTATATATGAGGAATAGTAGGAATCTTAAGCGATGCAACTCAGAAGTGTGATAGTTTCTGAGGCAAGAAAATCACAGTAAAACCAAAAGAATTACCATTCATATGAAATCTTCAGGATTATTAATAATGCTCATCTGCCAAATAGCATACACTTACAAATTTAGTTGCCCATATCTTGAAGCAGGTATTTCTACCATTTAGTATTTGACACTTTCTGTGTTAATACTTTCTGACCAAGAGTAGAATATTAGTATTCATCATCTTGTTTTAATTCTTGTTTGAATTTGTAAATAACTTTATTACAAACATTTTTACTTTCAAACTGATTTATAGAAGTGCACCCTCATCATGCTAATGAATTTATATGTGAACATAATAAATGTTGTGAAGATACCATAGCTTGCAATACTCTAGATTATAACTCCAAAATTTATGTTTATAAATTTTAAGAATTTGTGTTGTTGCAATTATCTTGCTATGTAAAAATGTTGGCGTAGCAGTGAACATGGATCCCAGCAAGCTATAAACCAACAAATACATTTAAAAGAGCATTCCTATTTCTACAAAACCCGAGATGCCCTTGCATCTGAAGTTAGGGGAAGTGTTGAAGATACACTGTTTCTGAGCAAGAAAAAAAAGGAGAAAAAGTAAGGAGAGAAAACAGCAACCTAACACGCGTTATATGCATTACAAAACAGTGGGGCAAGAAGGAAAGAACATTTTCAAATATGTTTTTGTTACAGTTGCAGTCATTTTCACAATGCTTTATTCCCATGAAGTGGGTAAACTGAGCTTTGGCTCCACCCCTTTCCTTCAATAATAAGCCAATCAAGTAGTCATTACAAGCACAGAAAGCAGTAGCACTTCATAAAATGTTACAGCAATTTACACTGCACCTCATCCCCTAGAAAGGGGAATTTCAACATCAAAATTCACTCTCTAGGGACACCAACAGGTGGCACAGTTACATACAGATTTAGATCTTTTGGCCAATGTTTTCAGAAAATAAAGATGAGGGAGAGAAAATACACTAAATTTTAGAGAAACCTAAAGTGAGCCTGATTACCAAGAAGGGTTAGTTATCCACTCTCTAAAAGTATTTCCCTATTACACCTTTATGTTGCTGGCCTTGCTAATCAATGAATTTGTGCCTGTGTTTATGCATGGTGGAAAGTGGCTTTAAGACATCATTACCGAGTAAAGGCAGTAACTTCTGTTAATGAAATCAATAATAGATAATTTTTATGTAAATCCCTTTTTTTCCCTAGTTTACAATAATTAACTTATATACTGTGTGTATACGAATTTGGAATTAATCTTGAAAACTGCATATAAATTAAATCAAGTGAGAAACTGCGCTATAGTTAATAGAATTCACCAACAAATCTTAGAGCATGATGATTCCCCAAAATTGCAACATACTACTGTCCTTAGCTGGTTATGCCACAGGTATCTTATTGTAAGCCTTACAGAAAAACTTAAAGATTAATACCAAAGCTTAACTCCATCACATTCAAAGCACATCATATCCTGTTCAAAAAGTCTCTGCTTACTCAGTGGTACCAAATTATTTTCTGAAAAGTTATTTCAGGATCAAAACGCTCATCAACAATAACGGACTGGAAATTAGTGTCCCAAAATTTCACTGATAAAAGTGCATAGAATTTTCAAAAATAATTAGTACAAAACAGAAAATTCCATTCATTACATAACCCTCTACAGGGTTCTTGGACAGTAAGAAGAGGTTTTATAATTATATTTTAAGATAAAATTAAGATAAAATATTTAAATCAAATTAACGTTTACTAAAAAATTTAGATCACAAGCTTCACTACTTCATCATCTTTTAATCTCGTTACTTTAATATTCAACCATTGAACACATATGTGATTGCTACTTAATAAATCTCTTGAGATTATCCTCTTGAACAAACATTTAGCATGCCTACTATTGTGTCCAGTGTCACACAATAATTCAGTAGGTTTTATAGCCCATGAGGATATCACTTACTGTTTCTCTAAAAACTGTACAGTCAGTTTCCACCAGCTTGGTTACACCTGAAGTCACTATATTACAAGCTTAGGTCTGTAATTGCCCCAACAGTACATGCACGGACGGTTGGAATAGGCAGCACTTTGCCAACTGCACGAATCCACTAATCGTGTTATCTTTTTCCAACATGCTGCTTTAGGATTTTGGAGAGTTTAGGCAGAACTCACAGTCATGGTGCATAAAGTGACCACTCTTCATTACTAGCTTCCTCTGGTATCTACTTTACAAGTTAGAATTGGTGCAAACACTAGAGTATTCTAAACTCCTTCTGATGTGGTGAGAGAGGTAACTGCTAATTAATGTTGTCATGTAAACTCTCAGTTCTATTTCGAGCACAAATCTTTTTTCACTTTAAATTTGACGTCTCAGTTCTCATGACACTTACATAACTATATACCATTCATTATTATCATTATTAAACATTTGCCAAATGTCTGCAAAGATAAGTTTTTGCATCAGATAACTGTGAAGGTTGATGAGTCACCAGTAAAAGATGTTCTGCACATCTTCCTATCCAAGCTGGTGGCTTTCCTCCCCCTAAGGTAACCAACATTTCCTGCAGATCTTCCCCTCTTTCATGGTAATTCGCCCTAATGGGACAGAGCAGTGCTATGTCTTGACTGGAACTATAGCAATAATTACAACAATGAGATCCCTTAAACATCTCTTTTGGAACCAAGATCAAGTGACTTGATCACTAGAAAACAATAAAGTAGTTGATAAAAAAGTTCCTTCTTTCATTTACCTAAGACTGGGTAAGTACAGGAAGGGAACAAAGAAATCAGATCCATATAAAGTGCTTATCAATCAAATACATTGCAGCATACTGCATGGGAGAAGGTTCCAAGAATCACTTAATTATGAAGGGCACGAGACAAACGAATCTTCAAACCCTCCTGTCTCCATTAATGAAAGACTGCACAACCTTGCCAGAAGTAAGATAAACACTACCTGGTTAATGTCAGAAAATACTCATTTGAAGCATTCAAAGACTACAGAAACACTGAGAAATAGTTACAACTATTATTAAATAGTCACTACACTAGTTAGAAATACTTATCAATACTTTTCAGGACCTGAGAACTAGTGATGCTGTTCACACTGAAGAAACATGTCTGGTGACAGTTTTGATTCACCAGTTGCTAGAAAGACAGGATTGTTCCCCGACACTGTTTTCTGGGAGGGTTGTTATCACTGTAAATTGCATATGGCTTTTCCTCTATGTGTTCCCTTTTATGGACACTACTAAAATGTGGAAACTTTAAATCGTTCCGAAGTTGCAGACAGGAGATGCAGTTCTCACATAGTCTTTTTTTTTTTTCAATTTCTCATTCAATTTTACAAGACAATAAATATTCATTAAAAAACTTATTCTATTTTGCTCTGCAATGAAGATCAAGTAAATAAAAACATCACTCAATGTAAGACAAATAATACAAGAATTACCTTTCTAACTCAGCAATTTTCTTATCTTTGTCATTCTTCTCATTCTCTACTTCCTTGAGTATTTCTAGAAGTCTGTCAACCTCAGCCTGAGCTTTGCCACATTCTTCTCTATAGTACGATGCCTCTTTGTCAAGCTGTTTCATTCTATCTGCAAATTCTGGATTCATCCGTGCCTCCTCTTCAGCCTCATGAGCCTTCAGAATCAACATTTAAAAAAAAAAAAAAAATAAGGATGACAATAATTTATACAGCTTTAAGAGCTTTACTTCTTCAGTCTCGAAGTGCAAATTTTCATTAAAAAGGATTATGGGTATTTCTGTCCAATGACAATATTGTCTAGAGAAGCATTATGAAAAGGAATGAAAATATCTTCATAGTCTAAAATTACGGTCAAATGCTATTGTCCTGAAGGGAGAGGGGATTTATTAAGGTTTTTTACATACTAAAGTGACCATATTTTACCGGGGGTTTTAAAATTTAAAAATTGCCTTGTAATTAATTTAATTTGCATAAAGCTTTTAAAGTGTTTCAAATATCTAGGCAATTTCTTAATAAATCATATGCTCTCTCTTTCCCCATATATATACGCACACACTTTGTCCATGTATATATATATACAGACACACAGATACATATATACATATTGTAATCTGTACCACTAGGCGTTCCAAATGCAGTTTGATACAAAGAATTTTAAAGGAAGAAATTGTTTTTATGCAGTGCTGTTTTTAAAAGGCAAATGAATAAACTAAAAAGTTGCTTTCAGCAGACATTCTACCCAATAATCCTTTTTCTCTCATCATTAATACTTAACCTGAAACATCAGAAGAACAAGCCCATTGGTGGAAACGGCACAATCCTGGCAAACACATGCATGGATGGGTGGCAGTTTCACAGACAAGAAGGAACGCAATGAATACAACAACAACAGTGCAGAGCCCAATCTTACTCCCATCAAACCTAATGTCAAAATCCCAATTAAATTCAATGGGAGCATGATCTGGCATCAAGTGCTTTAAACTGTTGGCTGAAATAATCACAGACAGATGGAAACAACAATGCACTGCAATGCTTAGCCTACCCCTTGCTTCCCATTATTCCTAATTGGCATCTTGAAAGAGCAGGCAAGGAAAAAACAAGTAGTTTAAGGCAGTGCACATTAGACATAGAAAATTCAGATAATAGTCTCTTAACATACAGGAATTTTACATAAAATCAGGATATTTAGAACTGAAGGTCCTCCAACTATCTTATTACGCAGAGAAGATGTGGACTTACTTAACCTTCTTAATTTCAGGGAACAGACAATGCAAGCAAGCAATGAAAGAAATGCAGATCAAAATGAAACATGCATGTTTTGGAAAGAACTAATATAAGCTACAGATACTAGAAGGTTCATATTCTTTGCAATGGTTAAAATTTTCTGTATAAATAAAGAACAAATCTGGGTTTAGTAAAAATATGACAATGAAAAAATTGAAATTATTAGGGAAGAAACTTAGGGGGTTTGCATGTAACATATCATTTAAGCATGAGGATAATAAGAAAAAAGATAAAAGATTTTAAGTGTTATTTATCCTACTGTGAGATTTTTATTCCGAAGAAATATTTGGTTACTAAATTAAGCCAAGGAATGACATGACTAAACTGACTGACCTTGCTTTTCAAATTCTTTATTTTGGATAATAATACATGCTGCAGCCCTGAATTCTATGCAGATACGTGGCTTTCCTAACACAGAGCTTGTTTTAAGGTAACATACAAAGAGTATCTTGATTTCACTGTTCAGGTGATATGCTAGCAAGTGATTAATTTTCACCCTCATAAAGCTCCCTGCTTTAATAATAAATATTGATTTCTTTTATACCGGGTGTTAACTGTTTCAAGAAATTTAGTTTTAACTAGTTTTATAATTTTTGAAGTAAATGTAACAGTCAGACTCAGGGCCAATTATGTAAGAGACCGCATAGCAATTTCCAGCTGCAAACCACTTCAATTTTCCATCAGCTCTATTAAGATATTACACAATGTTTTATCTCTCCAAACTGACTACTGTGTTCTTTCGTAAAGAATAAAAATAATTCCATACGTTGGTAAAGGTAAATTCACCCTACAAAAAAAAAAAAAAAAAATCAACCAAAACAACCAAAACCCAACTCAGCTCCCACCTTTAAGATACTAAAAGGCCTATGCAAAGAGGATGCTGCTCCCTATTCCTCTTCAGATTTTTCCTTCTCTCCTAAGGGTAAATCCAGAATTTCACAGTTCGCCTCTAGAGGCTATCACTGTCATGTTCCTCCCCGCCACCTTTCTTTCCCTACTGTTCATTTTAGCTTATAATTCACTTATTCACCAGCCTTGCTTTCATGATTTCATAAACAGGCAAAACACCCACCCTCCTGCCTCCAACCAGGCTTTTCTTCACTTTAGCATACAGGAACTCTAGCAGCTTCAGCCCAAACTTTTTTCCCCTCATGGACCTCTACCCTAGTTTTAACCCAGGACAAGAAGCAACATAGAAGACACAGAGAAGCCTGCCGTATTTTTCTGCTTTTCATTGCCAGACTGGACTTTCTATAATGAAAATACATAATTGGGCAAGTACATGATAGTGTCAACCAAGGCAAAGGTGCTAAATGTTCAACTATAATATTCCTGTCACATAGCAGCTCAGAAATGTACGGAACAGGTCATCTACTCCACAGTTTACAACTAAAACATGAAATAATATATATAAATTACATTCTTCCATTTAGCCCTATAATCATTGCTTAATAGCATGCTAAGGAAATTGTTAAATTGCAGAAATATTTTCAATTCTTCTGCTTTCTGTGGTACCCATGCCGTTCCATATCTGTGGGATGTGTTTTTAGAAAATTCTGGTGCATAAACCTGGTCATTGTATTTCCCCATGGTTTTCAACATGAAGCAGAACCTATAAGGTATGATTAAATCCAATGTAATTAAGTATCCACCCTATACAAGATTTCAAGGTACAGGACAGTCATCCATAATGTCACATATAAATCAATATGAGCATTCAGTTCAAAGTCAAGTGTAAGATTATTTTAATCTTTTTTAAAAAGAAAAGGTCCCAGTATTGCAAACCACCAATTAAGTTGGTCACCTCTACTCTTACAAGCACTTCCTATAGAATATTTTTGGACTATTGGCAAGGACCAGATTTCTACAAGGGCATTGCCTTAATGAAAGAGGAAAGGAAAGTTAGTCAAAAAGGGAAGGCAAAAACATAAAACATTTTTTGAAAAAGAGCTTTCTGCAGGTGGTACTCCAACTTGCAATAAGTGCCTTTAAGGGAATCTTCATGTCGTAAACAAAGCTGTTGATACTACAAAAGAGCAAAACACAATCCATCTGACATTCCCAGGACAAAGGCAGAGAATTACTTATAAGAGCCCTAATATATTTTATGGCTTTGAAAGATGTGTTTGGATTTGAACTAGGCACTTTTTTTTAATTGTTATATACAGATCAAGGGTGATTTGTTGACAGATGGAACTTGACTTCTGAGGTCAAACAGTAGGCCCAAAGGAGATGAAAGGTAGCTCAGCTGATATTGACCCTGCTCCCACCCGGACAGGGCAGATTTCTTTGGCTTTTTTGCAGGCTGTGGGAGGCAGGCTTGGATCACTTCTGTTTTCCTGGGAAGAAAACATTTTCTATTTTTATGGGGCTTTTATGGGTAAGAGTGACTGTTTCATGCATACCTTTCAGCAGCAAAATAATTGATCTCTTAATCTGTATCTGTAAATGATAATACTTGTGTGTGCAGATTAGGCTAGTTTTAAACTAGCACACTTAGTTTATGATGTTTTTGTCTGTGAATCTTGTGACTCTGTTGTTGTATGTTATTTTTATAATCCAATAAAAATGGTGTATCACTCTACCATTAAAATTTCAATAATTTTTACAGTAATTCTGTATTTGTTCTGATATTTGCTCAGTAAGTACTACAAATATTTTAGAAGTAAAGTAACATTTCCTTATGTAAACCGCAAATTTCCTACAGAAACAACATAATAGCGTGGCACAGACATGCAACATGAATCATTTAGTGTATTAAAATTTTACGGTACAATCATGCATTATTCTGCATAACAGAAATGGATGAATAGATATAGTATTTCATTTTTAAAGCTTCAGACACAAACATACACAGAAATCAACCAAGAACTTCATAAAAATAATAAATGGAACAGCAGAATTTACATGCAAGAAATTACTTTCTAAGATCCTTCAAATTTTATTATATTCAATAATAAACTAAAAAAAATTTACTGTCACCTTAATTTTTTTGTAGTCTCCTTAAAAGTCAAGGTTCTTCTAATTTAACTTCAGGGACTGCTCTAAGCAATTTAGAGTGGATTCTTCAAGTACTTTAAATTTTAATCTGACATTGCTCTGATGGAGCATTTGGAAAATTAAGTCTTTATTATTCAGAAAAAGGATCACCTGAACTCTGAACTAAGTGCATCATTATATTTTCATTACAGTACAAAACCAATCATGTAACTTCCTATGATCAATAATCATTAGGTATTTCAAAAAGCTCAGCTTTCAAAACACGAAGAAATGTGAGCCAAATTCTGTTCACATGTCATTCACACAGGTGAATACCTGTGAACTCATTTGCTATAGTGTACGCAGGATTTGCACCCCTTCCATATCATCTCCACTTTGGTACACAAATGTGTATAAGCATAACGTATTTCTATCCCTTGCTGTATTTTAAAAACATTAGATTCAGCAATAAATGAAAGTCTTGGAGTTGATACCTATGTGACAGAAAAAATACATTCCACTAAAAAAAAAAAAAAAAGTGCTATATTACCACATGGGCTAGAAGAGGTCTACTCAGAGATTGACTGTTATTTCTCTGACACATGTAAACAAAAGAGCATTAAAGCTTCAGTTTTTTAAGATTAGATTGCCATCTGGGTTTTTATAACTATTTTTCTCAAACAAAACAAAAAGGGCAAGGAAACATTCTATTAAATAAAGTATAATAACGATTTGCAGTACAAAAAAATGTTTGAAGTAACTGCTATTATGCCAAGTCAAAGAACAAAGGTGAAATCTTGGCCCTGTGGAATCCAAAGAATATGTCACCATTAACTTCAATCAAATCAAGATTTCATTTCAAGATCTTAGGTGGTTTGGGGAGAGAAGAGGATCTCTACTTATATATATATATATATATATAAAAGTCAACATTTAACAATGCTAAGTAGAAGAAAGAAGATGAGCAAGAAAAGTTTATTTAACAAAACGTGTCTCATGGATATAGTATGATTGCTGCGTGGTGCCAAAGGAAAAAAATCTTGCATCCATTATTTCAGAACTGCCAACCAGCTGGCCTTCTGAAAATTAAGCACGTAAAGGCAGAAAAAATAAAATAAAAAAAGGACTGACTGGCTTTGGAACACCACACAAAAATAGACTAGGAAGTAACAAATGAATTCCACAGAGCAGAATACCTAATATTGAAATGACTGGAAAGCATTTATGAAAATCAAGATAAAAACTAACACAGTCTGAAAAAGACTCCAGTCTGAAAAGACACACACAGTAGGAGTTGAAATGATATGAACAGAAACATAACTACCACAAAGGAGAGCCAAGATTATACAGAAAAAAAAGGGTTTCATCATTCAAAGGGAAAAGCTCTTTGACCAGCAGTGTGCTGGATGGTAGAGGTGATAATATCAGGTCTTATACTACTTACTATCAATTTATAACTGGATTCTAAAAACAATTAACCAATAACTTTAAAAGTAAATACAGCACATTCTGTGGGACTCTCTTTTCCCATACATAAGTCATGACGTATCCATTACACAGTTAGAAGCTACAAAACTTAGGAATAATAGACTCCGAAGCTGGAATCCTGGTCTGCTGACACTAATGGCAAAATTCCCATTGACTTCAGTGAAGGCAATACCTTCCCTAATGCATAGTATCACACTACTTCAGCTACAAAACCAGTTCTTCTATATATACTATCCCAATTACATGGTAATTCCAACTATGATTACTACATAAACTACAGCTTGTAAATTGCTATTACAGTTAGGTCATTTTTTCTGTCCAGTGATGCTCATAGCACACTAAATATAAGACACTCAGCCAAAAAAATTAGAACTGTTCTCTGCAGATAGAATGTTTGGTACTGCTCTTCCTCAAATTGAAAAACGAACACAGTCAAGTCAAAAAGGTACATATTGAGCAATTAAAGCAGACATGGGTAAGAATAATAAAGCTAAACAAGTCAAAGTAATACTGTTCGGCTTTTTCAAATATTGCCCTTTGCATGCACCCTTTTATATTTCTGCATTTTCTTCAATTAAATGAACAATGTTTCCATAGTCTAAATGTATATATATGCTGAAAGTATACAGTCTTTTGAGTAAAACTGATCTGAACTATATTAATCCTATGGACTTTTGAAAATACTACCAGTCACTTCCTAGATATTATTATTCACATAATGAACTCACTTAAGAAAAACCTAATAAAACAGAAGTTATTTAAGTTTGAAGGATCAAATAAAGTACTGCACAAGGAGGAATCAAAAAGCAAAGCAAAGGAAGGAAAAATAATTTAAAAAAAAAAATCATCTGCATGCTTTTTCTAATGGAGAAGTTGAGGACCTAAAGGCTAGGCTCTTTGTTTTCTCAGAGATACTGTATGAACCTATTTAATACATTCCATATTCTTAAAATGGCCTTGAAGTCCACAAAGTTCATTTACTTGGATATAATGAATATAGCATAGTGAGCATCAGAATTTTTCTGCAAAGCTCCACAGAGGAAGAGCACAACAC
Organism: Leptosomus discolor; assembly: GCF_034619465.1. Classification (NCBI taxonomy): domain Eukaryota; kingdom Metazoa; phylum Chordata; class Aves; order Leptosomiformes; family Leptosomidae; genus Leptosomus; species Leptosomus discolor. Next base: position 16,215,397 of record NC_141399.1, read on the forward strand.
AGTAAGGTAATGGATCCTCATGCTTTCATATGTTACAGCGGGCATTTTAAAAAAGAACTTACTGGATTGTACATCTGATTGAACAACTGTTCAGCTTGCTACATTGCAAAGTTGGAAGGGAGTGAAGCACAGACAGGAAAAGAAGGAAAGATCCAGGAAAACAGCATTAGCTCAACAAAACCAGTGCATTTGCACAGAACTTGTTATAAAAAAGTAGAAATTTAAGATTCTAAACATTCCTTGGTGAAAGTGAGAGGCACTGGGGAAACATAAATGTTGACTTTGGCTCCTAGAAAAGAATAGCTGGAGTAAGAAATTTAAGGTTTGTGTTACTTTCCCTTTCTCAAGTTAAATAACCCATGAAATAAAGAAAGGTGTCCACTTTTGATGATACATTAAGTGCTGGTCACAAGCAATGAATCACGAGAAGTGCTTTTGGCTGAGGCTGCAATTTATCACCAAAGCTTCAAAGACGGTAATAATAAAAGATTAATTAAATTGTATCATTACATTTATTACTTTCTTTTTGTTTAATACTGGACTGAATTTTCTATGCAGAATGACTTTTGAACAGTACAGTTTGGCAAAACGTACTTTAGCAACTGCAAATATGTCAGTAAGCAAGTAAATTTAAGATAATGAAAAAACAACAAAAGGAGTAAATTCTGGAGTGGATAATAAGATTATATATATTCACACACATATATATACAAAAAACACTTAGCTACCTATTAAGTAATCCCTGCTGTTCTTTCACTAGTAGCAATACAAAGTAAGTCAATAAAAAGTCTGTGGAATTTTGGCAAAAAAAAAAAAGCATTGAGCATTCTTCTGGGTTTCAGGACTTTTTTTTTTTTAATTTTATGAATTACAATCCAGAATCTTTGACACAAAAATTTTAATAAGCATGTCTATAGTTTTAAACATTATTTTGTGTATCAAAATATAGCACAGTCACATGAATAATTACTCTTCACAAATATCCTATTTATTACTTTTTGAAAATTAAAACAGTGATTTTAGAATCAGCGTGATTTCACCTGCTGAAATGCAAACAATCCAGTTACGTAATACTGAAAAATATTTGGATCTAATCAGATCCATACAAAACCTTCTTTATTATCAATGGATTAATCTTATTCTCTCCAAAAACAGGAAGGAGAGGCAACAAGGGAAGGGAAACTAAAAAAAAAAAAATTTTTTTAGTTTACAGATTTTGTTTGTACTTGCCCCTTGTACAGGTTTTCTCTCATGCATAGTACTTATTGGTATCAGTGCTCATGGAAAACTAACTCCTAACAAATGTGCACAGAATACTATCTCCCCTTTTATTAACATAATTTGTTAAAGCATATAAATCAACATTAAACTATAATGATTTCATCATAATAAAAAGTGCTTTTTCTATGATATTTTTGAGGGAGGAATACTGTGTAAGCTGCATTCAGCTGTCTCAAAGTTAGAGACAGCCCCGTGGAGCCACTTTTGAAAGAGACATGTAAACTGTGCGCTTTCCTTCTAGCTTCTGTAGTGGATAATGTTCATACATAAGCACACTTATGGGACTCGCAGGTTAATTTACTGAAAACTATGTTGATGTTCCCTCCTACTCTAACTCAGACATAGGCAAGAATAACCCAGATTTCTGTTTCAGTTAGTTTCCTAAGGAGTGAAAACATGGTGAAGGTAGTTTTCTGGAGACCAATTATTTTTAACACAGGATATTCACGGGTTTGGACATAAAGTATTTTATTAGAGAAAATGTGAATTGAAAATTACTGTTTGGAGTCTACTATCATTAACAGTCACTGTTTCTGTTCAACTAAACATGCCCACAGAGAAGGTTGTAACTATATTTTATTGTGGAAGTACCTGGTCTCCTACAAACGTTGGGCGAATTTCCATTGGGACTTTATGCCGTATTTATGATATAATAAAATGATTATGTTTTCAACCTTCATTTAATAATCCTTTGTATTTATACACAGAGAACATACTCCCTTTTTATACGAAAGACGTCTCGGTCACTCTCTGACTTTTATAAGTGCTTATTTCTCCGTGACTGTAAGATGTGTTTATAGGTACAGTCAGAAAAGACTAAGTTAGGATTTCAAGACCTTCAAGAGCATTTTGATCATTTTTTTTTTCAAGTGATCTGTGCTTTTAGGTGGTGGGGTTTTTTTTAAATTAAATTAAGAAAATAATTATTTCAGATTGTAATGAAGTATATTTTGTGGTGAAGTGCAAAGCAAACACACACATTTTCTAACAAAAGAAAACAAAATAAAGGACTTCCACAGAAATAGCCTGTTTTGATATTTTAATTCTGACATCAATAGCATTTATGAGCTATCAAACATTTAAAGTAGTTGTGTTTCCATTAAAAGTTTTTGTATATGTTTATTGAAAAAGATTCCCTTCCTCTCCACAATTAAACAGGCAACGCAGGCACCTAATTGCAGATACCCATTTTGAATCAAAAAATAGTATAGGTTTATGTTCTTGCATCCTTTATACTTTGCAATACCTTCTTCACAGGTAAGACTACTGAAACAATGCTTAAACACAGCAGGATACTACTCAACCTGGGTAAAAAGTGTGTCAGAATACTATCCTAACAGTGGTTACATTCATAGAATAAATAAATATTTTTTCTAGAAAATTAAACATTAGATATCAATATAAAAAAAAAAAAAACATGTTAGACATACACTTAGTCATGAATTGCAGAAGGCAAACAATGCCTAAACCCATCAAATATGTCATGAGATTGGTGTTCAAACAATGACAGCAGACATTACCAAATGACACAGAAAAAGGTCAAAGAAACCATGTATGATAGAAAAGGCATCAAAAACTTGCAAATCATTTAAGCAAAAACTATTTTAATGCATCAATTTAAATAAAACCATGTTATAAAATATAGCATTTGTATGGTTTCCTTTAAATGCTTGCTTCCACTACTTGCTGAATAGAAATAATGCATAGCTAGGAATTCAGTATTTTGCTTAGTTATCACAAATATTCGTCCACCAACAAAGCTGAAAAAACGTTCAAAATAAAACCTAGCTAGAGTTTCCACTGTGGAAGCAGAAATTTTTTGATTAGGAACTACAGCATTTCTTGCATGAGTCTTTAATTTTTTCCCATGCTACACACATTTCAGTCTACTTCTAATAGCGGTATTAATTCATATACATACATATTGCTGGTTTGATAATTTCTTTCTGCGCCCTTCTACTTTTCCTCCAATGTCCTGATCCCAGTTCATCTATTTGTAACAGCTTCTCAGAATTCCCTCACATAGGTATTGAAGATAATTTCTGAGGCTCACTAGTGGGTTTGGTACAAGCCTCAAAAAGCAGTGTTTGATGCAAGCATCAGCAAACAGCATAAGATGGGTAGATTTTACATCTACTCCAGAAGAGTAAAGAAGTTAATCTTTTCAAAATAAGGCGATGGGATGTTGATTTTTGTTTTTCTGATTGTTGTTTGTTTGTTTGAAGATGGAACTTACCTTTTTCAACTGTGCTTCCAACTTACTACACTCTTCTTTCTTTTGTTCTATGGCTATTTCTAAAGACTTAAGTTTGGAGTCTCTTTTCAGCCCTGCTGATGCCAATGAAGATGCATGTTCTTTGAGATCGATTAAACTAGACTGAAAAATGACCAAGAGTAAAAAGTTAATTCCTAGTCACCAGGAAACCAACTTATTGCCAACTTAGTAAGCACTTGGATCCTGTTCCCCGCCCCTTACCCAAAAAGAGTTGACACAAAGGTAAGCATTGATAGCAAAAGACACCGTCTTGAGAATACAACCAGTTGGAACCACAGGAGCTGGCATGCAGTGAAACATAGAAACATTCATAATACGAACAAGTTGGCGTTATTTTCTGGAAGTACAATTACTTTGAAGTCTATTGCTCTAACTGACAAATGAATACAGGAGCAACAATGGAGAATTTTAGCCTACTGGAAGCTTATGTAAAGGAAAAAGTAGAGATAATGACACACAACTATGGAAAAGTGAAGCAATATTTTATGTACAAAAGTGAGGACTATGAAGAATGCTTAAGAAAATAGCAGCTCAGAAGCTGACCACTGAAGTGGCAGAATTTCAGTACTTAAAATGATTCAAGAGTAATCCTTATGGACTTTCATCATAATGACATAGATAGGACATAGATTTTAGTGAAAAGACTGACCTCTTTTTCTGTCAGTTCAGCTTGTAAAGCATTAACTTTCTCCTTCAGGTCTTTGTTTTCTTTTTTATAAGATTCAATTTCTTCAAGTCTTTCTCTGTCATCTCGCTCCCTTTGCTCCTTCAAGCGCTCTATTATTCTTTCCTAACAAGGGAAATAATTGCAAAATGGAAAAGTTTGGAATCATTTTAAGAAAAGACAGAATAAAATTTCTTTACATTAAGTAGCACTTAGAAAAATCAACCTTCAGAAGCAGAGGATGATTGTGTTAATGGTGTTAAAGTCAATGCAAGATTTCCCCTGATTTCAAAAGCATCAGATCAAGGTTTTAAATACTTGATAACAGTAACATAGTACACAAACTTTGTTAAATGTCTATACTGATTTGAATATGCTTAGCCTTGTGTTAGATATGGAAAGTTATTCATCTCAGTAATGTATTTCTTGTACCCATAAGCAACTGAAGTCTTCAATGAAAGTTCAAAACAGAGAGGTTTACTCAGCTTGACTTTGGTTATATTTTTTGAATGCCATACCCTCTATAGCAGTTGCAAGAAGTTTTCAAGGTTCCAATCTAGTTAGAAATCACTTGCTAACTATCAGTAATTTACAGATTGCATGTATTATATTTTGAGAGGACAGAAAAAAAAAAATCTCCAAGAGACAGAAAAAGTACCCTGATACAAGTTATGATATCCAAAGGAAGATTTTTCTCCATCTAATTAATGGTAACCCTACATACTTTTAAACTCAACTATGTTTTTAAATATTTTGCTGACTTTCAGTTACTGTTATAAGGTTTGCTGAAAATCACCAGTCAAGGATTTGGTGATGAATGAAATGTGAAATGTGAAAAGCAGATGCAGTAGTATGGTTTTGTTAAGCTTTGATTACATTCTTCAAAATCACATTCTACCAATACCTGAAGAATGCAAATATTAATCAGAGAAAAATATTTAAGGTAAAATAAAATAACTACTAAAATTGCATTTGAATTAGGAATAGGTCAATTTAATCAGAATATCAGAGGAACTACAAGTATCATTTGGGAAAGTTAAACCTACACGGGACAGAACTACATCCTGACTGATGAAGTTGTACACTACCAGTGGCGTGGCTCAGGTAGAACCATCAGCATGCTCACAGATCCTATTCAAGTCCTTCTGTACTTACACTTGAAATCTCCAAGGAGGAGTTTAAGAGTGGGATCAATACTCAAAATAGAACTGGACAAGACTGATGGAAGCCTAATATTACTAGAAAGAGAGAAAAATCTCACGCTAATTCCCTCTGTCCATGATTCCTTATACTGCCATTTATATACACACACACTTGAGATATAGACACAGATATATAAACACACACATAAACATATATGGACTACATGTATTTACAGTTTACCTTTGCCCACATCAATATGCTCTCAGCTGTGGTCATTATATCTCAACAAACAACACAATGCATGCAACATGTCAGCAGCTGTACAACCCATATTGATTTGTAATAAACTTAGTCATTATAATGAAAGAAAAAAATAATTCATTATCAAAGTTAGATGAAGTAGTAATAGTGTTTTTAAAAAGTGTATATTGTTCAGACAATCCTAGTTATTAATTCATTTTCTCCATACAGGAGGTATGACGTTCCTCCAAGCCCTGGAAGTTCTTCTGAAGATTGCTTCTGTGCTTTTTAAAGCTCAAGGCGTATTTTGCAAAAAGCCAACAGTCATAAACTGTCAACACTTACACACATAAAAAAGAGCCTAAAATCAAGGCTGTGATTTTCATCCCAGTGGTCTCCAACCCTGGAGATATTCAAAACCCAGCTGGGCAAGATCCTGAGCAAATTGTTCCAGCTGACCCTGCTTTGAGCAACTGGGTTGGGCTAGATAATCTCCAGAGGTCTTTTCCAGTCTCATTGGTTCTGTGGAATAGGCAGAGACATTTTCTAGATGCTGTACCTCAAACACTGGTTGTTTCTCTTCTGCTAAGTCTCTCTCCCCCCATTTTCACAATTCATCCCTTTGTAACAGTGACCACATCAGCAACTCTGCTGACAACTGTCCATTGCTGCTGCTTGTCTGTTCCTCCTTTCATACTGCATAGCAAAGGAACTACTTGCTAGAAAATTGAACACAGAGCGATTTCAGAAGACTGGGAAGTTTTCCATAAGTGTCCCCTTGTATTTTCAGCTTCTATATATCCACTTTCACTAAGCATCTGTTGAAGATCTTCCATTTATCCACTCTATCATTTAAATGCCATATTATCTGCATGTACAGATTTTAAAACTGATAATCAGTTTCTGTAGGAACTGAATGAATATTTTAATATTTTTAATTACTGATTTAAAACTTGGCTACACTTAAATCAATTTTACTTTAATAGATAATGAATATCCTTGAAAATATTTAAACACCAATTAAAGAAATAGAAAAATTCAGCTTCTCATATTGTTCTTTACTTATTTGGAATGTAGACCCCAGTGTAAGTGCAATTAAGCATATTAGAATTTTAATTTAAATCTTAATTTTTATATTTCCTTATTTTTATTTTAAATATTTAAAATTAACTTACTTTTGCATTATGTTTCTATAGCAAACGTAAGCTATGATGCAACACATCTTACTATATAATAAGCTGTTAAAGTCAAGTATCAAAAACACACGTGGGATTGATCTCATAGATGCTTGCTATATGAATAGTCTATTACTGGATGTGAAACTAGGCCTAAGTGCAAAATGTGATATATTTCAAATACGTTCCTTATAGAGCTGTTTCAAACATTTATGTTCCTCTGACTAATTTTTTTCTTTCATTTATGTAATACTGGCTTCCAGCTGTAATAATGCTTCACCAATAGCCAAAATCTTTAAAAATGCATCACATTGAGTATTTTATAATGTATTTAGATGTATTACTAAAATTAATGTTAATTTTTAGAAGGTTTTAAACCATTAAAGATCTTTAATAAGAAATTATATTTAAGTTTGCAAATAAATGTATTTTGAATCTTTTAGACATTGGAAAATAATCATTATATTTTTCAGTATTATATTGAATAATCCTGTAATAAGAATATTGGTATAGTTATTTTTTGCTACCCAGTTCATAAGAAAAACCTTTTCAAAGGGCTGGAAGTTCATAGTGCTACTTTCATTTTGCATCTAGCATTCCCCTGACATCAGTGACTCCCTTTTACAACCTAGCTAACTGAACATACATATTATCAAATAAGCGTTACTGTAAGAATCATTACAGAAAACAGTGTTCACTACTTTCTCAAACTTGTATCCCCACTTATTTAATTTAAAAAGAAATACACATTGATGACATACTACGTTCCACTTAGCATATAGGAAAAAGAGATACGGTCAAAACTAAAGGTAGCAGGCTATCCGTAACTAAATCTGCTTCCCAGGCAGGATCAGCTGTCTATGCACTGAGACCCCTGGCACTGTAGATGTTCCTGACGCCTGGTTTCATTCAGCTCAATGGCAAAATTCTCCCTTTGACTCATATCTGGCAGGATTTCAGGTAGAAATGTGTTCATACAGAATGAGGGTCCTTCAACAGCAAGTGCTGAGTATTACACAAATGACAAACCAGCTAATGTACTAGGTTTTTGATTTTTTTTTTAATTTTACTGTTAGCTGGCTTTTGCTAGATAGATCGGGCAAGAAAGGGGTGATATAGGACACTAAATAGCTTGAAGTTCATTCCAGTAACAAATATATAAATTCTTAATCCCTTGTATATTAAACATTAAAATGCCAGCCTCCATTAAGTGGAGTAGTTTAATAACCATTCAGAATCCACCTAGTTATATTCAGACTTAGTTTTATACCAATTCATTCTTGAAGATTTATTTACCCAAATGATTTTTTTCTTCTATGACAATCAAACATAACACTATTTCAGCTTATTAATGAACAGCATAAATTTTTTCTCAGTCAGTCACAAAAGACGACTAATTTATCTGTCAGCTGCATAAGGCTAAATGTCAAAAACGTGTTAAAAGGCCCTAATATACCATGTTTTACTTGATTAACAGCTAACTTGCAGAAGTTCCAACAATGTGTGCTTGTTTCAGTCTTATTTGCATTGGCAAGCTTTCCTTATGCACTAATCTAGGACCTCACAGGTCTAATCTATTTGCACTTTATCACAGAAGCAGAAACTGAATTGCCACAGCATATAGCTATATTATCAGACATGCTCAATTGCTTATCTGCTGTAAGCTGCTACAGTAGGCCCAACTTTATAAATATCAGCTTCATGAAAGCAACCTCTTGAGCTGCTTTGGGCCAGTCCAAGAGCTGAGATATTCTTTGAAAAGTTTCTTGTTAAAACATCAAGGAAGCTGATAGCACTTCCGCATATTCCGATTTCAATTTTTTTTTTTTTTTAATAGGAGAAAACTTATTTTTCATTTATTGCAACGTAACCTTTATTGTTGTCAAGAATATTCAGTGGTTAGGAGAGGCTCCAAACTCAGGAGTAAAGAAGTGAATTAATACCTTTTTCAGTTTAGCTCTAAAACACACTCAAAAGTGACTGAGTTGTGCTGATTTGTTTCCAATTCCTGATAAAAGAACAAATTATATCAGCAACATTGCTGGAAAATACAAGGGTTAAAAGGAGTGCATTTCAGGAAATTTTGATGTCGCTTTATGATGTCTACAGTAATTTCTCATTTAGTGTTCCCATGCTACCCAATCACCTAATATGAAAGAAAGAAAATCAGAGACAGATACTTGGAAAAATCTATTTTCATGAAGAATAAAGAGCCATATTTTCTAATTCAGAGCCAAAAAAAATCTCAATCTGATTATTTTCAAGAACAATGCACTAAAAATACAAATGCTCAAACATTTGAGTTTTGGACTTTAAAATTAGCTTCATAATTCATTCACACTATATGATCATGTTTCAATTTTATTTTCTTCCCATAGAAACTAAGAAAAGCAACTAAATTCAATTTTAGTGAACTGTGGTTAACAAAACTGATATAAATAAATTTTATTTCTATTTTAAAGGAGCTTCTCATCATGCTTTTGGAGTATTTTCTTCATTATTTTATAAAGTAAAATTCTAAAAACTACTGAATTAACAAAGAATTAAGGTAAAGCCAAAAATTGTGCCTAATCTCAGAGTAAAAAACAAGATGATATAGCCACAAAGTACATCTGCAAAGATATAGCTGCAAATGTCTGATACAACTTCTAGGAAAAACAAACAAACCAAAAAACCCCAAGCAATCAATTTCCATGGAGATAAGGTATTCTTGAATGAAAGCAGCATCCTTTCTTGGCAGCACTACAAATTGAAATTAAAAGTATTTATATTGATGCACTTGTTAACAAGAAACCATCACTAAGAGTTCTTGTTTTGTCCCATTCAAAAATCTATTTCATATTTCTACCAGTATTTGCAGTGGTAAAAGTTAATAACTATTGATAAAGTCTGTAGTCTTAAGAAAACTACTGCAGACAGGAATAGGGATAAGAAAGGTTACTCACTGAGAGCAGCTAGGATGAGTTGGAAAGCTGGACACATACAGGAACAAGACACATATAAACATAAACTGTCAAGGTATTTAGCTGCCAGAAGACATAAAATAGCTAGACATAATAGTTCATTTGGAACTTCTGGCTTCTTTCAAGTATGCCCCAGAGACTACACTTACGATTGAGTAACCTACCCTTGAAGGTGTGGTCTTCAAGAAACAAAATGGGAAAGAATGGGCGTGATTTCTCCATACAAGAATCAAAACTGTACAGAGATGCTTCCTCGTCATTGTGTCTAATGCTCTAAGATCAAGTACCCTGTTTCTCAAAAGCTCATATTAATTCTACTCTGCAGTGTTGCTTTTCTCCTTCCTTTTTTTTTGGGGGGGTACACAAATCATTCCTCAACTGTAAAAACATTTCCCAGTATCACACAACGACTGGTCACACATTAAAAGTTATAAAGCTCATTTGTAGAAAAAGGCTATTCTTTTATAATTCTGTGTATATTTTCCTTAGATTAACAAAATACAATTTCTGAAGTAATATAGAACGATAAGCTTATCACTAACACACAGAGAACTTCCCTTTATACACTGCCATCTAACATTTATAAGTAACAATCTCTCCATAAGTGATTTAAACAGTCACCAGAAACCACAGCACAGCTCAGCTTCATGCCACTTCTCAAAAGCACTGGCTTACAAAATACACCATCAGCTGCAAAAAGACAGAGATCTCCGTGGCAGAGGAAAACATCCCATGGTACTCATTGTATATGGGCCCCGGAGTAGCTTGCAAACACTGCAGGAAAGATGGCATTCTCAGCTGCCGGTATGTAACCAAAGTACTTTGTACAGAATTCAACCTTAGGGACCTCATGGGAGGTCTAATCAATTCCACTTGGAAAAACCACTAATCAAACTGATTCTTTTAAGAAGTGTCTACTCATATACATCCATGCAACTCCAAATGAAGCAGATTTGAATTGAAAAAATGCACTTCAGAGAAGGATCTAAGTTTATCTATTTTTTCCAAAACATTAAAACCAGCATAATTTATTGGACTTTGAACCTTTATTAGAGCAATCAAATACAGCTTGACACAAAATTTCCATACCATCAGGGTCTCTACTGTTGTCACATTTCAAGTTATCATATACACAAAAAAATTCTATAGCACAATTTTTAAACAAACTCTGGGACAAATCCTCACTACGCTATTCAAAAGTAATGCATCCCGAGTGTCATAAAATGTTACAATTTGTATGTCTGATAAGAATAGAATATTTTCTTTTCAGATACATACAAAACGTATTCAAAATTATAAAAACTTTTACAGCCACTGAAGTAATAATAATGCCAACTTTTCTCATTGACCAAGCAAATGTTAGTAAGGTGATTAAACATACAAAAGAAATCAAAAATCCAACATTAACATTTTAGGTGTTAGTACCAACACCACAGCGTCATTTTAAAGTCATGTACTGTCATAAATACTTTCATAGGATTACATTCTGCAGAATGGCACATAATACTTTAATTAGTTGCACTCACCTGTGCACATTTAAGAGGTACATATTAAGATCTGTGAGCAGCAAAAAAGAGTACACTTGTACTAATTTTTTTGGCATACAAATTCACTTGTATTATCTCGTATTCACTGGAATATATGTGTGTGTGTGTATATATATATATATATACACACATATAAACTGGAAGAAAAACCCTGACCTTGCAGAAACTGGTAGGAATGTGACCAGTAACTTAAACACTCCAGGTGCACCCCTTCTGCTATGTATTTTCAAATTAAAGGTATAAGCTTTTAAAGAAAAAAAAAAAAGTAATTCTCCATTTGTTTTTTAATGAAATACAGTTTCTTTTATAAATTAAGAGCAGAAAACCAACCGTGCTAACAGCAAGCCAAGGTAACAGTTGGTACAGTCACTTGCTGTTGGCTCTCCAGTTTGACTCTGCTTAACAGACAAAAGAACAGGATAATCAAGATCACAAAGCTGCAAAAATACCCCAAACTCTACCTTCTTTAAGTCAGGTGTCCATGGCTTTCAGTTCTTTCAGGGAACAACCACTCATTCCATTGACTAAGGGAAAATCTTCCCATGACCTGGGCCATTTACTTGCCCCATTTGAAAGGACAACCTTCTTTACCTCAGAGTCCTGTTCCAGTTTGTCAGCCAGGAAGCACTCGTTGCTCATCCTACCAGAACACAGCCACCTGCTTTCCTGACAAGGCCCATAGGCTTTGTTACAGGTGCCAGACCAGCTCAAAAAGACTTTCTCTGGACACGCTTCACCCACAAGAGCTGCACATAATGCTGTTCCATGAAAAAACATTACCTTTTCTGACAGAGCTTCTTCTAAGGTTGCTAGTGCTGTGTCTGTGTTACTAGAATCCGTCTGCAATGACTTCACTCTGTCTTTTAGATTAGTTAGTTGTTTGTCTTTGTCCCTAAGTTGCTCCTGTAGATTTTCAATCTGAAAATAAAACCAGAAGATAATATTAATCAACTTGTCTTCACATTCAAAGAAGGACTTGGGTGCTATGATCAACTGAATGTATACATACCAACAGATGAGACATGTGCCTCAGTGTACTGTCATGTTTTTACATGGTATAATATCAATAGGTTTTAATTTCTGTATTTTCTATTTTGTTTCCCTTTGCTAAAAAGTATCATTTTCTAATAAAGTATAGGCAAAATCTCAGTGCAGTCAGGTATTTTATTTTTTAAATATTTTCTGATATTAATCACTTCAGTTTAAGGTACCGCATTATCTCAGTAATTCAAAGTATGTGTGGAATTACTGCTTTAGATTATTCTAGTTGCAATAAGAAGGAAAAAGAAAGGGAGAGGCAAAGCGAGTTCAGTGAGCCCTAAACTGAGGAAGAAAGATCATAACCTACCTGTCTAAAAACCTCTTCTTCCACAATGCCCTAGCTGTAAAGAAAACTCACCTGGACAAATCCGGATGTTTACATTTCAAAAAGCCAAACCCAGAAACAAAATAAAACCCCAAAGGCCACCATTTCCATTCACTTTCTTCATCTCCATGAAGATTTAAGGTATGTCACTCTATTTTGGATATTAAAATGGCTTTAAACAGGTCTAGTTCTTTAGTAAGTACTTAAACGTACTGCTAAGGTACCTATAAACACACCAATTTGTTAAACAGGTGATGATTTGCAATGGTCAAGTCAGAAAGGTTTTGCACAAAAAATCGTCCACAGCACCATGTGGATTTTGGAAGCAAATCTGCAAAAAAGCACTCAGCTTCTGATTGCCATGGCAATCATCTTCTGTGGCTATAAGACACTATGACCTTCTGGGTATAATGCAGAGAGAACATGATACGTCATATGTGTAAAATTTTATTAATTATCAGAAGAATCAACTTCCCTTCATCCTATGCATCCAGTGCCACTCACTGTTATGGCACTGGCATAAAACCAAAATTTGTTCCATAATACTTAGCACAAATAAATAGTAACAGGAAAATTAACTAGTCTATTATTTTAGTATGCTATTTTATATAATATGACAAAATATGCCTAAATCCATAAGGTATCATTTGTTCAAAACTGGTTTTAAATATGCTGTTACAATTAGACAAATTATTAGTGTCAACAGAGACTCAAATTCTTACTTTCATCTGTGATTTTACACTTTGGATCATGTTCTATTGCTACTGAAATGAATGAAGCTTTACTGTTCATTTCATACATAATGTAAATTTTCTCATGGCCAATATCATTTCCATTTAAAGCAATTCAGATCTTAACAGAAGCAGGCTCATTCATAATTACTGCTAAAGTGTATTTAAAGATTCTTTTACAAACCTAAAGCTGAATTCAATATATGTGCAGATCTGCAGCAGTCAAAAGTTATATCAATAAAACTTTGGTCTCCATATGCAAAAATGTATCACCATAATTAAACACACTTCAGTTTGGGGCATATTTTGGTAAAAATTCTCCTACTACTATGTTACACGTGTTCAGGAAAAAAAGCCTGAAGTTAAGTTTTGACATCATATGTGTCTATAATGAACAAATTGTAAAATCCACAGTACAGCTGTATGCACTGTATAAAGTTTGTTTAAATAAATTTAAATCTTAAAAGAACTTAAATAAAAATTCAAATAAAAGCAAAATAAAATTTAAAAGTAAATTTGGAGGAGCACATCCCAATTAGAAATTTTTTATAACAGTATGGCAAACACAACTATTGCAACTTTTTTCTTTTTTTAATATACATAGTTTGGTATGTCAGATTACTGCTAAGGGCCAAAGATTCCACTTGCTCTGTAAACTATAAAATACTAAGGTATATATAGAAAGGTTTTTTGGGAAGACCTGACATAGAATAGCTCACTCTTGCAAACGACCTCTCATAATATTTCTTTTCGTGTGTGTATTTTATACAGATACAGAAATAAGATACATGTGTTAATGAGTTAAGAACTTTTCATTTTATAGCATGTGTATTAGTCACATCTAAAATTACATTAACTGGCATTCAGAGGACTACACACTATGTTTCTTTCTTTACTCTCATCCAAGTACTCATGATTCCAACAACTACCTCATGACACCCTGTGGAATACTTACGCAATTGCACATTTCAGCCTCACCAAAATAAATTCTCAAGCAAAAAAGGAAATAAAACAAGAGAGTGAATATTGATTACATGTTCTTTGAAACAAAGTTAAGGTCTGGTCCTTTATTATCATCAGCTTGACCTACCAGTTCTAGGCACCCTAAATTAAAGTATTTATTTCCTATGCATAGTGCTTATCTGAATTCCACAGCATTTACACTATTTCCTTCCTCTTAAAACTAATTTAAAATATGATCCAACCCTTAACGAAGAAAACATGTTCTAAAATTATTCAGCATTTACAAAATTCTTTCCTCAGAGGTAAAGAGAACAGGCAACAAATTAAAAACATCCCCATTGAATCATAACTGCTTTAAAAGAAGTCATTCGATAAGTAGTCCATAGAAAAAATAAGAGGAAAGGATCTGATTATTCTTCTATTTGTGCTATATAAATCTGAAAGAAATAACTTGATGGGAACAGGACCACACTGGGGTATGTGAAAGTAGAATCAGTACCACAGAGTATTTGGGTTTTTTGTTGGGATGGGCACGGATTAGTAAAAGATCTGCTAATGCAGACAAGATTTTATGACTAGTTAATCACAAAAGAGTTCTCTCAAAAAGGTTACTGGAGACAAAGAGATTGAGCAGTCACACATGCTGAAATCTTGGAACACCAGATAGGATTTAGTTCTTCCTTGGTTTTTTAAACCCAGAAAGAACAACGATTCCTCTGGTAACCTCTATCATTCTCCAACATATATTTGAGTATGGGTATATATGTAAGGATACCATTTTATTGCTGAATAATGACTTACTTTTGAGCATGCCTGAATTTAATTTAGGACAGGAACTATCAAGACGTTCTTAATCCCTCAAGCACTCATATTTTTATCTGAGAGAAAATCAGTTACTGTGTAATTTTGTCAGCATGTAATTCTTACCCCTGTAAACAGCTATGTCCCTGTGCCGTGAGTTGTATGAAAAGAAACTGCTCCATTCTTTCTGTGTTTCAGAAAGTGTGTCTATTCCCAGAATTTAAGAGAGACTTTATTCCTTTTTTAAAAACAATACCCTTACAGATAAAGTCTTTCTTATGAGGCATCCTGAGTCAATAAACTGCAAGTGCTAATCTTGTCACTTTTTGGCAACAGTCTCAGGAATGGTTCCTAAATACCCAAGGGATTAAACTAAATCTCACCCGCAGACAGGCTTTAAAATTCTACAGTAGCCCAAGTTCTCAAAAGAAAATTACTTTCATTATCAAAATTAAGGTACTGTACTATGGAATTTGCAAGAAAACTACATAATGAAATAAAATGTTCCATGCTATAACAATTTGCCTTTAGAGATATGCATTAAAGTATAGGAGTTTAAGACAGTATAAGAGAGAATTTATCAGAGACTTCCTAGGCCTAGCTAGTGAAACCGTAAAGCCATACAGTCAAACTTAGCTCCATATATTTTCCTCCCTGCTCTGTATTTGAGTTTTAAACAACTCAGACAAGTATTTTGTAACAATGGCTTTTTTAATCCTAAAAATTCATTTTGCTCTATTCCAAATTTACCTAGACAGAACTCTTAATATTTGTTTCATATTAAAGCACAGGTCATGTCTGTTCCAGTGAAATAGATCAATAATAAAAGATTAGTTTAATTTAAATTTAAAATTGAAACACAGGGTAGGAAACAGATCTTTTGTCTATATCATTTTCATTATTTACTAAAAAAATATAAATCTTACTATTTTAGGAAAACAAGTTCTGCTGAAAAATTTCCCAAGTACCAATACACTCTACTTTAAACAGTTAACGGAATTATAAGAAAACGAGATTTAATAAACAACAGCATTGATCCAACATAAGCATTAACTACGACTACTTTAAACCTTAGTATTCATTCTCAGACTTTAGCTGCTGCCTCATAGACATAGATAACAAAAGTCAAAAAAAAAAAAGGTAACTATTAATCAAACAGAAAAAATAGTTAGGTATAGTTCAAACGCAAATACTCTAAATGTCTACTTATACACAGTTTGTTTTCATTAGTAAGACTCATGATAAATGTTCTGTCTCATATAGGTCTTTTCAGAAACATCTCAGTATATCCCAGAACATGACACCAGCTTTGGTAGTGACTCAGTAAAATAGATGTATCTACAGATGTTCCTAACATCTCTGTTTGTTTACATGTGCATGAATAATTTGCAATAAAATACCCAGAAAAAAATGAAATTACATGTCTATACCATGAGTGTAAAAATATTACTACCTGAAACTGTAATATACAGAGGTATAGTTTTTGGAAAGCACTATATCTTTTTAGCCAGAAATTTTTACAATGTACAGTTATTAAATATCAAGTCAGTCAAAGTATTTTAAAATTAACAGGCTTACAGCAGCTATTTGAAGTTTCAGCCTATGGGGAAAGAAGGAGAAGCTGTGGCTTCATAGCTTTCCACTAACATTCATGATAGGACCTAAATACATTTTTCAGTTTAAGTAGGATTTCAGTCAACAAAATAAGCTCATTGAAGGGCAACCTATGCTTCAACCATTTGACATTGCAGAATTGTCTTTTATTTTGAAAAAGAACAGCCCCAAAGGTACTTCATCATTCAATACCACTAATTTTCACTTTGTTTTTCTTCCTATTATAGTTAGACAGACAAGCATTTATTAGGAATAATTTTTCAGAAGTCAAAATACATACATCTAAACTTGAAAAATTAAATGTTATATAATGATATACTATAAAACTCTTTAAAATATTATAAAATGTGGTTTTGCTGCTTGCAACTGAACATATTTATTAAAGTGTAAGATCTGCACTAATCTTTGGCTTTACTAAGGTAATTGGAAAAAAGCTTGCTAATCTTATGACATGATAAAATACTCGGATTTCATAAGCAGTTCCAACAGCTACCAAAACGCTTGATTATTGCTCAATAGAATAAAGCTCCTTACCTATAGTAGCCTATTGCATAATATATTCTCAGTTTACAATATTTCCAGAGTGCCTTCCTGTTGCTACCTTCCAAATTGATATTTTCCAAATTGGAGTAACATAGAGGCACTGTACTTACTTCAGATTACCTCATGGTTCAATAGTATCTTTTATCTTTATATTCTTTCATCACTTTGCCCCACAAGACTTTCATACACATCAGAGGTTTCAGATAGCCCAAAGCGTATGACCAACTCAATCCTACACCGCCAATATGACAGTGGGTTACTGAATCAGACAGTAAAGGTATTTGTAAAGTTGTCCATAAATTTGACATATCCCTGTAGTTATGTAAAACAACATTTACCATGGATATGGTGTGTGCACAAGGAGAAAGCAGACTGCAAATCAATGAGTCTGTAAGGTTTTCACAAAAGACGATTGATCGGTCTGAATAGTTTTTACCTCAAACTTCCTTCAGGACTACAGTCCAAAGTAGCAAAGTGCAGCTGCACAGTGACTGTCACAAAGGAGCTAATGAAGCAAATGCTGCTTCAAACATCAGCCCTCACATTAAACTGATGACAAGAGCAATACAGAAGTCGCATGAGCTACCTTCCCAACTCACATAATCCAAGCAGGAAAGAAAATAATCCTTCAGAATTTTGCTTTAATTGGCAAGCTTAAAAAACAGAAAAAAAAAAAATAAGACCATAATAAGAAACCAGAAAAAGAGGTAAACAGTATTTTTCCTGAGTTATATTTATATTGTTTCCCTCTAGAGTTACAGCATTTCTATGCAACACACTTTCTGCTTCTTCAAGCTCATTGAGTTTTTGCCATTAGGATTACAACTAGCACTGTGTTTTGAAAATTTACCTTTATGGTCATCTATTACTCTTATATTAAAGACTTTTTTTTTTTTTGTTTAACCCACTACATTTACATTATTAAGAACCACCTGGCCATGCCCATTTTATCCAATATAACAGAATCATTTTTCCTTTTGCTTCATTTCAAGTTGCTAATCTTCACATGTGAACTTGTCTCTAATAAAGTAGCAAGTGCTTTGGGCCAGGAGGCTGTCAGTTTAAACACAGTTTAACAGTGTTTAAGCAAAATAAGGCTTCAAATTCTAATTGGTGCCTTCACAGAAATACTGCAATACAAAATACTACATCATTTCACAAAAGAAACTGAAGCATTTGTGACATGATTTTTTTTCTCAGTGAAATCAATTAATGTCTATTTTTCATCACACTTTATTGGGTAATGTTATCGCATTATTTATTGTATTAACGTATATAATGTATTTTAAAAACAATTCTGTATAAAATAGCTCCAATAAAACAATACAAACCAATAACTTCCCTAAGACATACCTTTCTCTATACTTAAAAAATGCTACTATTATCCAGTTTTAACTCTGTCAACCAAGAACTTACAGGGAAACTATACCCCATGGATTTATGCTGTCCTCTGTAATATGCACTGACATGTTAGTAAGCCAAGTGCACCATTTCATAGAGAACAAATGTCAAGTCCTGGGATGACATACTAAGTACGACTACTTTTGTTAGGCAAGGCTCTGTGTAAAGACAGTTGTGAAAGACTGGATGAGAATTTGATCTCTGCCTTGCTCAGGGGCTAGAATGAATTATCTTCAAAAAATGAACACTGTGAAGTCAGCTGAAAATCTGAGCTAGATGAAAGAGTGCTTGCTTCGTGTTTGTTACCACTTGTATTCCAGGATTATCCAACATTTTAGGAAAGCTATTCACTCATGTATTCATCTCCAGTCTCAAGTTAACCTGCAAAAACTTTCACTAACGTACTAAATAAAACATTAAAATGCATACTGCAAATTAACCCACATAAAAAGTTAATGGAAAAACAAATCAGTATAATGGAGATCCATATTATATGTTTGCACCTGGTATGAAATAATGCAAAAAAGGGAGGGCAATCTATTTTTGTTTATTCACAAGCAACAATATATGAAGCTGAATATGTAAAATTACAGGACATGAGACAGATTATTAACTGCATACACTCTTCAAAATAAAGAAGCTGTGCAGTGTGCATGGCTAACTCCTTATGTGACTGAATAAGGAAGAAAAATATCTGAGTATACTACCATTAGAGAGAAAGCGGACACGAAAGATGAGAGGCAAAAATGGCATCATGCCTCTATAAGAGAGAGTTGGAAATTACAACAAATATACAAAGATCACAATACAGAAAATAGTACTTTGGATGAAAAAATGATGCTCTTACTACTGAATGATAAAGCTGTAGTCGCAACCAAATGTAAGAAAATACCAGACAAACAAAAACAATTTACATAGATGCTGACATCTGGAGATGGGAATTTTCAAGGAATTAAATGAAGATTAAATGCATTTCTTACATTTCCTTTTCCCATTAGTTGACAACTAAATAAACTGATTTCAGAATTCTCACATACTTCTCAGGTACAGTAACCTGAAAAGAAATGTCTTTGCAGAGTTGCAGTATGTGAAGCCCACTTTCCACAGAAGCTCTATAAACAAAATTTCAGCCCTTGAACCCCTCTTAGCTGTCACAGAAACATATAGCTGTAGGGCCCTGTCAACTGCACAGGACTAATAGTTGCTTTTATATTGTAACTTATTACAAGTGTTTTGTCAGGTTTGCTTACAAGAAATCTCTGTCCTAAGGAGCAAGTGATTTAGGAATACAGGGATATTTTAACATCTAGAAGACATTCTTGCTACTGAATAATTTAGTCCTATATGTTCACTCTGTCTATCCATCCATTCGACAGGTCACTCAACACATTCACCACAGTATGGCTGTAAAGCTGGAAAGAACAAAAAGGATATGATTAATGAAGATATGAAACTTAGTGTGATACTAAGCTTCTGAACAGATGTTACACAGGAATTAAACTTTTCTGAGGCAGGCTGAGGAAAACAAGCATGTCATAGAAACAAGAGATCTACTCACATAACGTGCAAGTATTTACCACATCATTATAAGTTCTGTATGCTTCAGTTTGTTAAATGTATGGAGTATCAACCGAGTATTAGTAAAATCTTAGGGGAAATAGTATAGAAGCATAAAGTATTATTACATTATCTAAAAAAAAATCCAATAGGATTGGAAGTTTACCTAAAGAAAAAAGAAAACATATATGTCCCTTAATTTGGGAGAGGAGAAAAAAAAAAACAAAGAAGTAAAAGAACCTACGAACTGTTGATCACTAAGAGAAAACACGTATTGTTTACTGGGAATATGCAGTCACATTCTCTGGTCAGTACCTGCAATAAAGTTCTGTCATATGTGACTATAAAAAAAAGTTTTCTTTATTTTATAATCAGAATCATCAGCCTACTATTTCATGTACATGTAGAAACTGAGAGCATCCTATTGCATCAATAAGTAGAAGCAAATGCAACTAAAATTGGGGATCAACAGTGATATCTTTTCTTCTTTGCCTTCCAAAAGAAGCATGTATGTTCCTTTTACTGTGCAATCACTGCAGGAAATATTTCACCCATTTTTACTTACTGAGAGTTTCTAGAATCCTTCCATAGTACAGGGTACAGGTACAGGAAGGATTCAGAGGAATCAACAAGCATTAAGAAAGATGACGTGTGTGCTGAGTTTTCATACAGAGAGGAGAAGAAAACACCCCTAGGGCTGCTTAGGGAAGGGATCTGCCCTCAAGTCAGCTGATACTTTTACGGGGCTATAAAAGCAGGTCAGTGGGCAAACTGAGCCAAGAGAGGAGAAGGCTGTCACACAGAAAGGAACTCCTGGACTGAAAGTTTGGCTTCTGTTGCCAGACTCCAGCTGAGAAAGAGTTGGAACTTAATGCTAAAATTAACCTTCACCAGGAAGCTAGCCAAAAGAAGCCTGGGCTGATAATATCCACTTGTATATCTGGATATACTCAGTCTTTGTCTCCTTCTCTTCAGGGACCAATAAATTCTCTGAACAAAACAGCTTGACTCTTGGACTCTTCTAGGCAGGACTCACAGTCTTGCGAGACATTCATTGAAAAGTTTTTGCTCTCATTATATGTATTTATCATGATATAATTCAAAATGCAATAAGTATTTTCCAGGTAGTAAACATAATAATTCAAAATAGACTACCACATAATTACAGTTATGACAGATGAAGACGTGGACATACATTCTTAACAAGCTAATGCTTCTTACAATAACTGTCTGTGTATACTCAGGGGCAGATTTTCAAGCTGGGTTGGATGGGTATGAATTGCTACACCTCACAAGATTTTACATCATGCAGGGTAATGACTGATTGCTGATCTTTTCTTTGAAGTCTAGCCCAATTGCACATTGAGAAAAAATACAACCTGAAAGTATGACTTGTATTATTTCTCCAAGTTAACCATGAAAAATCATACTTTCCTGCTCAATCCCACCTTTCAGGTATTTCAAGACATCTGATGATTTGTTATTCATGGCCATTTTGTATTATTTAGTACAGGTGCATATAAAGCAGGATATGTTAGCTTACACAAGAATTTTTCAATAAGATTTTGCATGGAAAACTGTTATACTACGTCATATGCAGCCAGAGAAGTATATATACCCTAATACATTCTAATGTAAACTCACATGTAGAAAGAAGCTGCTTTGGCATACTTACACTTTTAATACAAATTATTTAAGATGAACAGTGATATACCTTTTAGTTTGTATCTTGTCATTCCTATTATGTCAGTATGGATTGGAAAGACTTGGGAGCTTCTGCCCAGATTAAAAAATTACAGCACATCTCATAAAAAAAAAAAAATCTACCAGATGCTGGGAAGAGAGAGGCAGCAGATAAGTTGTAGACAAGTGCTGGGCAACAGGGAATACTGAAAAGGGAATCTACAAAGGGAATAGAGAAAGAATAAGCACCTCAAGTGCTGCAGAAAGAAAGCAAGAGCCAGTTAGACAGTAGTATGGGAAATCTTCCAGAGCAATGAACACAGGAAATCAATATGCTGGATACCATGAAGGAGAAGTACATACACAAGGTGTATGTTGTGTGCATTATTTTAAAATACACATCTATATAAAGAGAATTATATATAGAAATAGAAAAATAATATAAGCTTTAAAATAGATGACCAATCTGTCCTGAAAGCAGATTTAGGATTTGGTATCCAAAGTATCACAAGAAAGAAGCTAAAAAGCATATTACCTCATTTTAAATAAAATTATTTTACTTTACAATATATTATCAAAGTCAATGTAGTCATTAAAGAGCAATATAGTCCTGAGTAATTAATGAGAAGCACTCATCAATGAAAACAAAGCAGTAAAATAGAAATAATCTCCATCAGTAAAAGACTAAAAAGAGTTTAGAAAAATAACAGAAGGAATGATTTACTACAACTTATCCTGAGTTATGACTGTACTTACTTAGGAAAATTATTAAGATAAGACAGTCATCAACAAAAAAGGATTTACTTTTAATTACAGAAAAGAGCCACCATCTAGAGTTCTGAATAGCAGGCAGAAACCTTACAAACTGCGCTTTATTTCAAAGTGAAAATGTTGAGCAGATTGTGATGTAGAGACCCTGGAAGCCTGGCTTAAGCCCTAGAGAAAACGCAATGTTTTCATTCACTGTAAGGATCTCCTTCAAATCCTGCTTGTGGGCAGTGGAATGCACTATGATACTCTAAGATCATTTCCAGAACTGTGGCCTATGTTACACCTAGCATCGAAAAGCCTATGGTAATTGAATTTCCCTTGCCATTTGAAGGCTTTCCAACCACCTAACAGATCTCCTTGTCAATCTGATTTCATGCTACTCATTTTCCAAGTTTTACACTGTCCAAAATAATTTCTCCTCTTTTGTGATATTTATAACTTCAGAATATTAGAATAAAAAACTAAGCTCTATTAGTTTTAGCCAGATACCCGTACCTGTCAGGTCTCTAACTATTCTTTTGGTCTCTTTCACATTTACATCATTTTTCTGACAATAAGATGTCTGAAATCAGGCACTGTTTTTCAGGTGTAATAACACAAAGGCCATCTAAAGAGAGGTTATCATCTTTTGTTCTGCTACCCAGTATTTATGCAGACTGAAACACTGGCAATTTTTATTACTACATTCCATTGCAAATACTCTTCTAAATTGATATTGATCACTCCCTTCAGCCTCCTGGCATTAACACTCCAAATTTCTTTTTCAGGCTAGTCACCATTTCTTTTTCCTTATCTGCATTTAAACCTTTTTTTTCCCCTAACTGAAATACTGAAGAGTATTTTCTAAATTAAGCTATTGAAGAAGGCCATATCTGAGATAAAAACCTGCCTTCTCACTCCAAGTAAGCCCCCCTCATCTTAACTGTAGTTGCCCATTTATCCTTTTTCATACTTCTTCTATTAACGCCAATCAATACAGGACATTTTTTTTTATTACCTGAAGATTTTTTTTTTACTTTTATTCTTGCTGTCTTATGTTCATTCTTTCCATATTCAATCCAGAACTATGGTTTATAATGAAACACTTCTAGCCTAGAAAGTCACTGCACCATTGAGATATCTATACATTAACTGGACAATCTAGTTAAAGAATTAACACTGAATTTAAACTCTATCATAATCTGTAGCATCCCAGTTTTTCTTGCTTATTTTTCATATACTTTCAATTTGTGTTCGTATGCTTTGTAATACTTTCAGAATATCTGTTTTGTTTTTACCAACACTGCTGTATTTCTATTGATGGCTTAAGGGTTACCATTTAAATTCACCAGCTTTAGTGAAAGGAAAGAATACCTTTATTTCCTTTCCTGGAAAGTTTAAAGAGATATTTAAGATGCTTTGTAAGGTTTGAATTTGAAACTCAATACATCTCTCATTTAAGCAACCCCTATAGTTTTGATTCCAATGGAGAGCTATAAAAGATACAAGAGTCTAGACAAAAGAAAATAAATGCACATTTAAACATCATACTATGCTACACAACCGTGTAACTCAGATCATATACAACCATGAGTATAGCAAATATCTAACATTTACTGCAGCATGCTACAACTAATTTTCTTAGAAGGCTGTCCATAAATTACATTATAACAGTAATTATATATATTCTTATATTAACAGTTTCATAACATGCCTTTTACATAGAACTGTATAACAATATTAAATATATTTGGTATAAAGACTTCAAAAGTACAGATAGAAAATTCACTTGAGAGATAACGTAAGCTTTATTCGATTCTTCCGGAACATAAAGACCTCTCAGTATTTTTTCTTCAGAGACTTTCAGCTGAGTTTACTGCTCTTAATTCTAAATGATAAATTGATTGCACAGAACATATATGTGTCAGAAATTTCACACCTGAAGGGAAAAACAAGTGTAAGTACCATGCTTTAAAACTGCTCTGTCATCTTTAATTCTTAATTACATACATCTTCCTACATCCTCACAAAATTATATCAGAGATTTCCAATATTCTCTTATTTCCTAGTTTTCCTGTAAAATATTCTAAACAATAATATAATACTTCATCAAAATCAACAGAGGAAAAATATCAAACTTCACACTTCCTTACTTTCAAAGTAAGGAACATGGGGGCACACAGGTTGAAGAAGGAGGAGGGAAGCCCTAAAAACAGAAAATAATTTTTAATGAAAAAAAACTTAATAGAAAAAATTTTCACATTGAAAGTAAAAAATGACAGGCCTGCCCCTAGCTACTATAAATAAAAGATGGCTATATGAATTCAATACAGCTATGTTGATTTGCACTAGAAGAGCATCCTGCCCTTAGAAATTGCATTCAAGAGTTTGTAAGAGAGAACAAAATTTCACATGGTACTACTTTATATGAGTTTCCTCAAGTGCCAGTGGTAAAAAGCAGGAAAAAAAGCATAGCTGCAGAGCTGAAACAGGTAGTAAATAATCAGAAATAATAATACCCTTTCTATTGGAAATTTTCCTTTTAGCTCCCTAGTTATAGAGGCCATCTATATTTATATCTAATGACTCTATGTGAAAGAATAGCTTTGCAGAAGGATATCTTCCTGCCCCCTTTTTTTTAAAGAGATATTTTCTTAATCATTTTAAATAAACATGTGGTCAATGTACACAGGTTTATATCAATTAAGAGTTGAAGTGTTCAAAACAGTTCTCATCAGAGAACTAAGGTTCTTGTTACTATGAGATGTAACTTAATATTTGCACCATAGCTGCACAAAAGACAATGCACATATTGAGTTTCACCATTAGTTACTGCAGGCCAGACAGAGTCTTTCTATGCATAAACTATCAAAGCACCACTAAACTTAAACTGAAATGTTACACGCAGCAACTTGGATGTCTTTAATCAACATCTGCTGAACAGTTTAGATTGTCTATAGCGTCAAAGGTAACACAGCAATGCTTTTATATAAATGTCTGAAGAGGAAGCAGAAATAATCTGAAGTAGTTCTGCGTTTAAGACAGTTTGCTTTTGCTATGAAGAAATGTCTTTCCTTTTTTTTTTTTTTAATCTTTCACTGGATTTCCTTCATCATGTATCTCATCCTAAAATACAGCAGGTTTGTATGTACATCTTAGCCTCATTCCAATTCCATCAAGTATAAAAAAAAAAGGAAAATTAGAATATAGTGATCTATGACACAAATACTTTTTTCCCCAATCCAGTTTTTCATTAAGTTTTTGATGCCTGGGATTTATTAATCAATGTAGCCATCCTTATTCATTTGCTTGCTTTATTTTTTCATTTATTGTAAAAGACTTGACAAAAGGATCCAAGAACACCCACTGTCCCTTTGGCAACTACAGGAAAATTCATTATAATATCCTGAAGATGCATTTGGAGGTTGTCTGCTGTTGCACTGTCAATGACACTGACCTCATACTATACTAAAACTGCTAACACACTTGTAATATTTTTTTTCTGATGTATATTTCTTTGCTTTTTATGCCAGATATTTAATAGTTTATCTTAAAGAATTGCACAGGACAGTGAGAAGTTTCAGCAACTGTCAGATGCAGTTGCCTCTCCCATAGCATTAAGCCCTTGTAGCTCCATGTTCACTTCTGTTACTACCTGAAACATGTGCCCCTCTCCATGGTGGGATTTGACAGACACTAGATAAAACCTTCAGAAGAGTGGTGAGTCAGGAGTTTTCAGTTAAGTACACTTTGAAGTCCTTTAGAGATGACAGCTATACCAAAATAGATTACATGGATTGACTACCTTATCTTTGCACTTCTGCAAGAACTAGAATTTTTACAGAACTTATTTTCTGTCAGGCTTTCTCCTCAAGAACATGCACTTTAATGGTAAAATTCTTTCAAAAAACTTGAGCATTGCTGAACAATAAAACTACAATAGCCTGACCACACTTCCATTTTCAGTGTCTCCCATTCAGAAGATGACAGATACTACTAACAGTCTGGACTTTTTAAATGATTGAATGATGGCCAGCTCAATGCTAAAAAACTGTCAGACACAGGGAAGAGCTTATTGCCGAACTAAGCATATATAGAGATTATTTTCTACTGCTCTACTCAAAGAATTTTCATTTTAGCTTTAGTACAAAAGGTTAATCAGGTAGCCTGAGTCTTAATCAGGTATTCTGTAAATAGTATATTAAAACTTAGGCAAACCCAAACAAATCTTCCTCTTCTCTTCCTGTGGCTTTTTATGGTTTTGGAGTTTTTTAACAGGTTTTGCAGCAGAACACTTAACGCACAGTGATGACCAGTGACTGCAGCACTGCCCATCTTCTCCACACCCCAGATCCCCTCCCAAACCCCCCCCCCCAGATTTAGCCCTTACTGAGAAATATGTCCTGCAGCATGAATTGTAGCACAGGTCTCAATAAGATACGTTTGTCAGCATTAAACACTGCCATCAGCATCACACTATGGCCAAAGGAGGAGGAAAGCTCCCGCCTTGCCAAGGGGAGGCAATTCACAAGGATGATGGTATGAATTGGTTCATTTTGCTGCAGTGCCTGCAGCTAGCTGTCTACGACGTGCCTTTTCTTCCCCCTCCCTAAAACTGGAACGGTTTACAAGGACTCGGTAGAAGGCGTTGCAATTCACACATTTCAAGGCAGAGGCTGAATTATATTACATTTCATAAAATGTCAGTATATGAAAATTAGTAACAATTAAAGAGTGCTAACAGTGAAAATTGCTGAACGCATGAAAGGTCATACAAGAAATCACGTTTTGTAAATCTAACACACAAGACTAACTCCTACAGATAGTTCACAGGGATGCTCTCTTTTACAACTAAATTAGCAAACTCCTGTTTTCTATTACCTTCCTATGTAGTCTAGATTCTACACTTTGAAGTTGTTCACATTCGTTCAGCTGCTTACTATCACATCCACCTCCTGACATGCAAAAAAATCTGAAACTCTCAAAAGTCACGGATTTTTTTTTTTTAAATAAACATTCAAATCAAGCTATTTATGGCTCCCATGACAGCCACAACAAAAATCCAGACTTAACCATAGATTAAGATTTTGGGATAGGTCACAGCAGGTATTTCACTCCAATTTAAAATGTGTTTTTACATACGCTCAATCCTGTCTATCAACAAGCAGCTCCTTTAAGACAAATAGTTTACAAATTCAAGTGGACCTTTAGCAGCTTTTCACCCTCACTCAAGATCATCAGTAGGCACTACAGAGAGCACTGTATAGCAGTTCCCGCGGTGCACAGTCACTTCGGCGTGGGGTTAAATACAGAGCAATGAAAGACTATGTGCCTGACTAGGGACATGAATGGAGATTTCTGCTGTCTAATCAAGGCATCCTTTAGGCAATAAATATAGTGGGACTGATTTTTCTCCCAGATAAATAAGGGTTTACACTGGCACAATTACCTTTAGTAAATTTACTGCAGATTTATTCCTAAGTGAATGGCAAATAGGCCCAATATTACTTTCACATATAAAACATTATGCAATGTTATGCCATTTTTCTTTTTACTTTCCAAGAACTGCTTTACCCTGTTCTCTTGATTTCACTTTGATCTTAGCACTGTGCATGGCTAGGCATTAAAAATTGAAGTCAGGTGTGCTAGAAGGAAGTGAATTAGATTCAGATTCCATTCTAAAGTTGGATTTATTTTACTCATATTCAAACACACCACTGCTGATTCTACCACCAAGAAACACATACTGCTTGGCAACAAGAAAATTATCAAAGCAATCCGACCAAATTGGCACCACTAGCTCTGGCTACATCTGGTAACAATAACATGAAGGGAGAAGTATGAAGATAACAATTCTCATTTATTGTTACCATTAAACTTATCTGCATGTGTACTCTGAAGTCTTTGAACTTCATGCTTTCATAAAGCAAATAAGAGCTCCACTGAAAGGTGAGGGGTGATGCTTTTCCAAAAGTGATAAAATAGCCAATTTACTAAGGTATTAGAGTCTCTAGTCACAGACTGCTCAGTCAGACGGACAGCAGTGGAGTACCACCAGGAAAGCATGACTGCCAACATCAAGCAGCTCTAGCAATGCATAAATTAAGGTGTTTGATTCTATGCCTACAAAAGAGTAGAAATTTAATATACTACAAAACTGTTAAAAACCAACTGCTAATGCATAAGTCTACTTTTTATATTTATTAGGAAATGTTTCTTTTTATTTCCACATATAACAAACTTGGATATACATTACGTCAAGCTGCGGATCAACTGTAACTGCCTATCCTAGCAAGGAGATGAACAAGGGCCGTGGGATATACTTTCTTATTTCAGGATAAGGTCTGGATGGTTTACTACATTAACAAGTTATTCAGTCACTACATTGGCTAAATATTTTGTGTATTAGACTATGACAAAAGCAATCTCTCAGTCAAAATAGGCTCAAAATCTTACATAAAATGTAGTTTCTGAATCACTCAAAATTTAAAATTGTCTTCTCATGGATTTTACTGCATATAATTAACAAGCTGGTGAACTTATTTTCCTAGGAAGTATTTCATAAAACCATGATTCGCAATTTTGTAGCATTTTTTAGCTAAAATATGCTTAAAAGGAATAGGGATCATTAATAAAAACCTGGTAGCAACACATTTGAAACAGTGTACTATAACCATGATACGGAATCGTACAGACCATTTAGAGTCAAAATTTATCCCTACACTTTGCATATAGGCCATCTTAGTAAACTTTGAACTGTATCTGAGACTTAGTTTTAATATACCAAATTCCAGTATGAATGGTGCATTAGTTCAAATGAAAACAACTAAATAATATCCAATCATTTTATTTGGTCAATTTGGTAAACAACATCTTCACTTTACCCAAGCATGAAGTAATTACAGCATTAACAAAAATCTCCCCAAATAAGTAGCACCAACAGTTGCTCCCACGATGTATGGAGCACTAAGCAGTACATATAATCTCTAAATATACTAGCCTGACAGGATGCACAGTTCCCAGCTTCACAAAGGATTATATTGAAGGTGACAACTTATGTATCCCAAAGGAAAAAGATATGATTTCAACATACCTACCAATATTGGTGTAATCACAGTTATGCCGTGTAACAAAATATGATTTACAGAACAAACAACTGTTACTCTAGTTAAGGTATTACTCGGCAACATATTCCCAGCTTGCCACTTTATATGTTCTGAAGTGAGAGTTATGCTTCAAACATACATATATTTATTTTACTGCAGAATATGCCTAAAATGTTAATCTAATCCAGCGGGTCTAAAATTTGGAGCCCGGCACAGAGTACTTCCTATACTCAGTTGCAACGCACACAGTGAAATGGCTGCTGATTCAGAGAGGCAGTTGCAGCATGTTCTTGTGAATCCCCCTTTTCAATGTCTGTGTCAGTCAGAAAAGGTGAGAATCAACCTTCCTCCCTACCACAAATCAGTCACCTGGAGCATGGAGCTTGCAAGAGAAAGATTAGCATGCAAATAAGACATACAAGCCTTTTGGGTTTGTGCAAAACTTTGTTCCACGGGCTACTTTTGGAAGAATCTGATTTTGTGTTATTTAAATCGGTTGTCAAGGGTTCAATGTTAAATGGCTTGCAGGTATACAACCAGCTGAATCTGTCATGTTGAGACAGCTAGGAAATAGTCAGGCTGCCACTCAAAGACGCAGTTCCAAGAGCAGTGATTCACATGAATACATGTTCTCCTCTCAGTCAGCAGCTGAAAATTCAAAAAAGAGTCATGACAGCAGGATACCTCTCTTAATATAAAATTATTCTCAATTACATTTATAACACTCTCCCTCATAATTTTTAATTCAAATCAGCAGACTTCTATTTCATTTCTTGGAAGACTATTTCACAGAAAAAATATATTTCTTCTCTTAAGCAATTCTGATTCCCCCTCATTCTTTTCCAGATATATAAGTAGCCATCCACTTGCCTAAATATTTCCTTTGTGTTCTTCTGCACCTTCCAAATATGACTTCTACCTTCTTTTCACCCAGTCATGCTATACATAATTTAGCTCTTTCACAATTCAAAAGAAACTTCCTCCAACTCTATTGAAAAGAAAGTATTACTCTTCACACAGCTTAAAATTCCCAGCATGCAAGTTGGCTGTTTTCTCAGCATGAATAAAACTTAGGATCTTATTTAAAGATAACTTTGTTAATTAGTATTGACATTTCAGAGCCGAATGGCAGCTTCCTTCCTCGCCAATAGCACTGGTGTCACACTAGCAGTATGAAACTCTTATGTAAGTATCTCATTAAGCTCAGTCCTACTTTGCAAATGGCATACTGTTTTTAAAAGCAGTTCTGTGTGCTATGTATAACCTCAGTCTTGAACTATTCACCTCTCCATTTCAGCTACGTGTGAAGAACAGTTTCAAAACTAGCTAGCATAACTTGATCTAGAATAACTTACGTTATTTAGACTCAAGGATTTATCTTTAAAATTCAAAGTACATGTGATCTTCACTATTTCCCAAAAAGTGTTCTTTTTTAATTTCTCATTTATGTATTGTAGTACATCATATTTAAGATCTTACAACTGATTGCCTCCTTTCTGCATACATAACTACATTTAGAAAGTTAATAATGCATAGTTAATAATGTATATAGTAATAGTATCATTCTACCATGCTAAAAACAACACAAACATAATATGTGACGGTATCTCTTCAAAGTGCTTATTTCCTCTGTCAGGCTATTTCTTCCAATAACTAGTACTTTTTTCACTAACAATCTTTTACCCTATAGCTCCCAAATGAATTAAATGATATATCCAAAATGCTCAGTTGTCCATAGGTGGCATACAAAGGCAGCCAAACTATTTTTTTTAAGATTTTAATACACAATTAGGATTTTCAAACAGAGAAACAAACAGGTTCCTTTGTTACATGTTCAAAGATGTATTTTACTGGTACATGAACCAGACTAGTTTGGCCAACTGCAGTTTGACTCTGTTTCTTGAAAAACCGATCCATGTTACTTCTTTTAACATTTTCTGACAAGTGAAGGCCATCCCAAAGAAGATGCTTCCCTCTCATATTGGGGAAATAATTACTGTAAACTAAAACATGCTTGCAGTTTCACCTACTATACTGAAACCTAGTGACACTACTGAATTCTTCCAAACACTTGGTACCAAACATCTCCAGCCATTTCATTAGTTTGTCAGCTGTTATTGGTAAAGAAGAGACCTGCTTAGACATGATTCTTATGAGCAGATCTCCAAACTTTCACACCAAGACCAGGTGCAGTCAATATTTCTTCACTTACTTGCAGGTCAATGATTTACAATATACCTGATATTCAAAAATTACCATGTTTATAGAATTGGAATTAGATAAAGCAGGTTTTAGATTTTGTAATCTCATGAAACTTCATTTGAGGAATTCAGTGATTTTCTCCTAAGTGCTTACTTTCAAATAGGTCAGTAAGAAGTGTGTAATCCAACTATACTCCTTTTGAAGCGTAGACTTGAACAAAAGCAGCAGTAGCAAGCAGGTCATCAGGAATGGGGGGGAACAACAAAATGCTGGGCTTCCAGCTTCAGCAGGTAGTAAATTCATTGGAAAAGATACAGATTCAATCGCGAACTGGAAAACTCTATAATGATCATGGATTTCAAGGTGCAAGGACTTACCTAAACTCATAGCTACGGTTTTAGGCTGGATGACCATTCAGGCTTCATCAAGCGAACCTATATTAAGTCACATATTTCCAGTGACCTTTTATAACCTGTAAAAACTTAGAAGTGTAGTGTGTTACAAAGAATGGGAAATTAAAGAAGGTAGAGGAAAATGAAAATGATCACTGCCTCTTATCTTAATGACATTGTTCTCAGTGTCTCAGTGTACAAGCCAAAAGTAACCAAACAGCTGCACTGGTTAGGCTTGAGGTTTTTTCTGTGTTTATTCAGATAGCCTCGATGAGTACCACATGCAAAGTTTAAGAGTCCCAAGGCTGCATTTTATTGTGCAGAATCATTGAGGATCATTTTTTTGAAAATGTATTTATCAATAACACCACCAACCTGGATGAACAATTGTCTGTATTTAGTTCAATCTCACTTTCAGACTGCCTTATCTGAATAACATAACATGATATGGCAAAGCTGCAAGCATAAGCAGCCAACAAAGTACAATTTTCTAATACCCAGTACACTGAATGCTGTATCCTTAAAGTGGGCCTATATCATCAGAAGAAACCTTTCTTAACATAATACACACGTCAATAGTCACCACAGCAGCTTTGAAACAGTGAAACTTTCATGTTACACCAGAATGACTTCCTAAGTTTTTATAACAACACTGGTAATCTGCAGTC
Organism: Leptosomus discolor; assembly: GCF_034619465.1. Taxonomy (NCBI): domain Eukaryota; kingdom Metazoa; phylum Chordata; class Aves; order Leptosomiformes; family Leptosomidae; genus Leptosomus; species Leptosomus discolor. The sequence continues at coordinate 16,248,462 of NC_141399.1, forward strand.
AGAACATCGGTCTGTTTTACAGAACAACTGATTAGTTCAGAATTTGTTATCTCACTCCAGAAATACAATATAACTCTTGATTTGGTACTTGCAAAACCTCAGTTCACATAACAGCCTATTCACAGTGTTCTGATAGAATTAACAATAATGTCCTTCATCATGACCCCTTTACAGGATTACGAAAACGTGCTCCCAAGTGATTAAATCATGAAAATAGACCAAAGTCATCTTCTATCAGCAATGTGCTTGCACTTGTTAAGATCAAACAAAAGAAATTGGTCTCTTAGGTCTTCCTGGACCATCCTGGATTCACAAGTTTCAATTTCACTGGTGTTCTCAGCCAGAATTCCTGCATCAAGCAATACTACTGATACAAATTTCTAAGCACAAGAGTAGGACTCATTTGTTTACACTGGTATACTCCTAATCTAACTGTATGTAAATGTCCTCTTTTTTTAGAAAGCAGCTACCAGTAATGCATACAATTAATTCTACAACACATTTAATTTAACACAAACTGGACAATATCACCTAGTGTGCATAGTCCAGCCACTCCAAGTACAGATTCCAATTATTACATGAGAGCTAAGACTTTATGACATTTCCTACAAACGCTAATTAGCTGGTAGGTCAGGGCTCTAAGTCATGTAGCACTTCATCAATCACAAAGTTTAAACTATTAAAGATGGAAACTGTAACATTTTACATGAAAAGTTATGTTATGAATCAAAGTAGAATATTATATTAGTCCCCTTTATATGAAGGTCTTTTATAATAGTCCCCACAAAAGAAATTCCACAAGCTGTTGTCCTAATATGAGCCAGATCTATATCATCTACATTGTTCTTGCCTCACCAGCCACTGTTTTCAACACCAAGACTCATGCTTCACAGTAGATAATTGTTTTTTAAAGTATCTACAGATTCCTAGAGGACAAAATACAACAGCTATAGCCACTGTATGAAAAAGAAAATTTGAGGGAAAAAAAAGGGACATGAAAGAATCATCCAGTTCAGCACTTCTACCCTACAACTTGCCCATATTCATAGAACTTGCACATTCTGGTAAGAAATACATAAAGATTTCTAAGGTCTGCCCCTCTGCATGCTAAACTGACAGATATGAGGTGTAAGACTAGCTTTGCCAGGTTAAACAAGGCTATTAAAACAGCATATCCAACTTTACTGGCACTAAAATGGAACAGTGGTGCCAAAGATTCTAAAAGCAAGAAATATTAAGTAATATTGCACCTCTGACATTGACATAAGTTTATTATTACTCCATGCCAATCCACCTTGATCCAAATCCTCCAAATGCATGCTGACCCAGTGCTGGGCCTCCCTTAAGCCTACACAATTATACTGAATAGTGTGGTGGCTTTTCAATTCGGTCAAAAATTACACCAAAACCACCGCTTGGAAGGACAATGCATCATCAGCTCTTTATCTAGCCCGTTACTTTTTTCTGCAACATGTTACCTTACATGTGTTCCTATGCCACCCCGTGGGACTCACCACAGCCGTTCTGTTGCCAATGGTTTTGGTTTTGTTTCTTCCACACCTTTGGTAGGGAGCCTCAACGGAACCTGTCCTGTCCTCCAAGTAAAACAGCTATCCAGAAAGGAGAAGAAACAGCTTCAACTTTGAACAGGAACTTTGGTTTGGTCTCCTTTGTATTTTTTAATATGGCAGATAACAGTAATGTACACAAGAGGAAGAATATAGAATTAGAAATTGCATCTTTCCAAGTTACATATTCCTTCCTACTCAGTTTCAGGTTAATACTGACAGAAATATTTTTACGCACTATATACAAATTCTTCCTTCTTCAATTACTTGAACACAACCATTAAAACAAATATTATTTTAGGCTGAGTGAAGCACTTTGCATTGAGTGGAGAGAGTTGTAGCCATCTATCTTGCATCAACAAATGAAGGCACTAAAATAATTTGTTATTTACAAGTCCTCATATCAAAAGTAAACAAAAATGCACAGATACAAAATTTGGCCCTACACAGAAAAAAGAAAATGGATATAGGCATTGTAATATTACAGTCAGAAGAATCTAATGTCTAGACAGAACTTAGGAAGAAGAACTAGAAGCAATGCCTTCACTTTCAGAAGAGTTTTCATGAGAGTATGATGGCAACCAAGGCAAGGTCCTGAAAGAAGGCAGGTAACAGCAGGACAATCCACTAGAGGGCCCAGCAATTGTTTCACCTCCTAAGTGTCATACGAAACGATTCAAGTCGATTTCCACCCAGTGAATACTCCACAGATATGTGCACGATGAGAACATATTAATTTCTAAATGCTCAACACACAATTGTCTGGCTGCCATCACTTGAAGTGAAAACAACAGTGCAAGAAGTGGCCAAAAGGTCAGGAGATGATGAGCAAAAAACTGGAGGGATGCAAAAGGCACGTGCAATACAGCAACGAGTAAAGGATAAAAGCATAATTAGATTCAAGTAAAGGATAAGATTACTGCAATCTGTATGGTTGCTATTGGAAAGGTACGTTGTAAAAACTGGAAAGAAAAGAGGTACGTCAATCTTTTCCTTAAAGCACAGCATCCACTACTAGACTACCTGAAAATCCCTAAAAAGAGACTATTTAAAAATATTACAATAAGAATACTACAACACTAGGAATTACTACTATACATAGTCCAAAGTATTTCTGAAATAATACGTGACTGAATGAACAATCTGTCTACGGCCAAAAAGGAGCTGTGGACCCTTTGCCTTTGACAGAACATGAAGACTCTATGAGGTATGAATGCCCTGGGACACATAACTTCATGCACTGACAATAAAATTGTCTAGAACAGTAAGGTACTAACGCAAGGAAAGCTTCTTGAAAAAAAGTAGACAGATACTGAACATCTTCCCTTCCACATGCAAGCATCATTGTCCAGAGATGAGATTGCATCTGCTGCCAAGGATGCTGGGATGCTCAAGGAGACTAATCATGAGAAGTAATAACCTAATAAGCACTGCCAAAATAAAAGTTGAACACTCGGGTTAACTAGACAAGCAGATTATTACTTTTCTCCCAAGTGAATTTAAAAGGCTGGATTTCCATTGGTGACATAGAAAATTTCCTACTTTGGAATTGTACACCAGACACACGACAAGTAAACAGTGAAAGCATTGTTTATAGTATCATACTCTAGATTTAAACAAATAACAGGGATGAGTAAAGCAGGACGATATTTCAATCAATTTTTCTTCTAGTCAAATTACTTGTGAGTTAGTTTATCTCCAAACATATTGGAAGCAAGGCACAAGTAAAATAATGATCCAAAGCTGAACATGTGACCCAAGGGTAATTGTAAAAAAGTATTTTCCAAATACGATATTCTTTTCATACAAACAAAATAATGGTGTAATGATGATCTGATATTAGCATTTTTGGGCATGTGAACATCTACATATTAAGATAATGTAACTATCAAAAACGCTTCAGAGAAGCAAATCTATGCATAACTTATGTGATGTAAACGAACTACTTTTCTCTTTTTTTTTTTTTTTTGAAGTAATCATCATAATTCATCCTTCCAAAAGTAAACCCAGTATTTAGCCCATAGCAGAAAAACTGAACTTCAGAAGTCCCCCGATGAAGCATATTTACCAGAATAAAATCCTCAAAAAATAATTCAGATACTACCTCTAGTTTTAAAGAATCCATTTATTACTAACTCTGATTTCGCACCTAGTAGCTACCAGGATTTATTTATCACATTAACTACTAGAGCTCATGAGGCTGTATCGTGTTTGCTCTAGGATTTAGTGAAGAGAGATAGTGCAGTTTGAGAGTGATTATTTTCATTAAGAAGCAGGTGCAAAAGAGGCAAGACCATCTGCAAACCCTAATAAAATAGCTGTGGTGCATCAAAACCAGAAAAACAGACTATGCTGCATATTTCTGAGCACATAGCCATGACAGACAGCGCTGAGAGCTCTGTGATAAGTTCTATTCATCACACAATTTTGATCACTGAATCCGCACTCCTCCAACTGATCCATTTCCTCAAGATCTAAATACAAGACCAGCTGTAAATTGTTGGTTTGTTTGGGGTATTTTTAGAATACAAATCATACAAAAAGATGCATACTTTTCTTCAAAATTCTGAAGTGATGTCCAAAATTAATTAGTACTCAGCACAGGATAAAAGGCTTGAAGTTTGCTGTCTTTACATCATCAGCATTGCTAACAAGGTAGTTATTCAGAAATAAGATTAAAGTGGATGAGTACCTATATTCCTTTTTAAAGCTTTTAAGGCTTTTTAAAGACTGTTTAACTGACTGCAGACAGAAGCACAGCTAGACCATGTGAACCCTATATGAATTCTGGAGGAAAATCACAATAACACGAACTACCTACATAATAATAGAAAGTAGGGAATAGTCATTCTTTGAGTGGCTGTAAAAGGAGGGGAGAAGTAGTAGTGAAACGTATTTGATGCCAGGAATTTTTTCTCCATTTATCTGTATGCTCGCAAGTGCACGTATATATGATAGTGATACACACAACACACAGAACGTATCTGCTAGTATAAGTATTTTTGTGAGTGTGAGAAAAAGAATACGGTAAATAAACGTTGTACTACTGTATGCTGAACCCTTGCAGAGCTGCCTTTCCAGGAAATTCCCTCCCTACTCTCCCAAGTGGAAATTATAATGATTAAAACCAACTTCCCAAAGAAAGTAAATGCAGTTAGTTAAATTTGTGGGAAATTAGAAATAAGACTACCAAGGCTATTTGGAGAGAGCCTCCCTTCTTAATGCCTTTAGCTCACAGGAAAGACAGATAACTGACTTAAGTTATATTCCTTCCCCACTCCCCTCCTCCCTCCCAAAAAAGTCTTTAAATAAAAGAAGTAGTATCCTAATCTTCTAGCAGTCCCACACATTTTATCTACATTATATAGAAAGGGTAGTAATCAGTGTCAGTAAGGATAATGGCAGCCCTCGTGTTGAGGAATAAAAGAGTTCTCCCAGAATTTTTAGGACTTTCATTTAACTCCAATAATTTTGTGGAAAGTGCAGCACCTAATATTTTTGTGATATAATATAATTAAGATAAAACATTATAGAAAAGATCACACGGAAAACAGTAACACATATTTTATACTAGAGAACTACTTGACTATTACTGATTTACTTCTTGCATGTTCTTAATATATCAAAAGAAATATGCTATAAGAAATAAATATATGCTCCTTTTACAACTTTTATCCTTTCATCAGTGATCTTACTTTTTTTTGAAGGACATTAATTTTTCTTTCTTTTACTTCCAACATGTCTTTCATATCTCGAATCTCTCCAGCCAGGGTTCCTTTCTCTTCTGTGAGGTCTTGAAGTTGTTTTGTTTTTTTATTCAGAAAGGTTTCTTTTTCTTCCAGTCGTAACCGCAAGGCATCAACCTACAATAAGTAAACCAAACATATTTAGGTTTTAGTAAAGATCATTAGCATATTTTATTTCTTTTTTCTAATTTCTTTTTTTTGTCACTTAAGAAAAGTTTTATTTCTTTTCTATGCAGAATTTCCAACTTTATCTTGGACTAAGAGATTCTTTTACTTGTTAATATCTAATAAAAAATAAAAGCACTTTTAGGACAAAAGCACGAATAGAAAAAAAGAGTCAAAACATGAAATCAGATTAAAACAGTCCTAACTTGGCATATGCATAAAGGAATCAACAAGAAATTATCACATCATCTTGACTTATTAAATATATAACTCATTAAAAATAGTGTTCTGTATCATGTATTTAATTTGTCTGTTAAAGCCATGAAGTGGGCAATCGGATATTACATCACTAGATGGGTTTGGGCACAGATCAGTAACGTACAAACAGAATTACTTAACAAAGACAGAGCAAAGAGGGAAATGACAAGGTTCTTCAGTGTGTATCACGCAAGTCTCTCAACAAATGGGCCTTACTGTAGTTTTCTGTAGTAAGCAAAAATCCCTGTCAACCAAAACAAGGGATATTCCAAGACTTTTCCTAAGCAGATATGTCTTAATAAAGACCCTCACCAAATTGCTCTGCATTACATAACTGCTTTCTCCTTTAGAAACACTAAAAAAAAAGAAAACAAAAAAAAAGAAAAAAGTTGCAAAGCATTCTAACAGCTCAGAAGGCATATGTAGCCTTGATTTTCTCATTTCTTGCTGTATAAGTGCTCAAACACGCAATTTTATTGTTCTCTTAATATGAATCAAACAGTTCTCAAATTATGGTCAGGAAAATACTTGCTGGTGGCCTGGAAAAAAAAAAATCTGTAGATCACTTGATACTCATTACTATTTGTATACAATTCTTTCTATAAGTAGCTCTACTGCTAATTGCAATTAAAAGCTTAGGTACTTAGAAAAGTATTCAGAAACAAGGAGGAAAAAGAGCTGACACTCCTCCATTAAAAAAAGGAGAGGGGGTGGGGAAAGCAACAGGCACCTTCAAGGACAGCAGCATAAATATTATCATTAAAAAAGAAGGGGAAAAAAGCGAAAAACATTATGTGAAGCAAGGAAGAAAGTGGTGAGAAAAAGGAAAATGCCAGGGTACCTTTTCAAAGAAATGGAGGAGCAGGGAACTGGGTCTTTGTGGAGTATTATCAAGAAACAGGAAAGTATGCACAATGTGAATAGACAGGCATGGCCACAGCAGTAGGCATATACACATGGATCCAGGCAGAAACACACAAAAAATGTCAAAATAGGGGAAGAAAAAAAGAGCTAGACAGGAAAGCAACTTTTTTCACATAGATTTTACAACTCTACTTCACAGCTTCAGATTCCTGGTACCTTTTTTAATAACAACTTTCTATATAAGCATTGTCTAGAGTGATTACCACAAGGTAAGGTATGATTCCAAAAGGAAAAGGTGTTACTCTTCACACTGTGAAGAGGAAAGGACGCAGTTGCTGTCAAGATGCTCACTGATACAATCTTTGAGAACTTCTAATATACTACTCAGACTATTGGCTCTCAAGAGCTTTCAAAAAGGTCTTCAAAGTAAGGGATCTTGTCACAGCTTCCTTAAATTAAAAAATAATAATGGAATGAAATAAAGCAAATACGTAAGTGGTCTTACAATGATGTGATGGTGAAGCGCAGATGAAACCGTAAGGTGAAATTGCAAGCAAAAAGTAGAGGTAGAACAAGAAGTTTTGCAAGTTTTAATGGTACAGCTTTTTATATAGTAGAGAAGAACAAGACAATTAAGAATCCATACTGTAATAATTCAAGAATATAAAGATACTGACTATAGAATGTAGGGGGTTCAAAATATGATGTGTGTAATCTTTGCTGACCTTGGTAATCAGCAAAATAAAAAAAAATATACATTTCACTGAAATGGAAAGAACAAGTAACATTATTCCTTCAACAATATTTTAAAAAAGTGTATGGAAGGGTGGGCTAAGTTGAACAGACAAATGAAGAATTGCAAAGGGAAAAGAACCCCAGAAATTAAATGGAATTGGAATATATCTTTCTAGTTTAAAATGTTTATCAATTTCTTTGTCTAACTTAAAATATGCTGGGGGAGTTGGGAGTGGAACTTCATTCACTAATGCCAAAAAAATAATTATCCATCATGTAAATTCTATTCAATACCTTTGTAATAAAATGTATTTTTGTAATAAAAGAGTAGACGTACGAACTCATTAAAGCAACAGAATATGTTTGTGTTTAACCAACAGTACTGCAAGAGTTGCATCCATATACACTGGTCCCTTCAGTGAGCACTTCCACTAAATCATGCCTGTTTCTACTCCACTCTCATGAGAATCCACCTGGAGTACTGCATAGCGCTCCGAGGCGCCCAGCATAAGAAGGACATGAACCTGCTTAAGCGAGTCCAGAGAATGACCACGAAGATGATCACAGGGCTGGAGCACCTCCCATATGAGGACAGGCTGACAGAGTTGGGGTTGTTCAGCCTGGAGAAGGCTCTGGGGAGACCTTACAGCGGCCTTCCAGTACTTCAAGGGGGCCTGCAGAAAAGGTGGGGAGCGACTCTTCATCATGGAGTGTGGTGGTAGGATGAGCAGTGGCAGTGTTCAAGGCCAGGTTGGATAGGTCTTTGAGCAGCCTGGTCTAGTGGAAGATCCACCCCATAGCAAGGGGGGTGGAACAAGACGATGGTGGAGTCACCATTCCTGGAGGTGTTCAAAAGACGTATAGATGTAACGCTTAGGGACATGGTTTAGTGGTGGGCTGGGTAGTGTTAGGATAATGGTTGGACTTTGTGATCTTAAAGGTCTTTTAGAACCAAAATGATTCTATGATTTTATGTTCTTTACGGTCCCTTCTAACGCAAACCATTCTGTGATTCCGTGTTTCCACATTCTGGTTCAGAAATGCAGTTACAAATTAATTACTGAGCAGCCCACAGGCAACATAGCACAGAATACTGGGTGGGGAAATTTTGGGGTAAAAACAACAGATTTCATCATATATGTGTGCGCACACGTGTATATGTGCACACGTGTATATATGTGCGTGTATATATATGTGTGTATATATATGTATATGTATCACGTTTTTAAAGACCAGAAGAGACACTTTTTTTTTTTAACGTGAGCCTCGTATTATTGAAGACTAATTTCAAAATAAAATAATACAAGAAAATATAGTAAAGCCATGAAATTTTGTCAGCACTTTTAAACATCATAACAGATCAAAAAAACCAACCCACTTCATTGTTAAGCATTATGGATTCAATTCTGCATTTTTTGTGCAGTCTCAAACTCCCAAATTCAGGTCTGGGGTACAGAAATCAAGGAGTTTATTCTTAGTGAAATATTTCAGTTTTCCAGAAGCCTGGGTAACACATTGAAACTTAAAGTCCAGGAGAGAAGATACTAAAAGTACTGCTATAGACTTCCTTCGACATTTGCCCTTCCACTCCACCCAGAGAAAGACACTACATAGCACAGACAGGTCACAGAGACGGCAGCACGGTCATGGAGAACCTTTGCAAGTTTTGCAAGCCATTACAATGACATTATAATTTCATGCAAAGCAGACAACTAAGACAAAGAGAGTGCAATCATTTGTTATTACAAAGACAGGTTTTCTTGAATAGAGGCCATTTTTCTGATACTGTTTTCTTCTACAGCTCTGAAACCATAAGGTGTTATGTAGACCCACACACACTTGTTTAGGCTGCAAAGTACACCACTAAGACAGGGTTTAGACTGAAAATATATGATGCGGCAATCTAGAATAATTCCCCATCTACAAGAAGTCAGGCAAGTGAGAAATTTTAGATTCACTGAGCCAGATTTCAAACAAACATAGACATGTCAGAACATAAAGAACAAAGGTTTAAAGTTTACGTTACCTAGAAAGACATAAAGTTTATTCGTAACAAAAAGCTAGATGAAAGAAACCGAAAAGCCATAAATGTTAGTTTTGCATTTTTAAGTTCCGCAGTTGGAATAATCAGAAAGGGTCATACCTATTAAGCAGGTTTTTTCTTAGTTAATCAGAATATTAGTAAAGTACAAAACAAACAGCAAATCTAATTTATTTTTATTTATATTCTGGGGTTTTTAACCCTAAATTTATTCAAAGCAAAAGTCTTTGCAATGCCATTTTAAAACTTGGTTTGGGACCAATTTAGGTGATCTATTGGATCTTGAAATGCATGTTCTTCCTGCTCTTAAAATGGCTCATTGGTTTTCTATACACTGGAAAAAGGATTTACATTCTACGGATTTATTTTCTTTTTAAGACTTTTTTTTTTTTTTACAATATTACAGTAATGGGATCTTGTAGTTCATAAGCAGTGTGCAGCATGAGATTCAAAGACGACATTTTAAGTTAGAAAACGAGAAATACAAGTAGCAGCAAACTTTCAGACCTCTCTTAATAAACCTAAAAGACCTCATCTGAAACTCATTACCACATCTTCTTTATAGTTAATCACTTATTTGCTTCATGTCTGCAAGCAATCCCTTAAGTCAAATCACAAAAATCTCTGTTGGGCCTTTAAGCTGCAGCTGAGAAGCTTGTCATAACATTGCAGGAGGCGCTCCAAACAGGGTTCTCTTCAGTCAGGCACTGCAAGTCTCATTTTCCAACTGCCACTAGGCAGAAGCTTAATGCTTGAAGTCAAAAGGAATTGAAGGTGATTAGACCCACTGATAAACAAAGTGTTCATATTGTTCCCTAGTGACTGGGATAACACAGCAGCTTACACATATGCTGATACTGTTCTGTTCTGCTTGGCTGAACCAGGCAGTTTTGCAGTCAATAGTCTTTTCTCCTCTATCCATCCAGTCCCCATCCTATAAGCAGACCAGACAATTCTCATTCTTCTTCACATATTTTTTCCCACACACTCTGTCATCACAGCTCACTAAATTCAACTCAGGAATGGGGATTTTAGGCATTAAAACCTGGGAGCACAAGAAGGGTTGAGAGGATGAGTAGATGGCGCAGAAGTTCAAGTTTGTGAGTGACAACCTGTGTAGGAAAGGGGAGCAGAGCCCTGTCCACTCCAGTTTCTTAGACCACAGTCTTGACCCCACACAGATGTTAGTTAAAGAGCACCATATGACTGAACCTTGCTGCATTTCCTTTCACCACTAGCCAGCTCATAACACGACTAATACGTTATTTCTAATCCCTAAACAAAGACATGAATTCAACCTGGAGGGATGAGAGAAGGTGAATGGTGATTTTCTTTCACACACATGGAACTAACCAGTGAAAAGAAAGTGGAGATAAAGGGTTAGGAGCTCGACTGTGCCACAGAGTAGCAGACACTTAATATTTCAGAGTTGTCTGGACTGACTAAATGCAGAAACAGATTGTTTTCTTGTTAATGTCATAAATAGATTACTCCACATGCCTTCATGTAAGTAGCTGACACCTTAGATCATTCTTTCAGCTCCATGGTGACTTTTTAACACTTATTAATGAACTCTCATGTTTGAGGTAAATTGCATTCTTCCATAGGAAGTTGCATATGGACTTAGGATGGCAAGTGGTATAATTTCTGACTAGACCCCCAGTTCCCACAAGAGATTGCTCTTAATATAAGACTCTCTTGGGTTTCACGTCACAATTCATTTCTAGCCTTAGTAGCTTCAAATAAAAGCTTTAAAGCATGACCAAAGTGCACCTTCAATTGCACTGAGAAAAATGTTCTAAAAGATCCGAAACAGCCAAAGAATCTTGATCCCAACGACCCTACTTCACACAAGGACAGTGCAAGCATTGTGAAGGCAAGAATATGGCATGTCCAACCACAGCCTTAGGTGGCAGATCCTCTGTTACAGTCCCAGTGTCTCCCACCCCCACTCCTCCCCCTCTGGCAGGTGAGTGGTTCTGGCTGCACCAGAGCAAAGAGGACACCCTTGTTGCTAACACAGAGAAATCAAAAGCAGGTTTACGTCACACGTTCTCTGTCAGGGACTCTGACACTTCCATAACAGTTCATGATGTAACCTCCAAGTCACAACAAATCCAATGTCATACTTAGGAGGTTAAACTGTCTCAATTCCCAGTCCTTTCCCAACGAACCATAGGTCAGCAAATGCTCTACTGTTCTATCCAAAATTTGTGTTCCATAGAATTACATGGAAATCCCTTCTTAAAGGAATCTCACATTCCTAATGAAACAGAAATCTCTCTCAAACATGAAGAGCAGCAGCTAGTGACCTGGGTTACTGACATAGCATTTCCCATGTTTCAATATGGATCACAGATTCAAACTAACCTTTAGCAAACGGTACATTTTCCTATTCTTTCACAAACCAATACCTTATTTGATACTCCCTCTTTTTCCCCCTTTGTGCAGAAATATTTTAACCATTATATATTATAATTAAGCCAAGTCTATGTGAGAGCTCAGACTAAAACATTTAAGATCAGAAAAGGATAATATTTATAATATAGCATGGTTTTTGATCTGTGTCATCCTTTTCTCCTTACAAGTACAGGAAACAGAATTATCTCTAGACTTACTCCCCAGAAGCTATTTTTTGTGCAGCTCAAATTAGATTTTGTCCTCACACCAAATCTGGGAAGAAAAAAAGGAAAACAATCTGCCAAATATATGTCTATTTTCTCACATCTCTTCAACCAGTGGTCAGGTATCTTGAGACTGACAGAGCAGAGCACTTTAATTCAAAAATCCACCTACACAATGAAGCCCAAGTATTTTGATAGTTTTAGGGATGATACAACTATTCTAACATACACAGCAAGTAGCCATCCTGAAATCAGCGCTCTTCATGAGCTTTTGGAGAGGCAGAATTTTGAGACAGTGCCAAGCTGAGAGAGTAAATAGGCAGCTCATACTGTGTGTGGTCTTGGGCATACAGATTTATTTTCTATTCACAGGAATGCAATGTAGAGGTTCACAAGAACATCAGTTATGTCAGTCATTTTCTCCTTCCCCAAAAATCTTCTTTCTGCCTCCAGTAATCATGAACCAAGATTTTTACATTTCTCATAATGAAAAATAAAACTACTCATACCTTTTACTGTATGATATCTGTTTGGTGCTAAGCATGAATGACATAATTTCATAGGCCAAATATGAACCTCCAAATGGTTTAAAACTGAAAAGCTGTTAAATCAGTTCCTCATCTTACGGAAAACAAGAAGCAAAACATACTAATTCATTTATAGCCATCATGAGTTTGCCAATATTAGAAATTATCACTTCCCTGAAAATGGTACTGTGAAATCAGATCTCCCAAAAATAATGGAACAACGAAGTATTGTAAAAGGAGCATGCCAGTAGAGTATGAGAAATGCCTGCCATTTTGTTACTCCTCCTTTTACATCTATGGTATTTTAAATGTAATCTGAAAGGAAATTAAATATGTGTCATTTTACAGCATCAGTCATACATTTTTATATTTGAAAGGATAAGGATTTCTGGTACACAAAAACCCTCTCTTTGGCTTTTCACTCAACACTATGTAATTTTAAGAGTCCTCGACTTATTTTTCCCAACTTTGGCAGTACATTTACTAGTAAAACTTGGCAATCTGAAGAATACCATCATTTTCCAGAAAAATAAAGCAAAAACAGATCTGATAGCTAACACATAAAGCATTTCAAAGACCTCTGTCCAAGTAAATTGCTTTTTAATTTTGTCTAACTTGTTCTTGCTCAGCAACTACTTATTTCAACTATTTAATACAATCAACTCTGTCACTTGCTCTGGAAATATACAACACACTGCAAAAACTTCAGAATTGGGTTATACTTTAGAAAGAAAAGAAAAGTTCATGTAAGTGGCAAAATGTGCCAAATTCAGAGTCGAACTTTATTAATCTTCATGTCGTCACCTGCCACTCATGACCAGCTCCAGTAGTGACGTCTATTTCTTGAAGTTCCTTACTGTTAACTGTTTAACTTATATGTCATATTATATATATATATCATTTATGAAAGTGTTTTTAGTGTTATGGAGCTCCATGAGAAGTAAAACACGAAGAAGCACTGCTGTGTTTCACTGGTAAGAATTATTTATTTTACCAGCATAAATAAATACATTCAAAGCAAAGGTTTGGCTGATTTTTTTTTTTTAAGCTAACTCTGAATTTACTAGTCAAGCACTAAATGTACTGTAGCACTGCATTTGGGGTAATATAGAAGGAAAACTGTAACCCATTGTCAATCTCCCCCCTAACCCCACCGCTGTTCCAGCACACCTTGAAGTCAATATTTGCCATTGTCTACAAGAGCCAATCTTCTCTCCTTTTCTATTATCATTCTCTCCCTTCCTGATGAGCACTACAGGCTCCGCACAGCTGCTGACACTTTTCTGTGCTACTACTTGCTCTCTTAGTGTATTATGCAGCAATCTTTTGAGGAACCACTTCAGTTAATCAAAAAAAACAAACTTCCACTAAAGATTGTAGTGCTTGTATTTATACGTCCATATGTATCCAGTGAAATGCAATATACTAAGTTATGATTACAAAAAACAGTTTAAACCATGAAAAAAAAAAAAAGCTGTCACTTCAATTTTCTATACAGAAGTACTGTGTTGTGAGTACAGACAACATATCCTCACGTGGGCCTTTTTGCAAATAGGAGAACCGAGCTGCAAGTATAGAAAGGATGTCACATGTCTTTAAAATGTCCCAACTGTACTCTCTACTTCAGAGCTAGTAAAAAAAAAACAAAACCAACAACAAAACTATTCTAAAATACAACAATAAAATGAAAACTATCCCCTCTCATCATACTTGTCCCTCATTTTTCATTCTGATGTGATAAACATAGCTTTTTTCAAAGCAATGGTTGTACCTCGAAATCCATAGTATAACATTCATTTCTTTCAAAAACACACGATCTATGTAAAATTCAAGACAGAGAAGGCAGAACGTGGCCACACTTTGAAGCTGCAGACACTTGAATTTTGTACAGTATGCTTTACATTCTTGCTCCAAATTGAAACTTTAGTAAGTCAGCTTTTTTCCCTTTGTAGAGGAAAATTCCACTTTCATGCGTTATTTCAACAACATTCCCACCCCTATTACTCTGGGTTTACATTTTAATTCAGCAAATTGTGTTATTACAGAGCTGATAGTTAACAGGCTTTATATTATTTAAAGGATAACCTATTTTACTGTCTTCTTTCTACTACTTCAGTATTTAAGAACTGACAAAAGGAGAGGGGTTCAAAAGCAGCTGTAGTCAGTTGAGTATGTTGTAGTCAATAGGAACAGACCGCAAGCAACGTTAGATGGTTTATAAACACACAACAGTGTTGGCTGTTCACATTAGGAAAACAAACTTGTACCATCTCATACCATTTCCCTCACAGAATCACTGTCACAAACTCTTTCACTCCTACTGTACAAGGATAGGAGAACCACTTGATGGTGTAATACACCAAATGCAGTTACCCTCCTTTACTTACTCCTTGAAAGATGGCACCTACACATTTCATAAAGCTCCCAGCCTCCCTCCCGGACAGCTTAGGCAGCCACCATCTCTACAAATCAATCTTGATTTTTCTTTCATTCTTTTTTTTCCACTAGTCACATTTATACTGCTCTTTAAGAAAGAAAATTGGTAATACTGATTAGTCGGACTACACTAGAAAAGGTTTTAGCTGAACCAAAGATTGTAGCCAAGATATAAATGGTTCCCTCAGGCAGTTTGAAACTCATCCTTGTGGAATATTATATGCCACAAGGAATTCTAATCATATGTAGCTTATCAATGCAGGCAACTGCCTAACAGCTGTTTTATTCAAATTTATATCTTTGCCTACTCCTACCACTACAATTAGGTAGTTTAAAGCAACTAGTCCAAAGTTCAGAATTTAATATTCAGTTCAGTTCCAGCAAATTTTGGAAAACACATGGGAATTGTAACTCATGTGCTAATACTTAAAGTTTTTGTTAATAAAACTTCCAACACTAACCTTACCTCATTGAACTTACCTCACTGATTTTTATGCTCACTATAAAACTATAGCCGTCATAATATTTTTGAATTACTGCAAAAGGAAGTCAGTCATTCCAGAGTCAATGTTATTTAGCAACATAACGATAGTTATAAATGCAAAATACTTAAAACCAATTTACAAAACTATCAATCTTGGAAGCTTTCAACTTTTGAAATTTCTGTCTCTAAAAGCATTCAAATTTTATTATATAGTAACAGATTAATAGAAAGCTAATTAAAAGGCCACAATGTTCTTTTTTAGTCATGCCAATACTTCATGAAAAAAATGTGTAGAATTCCATAGTAGTATAAGAATCATCAGTAAATATCTGTTAGCTGTGTACATAACAGAAACTGAATTTTTAACATTAATTTATTTTCTCTATTTTTTTTTTTTTTTTTTTTACTAGGAGTCTGTTATTACACATAGCTGACATAGAAGTGAAAGTGTTTTCAAAAAGCACATTGAGGTTTTCAACCTACTCGGAAGATTCAAACAAAGAAGATGCCTGTAGGTAAACCTCTCTCCAACTGAGCTAGAGAGCCTGTGTTATGCTTGCAGGGGTGAGCTGTATCCTTGACCTCTCAATTTCACATGTTTTGAGTGAGCCACATCTCTCCGATTGGAATCTTATGGTTCACCCTGTTCTGAGACTGGAACACCTGTTTATGTCACCCACTTGTTTATCAGACATTCCTAGACCAGTAGGTCCAGCTGGAATCAGCTTGGCTACAAGCTTATCTTCCAGGATCTATGGCCAGCTCATAAATAGTGACATAAAACATCTTGGGCAATATTTTTCATTTATTCATAAGAACACAGTGAACAGAGTAGAAGGTTAAAACAATAAGCTAAACATATATTGTTTACTTTAAATATAACACAGCATTTTCTTCAAGAAATATGCCATTTTGGCTTTTGTATCTCTCCTGCCCACATTCTTCCAGAGACCAAGTTATAGCCTTTTGTCTGCAAACTGCTGCATTTTTCTTGAGTGAATAAGCTTCTAACTATCTCTCTGATTAAAAATTCACCTCTAAAATTTTCCAAATATAAAAGCTAAGAGTGAAGCCTCTCTCTCCCAACAAGCCATGCTCCATAATCTCCTGGACAGCAGTAAACATCAGTTGGTTTGATACCAACCTTGAGTACCAGGAAGTGTTGCACGTTTGCTTATCTCCATCACTTATCCTCAATCCAAACCTTCAGTTCTCTAGGCCCTTCCAGAACTCAGAACTTTCTCATCAGCTCTGGCTTTCAAGGCAATGTAAGACAAAGCAACCCCCTTGCTTATTCCCATTGCATATATGAGGCAAGAAGATATTTGCTTGGTATCGGAACAGCACACAGTGTCTTACTACATTAGATGGACTAAAAGTGATTTGGAATGTTCTGAAGAGAAAAGTTGTCACATCAGTTAGGAGGTCCATTTTGGCTATTTTTGAGACTTGCCCATAAAGGAAGTTCTTCCAAAGGAAAAATCTCAAAGGTTCAGTTTGCAAATACCTGGCATATTCTCAATATTTATACCTTTTAACTAGAGCTGGTAGTATGCTACCAGACCCTCCTACAATCAAGTTTTTAGAAAGATGAAAGGATTAAAAAAAAGGTACTTTTATTAAAAGGTACTTTGCAGGAAGATTCTGCACTTAAACATGCGCTTATTCAGGAAGTTTCTATCCTCCGTGAAATTACAGACATCAGCCACCCTCTTCAGAAAGACCTGGTCAATATATTGGGTTTTTTCCTAGCTCCATAGTCAGTCCTTTTTACCCATGCAGATTTGGGGACCATATTTTCTTGTGGTACAGAGCTGTATCAAAATACCCTGTCCACATGCTGTTTTAAAAAATAATTTCCCTTTTACAGCATGCAGCTGAATTTGGGTGATGTATAGAAATAATTCAGTTGGTAACAGTACACAAACTAAAATTATTCTAAATGCCAAGTGTTTGCCTGGAGGAAAGACAATATATTAACTACACAAGTTACTAACTGTAAAAACAGGCTGCACTGACCACACTGTACAAAGTTCTCCTAATAAGTTAGGCTGAACTATGCAGGCATATCTGAACCATGTAGACCTCAAATTAGAGGCCCCTGGAAGAATAAGACCTAGGGTGAGAAACAGAAGTCAACCTTCTGGTCTGTTCTGGATTTATGTAATAATAAAGTGGTAGATACACGCCCAGAATACTGTGGTTTTTTTTTCTTTCAGGAAAAGCCTAATGCTACATATAGACTCAATGCATATACACACCTTGTGAAACAGACTTTTACAAAATCCCCTTTCACAGAGGGTAAAGGTCATAGGATACCTGTACTGTTTAGGGGCTTCTAGCTCTGCTGTAAGTTGCTGGTCTTAGTAACACCCTATAAACTTACAAAAGAACAGCAACCAGAAATGCTGGTTGTTCAGAATTCCAGAGTGTCCTTGCATCTAGAGGCAAAGTACTACATTATTGGTTACAATGGCTTTCATAAAACCTTTCCAAAATAACAATTTCAATCTTTAGCTGTCAAGCCTTAATTTCAATAAACAACAATGTTGTGGTTCCTAGTGGAAATCTTTTTCCAAGATTAAGAGGCAATATGTATCAGACATGCTCTCTCTTTCATTGGCTGCACCAGTTCACTGTTACATCCTCCTTCCATGTGTCTCCCCAGTCCTCCATGATTACAATATCCAGTTTAAGGACTAGCAATATTCAGGGGTAGATTCACAAATAATAACTCTAATGTAAGAATTAGATAGAGGATACCACCAAACTGAATGCACTGGGTCTGAACCACATAGCATAAAGCATCTGTGTAGAGAAACCGCACCTGAAGTCTGTGAAACAAACCCTAGCTTGCTCAATTCTATCATTACTATCTGAAAATATGTATGTGCTAGCAGACAAGTTGCAAACTAACTTCAAAAATCAAAAGTGACATCCTATTTTACATTCTTTGTTCTACCAGGCCGAGGACACAAACTTCACGGATTTCAGAAGTCAGGTCTACTAAAACAAGAAGTAAGAGAAAACTAAGAGACTAGATAATTAAATTACATCTTTCTAGAAATAAAACTAGAATTTATGTAGGAACAGATTATCTCAGGAGAGATCTTTATTTCCAGCCTCAGAGTTGAACTATACCTTCTAAAAGGTTTGATGCAAGTAATAATTGGTGAGTAATATTTTTTTTTTTTAATATGGACTAAAAGGACTACTCTGGCATGTAGTAAGGTACATTCTTAGTAAATGTTTATCTCTGTATCTACTAAACATTAAAAAGATTTTTAAAATAATAGAAATCTCCCAGCAAGAACATTCTAAGCTATTCAGGATATAATAGATAGCAATAAGTAGTTCTTTAAATAGCAAAGCTTGCATACTGTTCATGGAGACAGTTTTAATGGGAAGTCTGTTTCAAGCAAAGGCACTATACACTCTGTCTACAGCAACAACTTTTGCTTCCTGCAAGTAGTAGGTTGATTTAGGGGACAACTTAATAAGTACATTGTCTCAGATCCAGAGTGAAAAAATGGTATCGATCACAGTGTTCATAATGATTTTTTTTTTTAATATCAGGTTTATTTCTGAACTAAGGGAAAAATCACTCCTTAATTCTGACTGATGAGACCCAAAAATAAATGCTTCTGTAGCAAGTTCATAGTGATCTCAGTGCTATAAATGATATAAATAGTCAATTCAAACTCAGCTGATGAGGATTCTTTTTAGGAGTGTGGTATAGACTTAGTTTTCAAATTATGGCATCTCAAAGATTAAAACATCTTTTCAGATGCACCTCACAGAAAATCTACTTTATAAACTGAAGGAGCAGCAAGTGTTGTGATTCTGCTTTGAAGTAAGCAAAGCTTGGTATACGAACTTCAGAAGAAAATTTAAGTCTAAGATCACAAAGCAAAAAATTTCAGATTCAAAGGTCAGCAATGAAAACTTTGAAACAGGTGAAAGATTAAAAAAGCTAACAATATACATACATATTTATCACTACAACTGGCAAGGCTTTAAGAACCCTTGAACGACAATTAAAAAATATTTGTCAGCATTGCCTCAATGTGATATCTGCACAAATCTCTGCTTCTCCTGTGAACGGTAGTGTGGACTAGTCCACACCAAAGATAAGCCAGAAAAAGAACAGGAGATCACTTAATAGCTCACTTAAGGAAAACGGCTCTGTGCTGAGAATAACAAAAGGAATAACAAAAGAACCTACATTCTTGTATGACTTGACATAAGATGAAAAAGGTAAGACTTAATAGCAAACTATTGTTCAAAATTAAAGACTCTGATACAAAACTGAAAGATATACATAGCTAAGCTATGTATCACACAACTACTTGGTTTTTTGCAAATAATCAACTTGGGGGGAAAAAAAAATAAATCAGAAAAGTGAGCCTAATATAGCTTAGCTGTAGCACTGCATTTGGAAGGATCACCAGTTGTTTGATGCAAGAATTTGCTGGCTGGTCTAGTCTTATAAGAGTACAGAAACATGCAGTTCTCTCAACTCTTCTCATCAGTGCCTCTACCCAGAAAGAAGTTAAACAAGCACCTACTAATAGCAACATTTGTGATCTCATGCTTGGAACCTTCCAGAGTGCCAAGAATGATAATATCTTTTCTGGAAACTTGTACTTATATTATCGATTTTAGGAGATTATACCTGAATAGCCGTATGTACATTCTGTCAGCTAGTTTTGAGACCAGAGAACAGCCTGAAAACATTTCATTTACTGGTACGACCAAAGCCCTTACTAATACCTAGGACAAGTAAGTTTACTAGGCTAATTTGCAAGTGGCTTAAAAATAAGATTAAAAACATACTGTGAGTCACGTGATGATTACTTACTTTCTTTAAAAGTCAGATCAGAAATAGTAAATGTTGAAACTCTTAAAAAAATTATGGTCTTTATGATAGTGTAGAAAAACTATGATCTAAAAAACTCAAAACAGAAAGAAAAATACATAAAAGTACAATTTATATCACATTTAAAATGTTATGATTTTCAGACTCTATGGATAACCTAAAATTTAAAAGTGAGGGCTCAGCAGTTTTCAGATTTATGGAAACTAATTTTAGGTAGAACTGGAGAAGGCATTTTATACTAAAAAAACTTCAGTCATCACAGAAATGGTAGATATTCAACTCATATTTTAAGTGCTTGAAAAGTCCAAGGTAATTGATGAAACTCAACAATACTGCAAAGAAATGCATGAGATTGGAACTAGGGACATAAAAGGAACAATTTTATTACAGCACTTATAATAGAGGTTACATGGTAAACTAAAATAAAAAGTTATGCAGGAATGAAATCAGACATGTTTCAGTTGCAGGCTTCCTAACACACTAACAGAGATTAGTTTGCCAAATATTTTTATTGAATCCAGTCTGCCAGACCATCTAGTGGCAACTCAGAGATCTGATCTTGCGTTTATTTATTATTTAGCCAGAAACTATATGTTTACTCGTTTACCACAATTATATTCCATCTGGGAGACACTCAGTTTCTCAGGACAGAATAGCATCTGCATGAGAAATATTAAAGCAAAACTGATTTGTGCTGCTCTTGTAACAGTCTTGACACTAAACAAGCTATGTAAAGTTAGATATGAAAACAAACTCACAGAAGTGGTCCCACATGGTCAAATATGTAAGGGATACTTTCAGAAAAAAGAATCAGCAGTGAAAAAACTCTCAAAAGCTGCTTGCAGAGGAAGGGCCATGCAACCTACAAGAACCAACAGTGACAGCCAAGACACAGGGGTTAAATAAACAAAAAAAAAGAAAGAGTCCTCAAGTGAACACCAATTCAGTGAGAATAACAAATCAACTCTGATTCTCCAGAGTACAAGAAAGTCTAGAACCCACAGATCTCTTAACTGTAATTTCCAGGATGCCATCATATTCTTTCCTTCTCCAAAATGTGCAATACTAGATATCATGTACACTTTATTACATTTCAAACAGAAATTCCATGAACTACATATCCATGCTTGATCCTGCACCGCAGTAGAACCTGCATCAAAAGATCATTGAACCACAATCACTAACATTAGAACAGCTGGAAGAAATGTTTCCTTCTTCACCGTTTCCCAGCTCTCTTCAGAGAATCTACAATCTATAAAGCTTGTAATGTGGAAAAAATAAAATGTGGCTAATATAGATCTAGTACAACCAGAGTGTCACAGAGCAAAAAATCCCAGGGCCCTCTAAATCCTGCAGAGGCATCCCAGACTTTTTATGTGCTTGATTCGATGTAATATTTGCTTTAAGGAAAAACTTTTTAGTGAAACATAACTACTATTATATAACATAATGAAGACACAGAAAAAAATTCAATGGGGTAGTGAGGAAAGAATTTAGCCACAAGAAAATGATTTTGCACCAGGCAAACAACTTGTTTCTGATATTTCATTCCTCCAGGAAGTTCTACAAAACAGGAATGAAATGCCTAGGAATAAAATTCATAAATCTGTCGGATATTAAAATGGCCATTAAAAATGTTTCACAGAACAAAGCTACAAAACGTCTACAAACTTCTAAGCTAGTTCTGTGTGATTAAAAAGGCGGTTCGTAAGAGAGCCCAAACCCGTTACAAATTTGGCAATCACCTCTGTAGAATATCCAACATACAAAATAAGACTATATGACTGCACGTAGCGGACAAAAAAAAAACCAACCCTAAAAACAAACAACAAAACCCCACACCTTTTCCAGAACAGCCTCTCTCACAGCATCCGTCAAAAGTACACAGAACTGAGTTTATCTGCATTATTCTTGGTTTGGGACAGCCTTCATCCATAAAATGGATTAAAGTCTTCCTGAAAACAAGATTCAACAAATGAAGACTACTAGAATTAGAAAAGGATCAAAGAATAGCCTCTGAAAAAATTAAAAGGCTTTTCATTTTACTGTACTCCACTAAAATTTAAGTGTGATGAAACAAAATGCTAGTTCATTGACCTTCCATCTACTACTACTTTTTTTTTTCAACTCTTGTTGCAAATGACTTGTTAGCACAAGTCTTATCACTAAATTGAGTAACGTTTGTCAAATGTACAATCTGCATATGTTTCAATAGAATTTCTAGAAGACAAAGATGTTATAACATTCAACATAACTAATCAAAAGTTCAAAAATATAACTTAAAATAAAATTAATATGCAAATATGATGAATGTATGCTTTTTAGAGAGTTTAATTATTTCTCTGCTCAGACTTCCTCCCAAAAGCCTGTCAACAACCTCTCACCTACAGGAAAGGACTAGATAAAGTAAAGTTGCAGAATCGCTGTCAAAACTAAAACCAAAGCTCTAATTACATTCAATAAATGATCCAAATGTACTAAGTTGTGGTCATTACACATATCATAGCAAAACATCATTGAATTAATTTGGACATATAACTATACATATAAGCTCTCTGTGCTTTATTTCTCCTTTTTCCTTTTTTTATAGCAAAATTTTGCCACCAGCAGGAAGAGAAAATGCCAGGGGAGCAAAAATGTAGTCAAATACAATGAAGTATACAATTATGTCAGGGTCCAAATGACATTTTCTACCATTTTCTGTAGAAGAAATTAGTGTCTTCAGACAATACCTCAAGTAGGCAATCATCAGCAAGACCATTGTACTCTATCCCGCTGTTTTCCTGTGCATAATGTAAATATAGCAACTGTCATACCTGTCTCAGAAGTGCTATGAACACTTTGTTAAAACCTTTGAAAAGTGCCTCACAAAAAAAGCCAGAGGTGTGTCATGCCACAAAGGCAAAAAAGAGTAAGTAGATGGGCTAACAGAATGTTGAAATCAGGCCAGCAGGCAGGCAGCTTGAGCCATTTAGGAGAAAGACCTTTAGAAGCACGATCTCTTCCAAAAATTCCCAAGGAAAGATCAGGAGTCCCATAATGTCAGTTCTCCCATTGTGGCTTGTGAAGTTTTTGAGACTTCTGATACCTTCTGATTGAGGCATTAAAGGATTACTTTACAATAGCAGGATGGAAGGAAAAATGCAATATGATGTGCAGCATCTTAACAGCAGATATCCTCCATACCAATTTCTGCAAGTATTATTATTATAAACATTATGCAAAAATCTGATCATTGCCCCCAGAAAGTGAAATGTTTCCCAGGTAGCCTATGAAAAGTTTCCCATACCTTAAAGCTTGAAGCAAAACTTCAGCTGAGCCAAAAAAAAAAAGCACAAATGGACATTTCAAATAATTCATTATGGCCTTTCAAAATTAAACACTTTCTTGACTTAGTTTGCTCTAAAAAGTGAATTTAGGAAAAGTTTGAACAAAAATTCTATTACTGTTTTTGGTAAAAATAGATAGATTCTGGTTTTTAAAGCGGGAAGGAGAAATAAACATTCTACAGAGTTTTTTTCCCACACAACAAACCCAAATTGTTGGAAGGCCAGATTGTGACATGTAAATAATACTAAATGATCAAATAACATACAAGCTACAAGATTCTGAGCACAGACTGAGAAGCCCGCCTTGTAAAAAATATTTTTTTTTTTTTTTTTCCGAAAAGTATTTTCGAGTCTGGTCAGATTGCCACAAGTAAACAATCTGAAGTTGTTTAAAACCTCATTCATCACAGAGTTGGAAATTGCTATTTATTAGCAAATATATCCTAACTGAAAGAAAAAGGAATGTCACCAGTTCACAACAGTGATAGGTAAAATGAGTCGGCTGAAGTGACCCCTGCAAATACAACCAGAATACAATGATACAATGGAGCCAAGCCTTTTTAGCATCGTAAGAAAGTTTTTCGATTTTCCTGATCATCCCTCTAACCTTCCTCTGCACCTCTCCTATCCTGAATTAATCTTCCTTGAATCTTAGTGACCAGAAACATAAACCACATTTCAGATGAGATCTCACAGAATACATTAAAACATTACCCATCTGTAACAGAAATCTCTCTTGATACATTCTAGGATCAGATTTTCCAGAGCCACACTTTATTGATGACTACAGCAATCTTCTGAATAACACACTATTACTACCTTTACCTCGATCTTTACATTATATATGTTCTAGTTTAGTCCTCAGGGGCACAACCCGGCATTTCATACTACCACATCTCATCCCTTTTTCTCGCTCCAGAATTCAAGTTCATCCAAATCTCCTCAGCATTGCTAGTGGCTCTAGTCTGTGCATCTTCATGAAATCTTACATGTGTGCTTCCAAAGTTTGGCAAGCTACACAATGAAAATATTAAATAAGCCTCACCGCAATACCAGGTCTTGAGATGCTTCAACAATAATTTCCCCCAGCCTGGCCTTTCCTCTTTCGTACTATCTACACTGTTTCTCTGTTCGCCAGTATTTTATCAGTTCTGCCATTCTTGGCCTGAAGAGTGTCCCACTATAATCACTTGAACACGATACAGCATGAAAAGCCTTACTAAGATTCAGCTAGATTAGACATAATGTATTTTTCTTTCTCTACAAGATCAGCACTCTTATCAAAGAAAGATACTGCCTTAGTCTAATTTAACAGATTTCATAACCAAAATGGATGCACAGTGGCTCTCAGAATGGCTAAATAAAAAGGTTTTTTCATACGAGAGAAATATTCTTTTATAGCACATTCAAAGGGGGATACTCAGAATAACATGTTTTTACTTTAGGTACAATGGATTTTTACTATTTGTTTCAAGCTTGCTGTCCAATCTGGGAATGGAAGTCGTAAAATTCTATTCTAAATCTTATGCTAGCAATGAAGTTTGAGTAACTGTTTTGTTCCATACAAAATATCACCAGAATTCCTGCTTTTTTAATAGAATATGTTCAAAAGAATTTTGTTGAAAGTATGTTTTTGAAGCACTTTGAGAACTGACTCTTCAAGATTTTAACCCTTTCAACTGAGGTTATTCTTAAATATGAAGATATAAATCACTGTCGAAAGGATTTTGCTAATACGCCATAGAAAATATGCAAGAAACATTGATTTTTTAAAACTATTTACTGTTTAATCATTCTTAATATCTTTTTAGTGTATATAGTAGATATATTTAGTATATATTCTTTTTAGTCTCTATATATTTAGTGCATATTTAAAGATGTATATGCATATTCATGTATTAACAAATATTACTGCTAAAAAGTCAGGGTATAAATAATCTAACACAGACGTAGAGGCTACATGAAAACAGATTTACTAGCCCTGGAAATGAAACCTGAGTATGAAAATTCATTCCCCAATCTCTGACAGTTAACATGGAGCCTTATAAATCTGCCCTTTCAGAAAATTCTAAAAGTAAATAAATAAATAAAGCAAGTATCATTCCTCATCTGTTCTTCTTTTCCTGGAAAGTATTCTGAACGTAATCTTTTTTCCAGACAGATTATTCTGCACATGGGTGAAATTCTGCTCCCTTTTCTACTCTCCCCAAAAGATTGGGAAAATGAAGATACATTACAAGAAACAGGACAACGCCAGCATAAAAAAGGAATCTTAATGTAAAGTTTAGCATAGATTAACTACACAGAATCCTGCAATATGCAAATTTAATTATATTTATCAGCACAAATTAGTATTACAATATCATCTCAAGGAGACGAAAAAAAAAAACCACGCACCCCAGTAAATCCCCAGAAACTCCCTCACCTTCCCAATCCAGTACATTTTAAAGGACACATTAAAGAACCCAATATTTTTGCCTGTACCTGTCAAGCTGTCTTAAACAATCCCTAGTGGCTTTCTCTATATAATTCCATGTAGTGACACGCATTTCACACAGTTCAACTAAATGGCAAAATGCATAAGCACTTTGGAGCTTAAAATCATGCTTCAAAGAATTTCCAAGTACTCCTTTAGTAAGAAAGTTTAAAGAAACAGTGAAGAGCTAGGAGTTAGAGAACAGAACAAACCAAGTACAATATCATTTGGTTAATTAATTAAATAAAGATCTACCCTAAGATAGCATTGCAAAAGCATATCTGTGCTTATCAGAGGTGTATTACCCTCTGATTCCCATCTCACTTTACAAAAAATAAGGTGGTTCTTTTAGGCCTCTCATTACTGAAAATTAAATCTAGGGCAGGAAAGTCAGCCTTTGTTCCTCCTGCATATATTATACCCCCAGTAATACCTCTGCAGTCTGCCTGTAAATTTGTGCAGATGCAATTAGGTGCCTCTGTAACCGAAACTGTCTAAACCTTTCCATTATTCATGCAAGAAGAAATATAACCCTGTACCCTCATTCATTTCTGTACTGGATTGCAAGACCCAATAGAGGAGTAAAGAAAATTAAAACTTTATTTGCTGAAGGATGCATATAGATGTGAGTTTTAACGTTAACAAAGAACAAACCTGAGGAGCATAAGGTGTCTTTTCATAGTAATAAAATAAAATAGTCCCCATACTTTCTTCTCAGTTCTTTTTATATATATATGTGTGTGTGTGTACAAACTTTTATACACATGTATACAAAAATATTTGTTTTTTAATTTAATAAGCATTCAGATGCTGAAATTGTACCATCAAGTACGCCATTAACTTGCTATTTTTCCATTTTGAACATCTTAATTCCAAGAATCTGTTTGAAGACCAGCATCATTATCCTAGGAACATGTACGAGTAAATGAATCTAAGGAATAATAAAAAGTTTTGACCTCAATGTAGGCATCCTGTACCAAAAACACTTCAAAGTGTCCCAAAGATTGACTTCAGGTAATCTCGTTCTTTAATAAAATCTATTGCTTGACATAATAAAGGTTCTTCTTCAGCACAGTTGCTGGTTATAATGAATGACAGGAAACAATGCAAGTTTTATATACACGAATATTTTTCCCATGAATAAGATAATATTAAGCATCCAGGGAATACAAAGAAGTACCTAATTAGCCTCAAGGTCACATGCTATATAAATCATCAAGCCACTGAAAAATAGAAGCCTTTGAAACAAACACAGGATCCTGAGTTTGCAAGCAGTACAGTCCTACAAAAAGGAAATTCAGATGGAAAATGGAGATCAGATATCAAAACTCAATATACAGAACACAGCCTTTAAATAACAGTGGCAGCCTTTCCCTGGTCAAGTTTTCAACACTGGGTTCCAATCCTCAACACTGGTCTAAAATTTTCTCCTCTTATTTAGAAAGAATTTTATTTTTATGTAACTCCAGGATTCCTCTTTCAACCATGTCACTGGTTGAGAGAGCAAGTGAGATAATTGTACATCGTACAAAAAGTTCTAGTCTTTCTCTTTTAGCTTTTAACAGCAGACGCCTGGTTATGCCACTATAACAAATATCTTTGAACTGTTTAACTTACTAACACAGTTAAAAGAAAAAAATCCTAAATATGTAATTCATAAAGCAGCATATTTTCCTTAATTAATTTTCTCAAAGTTTACAATATCTGTACTAATTCCCTGTAACTAGATATGTTCTGGATCCGTTCTCAGAGAATCTGTGTAGAATAAACATTTGAAACATCTTAAAGACTAACTAAAACCATCTTTCTACTACACTGCAAGGCAAATGATTTTTGGATGTTTTGCATTTTTATGCTAAATAGTGCAGCTGCGATTGATAAAAAGCAATCAAGTTAATTTAAGTCAATCATGTCCAGGAGGTTCTCATCACTTGTATAAAAATGCTCTCACACTCACTTTAAGGCTTTACCACAGCAAGTAGCTTCCCCCCTCCCCCAAATTTTGGTACCTTAAAGTTCCTTCATCTTGTGCAACAAAGAGAAGGAAATAAAATTCTTATGCAATAAGAATCTTTATAGTTTTATACCATAAACCAAACTTGTATGTCTCATTTGAATAAAAACGTCGGTTGACAGTACCACTTCAACACAAATACCATTTATCACAATACAGCAAAACTGTACCTTCAACATACATTAAGGCATCAGGTCAAAGGCAAAGTAAACTTTTAGCACTCAAAAATGCATGACTGTTACCCTCTAATGCATAATCTGGATTACGTTACTGAGATCGTAACATATGTTTTGAATTTATTATTTTGATTTATCAACATGGCACATCACAGTTGCCATCCTGAGTGCCTTCTCAGCTGTTGCATTTGACATTTTAAATTATGATTGTTCATATTTTAAAATTTTGCATTAACTATTGCCACTACATTTTAGACCTATAAAACTATTATGGCTATATAGAACTCTTTCCTAGATGGGGAAAATCCAACATAATTGATCTGAACTCTGCTATGACTCTTGCCCACAAGGCCAACTCCCATGTGCATGTGACTGCTGACACTTTTCAGCTAGCTCAAAAATAATGAAATAAATAAAGAGAGGCCCTGAACTTCAAAGTATGCCATGCCTTTATTCCTGTTCCTATGAGATGGTTATGGGGTTCAGTACAGTAAGTTGAGATGGAAGCAGAGAACCACATAACTGTCCTCTGGATCTCTTTCTCCTTCATGAAGAGATGAAATCAGGTGACAACCGGTGCTATCAGACTGACTTAAATTGCTGTCACGGCTTCTTTTCATGTTCTCTTTGAGCAGCTGCTCATCAAAACCATTTGCTCACTGTTCCTACAGAAGCAAACAGGGAAAATACAAAAACATCAAGAAAACCCTGCAACTGGCCAAGGCAAAGTTTGAAAAACATACCCTGATCTTCGAGTCAAAAAAATTGCATCTGTCCCATCAGAGTAAAATAAGATTTAATCACTGAAATGATTTTGGTAATAATTTTTGATCTATGGTTGACACCAATTTTTTTTGTTGGACAGGAAAGTTTGTCTTTTTATTGACAGGAAAGTTTGTCTTTTTATTGACAGAATACTATCTATTTTTTTTTTAATACACTGAACTGTTAAATAACACATCAAATAATAATATAAGCTTTTCATCATACTGTTTATCTTCAAACTGTAAGTGAATAATAATTCTTGGACTTATGACTAATAATAGTTATTGGAATTAATAACACATTGCAACTCTGAACTCATGTTCTAGAAATGCTTCTTTTGGTTATGCATCAGAACACAAAATTCTTCATAAAGTGGAGGAACAGGCATCACCTACCTTGTGGGTGTGAAGCCTGTCTCTGGGACTTGTGAGATCATATTGAAGCTCTGTGCCCAGTTTGGACTTTCCCAGTACCAGACAGATATTAAGACACTGGCATGAGTCCAACTAAGGCCCCACCTGGATGGCCACAGAACTGGGGCACAAAATGTGCCAACAGAGGCTGAGTCCCAGGTTTGTGCACCCTGAAGGAAAAGCCATAGGGAGATCTTACTGCCATCTTCAATATCTTAGTGGAATGGTGTGAGAAGATAGAGCCAAACTCTTCTCCAGGGTGCACTGGGAAGGGATGAGACACAAACGGAACATGGAAATTTCACCTTGACATAGAAAAAAGCCATATTTTTCACCACAAGCTTGGTCAACTACTAAAACAGGTGCTTAGAGTGGTTACAGAATCTCCATTCCTGAGATATTCAAAACTTGACAGGACACAGCCTTGAGCAACCTGCCCTAATTAACGCCTGCTTTGAGCAGAAGCTTGGGCTAGATGACCTCTACAGCCCCCTCCCCCAAGGTACATGATTCTATGATTCATCTGAATTTAAGCCTCAATCTGTCAGTATCACATACCTCCTGCACTAAAAGCATAGACAACAAGCATATGCAAAAGCATAGATGTGCTTACACTAAGCCTGGCACCACAATGCAGCACATTAGGAAGTACCTGCAAACCAACTCTCCCTGAGGATTTCACCAGTCACAGAGATGGGCATGCAGCAACTGGGCTGCATGGGCTGAATGTGAAATGTACTACATAACAAAAAGTTAGAAGGTCCCAAAATTCCGGCTATCTTGTGATTTTGTTCATGAGGTAAGTGGTGAGAATTCTGCTTTAACCATCCTTTCCCACAATGAAGTTGAACAAAGATGATCTTTCAAGGTTTCCACTTACCTAAAAAGCACTAAGTATTTAAAAAGAGTTTGCCAGTAACTGCAAAAGATAAATACTCTTAACAAAAATGCTTAAGAATTGTCCAACTCAACATAAGCAAAGGAGAATGTCAGATTTCAAATCAAACTATCAGCAATCCATCGAAAAGACAGCTTTTCTTGGGGATAATCCACCCAGCAAAACTGCAAATAGTTTAAATAAAATATAAGGCAGAGTTTACCATTAGGTACATCCAGAATGCTACTTTTATTGTCACAAACTGTGTGTTAAATTCAGCGCTAGTTAAACCAACAAGAAAAATTACTATATTCCCCAGTTGATATCCCCAGAAATTCTAGAGAATAAAACAACCCGCCTATGACAGTATACGTTGAGAGTGTGCTAAAAGCATGCTTAAAGCATCAGACATTTTGAGAAGCAGGCATGCAATCTGAAAGCTGGTGAAATTCATAAATCATAGACCTGGGGAAATCAGGCTAACCCTGTCCTTTATCATGGCATCCCGCTATATTCAAAGTCATATTTAGCCATTACTATTCTTATGTGCTGTCAGCTAGCTGTAACCACTCCGTTTGCTAATATATTTTAACCAAATTCCTAATATTTTCATGAAAGAATTGATACAACAATAGAATAATTATAATCTGCTTTTTTAATAACTAGGAACTATATTGTTCCACTGTGAACAGAAATAAAGACCAGTCTCTTGCCTTCACATCTATATTATAAGAAGGCAAAGTATACTTTAAAGATAAGTTAGCTTGCAAATGGAATTACTCTAGCTAAAATGAAAGGCTGAAAACAAGTAGTACATTGACATATACTTACATAAGATTTTAGGACTAGGTGGTGTATTTAGAAAGAAAAGCCCAAGAAATCATAGCACTTCATAGACAGAACAGACACAATCTTGCGTAGCAACATTAATACTTAGGACCTCACCGGCATCAACAGTATATGCTTATGTGCAACCCTGGTGGTGGCAATTGCCTCACTGAGGAAGGCTATCAGGTTGATCAGACGTTATTTCCCCTTCACAAGTACATGCTGACTACTCCAAACCATCTTCTTGTCTGTCACATATTTGGAAATGGCTTCCAGGATTATTCCTTCCTTGTTATGGCCTTCCCAGGGATCAATGTGAGGCTTACCATCCTATAGTTCCTTCTTGCCTTTCTTAAAGATAAGAGCGACATTTTCTTTCCTCCAGTCCTCAGAAACCTCCCCCAACTACCAGGACCTTTCAAAGATAGTTGACACAACGCCACCAGCACTTGTAGATGCATTCCAGCAAGGCCAAGAGACTTGTGTGTGTCCAGTTTGTTTAAATATTCCCTGACCTGATCCTCCTCCACAGAGGGTAAATTTACCTGGTCCTGGACTTAGGCACTGCTTTCAGAGACCTAGGATTGCTGAAAGCTAGTCTTACAGATGAAGGTGAAGGCGGCATTCAGTACCTTGGCCTTCTCCATGTCCTTCAGGATCAGGTCTCCACTCCCATTCATCAGTGAGCCCAGATTTTCCCTAGTCTTCTGCTGTTGTTGTGCCTGTAGAAACCTTTCTTGTTGCCCTTCACATCTCTTCCTATATTCAAGTTCAGACAGGCTTTGGCTTTCTTAATGCCCTACCTGCATGCTCAGATGGGGTCTCCCTATTCCTTCCAGGTCACTTGTGCCTGCTCCCATCCCCTGTATCATTCCTTTTTTATTTAGCTTCATAATTAAAGGAGGAGGAATGAGAGCTGATTTCAGTTATACAAAAGTGAGTATAAAAATGCATTCTTATATATTCTAACAATTCCTGAAAGCATTCTGTGTCCAGGAAAAACATACACCATTTAAGCTTACCCTGTCACTAGGTATGTGACAGACTGCTTCAAAATTTATGAGAGAAGATAACACAAAGTAAACCAGCCCGCTGCCAGACCACTAGTACACAGAATCATGCTGGAAGAGGAAAAGGCAACAGAGGCAACTGGCACTTCAATGCAGATAGGCCTGAACTTTTGCTTGGCTCATAAACCAACACAGCTGCAGGGCTGGGCAACAACCGTGAGTCACCAATGTATATGAGTCTAGGTCAAGTCTGGCAAAGATTTTGTGCCTGATTTAAACTTAGTTTATTTAGTCCAATGGCACTTTTCCTAGAAAAGAAGGGCAGGTTGACCACACATGTGTCTGTATTTGTGGCCTGACACTTGGCAGGATAAGCTTCATTATGTTTACGGTTATGCTTAGGAAAACTACTCAATTGTTTCCAGTCTGTTGCAAATGTAAACCTAAAGCTGTATTAAACATGTACAACTACATTTACCACAATTTTATGAAATCATGCATAAAATACTAAAATGGGGAAAAATAAAGGCAACTTCTCTCCCCCCCTCCCCAATTTCTAGCAACAGTTCAAAATAAACAAGGAAGCAAATCAATCCTTATATTGAAAGGTCAACCAGGACCTTATTCACAGGAAAGATAAAACTGGCCTAAAAAAAGTAAGAGAAATGTAATTTTCTTTTATATCAACTATGTAGAAAGATAAAACATCTCCACAACTAAATATCTTAGTAACTATCTGTGTCTATTAAGAAAATGGAATTTCTGCAAGACAAAAGCACAAAATGAAATTTACACTTGCCTCAAAAATGAAATAAACTAATAGTAACGGAAAAGATTACCTTATTGCAACTCAAATAATGTGGGTATGACTAGGTATTGCAGAGAATTAAGGTTAACATTCATATAAAGCAGAGAAATTTATCCATAAATATTCAAAGACAGAAAAGAATGTGGAACTATATCAAGATGCAAAATATATGTTCTGTTTTAAATTCAATGTATCACAGAGTCCATTAAAAACTGTGCACTGCTATGTTTTAGAGTTCTGAAACATGGAAAGGATCAGTGAAGCATAATCTGGAGCTCAAATATATCTGAGTGCTTTTTCCTCTGCAGTTTCCTTCCTTGCACTGTAAGGAGTGCTTATTTTTAAATGATTTTGCTACATATCTGAATTTAAGGATGAACCTCCAATATAAAACGTTCCTGTAGTAATCCATTTCCCATGCAAGCCACTGACCAAAGAATCACTTCTGTTAGACTGGATATGCAAGCAGGCATCATGAATACATTTTGCAGAAGTGCAAAGAAAAACCATCTGAGCAACTTCTATTACTACTTGTAGCAATTTCTACCAAAAATTTTCTTCTTATTACTTTATTATTTTTCTTATGCTTTAAGACAACATTAGTGTTCTCAGTGAAGAATATTTCAACTGCAATGTTTCTCCAAATTTACTACTGAAAAACGTTGTGTTTTACAATGGGAAGTAACTTTCTCTGATCTTGCTACAAATATATTTTAAATTCAACCACAGTACACCTACTTGGAAAACAGCAAAATATTATTTATGCAAAAATTATGAATATCTAGAAGTGGGCAGATATAATAGATATCGGTTTCCATTTCAATTAGGTATTACAGGAAGACAGCTATAGTATTTATGAATACTATAATCTATTCCAGAATCCAATTTAGTGTTGCTCTAGTGGTGTTCAAAACAATAAGTAAATGATACAGTGCAAGAGTAATTAAACTAATGGAAAGTATTTTAAGCATTTTCTTGGAACTTCAAGAGTTTAAAGGGGAAACTAAGCATACAGTGAACATGATCCAGAACTGTTTTTATTTACACACTCCTCAGTCTTTCCCACCCTCTACCAATCTAGTGCCTCATGTATGGCAGCTGGAAGAAAGTAGCCTTTAAAGATAAGAAACAGCTGTTTGCTTGTTTGACCTGAGGAATAATTTGAAAAACAAAAGCAAAAGGACATGAGAAAGAAAATAGTCTTCATAAATGCAGTATTTGCAGAATTGTTTCAGCCTATTTCTAGTCAACTTTGGTAATAGTATCTGATGTGCACTTTGCATGCATCAAGCTTATTTCCACTGAAAGGCAGAAGTAGAAGGGAACTTAAAAGGCAATGATGATTCAAAAGCCCTATATGAATATCTACAAAACCAACTACTTTTAAAGGAAAATTATTACTGAGCTTTGGCAAAAATCAGCACCACACATTACAAAAGTCAGAATTAAGGTTTGCCTCTGCAAATCTAGTTTGACCCCTTATGTTAAAACAGGAAGCAAATGAATTCCTACAGAAACAGAAACCAAAGCATCCTTACCCACTTTATTCTATCTTCTGATCTACTTATCGATCTAACTTTACACTAGTACCAACGTTTTCAGAACTCACTAAATAGTTGACTTTAACTCCCTGAATCTATCTTGTTAGGGCTTAGTTCTACCACACTTAAATACATTTCTTCTGGCTCAGGGAACGTTTAAGTAGCTCTATGCACCAGTGCTGATGTTTCTATCCCAGAGCTCTTTAGTAGTAGCATCTTCTGCAATCCCTCTCCACAGTTCCATGCTCTTTTTTCACTCATTTCCCACTGATTCTGTAGAACACCTGATTTTCTTCAATTTCTTTAGGTTATTATTAATGCTTGACAAAAATCTCCTCTCCTTTACTTCTCTTGTAACTGTTATTCCTTCAGATGCATCAGAAATATTTGTTTGCATTTTTAAAACAATTTTTTTTAATTCTTTGTTTCTTCTAGTCTGGTACTGCTTACACAGTTTCTTCTATAAAACAAAAAATGCTATCACACTGAAAATATTCATAGTTACCATTAAGCAAGAATCTTTCAAAAACAGAGAGGCCGATCTGCAGCAAAGAGTATACACTGGAGATTCATCAGGATTCACTGTAACCTACAGCTGGTGGAATACATGGGTAGGAAAAGCATGATCCCATAAGAGCAAGTAATCTACAATATATTGTGCCTGTAACAACATCGGCAAACCTTGGCATTCTCATCACTTTTTACATCCCATGCTTCCTTCTCAAAAATATGGAAATTAACATTGAGAATCATAGGAGTAAATTAATCTTCCATGTGAGAAAGAGTGCATGTTCAATGAAGAAGTACAGAGGAAACAATGCAAAGCCTTTTGTCTTTATATTTCACAGAACAGATAATGAACAAAGACAACAACATAGATTCAAGTTACTTAATGCCACATAATGCTATTTCTTTAACAAATATTACTGCATTACAAATTTTATTGGATAGAAATAATGTAACTAACGCTAGAAGGGGGAAGGTATATGATCCTGTGCAGGAAACACAAGTGCAAAGGATTTGTTTGAAGAGCTAAGATTTAAGTTATAATACCATACATTAAAATAATCACAGGAAAAGAATCAAAGAACCAAACAAATGGAGAACTGCACCACAGTCAACTAACTGAACAGTTTACTAACATCATTAACCGCTTACATGACCAAAGATGTAAAAAGAACATTTTTCAAAGGAGACAGATGATTTCGGAACTGTTAGAAGCACTTCCTACCTAGTCCAGTCCAGCAAATGTTAATTAGCATCCTGCCTTTGAGAACATTTTG
Source organism: Leptosomus discolor (assembly GCF_034619465.1). Lineage (NCBI taxonomy): Eukaryota > Metazoa > Chordata > Aves > Leptosomiformes > Leptosomidae > Leptosomus > Leptosomus discolor. The sequence continues at coordinate 16,284,309 of NC_141399.1, forward strand.
TATTTTAATTAAATTAAATTCACAGCCTTCTCATTAACTACGTATCTTTACAAATTCTTGCTTCAAGGACATTAATATCCTTATTTAACTAGGTGCCACCATGCACAGTAGTTGTTTAGCCCAGCTTCTTTTTAAGTGTGAGACCACTATTTCCATGGGTCACTGTGCACAACTGCAATTCCCCCCTGCAACAACTGGAAACCAGGATGATTGTTCCCACATGTTTGTGCCAGCCAACAGTCCACAAGGATTTTTATTTACTAAAGCCCTAAGGCTACACAGCTTAACTGCCATGACTTACCATGGTAGAGCTGTGAAGTACCAAATCTACTTCAGAAAGACAGCTTTTGCCACACATGTATTACCCTTCTTGTCTGAACAGAACAGTACATTTATGTCTGGCTTTCTATGCCATCCAATTTATAAAATGAAAAACCAGCTTTCACTTCAACAGAAATCAAAAATGGAAGACACAAAACTGGAATGCCATTAAGTTTACCACACCGGCTAGCTGAAAACATACCAAATGATGACAGAACTAAATTATTCAGGAGAAAATGCAGCTGCTGCTTCTTTTGCAGGAGATAATGTGTAAACACTTTTTACTTATAACAATGACAAATCTTTCAAAACTTCTCACAGTCCGCATTATTTGATGATTTTAAGTATGGAAAGTACTAGAGAAATGTAAAGTATTGTGCAATTATGTTATTTGTCACTTCGGACATGAAGTGTACAACTTCAGTTTGCCTTCAGTGATCTCATTTAGAGGTTTCCCTAAATATTAGGAGGTCACCTGTGAAACTACTGATCTTTCCCAAGCTTAGATTCTTACTTTCACTTTCCACTGTGACACCAAGATCTAGAAATGTCTTTCCTTCTAAAAGCTAAAAAAAAAAAAAGAAAAAAAGGGGGGCAGGGGGGCGGGGCGGGGGGGCAGTGATGGGACACAAAACATCACACAAACACCCACACCACCACAGCTATAAGGAAAATATTATTCAGAATCCTACCAAGAAAAGAATCAAAAAGCCATCTGAGGTCTACTGGCAGTATGAGCATATCAAAAGATTTCTGAATAACCACTGTTGCAGAAGCTTTTTGTTTCAAATAGGTCACATCTCCTATTTTACTAAACTCTGCTTCTGCTGTGAGCATGATTTCTTCCTCTGCAGAGATAGAGGGAAGGCTGAGAATGTATCTTTGCACCTACCACAAACTTGAGAGTTAGGGTTAAGAGCAATTATGAGCTAAGAACTCTGTTATCTATGTTAAGAAGAGCAGATCTCTTCATTGAACAAGGATGCTCCCAAACTGAATCGCTAATTAAAAAAAGACACAGTTTGCAGTCTCTGACCTTAGTCCCAGCACAAAGGCTGAACTGTCCCACATCACATCCCTGCATTGCATTCCTAACACTCATATTTATAATTATTTTTAAAAAGCCCAATCCTTGCACTGGTACAACGTAAGTAGTAAAAAATGCCTACCTTGTCCATACTTTGTATAGCAAACTTTTACCTAGCTGTATGTACCCTACACAAGGATCACCCTCGCTGATGATTTGCTATCTTCTTTCATTTTTACCCCGAGACAGCAGACACAAAACACCAGCCACCATAGCCCTTTCCCTCTTTCACTTTTATAAACACAAAAGCCACCTGTCTTTGGCCTTAAGGCCATTTATGGCTTATTCACCAACCCATAGCCTCCCATATCCCTTCAGTCAAATGATTCAACTCTAAGTGCCTCTAGCCCTTTCTCCCCACCTGTCTCAAGCAAAAATATGCAAGATTACTTCAGTAACTTCTCACATTTCATCATCATAGCAACATGTGCAAAACATCATTAACAGTTTCAGACTGGGGGTTATGTCTACTAATTATTATGCTAATAAACATCTACAAATTCTTTGTGCTCCCCTTGGTTTTGCATCTAGCTGGTGAAATACCAATACTGTTTTGAAGTGGGGTTTTCTTTGCAGTTCTTTGTGTACAGTGCCAATAGACTAGGGTCATAACTGGGCCCCTTTAGACTTAATCACAATGTAAGCAATAGTTAAAGTATACAAAGAATCATTTCTGAAGCAATCTTATCAAAGTTCTTCTCCAAACACCTTCAGTTAGAGAACAGGTTTCAAATTAGCCAATAACAGTACTAATATTTTTCATTTCATTTCCATCCACTAGAATCAAGACTAATTGAAGCTTAATTTATCTTATCACAGTAAATTTTGCTCGGTTATAAAAACCCATTAAAGCTGTCTAATTGAATATTGTTTTAAATGGCAACAAGGTAGTTTTCTGTAAATCTAAGAGCTAGGGGATGGGACAGGATGGGGGGGCAGGGCAGGACATGGACGACAAAAATTATTTATCACTTTAATTAAATAAAATAGACAGAAATGAGAAGTGTTTTGACAGCAAGATAAATCTAACATTCATTAAACTATTTGTCCCAAACAACTTGTGTAAAGTCTTCACATATCAAGTATACAACCCATATCTTTCTACTTTCATCTTTCGGATTTTCTTTTTATCTGTGTTTCCTGTCTCTGGGCTCTACTTTCTACAGGCCCCGCAAATGGAACTCTCCACTCTTTCAGTCACCTTTTCCTCTCTCAGGCAATTCCATTTCAGGTTTTTTTATGAAATACAAATAATGGTGTCCCCAAAAGAAAACCAGACCATTTAAAGCTACCACCAAGAATAGATTCAATTTGGGGTGTGCGTGTGTGTAAATAAATCAATCGACATTCAGTCTTTCTCTGAATAAACGAATGCTAGTATACAACTCACAAAGCAGAAAACACACATCTTTGGGACAGTATTACCTATCATATATTTGAAAGAGCTTCATTTATAGTACCACAGAGTCACTGAGGTTGGAATAGGTCTCAGGGGGTCACTAGTCCAACCTCCTGCTCAAAGCACAGAGAGCACTGAAATGCCATTTGATTGCCTTCGAATAGCCAAGTCTTGAAATCCTCCAATAGATAGACAAACAAAGGAAAAAAAAAAACACACACAAACCCCCCCTTTGTTTCACAGTTTACTTCTGTTTAAATATAGCAGTTTGCCAATATAAGTGTTATTTCAGTTTAATTTCCTGCCTTGCCACTATGCTCCTCTCTCCTGTTCTAAACTGTCACAGGGGCCCACAAAATGCGACAACTGTATAACAAGTGAAATGGCTGGCAAATTCCACGTGAGCTAAAGCTCCATTTGAAATAGGCAATACGCTGTCAAGAAAACTGTGAACAGCTGTGGAGTAACAGAGCAAAATGGTACACAAACCTCCAGAACAGTACTTTTTACAGTGAGTGATCTTTCCTTTGCACATATAGCAGATCTACCAGAACAATACACTGGCAGTACAGCAAAGAGACCACACTGAAATATCTGGCCCAGCCCGACGTGAAACAAGGAAAAAAAAAAAAAAATCACAAAAAAACCCAGAAAAATACAATTTCAAAATAAACTCTAGCATAGAAAAATGAAAATGTGAATGAAATAACCATAGTTATAACATTATTTTTGTAAAATTAAAAGCAGATTTACATTTCAAGCAATATCAAATATCAACATTGTAATAGAAAGAAAAATAAAGCATTTTCAGTTTTGTTCCAAGTATTTTGTGCTGTCTGCTTTTATTTGCTCTTTATGCAAACTAAGAACTTCCAAGAAGTCAATCACTTCATAGCCCTTCTCTATAAACAGATACGTTTAAAAGAAAAAACAGATTGCCAGAAATACCTACTATAATCACCTTTCCTCTTCATTTTTATTAGGTTTTCTATATTGAACATATCAGTATTCAGCTGCAGTACAGACTTCACCTATTTTTCTAATCCATTTTCTCCACTGACAGGACTATGCTTACAATTTACAAAATTCCTTTGTAGACATTTACTTTTTTCACAGTTTGTTAACCTTCAAACACCACACCTGCCAGTTCACAGGTGTATTATCTAAAGCAATGATACACTAACTAATAAAGTGCTAAATACATTTGTGTCAGAATTGCTTATGAAAGTAACGTTTTTCTCCACTGAGCTACCCAGCTGAAACAAATTTATTTCCATCAATTTATGTAAGAGTTTTTTTGCTGACAGTAAGAGCAGTAATTAAGTGCCAGACACTGCACATATGCAGTGCAAATACACTCTCAAACTGTACCATCTACCACTTTTTGAAGTATAGAAATGGTAGTGCCTCATCTTTTCAAATCCTCGACAGAAATCATTCATGCTTTCCTCTGCAGTAACACTACAAGGCTTCATTTAAAAATTAACATCTATAGCTTTCTCACAACAGCAAGGAAAATCTTGGCAAGTCTAACAAACTTCCTATTAACAATTCACTGAGCACAGTGACATTTTCAGTGTTCTGTAGCTGGAGTAGCCTGACCTTGGCTCATTTTATCTGACCTCAGGCCTTACACATAATTAATAAAGAGATAATCACAACAAAGGCTATATACATTAGGGTAGGAAGAGTTCGCATAGTTTGGCACTATTTTCTTATATACTCTTAAAAATGGAACAAAATGAAATGCACGTAGCAGAGGTGGTGAACATTCTAAGGACTAGTTCCAAACATTTTTCCTTCTGGCAATAAAACCTTTTCAGACCTCCCAACTCTGGCCACCATGATAGTTATTGCTTTACAGGATTATATCTTTTTGTTTCAGCTGTCAATAAAAACTTCAAATGATAGCTTTTTAAGTCAAATAAATCTAAAAACCCAAAACACTGACATCACTGAGACAACAGAAACACCGTGCAAACAGCATATCATGTTAGATCGAGACTTAACTTATTTACTATTGGTTTTAATTTTTCCTCACACCATGTGACAAAGCGCCATTGTACCTGAAATCTGATCCAATTATCATTATTTAAAGGAAAATAACTATACTCAAAAAATCCAGATGTCCTCTTATTTCTGATTATCTGCTGGAACATGTGTAAAACACCTATCTGAATAAACAGATACACTAGTCATGCCTCTCAATAGTATCAACATTCTGCAGAGATTAAGAACCACTATAATCTGTTTATGCTTAATTTCTGACCATTGAAACCAACTCTGTAAGAATGAGCTCAAACTTAAGCTATACTTTCATAGTAAAATTTTCTGAGCTAATTTTGCCAAGACGTCATGAAAATACCGGACTTTAAATGATACAAATGTAATCTAATCTACTGAATAACAAACACTGATAGAAATTGCCAACAAAAAGCGAAACTAGTGAACTTCCAGGGATACTTGGACTATATGAAACTATAATTAATACCAACTGATTACTTCTAAGCCTCACCCTCAATTACACCTAGCTTGTAAGAACCATGGAGGGAGGTGGAAGAGTATCAAGCAGCACCAGTATTGTACCCCAGAGGTCAATACTGCATCCAGTCCTGTTCAAATCTTCATTAATGATCTGGATAATGGAGCAGAGTGTAGACTCAGCAAGTTTGCTGATGGTACAAACATGCAAAGAGCAGCTGACACACCAGAGGGTGATGCTGCTGTTCAGAGGGACCTTGACAGGCTGAAGAATGGGCTGACAGCAACCTCATGCAGTTCAGGGAAAGGAAATGTAAAGTCCTGGACCTGGGGAGGAACAACTCCATGCACCTGTACACACTGGGGTCCACCCAGCTGGAAAGCAGCTTTGCAGAAAGGACATCATGGTCCTGGTGGACACCACACTGAACACCAGCAACATGCCCTTGTGGCAAAAAGGCAAACGCTATCCTGGGCTGCATAGGAGGGTTGCTGCCAGCAGGTTGATGGAGGTGACCCTTCCCCTCTATTCATCACTGGTCAGACCACACCTGGGGTATTGTGGCCAGTTCTGGGCTCCTTAGTACAAGAGAGGCATGGACATACTGGAGAGAGTCCGGTGAAGGGCCACAAAGCAATTAAGGGATTAAAGTCTCTGTTAAAGAATTGGAGCAGCTCTCATATGACAAAAGTCTGAGAGAGCTGCTACTGGTTAGTTTAGAAAAGAGGAGACGTTATCACTGTGTATAAACATATGAAAGGAGATTGTAAAGAAAACTGAGCCAGGCTTTTCAGTGGTGCCCAGTGACAGGACAAGAGGCAACGGGCACAAACTGAAACACTGGACATTCCCTCTGAACATCAGGAAACATCATTGTGAGGATGACTGAACACTGGCACATGTCACCCAGAGAAGTTGTGGACGCCCATCGTTGGAGACATTCAAAAGTCATCTGGACGTGGTCCTGGACAACCAGCTTGAGCAGGGGGGTCAGACCAGATGACCTCCAGAGCTCCCTTCTAACCTCAACCATTACGTGGATTCTATGAATCACATCCTGTTGCATCATATGCAGCTGCTGTCTCCAAAACCTGAAGATAACCTGCAGAGTGCTGTTATTAAGCTAAATAATAATGAAATCCTGCTGAGGAATTTTTTTTTTTTTTTTTTTTTTAAACACACACAGGATTTACTAAGCTGATTTAACTACAACAAGGTGATTACAAAGTAATCCTATTTAGGCAGGAAGTTGACACAGCAAACTACGAATACCTTACTGCGCTCAAGATTAAAACTGGCCTTTGATGGTTACTTTCGCCTCCAGAAAGAAGCCCTTCAAGGCAGGTCATGAGCATGTTTTGGGACAGCATAAAATTCTACAGTGATAATTAATAAAAACCTATCTCATACAAACAGACAATGTGAACATGCAGGAGGAAAAGAGTGTGGCTTGACGCAGGCTGAAATGTTATTAATTTTACTCATCTGGTAACAACCAACAATAGCTTGTACAGTACAAAATTCCTTCCATAATGATTTCCACCTGCTGGAGGGCTGCCATTCACCCTGCATCTCCCTGCAGCTGCTTTCCCATCTGCTGCTGGAAGCCATTGCCCTCCCTTTAGATAAGACCTGAGGCCTGGAGACAGAAGATTCGGTTGCTCTAAGCAAACAAATTTTTTTCCCCCCAGTTCCCAGTTGCAGAGACCAAAACCTGCTGTGTCTAGAATCATTGCTGGATTGCTACCACAGCACAGCCTAGGTCTCCGTTTAGTCAGCTTAAAACCCAGGTCTCGGAGATCCCAGCTGCCAAAGCAGTATTTTTATTCCTCATCCATCTAGACTTGCAGGCCACATGCTTGGTCACCAAATAAATGGCACTTGCCCATTTTCAGATTACTGGTAAGAAGGATCATGATTTTAGTTCATAGAAAGCCCTTTTATCCTATCATGGGTCTCTTGTTGCAGGGACTATATTTTCTGCAGGAAATGTATGCATTTCATTAGAAAAGCTCTTGATTTGTTGTTGGTTTTTTATTTAATTTAACATAGCTTAATATACATACCAGAAACAAAACATCAATTGCCTCTGCTGATACTTGGAATTAGCCGACATTTAGCCTCACACATAACCAAATGTAACATTTTCAGTAAAGATTCATATGAGATACAAACATTCCCTCTGCTCTCCCAGAGTTGTCCAAACTAAAGACTAAGTGGAAATACAAAAAGTCTTTTTGAAAAACAGGATATTTCTGAGTACAGAAGACAGACATTGTTGAGATATATGAAGTCCATATTTGTGAAGAGATTACCAAAAAGGATCCTCATAAAACTAAGAGCAGGTATAAAGGGAGTTCAGGTAAATTTTTATCTAAGGCATCATTTTGAATTTTCCTGACTTGCTGCATCACACAGTTTTTACAGGATGTAAAAAGAGAATGCAGCCTGAATGCATGAATTTGTTAATTGAAACATACAATGAAGCATACAGTGAAATAAACAAAAAAATTACTTGATTCTTATTGCCACATATTGACCCCCTAGTCAGTCAAAATACATGAAGGGCAAATAAGCAGGCAAAAGAAAACAGAGAAAAAAAGCAGGCATTTCCTTCCAGGATAAGAAAAAGCACAAGCAACACTAACAGCCTGCTTTCAACCACCTCATAACTGGCCAACACTAGGAACACAATCAGCTCTAAAACCCCTCAAACTTACGGCATCCAGTCAGTGCTCTATAGTCTTAGCAATTACTTTTTACTGAGGTATCTTCTTGTAGCTTATGTTAAGGATGGGTTCTTTCTGGTTTTGACTAAATATTGATAAGAATCCAGGACACTGGCCTACAGAAGTAGACGTAGCAATCTACAAATTCAGCCGCTGTCCAGCTTTTGTGTTCCTCGGAGCTCCAGGGCATTTCTCCAGAACGCCCACAGACTCTCTCTCCAATAAACTGCACACCCAGTCTGGAAGTTGTAACATAATAGTTTGTGGAGAAGAGACAACCTAGCAATCATTTTTAACCAGAAAAACTCCCTAGCATACAGCAGGGTGGTAAGGAATGTGCCAAAATCCTGAGGGTCTTAAAAATACATAACAATAAAACATCATTAGAACATGCATGTCAGCCTTGAAGAATCTTATTTCCTAATCTCTGAAATTGCTTAAATGCAGAGATCTGTGACTTGTTTTCATGATTGTTAGAGAAAGCACATAGTTACACAGCAACTGATGACAAATCCCGTGTTTGGTTATATGAGTGTATTTCTTATGGCTAGCTGAAAGCTGCCTTAAAACTCTATTCCAGGAAACAAGACTGGATAGGTCAGTAGTTTTAAGGGGCTCTTGATTCAAAGTCTAATCAAACTAGGTAAAAAGTATGTTCAGACTAACCATATATCTTTTGCGAGCCTCAATATTATTTAACTCCAGAAACCACTCTTTATTTGTAACGCCTGAGTGTCTAACCTTCTAGACGGAAAGTTGTACAGCCTGTGACACGCCTACAACAACCTCGAGGCTTTAAAATAACGAATGAAAACACTGTTTCTTCCTGCTAAGTCCTGGCTTGAGAAACTAATGAGTACACAGCGTGCTTTATTTCTACCTAAAGAACACAAAAGATCTTTTTCAGCAAATTTGAGGTGCAAATTTGAGCACAGGAAAGTAAGAAAACATTCAGTGCATCTTAAATGGGTAAAAAATTAGATGTAACTAATATTGCCCAAAGTACCCATGCTATTAAAGTACTTCAAGATCAGGTAAACTGCTGACTTTTAAATTACTTTAAAGTTTAAGACAAGTTACTTAAAGTCTCTGCCTCATAGGTGAATGGTGCATACAAGAGCACACCCTGTAATGCTATGTTTTCTGAAGTAAATAGAAGAGATTGAGGCAAGCGAAGTTACCTCCCACTTTAAATCTGCTATTACATCAAAATTATTTGGTAAACCATTTCAAATAGTAGCTGCATCAATACATGTGTATAACTGGAATTGAAGCTTGTTTTCTTTGTGTTGCTTCTAATGCAACTTGGGATATACCATATCTCAAAATGTAAGTCTGGTATTAACCCAATACTCGGAGGCCTTCATTTTCATATGATTTCCCAGGAGAAAAAGAACAAAACTAAACAAACAAACAAAAACCATCCAAACCACAACAGTTATACTAATGTGACCCTTCTGCCAAAAGCCTCCTGTACATGAACAGACCATTACAGCAAATTTTAACTAAAATTACTTCCCATAAGAGGTGGACATAATTCACCAACTTTCCCCAATTCTCTTTACAAAGATATGTTAAAAAGAGCAAAGAAACTCAAAAACCTGTTGTCTGATAAAATCATTACCTACACCTGATTCAAAGCAGAAAACAGAAATCACCTAGATTTCTATGTGGAATATAAAATAGTTTGTAGTGTTTCAGAGCTTCATCAATTTATGAGGCAATTACCAAAGGCTGACAATAATGCATATGAAATAAAACCCACAATTTCTAAAGATTCAGTCACAAACAAATTCAGACTCAATTATTTAGCAAGTCCATGCAGAGACAGCTTTAACTGTCTAGAACCAAGATATACTGTGAGGACATTTATGAGATGTTTTGCCTCATTTTTAAGTCTCATATCTGCAATGACTCACCTAGCTTACAGTGTTATTTCATTCAGAAAAAAAAACGAAATCTTGTCATCAGAAAGCTTTGGATTATATAGAAGTAAAGGGTTAATTACAATAAATAATCAAACCCAGGAACTGATATCTTCCACTGAATAGAAATTATACTGAACATATCTTTCATGAATCCTATACCTAAACAGATTTTTTTTTTTTCCCATTGAAAGCTGGAAGAATATCATATTATTTGTACGAAATGTCACAATCACTCATATCACAAATAACATGCTAGGCCAAACAAAGGAGATTCATTCTCTGCTATTTAGACTATTCCTTCTATCAAGCTACCTCTTTGATAATTGCAACATTAATTTTTCACTTGGTTTCCCCATGGGGCTGTGTAACAGACACAATACAACCACTAGTCACCTGCAGACCAGCAGGCAGTCACAGCTAATTTTAACTTATATTGCTTCATATAAAAGGGTCAAGCTTAACTGCTTTATGTAGAAACTGGGAAGAGAACGAACTGAATCCCTGTCAGAAATCAACTGGTTCCCCACCAGGACTGTACAATCCCAGTAGCCCTTCATCAAGAGCACTGTAGATTCAGTTCTTTTGTTCATTTGCCAGCCATAAGACTGCAATGCCTTGAACACATATCCGTCTGATAAAGAATTATGAACTCAAATCAGTGGAAAGCCAATGAAATTCATCACCATCCTCAGCAGCATGACAGGTAATACAAACCTTGCAAACCTGATTTGCACAGACAAAGATTTAAAATATGTAGTTTTACTACTCAAAAGCTAGATCTGCCAAAATTGCTGGAGTTTTAACCCTTGTTCTACTATGATTATTTTGTATTTATTATATACATATGCTGGCTGGCCCATTAAACACAAGCTGGAAATTCCAAGATTTCATCTGTATCTTCTTAACATACAGAGGATAACACATACAGAACAGAGGGACAATCAGAATCTTAGAAATATTTATTTCCTGCTTCCATGATAATGATGAGTTTAAGCTGTTTCTTCTCCTAGAGCTTTATCAGCGATAAATTTGAAACATTCTGTAAGATTCCCGTAAACCTTAAATAATACACTTCTCTGAATAGAAACTATTTGCACTGTATGACTGAATTTCACAGGTATTTCTGTAGCTTGAAAGGGGTACACACATTCAAAAAAAAAGTTATAATACGAATCAATCTAATCAGTATTGTGTGCTCCAGGTCTATGAAGTTTAACAGCCCAGGAAATTAACTAACAGACAACATTTTAAACACTGGATTTACACATTTCTTTGAATGTGATAAGCATCTCAACCGTGTATTCCATTACCCATATTTTTATGATCTGACTTTGTAGATATATACATAACTAATGCACTGGCCTGTTTTAAAGACTGAAATTATTAATATTTTAAAATAAGTGTTGATTGCACTTGAAAAAATAACCACAGATTAATATCATGCCCCCTTCAACAGATCCCATCAAAATACATCAGTAGCTTCACTCTTCAGAACAGAAATACACAGTAGAAAAGAAGCATCAAGGCAGAGCAACCAAAAGAAAAACTCAGTCAACTAATAGATGAAGAAACAAGAAATGAAATGACAACAATCAAGTCATTAAGGCCCAGCTCCCCTCATTGAAGCCAATTAGAATGAGATTGAGAATTAGGCACAAACATTTTCTTAGAATGCAATTACAGGTGCATCTAAAAAAATTCTAGAACGAGAGCTGGTGTACTACCAAAAAGTATACACCAAATATACTGGCATTTAAAGGTTTTTAAATTATTTCACTGTTCTTTAACAAATTGCCCTCTACACAGACTTGCAACAAACACATCATCACATTGACACATGCTATTAACTAAATATCTCTATTGCATTTTATGATCAGAAGATACTATACCTCTGTCTGAAGTATGGCAGCTCTTTGTTCTTTGGCAGTAAGTGACTCTTTAAGCACTTCAATGTGTTGCTTGCAATCTGAATTCTGATTGCTAAGGGTTTCAAGCTTAGTTTGTAAGGCAAGAAGCTCTGATTCTTTCTTTGACAGTTCTTGTTTCAGTTGATCAATCTGTAACAGGAAAAAGAAGGTTAGATCGTTATTTTCATTTCCAATTCATAGTTGCACTTGAAATCTGAAAGGTGTGACAAACATGATACGACAACTCAGACACCTGTAAATTCTGGAAGAGAATTAGTTTGTGGACTTTTTACACTCACACCTTTAAATTACAGGAAACTCAATTGATGTACCCTGTCTTAAGAATGATTGTCCTGCTGTTGCAGATGTTAAAAGGAAATTGCTAAAAACTGTACATGATGATTTGGCCTATAAATTAACCATGGACCTCACTTAAGTTCAAAGGAATTTATCCTGTGTGAGGCAAGTTTGGCAGGACAGCAAAAATGCATAGAAAAAAAAAAGCATTCCTAAAAGTATAAATTCAATTCAATAGCCTATTCCTTCCAACAGAATGATTCTTGTGACATCACTGGCCAGCGTGAACAAAGGTTTTTTTAGGAGCCTGACAAGGAAAAGCAGGCATCTTAGTAAGGAGAGGAAAACAGAGGAGTGGAATACAGAGGAGTGGAATTTTAACCTTACTCTTCCTGCAAATGCATTGCTGCCCACCATCCCCACCTCCTTTTTCCCTCCCTGGCAGTTCATACAGAATTCTCAGGTACTAGGAAAGCCAAGCCAAAGAGATTAACCTAGGAGAAGTCTGGGGAAAACATTATAAAAAAATTCCACTGAGTGAAAGGTCTGTGAGACTGTAAAAGTGTGTCCTAGGGGAAACAGCAGAAACCCAGTCACTAAGACAGAGCTTCTGAATTTAAATGAATTTAAGGTTCATCAGTAAATGTCATGGAATTGGGATTATTCTTCCCTTTCCACAATAATAAATGGGAAGGGTAGCCAAAGAACACAAAAATGTCGTAGATTTAGAATATGAGTCTGAAGAAAGCATTGGACCATACACAGAATGATGCTAAAGGATGGTGAATTATGTGACATATAACTATTCTTCTTAGAGTCCTGTGAAAGAATACTGGTCACCAGATGAATTCAGATACATCATCTCATGAGGTTTATTTGAAATAAAATTCCTCAGTGCATCTGCATAATTCAGAGAAGCCACACTTCAAATTTCAATTCTGCAACAACCAGAGAAGCGCTAGAAGAACTCTTTCCATTCTTTCCCCATCAGCTGCATCCCAACAGACATTTGGGATGCAAGAAATCTAACAGGACTAAGTGGAAGGTGATTCAAAAACCCACAGGAAAAAAAACAGAATATGTATCCACAGGCTGGTCCTACTCAATCACATCCTAAAGACCCACTAAAATATTTCACAGATTCTATATTGTATGGCACAGTCACTGGAAGCATTTACTGCTGATCAGAATATTTCTATTTTGTTTTACATTGCAAGGCTATCCTTAAAAATTAAATTTAAAAAATGATTCTTCCGACTATAGTCCATATGCCTTAACATATTTATTCCTTCTCTTTATAAATCTCAATATGTTTGTCTAGCTGGTTAATGTACTTGGCTAGCTACCCCTGAGCTACTCTATAAAATCAAGCATCTATACTGGCACTAAAAGCAATCACCTTCACAGTCTGAAAATATCAAAATAAGAAAAGGAGCATACAAAAATCAGATGTCAAGAAAATGTAAAAAGTGCAGTTAAGAAACTGCTAGAGAAAACTTTCTTTTGAAAGCAGATCACCTTCCTTCATCCCTTGCCAGAACATGTAAGCAAGTATAGCAACGAAGACAAAAATGTATACAAAATGAACAATGGGAAAATCTGCCTACAAGATATAAAGACACATCCTAGATCTGCAGCCCATCTGAATTACACCACATGCTTTATACGAGACCCATGTGAACATCACAAATGTTTAATCTCCCCTAGAAATTTTTCCCACTTTTTTCCATGATACAATCCACACCCTGAGAAATAATCAAAAAAGAACCAAAAAAAAAAAAAGATTCATTTTTATTGCAGCTATGTTCTTTGTGTTTTAGAAACAGAATCTGTTTAGTATAAAGTTCTTGATACAGGACCTACAAATTGCCAGGAATTTAAGAATGTGTTAGAGCTCTCATTTTTAAAAAAAAAAAAAAAAAAAAAGTTGAGAAATTATGCTTTTGGCTGGTGTTTTATTAAAATAAGGTATAATGGAGAAATGTACTAAAACTTCCATTTAAAAAAAAATATCAAAAATACCAAAGGCATTACAAGAAACCACAAAACTTCTCAAAAGAAATTTTTGGACCTGGGTGTATTTACTTTTTTAAAATTCTACATTATCTATTAGTGCTTAAAAAAATTAAACAGGGCATGAAATAAATTTCTGTCTCCAGCAGATGCGCAAACATTTTCACTTTGTTATATCTTAAATGGTGTGGAAGACCAACAGCCCCAATTCAGTGAGATCTCCTGATCTCAGTACAAAAAAAGACAAAGGCAAAAACATTTTTGTACTTTATAAAGACTACAATGAAGATAACCTGCAAGTCTGGGTATAAATGCTGTAGCATCTGAAGATCTCCAACTTTGTTCTCTGATCCTGACCTTCCCACTATGTCACATATTTCATACCTGTAATTTGCCTGTCACCGCATTTTCAACATTGCCCAATATGACCTCGCTTCACCTCCTTTCCTGAAACCCCAGTTCCTTTGTCTTCCTTCTCAATTTACAACTCTGCCACCTCCCATAATTTCAGTTCTATAGAAAACAGAATTTCCAGAAAACCATTATACTTTCTCTTACATTATTATTTTTACACACCAAAATCTTACATGACATTACATAGAGTAACTGGGAAACAAAGAAAAGAAGACAATCAGAGCTTTTCCCCTGAACATTGCATATTAAAATTAATTGGCTAAATCTTTAAGTAAATAATACCATTAAGTGAAACTATGCTGATTTATGCATCATAAGGATCTGGTCTTATGTGACAAATGACACCTGCTTTTTAAAATGGAGGATTTAAGGAATGGAAGAACAGTAGCAATGCAAATGAAGTGGCTGCATACAGTAGACTCTACAAGTCTGTCTGTAGATTCTACAGGTTATATTGGTCAAGGTCTATTTTTAAAGTGTTTATCGCATTTCCAGGCCTATCAACAAAAAAATGCTGTGGTTCTTTTCCTGTATATGTCTTCTACAGGATCACCTAGAACCTGCATGCTTCCTTCATACAGTGTGAAAAGTTCTTATACACAGAGTGCCTTGTTACAGCCTAATCAAGTCTTAAAACTCATCTTAATGGTAATTTGCCGAGTTGTACAAAACTACCACTAGATTTTCATACTCATTCCTGTTGATAGCATGAGAGTTCTAATACTCAAAGAACTAAAATTCCAAAGTGCAAACTCACACCTAAAAAAATGCATGTGTTCCTTTAAATATTTGGCTGCTAGCCAAAGGACAAACAGTAGAAGAGAAGGAAACCTTGCAAAGCAGAAATTATTTAAAATGCATATCATTCTATATGTTTTCTTCTTATCCTTAATGAAGATATTTGAAGCTTCACATCCATCAGTCATGAAAACTTTAAGACTTGTTTTGACGATTTCTGTATCATGTGAGTGATGGCAATTTTTGTCCCTTCAAAAACAGAACAAGGAGAGTCAATTGGGCAAGAAAAAAAAAAAATCTAAGCAAGTTTTCTTTTCTACAACTATTTAACTGAAAGTTACATTAAAATGAAAGCCTATATATTTGGAAAGAGTGACTATTACTAAGAATTAGATAAGAAAAGGAACATTTTCCAATATTCTCTGCCACTCATGTACAATAAATAATATTTAGTATTGGTCTTCATTTAATACCTTTCCATTTATTGAAATTAAGAACAGGTTTAAAACAAGATATACTTCAAGAGCAAATGTGACATATTAAGAGCTTTATGGCACCTAAAACTGTTAACAGTGAGAAGAGTTTTGTCCCGTTTATCAGAATTTAACAATCTCGGGTTCAACAGATCAGGTATAGTAAGATCGGTTTGCTGACAGCTACGTAAATGCTTTTCCACCTTGAGAGGTTCTCAGATGAATGATAAAAATAATATCTTCTGCTGCAAATCTTAATTTTAAGTGGAAGAAAAGGACTGATGAAAGAAAACAAAGTTTCATCAAAATGTGGCATTTATCAAAGATCAGAAGACTATGACAAAGCAAGGCACGTTTAATAGTCGTCTTATTCATCTGCTTTCTGTGCCACAGAAATATACTGAAGCTTTTTCTCTCAAAGGCATCAGAAGACTATGGTGATTGTAGGCTTTGTAAATTATTTTTATATCAACAGATTTGCTGAGATGCATTAGGAGTTTTGCTGTAAATTACTAAAACTGAATTGCTTCAAAATTAATAATGTTTAAATAAGCAAAATAGTTTTCCTGATGACAATGCTACTTAGGAACTTCAGCTATTTTTCTGTAGCTTAAGCGCTACTTTTTTCAACAGAATAAATATATTTGATTTTTTTTTTTTTTTAAAATAAGGATTCATTCCACATAGGCACTAACACTTCCATTTCTTCTGTAGCACAAACCCCCAGGGGAAGATAAAAATCTGCCCCAATATCCCAAGACACCAACATTGCCTGTGATGTAGTTCACAAGATCCTACAGTTTCCAAACGGGGACACAGTAACAGGTCTTCCGAGACAGAAAAATCTTTAGCATCCAAGACTACACAGGGGTGAATTTTCTTACTCCTTTACTCGCTGTGGAATTCAGACAAAGTAAAAGCATCTTGTCAAGAAGATAATGAAGGTCTAATTTACACAAGAAAATGGAAAATCAGGGAACTCTGATTCTCCAGAAGGTGCTGACACTTTCATTATCTGACCATAGACAAGCTGCATACATGTTCTGAATCTTAGCTTGCATAACTCTGAAAGAGCAGTCATGGTATTTATCTACCTGATATCAGAAACTTCGTACATAAACAGCAACACTACTAAGTATTTTTAGCATCAACAGACAATGGTAGGCAGAGAACAAGGCTTTAAGGCAATTAACTCTTACTTTATTTGCTTACATGGCCTCTAAAAAGGTAATAGGACCAGTTCCTCCTCAGGCAGTTTTTTCAGAGTTGCAAGTACACATTTCAAAAAAAGTACATCAATCTATCTCAGTTCCCTAGAATTTCACATACACAAAAATACCCCCTAAATATTAAACAAAACACAAACAAATAACTAGGATGGAAAGAATTCTAAAATAAAGTAAGATTTCATAATAATCATGACTACCAAAGCTGTTTGCCTAAATTTTTTTCTGACATTATGGTCAAATATTTAACAGCACTTCGAGAAATGAGATGGGTGGCTTTCCTCTTCAGTGTTTCCACTTCAGGTTGCTGTGACTCGTGTCTACGTTTAGCCTGTACCCAGGGCTAAACTATAACAGTTACTCTGTCACCCAACAACGCCTTACCAGCCAGGGAGGGGAATCAGGAAAAGGAGAACAGACTCGTGGGTAGAAGTGAAACAGATTTTAACGAGATAACACCAATACCAACAGAGACACACAGAGCTATACTCAGCCAAATGAATATCTAGTCCTCAGGAGCAGGGAAAAGCCACATGAAGAGCAGAAAGAACCCTAGAAGAACCCCCTCTCCCCAGCAAACCTTCCTCCTTTATAATAAGCATGACATTATGGAACAGGCTACACCTGTAGCTAAGTCAGGTCAGCTGTCCTGGCTGACTTGAGCCTGCCTAGCATGGCTGGCCTATGATTCTATCCCAGATAAACAAGGGACAGACTTGTTTTGCCCCATCTTAGTCTAGCTTACAAATAATATTTTTAAAAAAGCTATTTCCAAGACCTAAATTTATTTATATGAGAATGGGAGCATCAGCTTCAGTCTCCATAATTTCAAACTTTTTTTTTTTCTTTTTATTGAGCACTTTAATTCAGTACTTTATCACTTTATAAATAAAACACATTCAAGGTAGAAAGCTGGGAATAAATTGTATTCAGCACAAATTGTAATATTATAGATATTTATTACAGTTTTTAGGGCAATTATAAAAATATCAGAAAAGAAATATTAGAACTCATAAGAAACACTACTTGGAGTGCCCACTTTTACCTAGACAGCAGCTGAGCACATCACAATAAAAAGAGGTAAAAATACCAGATGGGACAATTTATACATCAAGCTTTACTTCTGATGTATTTTAAAATAAAGACCAAGCAATACTGTTTTATGAGCTTGACACCAAGAAATGTGTTACATCACTACACGTTTACTACCTGCTTGTGGTCAGCTCATAATATCTATGTATGAAATGCAAGGTACTCTGCAGGAACAAAGCCATCAGATCACAAGTCTTTAACGTAGTAGATTACATTTGGCATCATCTATGGAACAGCAGTCCTTACTGTAAAACTACAGTCAAAACCAGAAAAAAATAAAGTTGTGCCAAAAAGGTGCAAGTCAAAATCATGAACTCATTCAAAAAGCCAACATTAAAACACCATACATAAGAAAGGGAAAAGGGAACATGGTATACACTCAGGATTGTAGTAGCCCCTGCAGAAGTGGTGAAATAGCCTCTTCCTTACCTTTTCCTAAGTCAAAACGTAAACACGCTTTTATTTATCCAAAATGCTTCTCTCCATAGCTACTGAGTATTTCATAATAGAGATTTATGACAAGAAGACACGCAGAGAGCTACTTGTGTCGGCAAAGGTCAAGTTAAATCTTTTGTTTCCATTATTTAAACTGCATTAAGCTATTTTATTAATAGACCTTACCTTATTTTTCATGAACTTAGAGTGACTCTTGTAAACTTCTATTTGTTTGATTTCTTCTTCTCTGTCCTCTGTATTCAGAACTCCATTTGTCTTTAACATCTGTATTTCATCTTCAAGATCTCTTATATTGCGCTCAAGTGAAGCTATTTTTGTATCCTAAATTGTAAAAAAACAAGAGTATTTAAAACGATACAAAATGTAAAAGCATAATAGAATTATATCTGTACCTGCATGAACATTAAATAAGACAGCAAAAATAGATGGTACAAATACAGATCACACATATTACCACAAACCAAGAGTAATTCTATTGATTTTGGCTTAAAGAAATGAAGAATTTAGACCTCTCTCATCACCAGAAAAAAATGTACAAAGCTATATTCTGTTGTGTAGTCCGTAGAGAATACATTCTTGTCAAAATTCTGTCTTCATTCCTGCACAGTTAGGGATGAAGGGAGAATGGAAGATGCCCTATTTTCCACAGTACATGATAACATACCTTGTTTGCCTTACTAACCATCTAAGCCTCGCTATTCTTCCAAGCTCTTAAACACAAAGTTTAGCCTAGGGAGGCCAGTACATCATCGCTGCAGGACAACAGGCCACTTCATTATGCGACTCAGACTGAGGCTGAGCTTCCCTATGTCCAGAGTTCTGCCTGCTGTCAAGAGGAAGAAAGGTTGTCTCCTCATATACTTTTCCTCCACTACTTCAGCCACATCACTAAGAGGGGATTTAGAACTTCTTATTATGAGTGCCAAAATAAACAAAACCACAACCACTATCAAATTTCTACATCACAGCCAACAGCTGTCATGTGTGCCAGCACAGCACTGAAAACATCCAGGGATTTTTTCAGTCCTTGCCAGTCATTTGGAAATTGACTAAATCTCTTCAGTGAAAGTCCAAAGATTAAAAAGGTGATTATGCAAACTTCTCATATGATTTTCTGTTTAAAAGAGCATTGCAAAATGACTCATTAGGAAATCTGTTTGCAGCCATTTATTAAGAAATTGAAAACATTGTGATTCAGGTCAGACAATCAGGTCAAGAATGTGAAGGAGCAACCACCCATCAAAAATCAGCGATCAGGGTGAAGTTCTTGCTCCACTGAGGTCAATGAAAAAAAAAAAAAAATCAAAAAACAATCCTGATTCAGTAAAATTCAGTAAGAAATCTAATTTAGGAAAAAATACAAATTTAATTGACTCTTTAGTCAGGAAAAGCTAAGCCTGAATCACCGTTTAGCTACGACTTTGTTTCTGTTTCTTTTTTCAAAATTAGTTTTATTTTCCTGAGTTCTAAGAGTACCCCAGTACTTTCTCTAGGCTGCCTAAAAGCAAGCAAAACTAGAACTCCTGTAACACCTTCTTTCATAATACAGCTAGGCAAAATTAGCATTTTTAGACACATAATATTTTGGACAAAGTTCCAAAAAGCATCTGAACTTTTGGTACTAAAGCAAAAATGAAACTCACATTAATTTTGAGATTTACCAACCACTGTTACAAATCCACATGGATTCAAAACAATGTAATTTAGATGGCACACTATCATTCCTCCTTTTTCCTCTACCATTTTAGCTTTTATCTTTATAGTCATTAACAAGTCTCAGATTAAAAGAAGTTTTCTTTTATTATTTCTTACATTAGTAAAATTAATACAGGTTTTTGAATGGGAAGTATTTTAACTATTTAGCTTGCAGTACAAAAAGGTGTTCATAAACAAGTGAAAATATTCATAGTCTGAAAACCTGGAGGTTTTCCAAGATCTGACAGAATAAATATTGGTAATATGAAATTAAAGTTTGCATTTTCCTTACTGTTTTCACCCACAGAGAAACTCTACTTAAAAATAAATGATAACATGATTTAATTTACAGTAACTGTGGTTCTTCAAAATTTTTCTTTCTGAAGCTGATGCTCTTTCACCAAACATGCTGGAGTGCATACAGATACTCTTGACTACAGTAACTGAGCAAAATAACCTGAATTAACTTTTATGCCTTCAACTAAGGAAATAAAGAACACTCATTCTCAGCCAATCCTATTCCTGTGTGGGGCAATACATCTCAAAGAATGGTACTTACTGTAGTTAACAATACTATTATTTTGTAAGATATATAGAAACTTATTTGCCCACATCTTTTCCCTTATTAGTGTGTCAAAACCAATAATTCACACTATAGGAGCTGTGTGCGAGTATTCTACCTGTGCAGTGTGAAACAATCCCACGAAAATTAGCATTAGAACTTCCAAGCTTCTCTGCAAAGTAATGTCACACGAACACACCCAATGAACCACAAACAGGTGTCCCATATATCTCCATTAACGAAAGAATTTAGGATACAGACAGTTTGCCTAGAAAAGGAAGCGGTCACATAACAGTTCATTTGATAAATCATAGCACATATTGACCCAACTAGAAGGACTGCACAGATATAATCTATGCACACTGCCTTCATAACGTCAGAGCGACTGAGCTTAAGTTCAAGTTAATCTGAACTACATAGGAAACAAGTATTTGCCTTAATCTTCAACAACAAGGTGTCTCAGGCCTCTGTGCTTAATGAAAGGACAAGGAAGAGGACTATCAACAGTGAGGACTCAGTCAAGGCTTACTTGTGAGAACTCAGCCCATACAAATTTATTGGACACAACAGGCTGCATCCAAGCATACTGAGACAACTGTCTGATGTCCTTGCAAGCCCACTCTCTAGCATCTTCAAAAAATCATGGAAACTGGGGAAGATCCCTGACAACCAGAGGAAGGAAAATGTTGCACTCATCATGAAGAAGAGACCAAAAGAACAAACCAGGGAACTACAGCCTTGACAGCCTCACTTTGTTCCCTGGGAAAATTATGGTGAAGTCCTCTTGGATATTTTTGATGAAGGAGAAGGTAATTGTGAACAGTCAGTGGGGATTTACCAGCACTAAATCATGCCTGACCAACCCGATTGCCTTCTGTGATAAAATTATTAGATTTGTAGGTGAAGAAAGAACAGTGGGTGTCATTTAGCTCAACTTTAGCAAGGCTTTGGACACTGTCTCCCATATTTTTGTATCCAAGTTAAGACATGTCTGGATGGGTAGACAATTAGCAAGGTAAAAAACTATGCTGTTCTATGATCAGGCCTAGGGAATAGTGGTTAACATGTTGCACTTTACCTGAAAATCAGTAAACAAGAGTACCATGGGGTCCATACTGGGACCTGCCTGTTTAATACCTTTACCAATGACCCGAAACAGGCAATTAGAGTACTTGCTCACAAAGCCTGTAGATTACACCAAGCTGGGAGACCAGGCGATATGCTCAAGGGCAGGGCTGCAATACAAAGAGACCTAGATAGACTGGATGAATTGGCAGACAAGGACCTTAGGAAATCTGACAAAAGACGAAAGCAAAGTCCCACACCTGGGAAGGAAGAAAACCTTGCAGCCATACCAGGTGGGGACCAATTCCCTGGGGAGCAGCTCTGCTGAAAAAGACTTGAGGATCTTGGTGGACAGCAAGCTTAACAGGAGCCAGCACTGTGACCTGGCAGCAAAGGTGGCAAACAACATCCTGGACTCTATTAACACGAACACTAGATGATCTTTCAAGGTCCCTTCCAACCCCTAACATTCTGTGATTCTGTGAACACAGCCAGCAAGTAGATAAAGGAAGAGGTTGTCACCTTCTACTCAGCATTCACTAGACTTTGTCTGGAGTACTGCGTCCAGTTTTAAGCCCTGCAGTACAACACAGGCTTGTTGAATGAGTTCAGCAGGGACCACCAAGAGGGCTGGGGGGCTGAAGTACTTGCCCTCTAAGAAGAGGCAGAAGAAAGCAGGCTTGTTCAGCCTAGAGAAGTAAAGGCTTTAAGGGGGACCTAAAAGTAGCCTTGCAGTACCTTAAATGATATATTTTGAGTATAAGCATTGGAAATGGTTGCCCAGAGAGATGGTGTCATCCATCTCTGGAGGTTTTTCAAGATCTGACAGGTTAAAGCCCTGATTGTGTGTCTTCATTTGTGCTTTGCAATCATGAGACACAATATACTGCAGGCAAATATTCATTAATTCCAATGGGGTAAAAAGAATATTCTTTCTCTGTCATTACTTCCATGGTAATTGTACTACAGTGATCTTAAGCCTCAATCTGTGATGCCACTGAAATATGCTCAGCATTTCCCTATCAACGTGTATAGATTTTTAGCACCCTTAATAACTAATGCCTTAATAATTAATCACAAATGGCTCTGCCATATAATTAATTGTAGAAGCAGATGGATGTGTTTCCCAAAAGTAGGACTGACTTCAACGCTTCTTTCTTGGCTTTTCTCTTCTGCAAATAGCCAGCTGCATCTTTCATAACCAAAGTAATGTAAAAATTAAATTTACAAGTCTTTACAAGATATAATTCCTTTTATTCATGTGTCAACAAGTTTTCAATCAAATACTGTTCCACTGAAAACATCAGAAAATCATGATACGATGACTGTAGGAAGCAGTAGAACATGGAAATAATCTCATTCAAAACAGTTAGTTGAAAATTAGCATGAGAATAAAAGCACATTTCTTCAGTGAAAGACCATGCCCTCATTAACAATTTTGTTCAATCACACAATCAAAACCACAGTAAATGAATAATAATACTATACTGATATAGGTAAGTATATACCAGTCCAACCATACAAAGAGAACGGCTTTAAAATGAACAGCAGGATAAACACTTGCTAACAGTCATATAAAGTGGCCTGGAAATTTTTGTGTGAGTCAGAATCCTGATAAATACACAGTCAGCTCCCTTCCAGATATTTAAAAATCCAGAATACAAATTTTCACTTAAAAAAAAAGGCGGCGGGGGAACTTGTCAAATTTTGCCTACTGTTAACACTGTGGAAATGGCAAAAATATACCTAGCCTGCTGCTGAATGCAGATTCATTCACTTGCATCACACTGTGATATACCAGTTTTCCCTGGCAGATATGTTTCTGGGCTGTGCAACTATGCAAATACACTGTGGCTCCTGTCTGAAGAGTATTTCACTGTGTTTGTGAAAGGATGTAAAATTTTTCAATAAGAAATCTCGAGGAATAGGAATTTAAAACAGAAATTAAGGAGAGCTATCTTCAATGACAGTAAACATAATTTCATACCATATAAACAAAGTAACGCACTCTGAAAAGGAACAAACTCCCTCTTGTATCTTACAAGTTTCCAAATCAACTGCATCCCCTTTCAGAAAAGGAGCTCCAGTCAAAAGAGAAAAAAGTGCCAGAATGCAAAGGAAAAAAAAAAAAAAAAAAATCTTGGAATGTGAAATTTGCAGTTTCTTATCCTTTACCTGACTAGCTGTTTCTTTTCTGGAAAATATCTGATACTGAAATGCTGATGATAATCATAATCAGCAGTCCATATTTTTCTTTCTTGAATGGTATGTTTAAAGAGAAAGAGTATTCCACCAAAAATCAATTAAAAAACACAAAGCAGCTGACTAGGGATGCAAGTTTAAAAACAAAATAAAACAAACAAAAAACCCCACAACAAAAAAAAACACCACACACACCCCACATCCCCCTCATTCTGGAAGACTTCCATGCAGCTTTTAGGTTATGTGCCTATATCTAATATAATTATGGAGTTGGTTTTTTGAATAACAACTTTTTAACTACAGGTAAAATGCAACTTAAATTACTTACAATATAAGTCTAACATGACGTGACAGATTGCCAAAACTTTATTAATATTTGTCCATGGAACCAGCATTACTTGTATCATAAAGCAAAGGCTGTATGAATGATCTTAAAAAGCAAGTAATCTTTCTATTAAATGACCAGCTCTTCTCATGACAGAAAATAAATATTTTTAAGATGCTAACTGTTCTGTTCACAAACCATTTTTCCATAAACAGGTTTTTTTAAAAAAAGAAGAAAGTAAAATAAAAGGATGAGATGAAATGAATAAAAGAAAGGGGAAGAATTCTCATTAAATCTTATCTTTGGAGAAATCACATTAAAAGAAAAATACTGAAAGAAAAGAGGAAAAAATAATTTTAACAGCTATCAAGGCTTACACACAACAGACACTACCACCAAATCAGCTTGCTCCATCAGACTTCATTTTAGAAATTTTCTACTCCTATTATTGAAGATAAAAGCAAAACCTCAGCTTCCCTGCACTTTAGAATGATTTTGCACTGAAATATATTATTACTTACATGACCTGTTATGTCATCTCATCTGGGAGTAGTCCTCATCAAATCTCTCTAGCTAAGTCTTGAAGAGCCTGGCTTTTTGTACTGCATTTGTATTTTACATGTTTGCAAATATAACATGGCAGAAATAATTTATAGCACAGTCTGTTACACTCTTTATAAGGTTTATACATCACAGAATAATTTTTAAGCTTTATGAGAAATATCTAGCATAACTTTTGGAAGCATTTTCTGTACTTCTACTTTATCACAAGTTTGAGCTCTCCAAGGAAAAGTTTCTTTTTAATCAATCTCTGCCTATAATGATTACAGCTGTGTAAAAACTAGTTTCCCTGTCTCTAGAAAAGTTGCCACTCTTGGTTTTGTACTAACTTTTTACTGGAACTGAAGCAAGAAATTTCACAAATTTTGAAGACTAAAATCTGTTCAGAATAATTTATCAAAAGCATCAGTGATGACATGACAGAAGCCAGACATTACTTTCATTCACAGACTGTTCAATGAGTCAAAGATACTGCTCCTTAATATATGAACAACACAGGACCGGCAATTCTGCAAATACACCAGACAGGCTGCTGGCTTGCCAGAGAAACCTAAAAGTTTTCCTCTCTGGACAACTGCTGGAAAGCAAGGAACCTGGTAGGTCAAAGATAACACAGACAGCCTAGAGCTCCCAATGGGTACTGCCACAAGGGAGCTGGGTTGACTTACATGATGGATAGAAAGTTAGATAGATTTGCTTTCACTGACAGTTTTGACAGAATAGGCACATTCCCATAAAATCTTCTGATTCAGCTGAATCAGCATTTTCCCACAGAAAACTTCAGTTGGAAAATTTTCAACCAGCTCTTGTGGCATAGGGTCTGGCAATCTTTCAGAAACTGAAATAGGAACAGATGCAGTATTTCCTTCAAACCTTTAAGACTTATCCGCACTAGCAGCATTCTAAACAACTACACGGGTCTGTGTTGAATCACAAAGAAGATTCCTTCGTAGAAATATTAAGGAAGCAGCCTAGTATTAAATGGTACCAATAAACATCTTCCGAGTTCTATAACAACACAACATTTGTGCAGATTTTTCCAGCCAGGCACTCTAAATCCGTTAAAAGACATAAGACTATACAGCAGGATTTGTGATACAGATCAGAGTACTTGCCCGAATCGATCCCCTCCTTCCAGCAGTAACCAATTCTTCTTCCTCATCTCCTTTATTAGAATAGTGTTACAGACATTCTGTTTGAGAGGTTAGGGCTACTTCTATGCTGGACCTAGCAGAAATCCATCTCTTTTGAAACTTGAAACAATTAATATGTGTTCTGATGCTGAAGAAAATAATATTCCACAATGCAAAGGAGACTAACTCTACAATGTTTCATTAATCTTGTATATCCAGCCCTTACAAAAAGAGTGCTATAGTGCATTTCCTGAACACTTTGCGCAGAGGAAAAGGGCAAAACATTTGTGAATAATACAGCATGCCAGCCTGTCTTATGATATCATTGCAAATACTTCATAAATTTAAACTATGTCTGTTAAAAATCTTGCTTGTAGGGCATTCAACAAGCAATCAGAAGTAAATATTTGAAACTTCACATTTAATAAAACTTTCATCTTAATGCACATATGCATACATGCTATCAACAGACCACACACGATTACTCTTACAATATACTTTTTTGAACTTTGTCAATTTAATACAGAGAATATTCGGGTTTATTTTTGAAGACAAGAGAGAGTGAAAGCTCATGCAATCTTAACAATAAGAGTATGTTGCACTGCAAACACACGTACGCACTTTTTTAGAACCAAACCCATACCTGAAATATCAAAGCTGGATCAATACATAAAGATGGCTCTTTCTGCAAGTAAGGTAAACCACAAATATTTTCATTTACTTTACAGCTTATCATTTTTAAAGATTTTTTTAATTCTTCTTGCTAGACTATATATATTTCAGGATGGTCAATGCTCTACACTTTACACCATATCTGTAGGCAACTCATTTCTGATTTTTCTCTCTCAAGTAACATCACTGGTTTAAGCCCAGAACTGTCTGAACAAGATCATAGAATCACGGAAGGTTTCAATTGTAAGCGACCTTTAAAGATCACCTAGTCCAACCCTTCTGCTATGGACAGCGACACCTTTCACTAGACCAGGTTGCTTAAAGCCCCATCCAACCTGACCTTGAACACTTCCATAGATGGGGCATCCACAACTTCACTAAGCAACTTGTTCCAGTGCCTCACCACCTTCATCACAAAAAAATTTCTTTCTTATGTCCAATCCTTATATACACTCTTTCAGTTTAAAACCATTGTCCCTTGTCCTAACACAACAGGCCCTAATGAAAAGTCTGTTCCCGTCTTTCTTATAAGCCACCTTTAAGTATTGAAAGGCCACAGGAAGGTCTCCCCTGTGCCTTCTCTTCTCCAGGCTGAACAACGCCAACTTTGTCAGCCTTTCTTCATAGGAGAGGTGTTCCAGCCACCTGATAATTTTTGTGGCCCTCCTTTGGACCCACTCCAACGGGTCCATGTCTTCGCTGCGCTGGGGACCCCAGAATAGAATGCAGTACTCCAGGTGGGCCCTCACAACAGACGAGCAAGTTTTGACCTGATTCATGTGCTCAGGAGTACTTGTTATTGAAAGAATGAAGTGTGTTTTTACTCTTTTTTTAGTATATTAATCAGTGTTAATCAACTTTGGATATCACTGATATTCAAAGATATCAGTACTGATATTCAAAGATATCAGTGATCTGGCATCTGTGAGCGCACAATATGCAAAGAAGTATGCATGGATGCAATTGCAATTAAAGGAAGGGATTTCAATGTACCAGCTTTATTTTAGACTTAAACAGACAAAGACTTAGGCATGGCCAAAAAAAAGCTGTTTGATTACATATATCTGTAGCCACAAACTCAGAAGCAACCATTGCAACAAAACTAGACTGGCTTCCTGCACAACACAAGTCATAAAATTACATGAACACTGTTAAATATACACACCGTATTTTA
This sequence comes from Leptosomus discolor, assembly GCF_034619465.1. Taxonomy (NCBI): domain Eukaryota; kingdom Metazoa; phylum Chordata; class Aves; order Leptosomiformes; family Leptosomidae; genus Leptosomus; species Leptosomus discolor. Next base: position 16,312,260 of record NC_141399.1, read on the forward strand.
GTGTGTATTTGCTACCTCTAGCTTCCATATACAGTATTTTACGATATATTTGTTTTCATTACTGGAGTGGATTTTTTTTTAATGAGGATATGTCAGTTAGGTGTCTACAGACTGTAATCTCTTTGCTCTGTCATTTCCTATTTGTTAAACTGCACAAAATTAAGCCCCTAAAGACATTCATTGTTTGGTAATATCTTTAAACATTCTGGTGGCTCTTCTCTGAACACCATGATGTAACTTGCTGTTTCGTGCAGATTACTAAATCCAGGGTACAGAGAGCATATCAAGTATGCCCCACTTTCTAAAGAATGGAGCTCATAAAAAACCATGGTGGAGGGCTGGGGAAACAAAATAAAACAGAACAATCTCTTGAAAGTAAAGTTTACCATGTGATTAAGCAAGTTTCAAAAAAAAAACCCAAAACCAAAAAAAAACCCACAAGAGTTTGAGGGAATAACAGGAACATGTGGGAAAAGGAACCATACTGCCCTCCTTCTGCCCTGTGACTCTGCTTTCCAGAAGAAAGAAAGGCTTCTGGAGAAGAAAGTCTGTTGCAGATGAGGGAATAAAGAATGTAAGGGCAAAGAATAAGCAAAAGACATCTGGAAGTAAACACGTCCAAGAAGCAAAACCAGAAAGTTAGGAAAGAAAGGCCTGTGCAATGCCTCTGAAAAGACAATTGATACCTGAAAAGGAATAAATAAAGTGCTAGAAATAGGACTCAAGACATAGGATGTGAATTTTCTGTCTTTTTGTTTGACCCCTTTTATATACATATATTTTTTAATAAGCATACAGAAGATAGACACTGGTCAAGAACACAAGTTATACAGAAAACACAATTGCTATAAGAAAATGCAGCTACTTGTAAAGCTTTCAGAGAGAAATGAAGAACATGACAGGACAGGAAAGGTATCACAGAAGAAAAGCTGTTTAGGATCAAAAAAAAATATATGAGATGATAGGTAGGAGAAAAGGGTATACACTTCATTACATGAAAGGGAGGACTAACTGGGAGAAGGGACAGAAAGCATTCAGCAGTGGCAAGGTACAGAAGAAAACCACAGGAATGAATAGACAGATTTAGGAAGGGGGGAAAGCTGCCTCCTGGCAGAGCCTGGGGGTGCTGCAGAGGGAACTCGGACAAAAGCTGATGTGGGGAGGGGGTGGAAGGGATTGGGTGCAGTAAAGAGAAATGTATACTGCTTGGAGCCTCTGCATGGGGAAGTGTATGGCCTCAGATTGCCATATTGCAGGGTAATCCTCTCCCTCCTTCTGCCCTCAACACTGTGGGGAAATTATTGCTTCAATGCTTGATCATTCAAAACAAATGTTCCACATCTTTTTCAAAACAAATGCTGTCTGGATTAAGACAATTTAAATTTACTTGAAAACATTCCAAAGCTGGAACTTGTAATGAAAACTGCTGTTTAATCTTGTGGATTTCAACATCTTACATTTGTCCCTTTTTCTTTTCAATATTAGGCCTATTTTAGACAGGGCAACCCCAGAGGAGCATGTGTTCATAGGAAAAGAAAGAACTGCCTGCCTCAGAGCCAAAAGGCAGCTTTGCATCAGAATGCTCCAAGCAACGCAATTACAGCTTCACCCATGACAAATGAAAGCCCTCACTACAAAGACTTTTAAAGAGTGGAACATCACCCCACACCCAACTCTCCTGAGACAAACAGAAAAGACTTTCCTGTCTTCAGGGACACACACTGTCAGCATGGCTGCAACTACAGTCCTCACGTGTGTCTTTCATATGTCGTGGGTCCTCGTCCCCTCCTTCCCATTCCTTTCAAAGGGTTTTGGTACAGAAGAAGAATTGCAAATTATTTTGCAGCATACCCCTTACATACCTAATAAACCACATGGAAGACAATAAATTATTCTAACACACCATCTCTGTATCCCCAAACTTTTAAATTTATAATTCTGAATATTAATAGAAAGAAACAAGTTTCTCAGCCAGTATCTTACTTTCCCATATACTTAGGGTAACAAGTTACTGCAAAACCACACGTTTTAGATTTCATACATAGATTTCTGACCTAGAATAAACAGGGAAGGTCCAAGGCAAATACACATCAGCAGATGGAATAATGTAATTGATGTACCTTCTTTGTTACTCATATAATCCAAACTAATTATTATCTATTAAAGGACAGATACTGTATTTATGAAGTCCTGCTGTTGTTGTAACTGTGTATTTACCACAATGTTCAGACATGCTGAACTCATTTGCTCATAACAGAAGTCACTGGCAAAATAAGGCCTTTAATTTGCACTTCCTTTTAAGACTGAAATGAAAGACCATCATTAATGTATTTCAGACAGCATTGCCAACTCACAAATTATCTTAAGTCTCATGGTATTTTTCTTAAAGATGTACATTCCAGATTCATAGAACTATGCAAAAACATCAGTTTTCACCTTCTAAATTATTATTTTTATCTTTTGTTATTGTGAGGACAGAAACCACAACACTTTAGTAACATTAAATAAGAGAGGAAATTATATTCAGGACTATTTCATCACATTTTGTCATATCACTCTGCTGATGCAATGAATATTTTCCTTAGGTTAGATGTAAAATGATAGCAAATAACCACCAAAAGAAATATTGTTTTTAAAGATCAAGAAGAAAAACATTTTACATTGGCTTGGACAGTTGGTGTTTGCTTCTGTTTGTCAATTTATTCCATCTACTTCGGCCGACCTGAAAGTGCCCTCCACCCCCTGAGTCTTTTTAAAAAGCAATATTTGGTTCTCACTTTTCAGCAATTCTGCACTTGATTTTTTTTTTAATCAAGTCTTATTAAGAAAACAGATTGAGAGAAAGAAATACTAATTATTTCTAGCTTCACAGCAAAATAAGTTGAGAAGTAAAAGGAAGCATTTAATGATTTCATAGTAAAAGTTATAAACTGAGGTGTTGTGGGTTAACCCTGGTAGGCAGCTGTGTCACACAGCCGCACATTCACTCCCCCTTAGTGGGACAGGGGAGGGAATTGGAAGGGCAAAAGTGAGAAAATTCACAGGCTGAGATAAAGCCAGTTGAATACATAAAGCAAAGCTGTGCTTGCAAGCAAAGCAAATTATTGAATACATTCACTACTTCCCATCGGCAGTCAGCCACCTAGCAATTTCCAGAAAAACAGGGCTTCATCGTGCATAAGAGTTACTTCGGAAGACAAATGCCATAACTCTGAATGTCCTCCCCTCAGTTTTATTGCTGAGCCTGACATTCTATGGTACAGAGTATCCCTTTGGTCAACTCAAGTCAGCTGTTCTGGCTGCATTCCCTCCCAGCCTCTTGTCCACCCCAAACTAGTTGCTGGGGCAGAGGGAGGAGAATGAGAAAATGAGAAAGCTTTGACTCTGAGTAAGCACTGTTCAGCAACAGCTAAAACATCAGCACGTTATCAACACTGTTTTCGTTCCAAATTCAAAACATAGCACCATACAGGCTGCTACAAGGAAATTTAACTCAATGCCAGCCATACCCAGTACACGAGTCCACGCTACAAAAATAATGTATGGGAAAACATGCAAAGATCATACCTTCATTTCAATAACTGTCTGAAGAGCCTTCGTCTTTGCTGGCTCAGGCTGAAGTTGAGTTCTTCTATGTAATTCCTGTGGAGGGACACGATAGAAATAAGCCTGACGACTCATCTTTCCATTATTTTAATCACTCATATGAGTTTAGTAAAACAAAATAAAAGTCTGATGATTAGAAGCATATAACTCTAAATGCTACAGGTGCTTCCTTCTCTATAATCCCTCTAGCATCACTGCAGTCCCTATCTTATATTACAGTCAACTCTGACAGCACATGCGCTATTTCTGAAACCCCTATCAATAATTAATGTCAATGGTGACAAAGCCAGCAAGTAATTTCTTAGTCCAAATACAAAGCTGCTGTTTCTGCCTAAACATCAAAACTTAATTAATTCAGTTCTTACCAATTCGAACACCGTTAAGTCATTTAAAATCTTTTACTGTAGTTGTTTCTTAGTTTTTCCTCTAAAATCTGAAGTAAGCAATTTGAAGACATTATATTTAAATTTGACATTTTAAGGATAATAATTATATAGTGGGTTGATGCAGCACCCTCTACAGTAGCAATTACATTTCAGTTTTCACATTTTCATACTATTTTTTATGCATCTTAATCCACAGGTAAAAGAAAATTATATTGCATTAGTTAAGACACACAGTTAACAGAATTAATGCCTGCTGTTCTTTAGAAGAAAAGAGTATGAAGACAGCAGTACTCTGTCTCTTATAAAACACAGGAGTTTTATCCTGGTGTGAGATAACTCAATAAAAACTCACATATCTATATAGAACAATGTAAAGCTGTAATTCAACATTATTTGGTGATGCTTATACCCCTCCCACAAACCAGTTAATTAGAAAACAAAACTGAAATGGGATAGATATTAAGAGTCCTTCCCCTCTAAAGGACAGGACTGCCATGGTAGATGTCTTTCTCACTCCGTTCTTTCTACCCCGGCGCTCCACATATACGCTTGGAACTAACTTTATAACCATGAAAAATACATTTATGCCTGAAAATATGTAGGCTGAGAAGCTAGGTTCACCACAAAGACATTATCTGACCCCAGAACCTATTGTATCTTCCAAATTATGCCTCTCCTAGCTTATCCTCATAAATTCAGGGAGGGGGGATTATAAAAAAAGCCATAACACTGTTGGTTCAAATCGTCTTTATTCTCATCCTTCAAGTTTGCTTTTTCTTGAGTGAAGCAAACAATATACAACTTGACAAACAATTGATAGACTAACAATCAAAAGACAAACAACTATGGATTTTGCACATTTATTATCCTGCTCCCCCTCAGCCTATTCTAGCACGTTTCTGGGTCTCACCTACCTTGTAATCCACAAGTTTAAAAGTCATAATTTTCAGTTTCTATCAAATCTATCAGTTTTTTGTTCTGTTTAGCAACAAGCTAATCACTTACCAATGATTTTGAGAAAAAAAACACTCTTTAAAGACCAAGTAGTAGGAGTGATTTGGGGCACGTTGTTAACTAAAATCTACTGATAATAAACATCTTTATAAAATACTTTCAAAAAATTGTGTAGCCTAATATATTAAAATAACTGAAAGACACAAGTTAGTCATGTGTGTTCCATTTAACTGAACATAGATTAATCCTACAGATTTAAGTTATGTAGCCAAGTTATGGTCAAATGGCTGGTAAATTAAGACCTTTTAGATCATACCAGTTTGATCTCATTTTTCAGACTCCTCTGTTTGTTCACAATCTTAGCCTACAAACATCTAGCGGCCTATGATCTTAGCCCACAAACATTTATGTCTTGCCTATTCTATTTTGCCCACTCTGCTCTTTCCATAGAAAGGATGCACAAAAGCATAACGATGCGATAAACTGTTGAATTCAATTCTGACCTGAAATAGCCTATTAATATCTTGATAAAACAGCACTGCCTGCAAGAGTCAGATTAGGTGCAAGTGTTTAAATGCATACCTAAAGTTAAGTATGCTTTTTCATTACACTAAATGAATTGCAAACATATGTATATATATTTAAATTACCTCTAATTTAAGACAACAGTGAACTTCTGATTTTGCATTGGGCATTTATGAAAAACTATGTCTGAACGGTCTTTTTTCGTTGTTTGTTTGTTTGAGTTTTTTATAGAACAAAGTCTCTGCATTATAGAAAGAAAGAAATCCTTGCAAATCACCTATACAGTGAATGTCTCAATTACTGCCAGCCGTTCGAACGAAACAAGTACCTTCACTACACAATTGTTTTAAAAAACAAGAGTATGTCATAGATTTGTCATACAGTTCTGCTACAAAAGTCATGGAAAAATAGCTGGCCAGTCATACCACTATCTGATCAGCAAAAATTACAGCTAATTCTAAGACCAGACTTTGCTCCCCAAGGCCACATAAACTGAGTTGGAATATAAACAGAATTCCACACATTACCCAGGGAGACAAATCAGAGTTTCCACCCCCTTAGCCAAAGATGAATAGACTGCCAAAGATGAGTATTCCTAGATGTCTATCATAGCATGAAGCCTTGCCTTATAATACTTTTCCTGTTTGCTTTATGAATCAATCTGATGCTGGCTGACTTAAAAGCTTTTCTTCTCTATCCTTAATGGTAAAATGAAGCACACTTTAGGATGCTGGGGAAGATCAGAAAATGACTCCCACTTTATTATTTTGTGTGGGTTTTCTTCCAATCAGATTCAAATGTTTGGAGATTGCCACAAGGCTCAGCTCTTGAATGTGTTGTTCTATGTATGCATTTTTTCTTCTGGGGTACCCGATTCAGGCATATACTTTTGGGATACTGATTCAAGGATACTACCACTTTACATGTCTGATAGCTTATACTGATTGGTTTACTATCTGAGGTCATCTGGAGGGTTTTGAATTTGCCTGAACAGCTAACCAAGAGGTACTCCGAACATTTCATGAAGTCCTTGTAGCCTAAGGAAACCAGATTTTATCCATTAAATCATTTTTGGAACGATGCTGCTTTGTCTTTTTAATTTCTTTTAATAAAAAGCCCAGGGAACATAACAGAAAAAAACTTTTAAAAAACCAAACAAACAACAGATTGGGGATAGTTTCTTTTAACCTGAACTGGAGTGGAACTCTTGATACCTACATCTATTATAAAGTACTTGTGCCATCATCTCTGTAACCAAAGTCTATACTAATAATCCCTCAGAAACATACTCATTAATTAAATTATGCTTTTGTTATATCACCTATATGACATCTGTATCACTGCAATTGGTAGTAGTTCTGAGTAACACTTTGCACATACAAATGAATTATAATTCTGCTTAATCAGATGCTCACACCTGGGATTTCATAACGATGCTTAGTTGTCAAGGTGATTAACACACCCCCACAAAACTGACATGTAATCAGTTCTGCGCATTAAATTTACTCTAATATTCCTTGCTTTTAGACCAAAATGAGTCCTAAACCAAAGCTGGCCATTCCGCCCTCTTTCCACATGTTTCTGGGATAGATTAGTACCTTGCATTGGCCTCAAAAGTAACTTTAGCACACAATTTTACCACTAATTTAAACAAAAAAATCCCAAGAGAAGACAGTTTTTATCATATACTTCCTAAAACAATGGCAGAAGATAAGCACTGTTCTATTGTTCAGAAACCGATAAAAACACCTTGTAAGGTTTTATCATTGACTGATATTCAAAACCTGCACTACATAGCACAGTCTGAACCTAATACTAATTAAAACACAAACAAAACTGCCTTTTTATTCCACCTTTATTATAAGACACTTCATCATCTGGCTGTAGGAAAAGCCAGGGTGCTGCAGACTAATGCTCCTTTTATTCTGTTTCTGGTGTATTTTATTAAGGTTTAAGACATCAGTGACTGTGTTGTTCTGATTAGATGAGACTGAGCTGAAACTCTTAAAGAAAAGGCTACACGAATGCTGTTAACACAGTTCAAGGTTTTACCTTCTATTTACATAAAACTGCCTAAAATAGCATGACATAAATTACTAGAAAGGAAAGGACTTTTTCAGAAAATGAGGCAATTTAGAGATGGTATCATGAAACTGCCAGTGCATGCCTGCATTTCAACTGGTAAACTTCTATTGATTAAAGAACAGAAGGAAAATGGAATTGTAAACTAGATTGTTAAAAAAACCCACAAAATTCAAAATTTATGAAAAAATAAATAGGAACAAAGACATCAGAATCAAACAACCATTGGAAGTAGTAAGATGAATGATTAAAGATGGCAGCAACTATACCTAAGGCAATGTAAAAACAGGTCTGAGAAACCATTGTGTCAGTAAATCTAGCTTCTTGCATTCCTAGATAAAATGTACAAATCCGTAAATCACAGCAGGCAACAGTATAGGAGCTGCTAGTTCTCTCAAACACCTCAAAGCAGACTGCTTCCATTCTCCTGGAAAAGAAAGTCTTGGTATTGCTTCTGCACGATCAGCTTGTCTGAATTTTAAAATTTAATTCAGAAGTAAATTAATAATTTCAATAAGTTACTTAATTTAAGTAAAAGAACAGCCACTTAACCGAAGTGTCTAAACAGTAGAGTTTCATCAGCCAAAAATACCATTAGAAAGACTGATCAAATTCTATTTAACCAGAATACTGCAAAAATGTAACATACAGGAATTCATTTATTCTCAACATATAAGCTTATATTCTCTTTCCTGTTTTCTAACCCTTCACATCTACCCCCCAGCCAAAATGGTCTCATAGTAATTTAGATTAAAGTATATTTAAGAAATCCTAGTCAAAGTCTTTATCTTTCTGGAAACCGTAAACTGACAACACTGAAAATTTCCATGTCTGGCTCCAGTGTGTAGGTAAAAAACCACCTATTAGGAACAATTCCAAAAATAACATTGCCATTGGTCATCTTTTAAAATCCCACTACTATAGGTACTTGAACTCTGTGAGAACCTGTTAAAGAAATTTTGTCGAATCCCAACAAATTTTATAGTTTGAAGAAATGAAAATGTGGATATAAGTATATGAAATTAAATACTACAGGAAACTATAAATAAAGCTGATAGCTATACGAGTTCTGTACTAGAGAAAGAGTTTCTTTTGTAAATTAGGTGTATTTAAATTTATTAAGTTCTCAATTTTAGCAAAATACTCAGATGCATGCCTCATTCTCTCTTCATTTAGCGTTTTCAAATAAACAGGCAAATATGAGTTTTGCTGAATACAAAAAAAATTGCATGAATTAGGCACCACCAACAAACTATAAAACAAAGATCAATAGTCCATCACTGCAGACAAATCTAGCAATAATCTCATTTGCCTCAGTATTACTCTTGAACAATGATTCTGACACCACTCCTGGCCCACATTAGAAAACTTGGGTGCGTGAAGAAGGGTAGGAGGGAAGAAGGAGGAGGTTTTACACCAGATTAAAACCACCATATTGAATCACTACCCAAAATATTTCTTCACAATGATAATAATTACATTTATTCATGAATTCATGCACAAAAGAAGGGCTTATGATATGTTTTACCCGTATGTCTAAAGACAGAATATAAGGGAAAATAATCTGAGCATTAAGAAACTCAGTTTCTCTTCGACTTGTATGTCAAAAACACCTTGAGGAACCATGTATGTTGTCATACTGGAAGTGTCCTCTGGCAAGAGAGCACATATAAAAAGTTTCACATGAAAAGGCGATTTGTGTATGGAGCTTGAAATACACGTGGGACAATTTAGTTTCTAATTGAAAGCACATAGAATGTTTCCTGAAAGGAGCTACTGAAACTTTATTTTCACCAGAATTCTTGAGAATTTACTTCTATTTTTGTAGAAGGAACAAAATGTCTTTTTTGCCCAGTATCATTAATCTTCTTTCCTCTTACCAAAACTAGTTCTCCAAAGTTCAGAAAAGGGAAAAGTTATCGCTTCACAAATATCTTCAGAGAAAGAAACTTGACGATAAAATAGTCTTCTCTCTTTTCCCCATTCTAATTTTATTTAAATACCTAGAACAAACCCCCTGAGTGCATGCAAGTAAAGGAAGCCCATATATTTGTTTTCAGGGGTAGTCAATTAGGATCAGAAAATAAAAGTTTCACATGCCACTTACACTTCTGCAAAACATATATGCTCTGGAAACATCCTGGCTAAAAAAAAAATTCTCTTTGCAGTCCACATGAAGCTTTAAAACTGCATGGAAAAGTATGTCATTTTTTTAAAAACTAAATGTTCAAAATAGACATTTATTCATAACCCAGCTGCACTAAAAGGATTCACTTAATTTAGATTAGGACACATGAGTGAAACATAGTCGGGAGTTATAAATCAAGATTTTTAGGCATTTGTGTTTGGGTGTGGGGTTTTCTTTTTTAGAAGACTTTTTTTTATAAATCACATCTTCAAATTCTAATAATGTAAAATCCTTATCATAACAAATACTTTATGCAATCCATAGTGTTTAAAAAATTCTTACCCAACAAATACACTATTTTAAAGATTTATTTTCACCCTTCAAAACTGTTTACTCCTTCCTGCCTCTTTAGAAGTTTGAACACACAAAGAATTTTTTTAATAAGGTTGAAAAAGAAACAAATATCACATCAGTTTTACAATAAATGTAACACATTACTACTCACAGAATAATAATGGAATTCTACCTTAGGGCGTAACTAAAAGTAGACTTCCCTAGCTCCTGCCATGAGAAGCATACAGGCAAAGCTTAAAACGATAGTCACATCAAAGATTAACAAATGTTCTAAGATCCAGAACACACAACAGAGATTCCTCAAAAAACACCCATCACATTTTAAAGCATGTACAGTACTGTGAGGATATCACAAGCATTGCCAACATATAGTGTTTGTGATATTTCTATGGGTCAGATCATGTAAGTAGAAGAAAAGAGTTTTCCAATAGTTCTTATATTCAAATAACTAATATCCTGTTCATCTCCTTAAACAAGCTGAAATCTAAGAGTTCTCTTCTAGAAAAAGACAAAGGGTAATATCCATTTTAGTGCTTTCCCCACCTTCCAACCTATGCACACACCCAGTGATTTTTTTTTTTAATTTCTATTCTGCATCTGTGCTCTGCTTCAGACTGAATGCAGGCGAAGAAAACAATTTAAATGTTACTTCTTAAATGGAAGCAAAATAACACTGCCAAAACCAGAGTCAAACTCAACTACTTGGAGCCAGTAGTACCAGGTATTTCACACTCTTGCTGGACAGATCTCCTAAGTTTACCGAAGAAGGTATTAGCTGGTGTTAAATATACACTGAACTTCAAACATGCTGTTCCCCTTTTTTTTAGAAATCACTTTTATAAACTTGGCATTGATAAAACATCAATCCTTGATCAGAGTACCACTGCAAACAGCGTGAGCCAACAAGTGCTGGTATTCCGTATGTGACATACATACCCATGTTGCAGCAATGCTTTAAATTGATTAGCATGGAACACTTTACATTTTGAAAAGCACAGTTTCATAGGTGTATCTACTAATATCAATACTTGTTATTAATGGATATACTGCTCCGTTATTAACTTACTTTTTAATCTACCTTTTAGTGTATCCCTTACTGTCTCTCTTCTCTTCATGTTGGCCCAGTGAAATCACCAGCTAAAATAATTTATGGTTTTGATTTTCAGTTCCCTAATCGTCCAGGAAGTGCTTTACTAAATATGGGTGGGTTTTACTCACATGCATTTAAAATTATTGCTGGTTTAGGCTATTTAGTACTTAAACATCAGGCTTTAATCAGCAAAGCCAACAAACATCAGAGCTAATAGTACTTCAAATGTGTAAGTTCCTTGGCTCTTTGGTACGGCAATTTTTTTTAAATGCAAAGTTTTGTGGTGATATTTGTGGTGTCTCTCAGGGGTCTGTATTGGGACCAATACTATTTAATATCTTGATCAGTGACAGACAATGGTATTGAGTGCACTTCAGCAAGTTTGCAGATGACACCAAGCCAAGCAGTGAAGTTGATAGTGCTGGAGGGAAGGGAGGCCATCCAGCCAGACCTTGACAGGCTGGAGAGGTGGGCCTGTGCAAATCTCATGGAGTTCAACAAGGCCAAGTGCAAGGTCCCTCACCCGGGTCCAGGCAACCTCTGGTATCAATACAGGTTGGCTGATGGATGAATGGATCGAGAGCAGCCCCTACAGAGAAGGACTTGGACATACTGATAGATGAAAAATTAAGATATTATAACACAATCATAAAGATTACAGTTACTACGTTGTCATGTAACAGAATGTCAAAGCTCTCAATTAACAAAACGATCGCCCCTAGCTATTCAGGCAAATTTCATCCCTACATTCCCAAGTAGTTACTGGATGTGCAGATAAAAGTGTTGGATTGCTGGATCAAATTAATGCACAAAAGGACTGCCTAAGCATTATATTCTATATCCATAGAAGCTGGGATTTTTAACAATATATCATATAAACATTAATGTTCTTTGATCAGCTTTTTCCACTACATACAATTTGATTGTCCAATATAATTTTATTTTGAAATAAGTAAGCATACATATTTGTATGGATGACAGTAGTAAAAAGGAACATTGATTAACAGAAATGCTATATACCTGTTAAGTTATGCAAATATATGACAAGAGAGGGACAGGAAAGCAGTAACATATTTCTGGATAAAAGATGGACAATTTTTCATACAATTTGAGTGTTGGGGTTTTTTGGGGAGTGGGTGTTTTGTTTTTTTAAGAAAAAGCTCATTAACAAATATATCTGTATTTTGTTAAACTATCTTCAAAACCTTTAGAAGTCTAAAGCAATCAAAGTTTTTCAAAGTGTTAAATGAAATATTTAGGAAAAATAGTTGAAACAGTTTTCATTTTCGATTGCCTTTGACCTTTTTCAAAACAAACAATTAGAAAGCAACTCAAATTTAAAGTAAGAATCGTGCTTTTTAACCTAAAACTAAACTTTATGCTTGCCAATAAAAATTCACTACACCACACCCCCTCCAAAAACAAAAAGGAGAGCAAAATTATTTTGCATTGACCTCTAAAAAAAAAAAATCCCATATTTGGATCTGCCAGAAACTAAACCAAACCCACCAATTCAATACAGATTTACCTGTCAGTTGAGATACGCCAAGTCAATCTCTAAGCAGAGAAGAGGTAGGGGGTAATGTCTAAACATTTAAGAATGCAGAATAGTCATTTCACTCTGAAACCTATATTATGCAGAAGAGCCTGAATGCATCATTACAGGAACACATTTAAATCAGAATATTGTAAAATAAGATTTGATTAGTTTCATAGTGTCATCTACAAAAACTAGTTGTACCGTGTTGCTTGCCACCTATACTGTGCGCTACTGTAACTACAGAAAAGAACCAGTCAGGTCACACAGTAAACAACCTGTATAAGTAGTTATCATCCAGCTAAATATTGATCGTTCTATGAAGTCTGTCAAAAGTCTATTAAACTGAGGTTCATACATCAGCTCACAATAATTTAAAAAATTTTTAAAAAGGAAAGAAGAAAATCCACTTAGCACCTGCTCTGACTTTTTTCCATTGCCTGGGAAACAAAGCATTGCTTGGTAACTCGAATCCATCTGTTCAAGTTTCCTCTTTCCACCTTCCCTTTTTATCATAACAAAAATACATCCCTTAGCTGAAAATATGATCAGAAAAAAAAAAGTTTTCTCAGTGCATAAGTGCATAAAAGATGCTACAGATTCTTATCTGCACTAAAATTATGACAGAGTTAAAAATATCTGATACTGTCTCTTCAAAACAATGCCGCTTCCCCTCCCAGATTTTTTTTTAAAGAAAACAAAGACTTTTCTTTGGTTTATTCTTTTTCCTTGCCTCAGGGTGATATAAGCAGCAAGACACCACTTCCTTACACAGTTTAGAGACTGCATCTTTTCTGTAACTATATGCTGAACATGAATATCTGTATGACGGGGCTAAGGCACAGATTATGAACTATTTCACTGTGCATCAGTACTTAAAATAACTGTTGAATGTATAGGTATCTCAAATATCTAAATGCTTAGTTTTGTCTAAAGATGTGACTCAAAAGAATCTCCACTGAAATTACTGGTATCATCTGTTGTGATTAAAATCAAACCCTAGAGAAGAATTTTCACAACATCGGGAATCCATGTGGTGATGTAAACAGCATAAGACTGGAAACAGACAAAGAAAAACTACACGATGATGTAGGATACAAAATTCTGTAAATAACAGATTACTACATGTATTTAAAAAAAATCCCACCATGTCAGAAACAGAAGCGGTAGCAACGACAAAACAGGCTTATCTAACACTTTCTATTTTTTACATGTTTAGGCACTAAACTTAGCTCAGCATAAGTATGGGGTTTCTTTAGTTTTGGTAACTTTTGGCACCACATTTGCAGAAGGGCCGAAGACAATAGGTATAGTTTCAACAAATAAGTGTTTTAATATACTGAGAAAAAAATTACATGCTATATATTATCTGATTTCTACTTCTATATTTTCAAACTCAAAAGCTTGGGATTACTACTATTTTAAATATTTTATGTTATCTTTGTTTCAATATAGATAACGGCAGAGTGAGCTCAAGGCTTCTCAGAGCGACACTTGTTTCACGATATCTTTAGGAAGAAGAAAGGAACTGAAAGAGTAACAGGCAAGGGCAGAGTTTTAATGTTCTCTTCTGCTCTTACCCAGGCAACCCTCTTCAGAAGATCTCATTTTCTCATCTGTGTGGATCACAAGACAATATAATGCTCATGTCCAGCCTGGAGGCACTGCAGGGACCTCAGTTCACACCCTAGAAGCAGCAGCTTTCTCTTCTTTACCGTTTTTTCTTTCTCTTAAGAAGTCCCATTCACCTTCCTGTTCCTCTCATGCTTGGGGGAGCAAAACAGAGCTGAACAAGCAAAGGAAACACTCCTTTTAGAGTTTCAAGAAGGGGCTGAGGTAGAAAACATTGTCACAGGAAGGGAGCCACTCACATTCTGAACCCTTCCCTACACAGCTGGGGAGATTGGAAGACTTTCTGGTTTAGGGCAGATGACTCACAGTTTGTCATCATAGACAAAGGCAGGCAGATTACCATCAAGGCAAATGCCTGCTCTGCCCTTTACTTGAGTGAATACACTGACTTCCGTTCAGTTTGCATAATTCACTATTCACAATGGGGTCTCAACACTGATGCATCTAAATGGATCCACTACCTTTTTTTCATTTATACTTTTAACATTTTAATTTTTAAAAATCTTTGTCTGCTTTCACATACTCTAGTTCAGGAACACACATCAAAAGATACTGAGTCCCCTAGCCCAGTTTGAGCCACCTACTATTGCTTATACATTGCAATTAGAGCTTAACTTAGCCAGTCTAAGGCAAATATGGTATGTATAGACAAGATGCCATCACTCCTTTTGGGCTCTGGTACAGGTACTTCCTAAAAAGTTCTGGATTCTTCTGCTGTACATAAACTGAAATTTTAACTGGAGTTCTGCGGTTTAATTAAAGCCTTGTATCCACTAAAACTAAACCTCTTCTTACAACCATCTTAAAAAAAAAAATCATTTGGAAGGACAATTTGCAAAAGCTAATATGTTTTATTACTCTTGCTGCTGCAATGTTTTACATCTAAATATTTAACTTCCTAATATGCCAAGTATTTGTCTACAAAATAAAGAATTGCAGCAATGTTTACTAATGTCCAATTAGCTTTAACAGACTCAGACCAGAAATAAATTGGTTTGAAAGTAGACTTTTCAAGCACAGTAAAGTCTTAAATCGAATAAAACAAATGATACTGCTGTGAAAGATCCTATCATAAAGATGTCAAAATGACTGCAAGAACAGCACCACCATCTAAGTACAAAGATTTTTAAGCAAAAAAATTATTAAAATACAGTGACATAATGCTTTGTTGAATAAATTTTTCAAAATGGTGTCTGTGGAAATCAAAAGAGTACGATAAACTTAGCTATTGACCCTTCTTATAACATAAATGCAAACTAATGGAAAAAAGTAACAATTACAAGTTACACACCACTAAATTTCTGATCATAGTTTCTGCAGCAATTGTAATTCAGCCCCTACACCAACTTCTGCCATTTTGTGGCCCTGTACAGAGAAGGATGGCATACACAAGATACTTTCATATATCTCAAAACAGCAAGCTATAAATGTGTAACTGCAAACAAGATAACAGTCATTTTCTATCAGGTCATCAAAAGGTCAGGTTTCATTTCCTTCCAAGGTATATTGCAGCAACTGTTTCTACTAAAAGCTTCATAACCTAAACTTAAAACAAAATAAAAATTAAAACCTACAATTTATAAAAACAGTTGAAAAAAAAAAACCATGAAGAAATGAAGATGGCTTGTCAATCACAACAAACTTTCAGAAAGCTAAAAGATCTACTACTTATATTTTATTAAAGGTCTGTTCTTATAGATTTATTTCTGCTCACCAGTTGACTGCATATGCATATTCATGAGATCTCTGTCCCACAAATGAACTGAAGAATATATAAAAAGCAGATGGGTTATAGCCATTAAAAGTCTCAACTTAGTCTTTTTGACTTTGGACTTCCAGTCCAGTTCAACAAGATCTATCTACAAAAATGCTTTCTGAATATCAAGTCACCATGTAAAATTGACCAAATCCAGCTACAACATGATTTAGTAATCTGAAATTATTCTCCCCAGAGTTTACTATGCACCAATGGTACATACCTTCCCCCTTGCAAGATTTGCACATATGATCATCAGCATTATTGAATAGACATCTACCTGGACCTTCATACACCTGAATAAGTTTCACATGATCTTAAGTATAGGCATCAGTACACCAGTTGTTATTCCACGCAATAAGTATTTTTAATCATCAGAAGTGGTAAACTTCCAACTACATGTAGGAAACCAGAACAATTTATTCAGCCCACAACCTCTTCCTTTCTGCCTTATTGAACAATTATGCCAGCCTGCACATTGCTACCATTTTCCCAAAAAACTTGCAGCCCATCACTAATCATATGACCAAATGCATATCCATTTCATGAGTAAAAATACAGACATTTCCCACACATAAGCAGGTATATCCTGTCACTAAGCCATGCCAACAGCATTTCGATCATGCATTAGATCTGCTTCTCATTTTAAGGTGTGAAGGTAGGTTAGTCCACACATTCCACATTTCACATGAAGCTACATTATCTGCCCAGTCTAACGATTGCACAGCCCCATAAGTCCCACTCAAGAACTGTTTCTTTATCAGACACTGAAAGACAACTTATAGACGGTCCATTAGGGACACCTTACATGCCAGCAGTAATCGGGATGAACAGTTTTTAGAGTCCACAGTGCTGCCTCCTCCTGAGATCAGGAAATCACACACTGCTTCTCTTCAGCTTAACAGCCTCTGAGCAACATAGTGGATACACCGCATTGCTTCCCAGTGGAATCAGGGAAGTCTGGCACCATGGGAGGCTAAGCTGTGCCACACTAATGACTCTGAAACATCTATCTATTTTGAGCCATTCTTGCTCTCACCCATGGCTACAGGGAATCTCCTCTAAAGGTCTCTACAACATTGAAAAGGATGCCTTAGATAGCTTCCTCTTATCACAAAACTGAGACTCGACATAAACTGAAAAAGTAAGTAATTTTAGGATTACCAGCCAACATCAAATCTAACTTAGCCACTGAAGTATGGTATTAATAGCAATATATACCTTTACATGGTAGCCAACTCAGGTTATTTACTTATAAGAGTTGGATGCACGTTTCTAACTCATTATTTATGAAAATATTTCTGAGCTGGAGCAATTATTTTTATGCCATTTTGATTCAATTAGCACAAGTCATTTTGCTAGTAATTCCCATGACAGGTAAATGACAGTTATCTCACTAGTGAACAGAGATTTGAAAATAGAAAAATAATTCTCAACATACTATAAGAATCATGTTAAAGTTGTCTTGGTCAATAAGCTGTTTCTCCAACATGTTTGTCTTAAAATAGACATATGCTACATCGTACAACTACTAGCTAAAATTCCCCTTCAGAACACTTCCTATGCCCTCAAATGAGCCAAGCACATAAAATACTTGCAATATAAATGAGAAATGATACACAATACATGCTACTACAAACAAAATGGCCAATAAAATTGTTGATTTTATTTCTACATTTTATCTACACGACAAAGACTGGTTTGGTACAACTGTGAAACTACCTTCAGTTTGACAAGCAAATTTGCAAGAGCACAGGTTGGCAGAAGAATCTACAGTGTTACCATGGAGATTTGCAATTGCACAGTTTGACTTAAAAAGAGGAATTACCTTTGGAAAACACAAGCTGGTGCTGAGAATCCCTAGCCATAATAAGAAAAGCAAATCTGAAAAATTCCTGAGCTCTAATTATCACATAATAAATGCATCAACACTTCAGAATCTATATTGTTGATAAAACTACGATAATAAAAATGTATAGATAAGCATATACCAAACGCATTCTTTTTATAACATTCTATGACCTAGAACTCAGAAAAAAAGAGCAGTCTGTGTGCTGACACAGAGACCAGAATATGTATGATAATGAAGAACCACCTTTTCCTGCCTTTTATTTACAATTTAGTTTCAAAATAACACATCTCACTGACATATTAATAATATATTTGTAAAGCTTTTTGAAATAGCTGAGCAAAAGGCACTAAACAAGTGAAAACTGCAACACAGATGGACTAAAATTTCACTCAACATTTGCTTTACATTACTTGTTGCCAAGTTTCCACTATACAGACCACTATATTTTAGGGAATGCATTAATTTTACTTCATTTATTCTTAAGGTCAGTTACTAGAAGATAAATATTAACATTATTAACTCATTGATTATCATGTTAACAGAAAATTTCTATGCTCTGAGGCTGTAATAGGGTATCACCCCTTGCTTGAATATATTTATGTTTTATCCATCCTTCAATCCATCCATTTTTCTTTTCATACTTCTCTGATAGGAGTTAAGCATCTGTTAATGTTGACACTTCTCTTTAGGGATGCCATAACTCACACTGACTATTCTTTTATTTTTCATACAACCTTCACACTACAGAGAAATACAGCAACCTGATTTAGTCAGTTCTCTCAGGTTTGTTGCTTACAACACTTCTTTTTCTTCATACTGTCTGAGATGTTGCATTTTACGTTTATTTCATATCTCCTACTTTTTAGGGGCTTAGACAAGGTCAGTCCTAACAATCCTTTCAAAAATGGCAGTTTACTTTCTATGTCTTCCCAAACCTCCCTGTGTGGAATTTGGTCTAGGCCTTCTGTAAAACACTAGGGAGCCTGAATCTTATATTTCTGTCACTGGTTTAAGTGCATACTACTGGTTGAACATGCCAAATCCTCCATCTAGGTATAAAATCCTCTCATATATGTTCCACGCTTTTTATTAGCTACTTACTGTGCATTTAGAAGCTCTCGATGAACACAAAATGTACAATACTGTCATTAAATGACCCCCCAAAAAATACAGTAACTTACCTAGCAGGTCTATGAATTGATACATTTTCCTTAGTTTAGATATAGCAGTAGACTGTTAACAACTATTACCCAAGCTCTGCTGACATCAGGTAACAAAGCTTGTACATAAAGACATTTTGGCACAAGATAATTCAAAACAAAGATTTATAAATAGTTTAAGGGTTAAAAACTGTAAGATGTAGGCTAACTGTACAAAGAAGAGAGAAACTGTGTAGAGTAAGGGCTGAAACCTAGACAGTGTACAAAGTTACCCGGTGGAAACGTGCCAACTACATAACTCTGTTGACATATTACAGAAACAATTTATTTCATAGTTTACTTACTCCATTGCTTCTTGGTTAAATACTATCCAGTTATTTACAGCTCTCTATGGACTTTTCCAATACAGTCTAGCAGATTTTCTAGGCCCTTATGTCTTACCACATAACTTCCACTTCCAAAATCACTTCTTCACATATTCTGCCAATTGATGGACTTATCCCACAAATGTCAAAACTCTTGGCACCAAATCCTTCCTAACAGAAATCTCTTCAGTAACAGGTCCATAGTCAGTATCTGAGCATGCTAAAAGCTCCCTTTACTTACATTATTAATTTTCTATTTGGATATTGCTGTTGCCATTATTCAGAAAACTGAATTTCGAGGCTGAACTTCAGCGGTCAGTAGGTCCCTATGAACCAACGGTTTGACTCCTTACTTACATCGGCATAAGCCAAGTGTAATGCTAATCAATGATACCACTCTGCAGCAATGTCATTGCAGATGAAAACATATGCAAGTCTGTTAAGCAGAATAGAATGGAAAAAGATACTACAAGGTATCTTACTTTAGCTTCACTATACTTAGAGGCAATAAAAAGGAAACTGATATAATATTTTCATTGATTGGCAAACATACCAATAATAAAACACCTTTATAAGTTAGATCTCTTATGTGCACTTGTCTCTTTCATTGTTCAAGTCCTCCATACCATATCTCTGCAAGCACAGTTTTGGAACTGTATTGTTTTATGAAAAATTTAACGCCAAAGTTTCTTTGCATTTGTAATAAAAACATACTTTAGAATATGTTTTATAGACTTTTATTGTAAGCTCTTCATCTTATTGCAATTTTGGATGATAGCATTTTCTTTAGAACAATTTACAACATGAGGAAATACTTCTAAAGAAAAAATTAGTGCAAGGTAATCCTTTTTTTCGCAGGCTTCTTCTGATCCTCCTATCGTCCATGTTTTCTAGGAGGAAAATGGTGGTACACTGGATGATCTCATCACAGGGGTGATCTAAGAGAAAGAATGGTACAATGGTACTTTAATTTCTTTTTACAAAGCAATTAGGTAAAAGGATTGTGATTCTGTTCTTTAATTCATTTATATCATGCAGTATTCTAAGACACAGCTACTAAATAGTCCTCATATCAGATGGGAAGAATTATGAGCCAAGGAACTGCATCATTACCTGCCTCAATTTAGTCTTTCAAGCTGGGATCATCAATTTCTTTTTCTGACCCTTCTCTTATGCAATGCATTTCCTACCAGATGATAAGTATCTGCAAGACAGGAAAAGGAAAAAAGAACCCTAAATTGATTTGTAGCTCGTATGATTATCCAACCCCTTAAAACAGAAGATAAACAGAGAAATTGAAATATAATGATAAAATAAATTTAATTGAAAAATTAAAAAAAAAATGATTCCAAGATACATGCACAAATTGTTAGTTCTGTGATCACAAACATAAATATGAGTGTAACTGACAAATAATTCATTCACTGTAGCAAACTTACCACAGAAAGGCTTGTAGGACTTCTGTGGTGCAGTCATGACCAGTACCCTGTGTTGACTGGAAGAAGTAGGCCACCCTGAAGGCCCCCCTTTATTTCTTCTGCTACACCCTGATGTTCTCCCCATCTGCAGATGTATGCATACAGAGCAAACCCTATATACAGCGTAAGTACCAAATTTGGGGGGTCTTTTTAATAAATCAATGACTGTTTCACAAAATGAGAAATGATCATGTTAACAAGGGGTTTTTTGCTAAGAAAATAGAACTGAATGTGGTTCAAAATTTCACTTAGCACATTGGTTCCCTTTCCTATCTATAGGAAGGAGTCCTGAATCTCAGTATCTTTCTCTCTTATCTTTTGAGCAATATCAATGCTACAAAATTTCTTTTACAACAGAATAGCTTTCAAAATCAGTTCTTGGAAATTCTCTCAATTACCATAGCTTATCTGATAGTTAACAATCAGTTCGTAATGATTTATTCACAATAAACAATGCTTTAAAACTCAGAATTAAAAATAAGGTTTTTAAGACATTGGGGGTTTGTTTATGCACTGCCTCTCAATTTCTTACAGGTTTAAGTGCACTTTTTAAAAAAATAATTATAATTCATCTGAATGATTTTTACCTGAAATTACTCAACACTCTCCAGCCTTACTCTTGATGTAGGGTTTCCTAATACTTCATTATATATGTTTCCAATAGTTGCACACTAAATGTTCTAGGCATACTGTTTAAGAAGGCATCAGCATGATTATGCTCAATTACCAACATCTAAATATAGATGTTCATATCCATATTTGGTTGTTAGTCATTATTTACCTTCACCCATCTAAATTTTAAAAGTTTACTTTATCTACAGACAGTAGCTGAAGAAAAAGCAAGCTCTGTCCTTCTAATATTAGATTAGTTTTATAAGGTCATTAAATATGGATCAAGGTGACAGTAGACCAGAACTTTCAAGCTCGAATGAGAAGAGAAATTGCCCCAGTGTAAGGACTAAACAACAGAGGAACAACTCATACAAGGCATCAATAAACAGAAAGAGTAGGCAAATTATTTTCAAGATAACACAACTTATACAAATAAGCTGAATGGGCTTCTCTTACTATTCGAAGTCCTGTGACCCTTCAAAATCAGAGAAATTTAAATCTTAACCAAATTTTCTGAATATTCTCATGGCTGGAAGGTGGGATATTTATAAAGTAGGACTTCCTGAGGTTTAGTTGTAATTTGTAAACATAAGTACTTGGATCCAAAACTTGGATTTACATGAAAACTTCCTTGCAGCAGTGGAAGGTACTGCAGATGTCTATCACTTCCTTTCCACATGTGTTCAGAAGTGCCTCTAATACTGTCAGCAGTAAGATACAAGGTGTTTTGCTCAAAAATAAGTTCTGTCTGAACTAAAGAATATTCTTTGTCTTCCTCTTGGAACCCACTTTAATAAGGATATTCAGAGTGCATTCCACCTGCTTCTTCCATTCTTGAGCAACCAAAAGACACATACACTGATTACCTCTACTAAGACTGAAAATCACATTTCACTTCTGAAAGTGCCCTAGAATGGTGGATAGCATATTGCACCTCTTCTGTTGAATCCTCTTCTTTGAGCAGAAATAAGTCCAAATTCCCTGGAGTACACAGAAGACATACAAGTCTCTACAGCTAGCAAGACGACTCAATTTCAGCCCTTGCTCCAAGGCTGTTTAATATATCACCATCACTGCCAAAAATCCTCTTCTGTATTTTAGAAGAAAACGCAAATGCTGTTCACTTTGTGCAAGCTTGCATGTACCTGTTTTCCAGAGGGGCATCAAAATTATGAAGTGGACAATGACTCAGGCTTGGATAAAGGGCAGTCACTTTAATTTTACACATCACTGAGAAAAGTGCCTTCCTGCATAAGTATTATTCTTTCTCACCTTCTTAAGGACTGCATTTATTATACTGTTAGGAAAAAACTAGCAGACAAAAAAGAATCCTATTGGATTATTCCTAATCCATCCTTCAAATATTCCTCTGGCAAATAGGACATTCCCATGAATGCAGAACTTCCATCAAGCTGTTGGAAAGCTAGTGAGTTTTCACTCCAGTAATTCTGGAGCTGAATTCCAACAAGCATTTACCATTTTAGCAGAACTTTGAGGACTAAAAATCTAATGGTATACTGAGCTATCACAAAGACAAGTCTCCCTTCTGGTTTTTTGCAAATGGTATGAGATTTGCACGTTATCCAAGCATAAATGCTGTACTTTCACATGAATACATATAAACATCACTGGGCTTTAAAGGTCCAGGCCCCGAACACATCTTGTGCTGTCCTTATTTTCCACAACTAATTCCTCAAATTTTACTCAGTCTCGTACAAGACCAACCATAAAGAAATTAAAGACCATATCCTATTAAGTTCCAAATATGCTGAAATACCAGCAGAGCCTATTGAAAGAAGCATAGCAAAGTCGGGAACAAGTACACCTCTCTTTTACTTCTCAGACCACTGCACTGGTAATATTACATGAAAACAAAGAGTCTCGAACATTCTAAGCTACAAAATTAGATTTTTTTTCAAGACTTTGTTAAACAAAATCATAACAAGAACAGCATCATTCAAAGGGTTTTCCTCCATCAGAAAGCAACGCTGCATTTTTAATGCAAGTAATTTCCAACGGAAAGCATTTAACAGAAAGCAGTCTGAGCAGTGCTCAGATTACAAGTGAATGTATTTTATACTTTAGCTTTTGCATTACCGTAACACTACATTATCTCATCTAATTAAATTTTTCCAAAACCTCTGGAAAATGAACTTTCCACATGCTCCGGGTGTTTGTTTATTGACTAAACATGGTGTGCATGAACTAAACAATGTATTATAGCAATGGGAATTATGAAAGAGCAATACTACAGCCTAATGGACTACAGAAATAGTTCTGTAAAACCATCACATCATCTCTAGCACAATATGGGTCTTAAACATAGAAACCACAACTTTTATAGTTTTGATCTTTATATTTCTCTCTCAAAAACAAAAGAAAAAACAGCTCCTATGTTAATGAACAGGCCCTTAAAAGTTTTGTGACATTTGTAATTTAATCAAAGTGTGGATTACTGTTACATTTTGAAATTTATTCTGAAAAGTTACATATTTATTCTCCACTATTTATGTGGCTATTTCAGAAGGATATCCCTCCCAGATTCCTAACTAATGTTGTTTTGATTTCACAGTCCTGACTTAACAGCATTGTCATTTACGAGCTGTTCACACCATACAAAGTATGAGATGCTCCAGTCACTGGATGACTGATTGATTTTTTTTCCCAAAAAAAGATTATCTGCAACTTCCAGTGACTTCATCTGCAATTATAAACACTTAGCATTTACAGAAGTCTTAGGATCAGAAAGATGATAACCCAGAAAATCAGAAACAAGTAAGCAGACATTTGCAAAAGCTCTGCCTGAAAGAACTGGGCCAACAATAAGGAGAAATGCAGTGACAGAGCCAGCAAGAAACATCATGTTTGAAGTCACTTATAATCCCTTTAATCTATGATACCACTATTTCTTTTCTTATCTCGTTTCATTCAATACACATTCTTCCAGTTTCTAGAGCAAATGACACAGAAGTTCTGCCAAAAAAAACCCCACTGACTGACTACCTGATCCTAGTACAGAAAAACTGAGCGTTGTTTATTTTTTTTTTTACATTAAGAGCTTTGTCTTGTGCAAGCACAGCATATATTGTGTAAAGACAAAGACATGAGAAGTTCTACAGAAAACCAGGTTTTATGCTTCATAATTTCCAAGTACCTGGCTGTTCTCTTACAATATTACTTTAGTAATATGGAAAAAATGTCTTTAAAAGACTTGTTTTAAATCTGCCTGCTTTGGGTGCAAAGTGAGTAGAGAGAGGAAAAAGAGAAACAAACATTTAACAAAAAAAAAAAAAGAAAAAAAAAAAGAAAAAGAAAACTATACTCTTCTCTTGAGGAGTTTTCTAGGATGAAACAGAAGATTTAAGAACCTAACTGAACATTCGTGAAATGGTACGGAGCTGCATCGGACGAAGTTCAGATTTGACATTAGGAAAACATTCTTCACTGAGAGGGCGGCTGGTCACTGGAACAGGTTCCCCAAGGAAGCAGTCATAGCACCAAGCCTGTCAGAGTTCAAGGAGCATCTGGACGATGCTCTTAGTAATATACCGTAGTGTTAGGCAGTCCTGTGAGGAGCAGGAAGCTGGACTGGATGATCCTTATAGGTCCCTTCCAACTTGAGATATTCTATAATTATCTGAAAATTTCTCTGATTAAATTACAAATATAACTTAAAATTCTTTGAAAGTTTTAGCACAAGTTACACATATTGTTCCTTCACTTCCAAGTTCTTGTCAAACTGTATTTTCCTTCAACATCTAGCACACTGTAAACGTTTGAGGAAAAGCACAAAAGCAGCTTTTCTCTCTCTTGGAAGCAAAGAGCAGAGAACAACAACAACAAAAAAAATCCAGCATAAATTCCCCAAAATACCCTCAGTACGAACTATTTAGCTCTCCAAAGCTATTGCTCTTATGCTCCGCTATTATGCTAGTATCAACACAGTCCAAGAGTAAGTGAAGAGCTTTTATTTTTCACATGCACTCTCCAAGTTGCAAACAAGACTTTTCTCAGCTACCTTCAGATATTTTTGTCTTTATTTCTATTCTTTTTCTCATTATTAAGTACTAGTACATGAACAGATGGTCCACTAAGAAAAAAAAGACAGCCTGCACTGTTACAGCCCATGTGTTACAAAAATAGAGTTTAAAACCATCCTTTACTTCAGTGCTATTTTATGATAACACTTAAAACATGCTGGACAGACTTTCTTCCACTGAAAAGTCATAGAATTACTTGTTCATTTAGAAAAAAAAATAAACAAATGAACAAACAAAAAACAAGAACAAAAAGCCCAAACAAACAAAAACCCCAACAGTTAGATTTGATTTCCTAGTGCATTAAATTGGACAAGATTAACAATTCATAAATAAGCACACTAATTCTTTGTTTGCCTATAATGGTATAATGGCACCTAAAAAAGCTTTTGAAGGGTGTTTTCACAACAAAACAATATATTGCTTCCAGTTATCACCTATAATGTTGGCAATTATGAAAAATTAATGATACCTCATTATTTTGCACTCCTCCCCCCAAGGTCAATCATTAACTCAGTTTCTTTTCAAGAGATTTCAAGCCAGTCCCTGAAAATCCCCAAAAGCTTTGTTCTTTACAGGTCTATTTTCTCCTTTTTTC
Source organism: Leptosomus discolor (assembly GCF_034619465.1). Classification (NCBI taxonomy): domain Eukaryota; kingdom Metazoa; phylum Chordata; class Aves; order Leptosomiformes; family Leptosomidae; genus Leptosomus; species Leptosomus discolor. The sequence continues at coordinate 16,338,412 of NC_141399.1, forward strand.
TCTTGCTTTTTTCCAGGTTAGGCCAGACTCCGCCTCTGAGTGTGGCAAGATCTAAAATCTTATGTCCTTCAGAAACTTGCTAGCAAAGAGAAATACAAAATATTTTACACTGTTAATAATAATTTGCAAATCTGTCATCACAGTGAAACAACCCCATTACAGTTTACTTTGTTCAGGTACAGTGTGTATAAATCCATTTTTTTAATACCATTGATGTAATACAGCTGAGAACATAATGAGAACTTTTAAAGACATTTCCCTTTCCTAGCAAGGTTTTGATAGATTGTTCACTCAAGAAAAAACTGGAATAAGTATTTTCTTAATTATATCTCCACAGCTGCAAGGTGTTCTGTAAGAGAATATGCACAGTTTCAATATGTAACTTATATGTGCGGCCTATCCTTCACAGTAAGTGTGAATTTTTTAATTTATTTTACACCAAGAATCAGGATGTGTAGTGCTTCAAATCCTGAAGGGTGGAAGGAACAATTTAGACATCTTGAGTTCTGAAGATATGCAAAAGGCAGAATTAGTGCAAAAGATAAACAGTCTACATCTAATTTTATTTCTGAATACAAAACAGACACCCTATAGAGAAAAAAAAACCCTCTATACTCCTACATTTAAAAAACATGGAAGAGCACATGACAGAAGTGTGGGTATCATAATTTTTTTCAGAATTATTAGAAAGAAACTTTATGGATAGAGAAAATTAGAGTTTGAATTTACTTTGCAGAAAAAAAAATGAAATTATTGTCTAAAATATCTTTAAAAGAACATTTGGGTCTCTTCAGATTCCATCTTCTCTATACGGCATTTCACAGAGTATTCCTACCGTGCAAAAGAACAAATGCAAATAATTCCCCAAAACATTTTTATAGATCAATTAATACAACAAATATGACATTATATTATTATTTACATTGAAATTTTTAAAATATTAGTGTTAACTAATTAGTGATAAAATCGCCTATTCATTTGCAAAGCTACTGTGAGTGACCATACACTTAACAGTAAGTATGAAGAATATCTTACTGTCCAGAAAACATTTTTGTATCAGAAAATCCTCTGACACAAAAACAGTATCAATATTTTAGCCGTAATTGCATTTACATCAATTGTAGATGCTCCACGTAAAATATGCCTGATTTTTCTTATTTTTCATTTTTTAACTAAAAGGCAAGTGTGTTCATTCTGTAGACTGCTGAGCAGAAATTATACCAATAATATTTTTTTGCTGCTGTTCTTAAAAATACTTACATTGCAAAGCACCTCCAAACTACTATACCAACTTGAAAATCAAATTACTAATTGTCATAAAATTGAAGTAGTTACACATACTAACATAACAGCACTTCACAGATAAAATCTACTTATATCCTACTGCAGAAGAGAAATGTGAGTGAACCCTAATGCTGCCTTAAACTGCATTAATTTAAGACCCACACAAATATACTTCTAACAAAGACCAAAAGTTAAAATAGATACACATACACAAGGTCTTATTGGTGGTTCTGAAACTAAACATAAATGCACATAAAATGAAAATAGCCAGACCTCTATGTTTATGTTCCATGTAACAGGCGAGTTAACAACCTGTGGTTAATGCATATGATGACTGCAACAAATGTATTACCAGACTTCCCGCTGCACTTCACAACAACATTTCTGCATATTGACTCAAGATTCTTCATCTATGGATGAAGACTATGAAATAAGCCAAAAACACTAAAGGCTGCACAAAAAGCACTTATAACCTAGTATCTCTCACAGTTTCTATCCTATTAGCTATTGCTGAGTTTCAGCTTAAGGACAACGGAAACCTTTGCAATTGTGAAGTGTCCAGAAAAGCAAACATTATGCAAGGTATCATACACATCAAATAAAGCTCATATGCAGCTGATTTTGCAATTAATTTGATGGTGTTTATTCAAAACTACAGTGACAGAAACATGAATGTACAGAAACATAAAGTTACAGTAGAAAAGGGAAGATTTATATTTTCATGAGCTGAATACTGATTTAGAAATAAATTAATTTTATTTGCAGGAGGTTGAGAATTGTCAACCCCAAAAATATTTGGGTCCATTTCTGAAACTTAAGGTAGAACTTTTCAGGTCTAGAGGAAAGAAAGGGAAAAAAGGAATTATTAATAGGCCTATAGGCAGGAAATTTCCTTGGAAAAGACAGATTCAAGTCCGTGATCTGTAAGTTACATTGATTTTGTTAGTGATGTTTGTATTTGTATAAATTGTTATGTAGCCATCATTCCCAAGTAATTGCTTATTGAATTGGAGGTTGGGAAATAACTGGAGTCCGAGCTGTGTAGCCAGGCAGGTGTGACAGCCAGACAGACACACAAGGTTACTCACATGCTTTATACACCTGCAAAAGAGTTATAACAGCTGCTACTTATTCTACACATGCATCCTAGCTACACTCACAGAATAAAAGAAGCAAGAACAAGGCATGACCTATTGCTGTTCTTTCTACACTCTGAGTATAGATGAGAATGGAAGTGATTTGGGGTGGGAGGGGAGGGCAGGAAGTAGAATACATAAAGGGTCAAAGCATCTCAAAGAAATCCAGAGGACAGTCAAGCTGAAAAACTTTGGTAAACTTTCCTTTTTTCAGCTGCTTGCCCTTGTCAGTGTTTGCCTGTAAGGGAATCCCAAGCAGAATGTCACGCTTTTGGAAAAAAAAAAAAAATCTGAACGTTTTCAGAGCTAGATAATTCACAGCAAAGGCTTATTCAAAGAGACAGTCAAATTTTTTAGTCTCTCAACAGGACTAATAGTTCAGGAAAGGAGGTCTTCAGCCTTCAAATAACAAGGCTCTTCTGATATCTAAGTAGTGCCACATAATCTCTTTATGACTTGAAAGTGTCTCAGAAGGAATACAGGTTAGCATATAACCTGATTCAATGTGGAATTCTGAAACTATCTTGGGCAAAAGTGTTGAGTATGGCTTCAGCAAGATCACCTCATGATGAAACACAGTAGAGTATCAAAGTGGGACAACGCAGTCTAACAGAAAAGTCTCAATTGTTTCACCTTGATACCATTATTGCTAAAGTAATTCCACTTTCCAAGTTAAATGGAAAAGGGATGGGAGACAAAGCACTTCAATATATTAGATCTGGACTATTAAACTCAGATCTGCAAAAGGAGGGGAGGGTGGTTTTGTGGAAAAAGAATTCTTGCAGCTTTTTCATAAATCTAACCATGAGTCACTGCAACCTTAAGGTGCAGCAGTCTGTTGAAGGACTAGAAACACTAATGACCGCCAAGTTTACAATTAATTAATAACCTGGAGGGAATACAGTCAAATAAATTCATCTGTCACAATGACAAATGTGATTATTCAAATCATGTATAAAATCTTTTCCAATCTGATATAAGCTTTCTTTGTAAATTCCTTCATGCTCTTACAAACATCTAAATTTGACTTTTCTATAAGTAAATATCTACCCAAAAACATGCTACTAAACATGAGGAAGGAACACAGGTCTCAAATGCAACTCTCCTGCAGAGACAAGAAATCTGATTTAAGAGATTACTGAACATGGCCCCTATAGCCAGCTGAAACAGGAAATCCAAAGAACATGCAAGAGATGCCAGCTGAACTGCTGCTTTGGCCAGAATAACTGCAATGACACGAACACAGGTATCAGTTAACCTGACCATTGACTCAGAAAACCATCCCTTAGAGATCTCTGACCAGCCACAGACCCGAGAACTCTTTGATATTCTTGCTTGCAATGAATCCACAGATGGAAAACCCCCACAACTGGCAAACTAGATATATCAAGTTAGTTCTTCCACTCCTCTTGTCTGGAGAGCTTCTGCTAAGACTGTCAGCATGTTTTAAGAACTGGTAAGCATTTCACCAACATCACAATATGATGATGTGCATACCAGCTCCAAACCCTGCTTGCTGCATTTGTAATTACACAGCCTACACTTGCCCTTATTTATGGAGTTTATCACTATCATACTGCCCAATGATTCTAGCAGGAAAAGACTGTAAAGAATACTCAAAATACATTTCACATTAGTTAAAGCTCCACAATATTAAATTGAATCAAAGATTGCCATGAAGCTCAAGCACCATACATTCATACACTGGGAATACTCAGCTTGCTAATAATGTGTTCATAATTCGTTTTCAAAGGAACAAAAGGAGAGAAAGTTTTAATACAAGTTTCCAACTCTGTACTTTTTTCCATCAGACACAAAAACCACCCAGATTTTCTGGAGATTTAAACCAGTATTTTTAGACTTTGCTGGAATGCAAACCATTCAGAAAAAATGGCTAATAAATTGAAGAACAAGTTTACATGTGGCACCAAGATTCCAACTACATGTGACAGAGACAAGAAACTCTCCTACTGAAGAGCTCAATGGAAACAAATGACCAATTGGAATGCTTCCAGCAGCTCTGTTTACCGTCCTGAAGTCCACTATTGTTTTGATAAATTCTATCATTCGAGTTGGTGTTCAAATTTATTTTTTTTTTTTTTCCTCAGGATAAGAAAGATGCACAAGAGGGAGTACCTTTATCTGTTCCCAATCTCTTGGTAAGATTAGCTTTTTTTCCTGGCCAATCATCCTGTTCCTTAATGATGCAGATGGGATGTAAGCACTGCCAAGACCTCTGTAAACACTCACAATACTGTTGAGAGGCTGAAGGGTAACATTATATTGATAATGGTTTCTGAGATTTGTTATCAGCAGAAAATCTTCTGTCTGCCAGATGTACTCCTATGTGAAAATATGCCTTTTTCAAGTTGAGAGCTGAAAATTACTCTCTCTGAGCGAGTCAGGAATAATTGAGAACAAACTGATTGTTCTGACTCTGAAATGTGCAGGTGTTCAGTCCATCTCTGCTCTGAAATGGACCGACTTTTTTGTTGGGAATAACAACACATCTGCAATAAAAATACTTCCTCCTGTGCTCTGATGGTTCACTTTCAAACAGAATATGGATTCTGCTTCCTTCATGAGAAAGCTCTCCTGAGAGCACTCTACAAAAGGAAAAAGTTGTTTGTGGCATGTTTGTTTAACTGCACTACAAAATCAGAAAAAAATCTCCAACACAAGTTTGTTCACTATTATGTTATTTGTTCAAGCTACAAAAAACTCCACAGGTATCTTCTGTGTGAGGCCAAAAAAAAAAGTGAAGAACGAAAGCTGTATCTTGGGGAATTATCAGTATGGTAATTCCCTAGGATACTGTAATCCTTCATCAAAACAGATGTTTAATACATGACAGCAAAGGAAACAACTGAGCAGGCAGAATATTGGGTGTTCTCATCTACCTGATCTCATCTATCTCATCTACCTTCCACAACCACTTGTAAAAATCACTCATATTTAGGACAGAAAAATCGATCTGGAATGATGCAGCCTGTGAATCTTAAGATGTAGAAGAATAACATGTTTTCTCACTGAAAACATTGTTCTTTTGGCTAGTAACTTCTTCAGCATAATTTTGAAACAAGGAATGCTGGAGCCATGAGAGTGCACTGTGTCTCATGGGTGCCTTAAGCTGTGAGATGCAGCGGCTCTATTCAGCGCTGCTTGAACTCAAGGGCTTACTAAAAACTTGCTAACATTTCAAATAACCATAAGTGGTTCCCTAATATGCTATCACGGTTTGCCTGTACACTTGACCAGCTCATAATAATTAAATTGTATTTTACTATAAAAGATGATTAAATTCTAATTGTCAGACATTTAATAGTAAACTATTCTTTCAACAGATGCAATTGCACCACCTAGTCATCTTTTCAATACTGCTGTAAACTGTTCCTTTATTACGTTGCTCACTACAGATTTAAAAGAAAAAAAGAAAGAAAAAAAAGAAAAAAGTTGAGAAATCCCTGTTGCTCCAGTGTTATATGTGTACTGACATAAGAAAGATGTATATACATCAAACAAAACTTTGTCACATAATTTGAAACTAGTTTGAAACACTTTGAAACTATTTACTCGCCTGGTTTTTAGATGAGGACTGGTTTTAACTTTTCAGAATAGAGGCTCCCTGTACTAAATACAAAGTAAAATGTTATCACTCAAAGTATTGAAGAATAAAGAAATGTGTTTAGATGTGTTTTATTGATGTGTAGCACCTAGGCCAAAGAAAATCTTTATGGTGTAAGGGTACAAGAAAAATTTTGATTTCTCTTTTTTCTGCTTTTTTCCCCACTCTGTTCCCCACCGCCCCACTGGTCACTGGTTGCTCAACATGTTCTCTCTCTTGTTACAGGATCTGGTTCTGAAACTCTTTTAATGTCTTGCATATATTCTATGTTATTAGTTTCATGTTGTTTAAAAGTCTCATGTATTTTAAGGAATTATAAATTTTAAAACTAAAAAAATTATGAAGGCCTGTTGAGTGATCTATACAAGAGTCTCCATTTCAACGTTTTCTTACATTTTTTTAATAGAAACAGTGCATCTTTTTTGCTGTTTTGAGTAAGTCCCAGCTCTTTCTTCTCAAGGAATAATAATTATTTAAGTATTATCTACTACACAAAAATAATAAAGGAATTATTAATATCTCATGCAGACAAGAGATTAAATTTTGAATAGGAGATTTAGATTTACAATTCCCACCACAGTTAATACAAAAAACACTTTTCAAAAATCTTGTTGCATCTTATTATCTATTATATTTATATAATCTTCTTATCTAATGCCAAGTACTTTGTTTTACATAATGAAGTAATTATAGGGATTATTTCATATATTCCTGAAGGGCATATCTATATATTGGCTTTCATGTCAGAGGATCCAAAATGCATCACAAACTACGTGACGTGAAGGCAGCTATGTACGTATTGCCTTTGGCTTCTTTAGCATGGTTATACACTATCATGCCATTACAAGGGCAAGGAAACCTTCTGAGTAAGCTAAGTATTACAAGCCTATCATGAAATGCAGCAGGGCATGTCAGTGTGACTTCAGATATTCTCCACCATCCACCTTCCAGGTCCCAGTCACACAGTATCAGTGTAGTGGTGTTCGGCGTTTGGGGTACGAGAACACATACGATGGTGAAACTCCAACCCATTTAAAAGAGAAATATGACATCCTAGTTTGCTCTTTTACTTTTGTGAATTAAATTACAAACCTTGACTAACACCTTGGGACCGAATTCCACTAATACCTAACAACTGAATTGCTGATTTTGCTTTTTCTGTAGAGCACTGCACTATACCTTTTAGTCTCCTTGTTTTGATTCTTATATGCAGCTATTCTAAACTGCATTCTGTTTACAGACTCTGAAATTGTCTTTCCATCGACTTTACATGAAGGTAGTCTTCCTCTTAATTCTATCATTGTTAAATGAGCAATGAAAAATAATTAATAGGGCGCGATTATCTGTGAAAACCAGAAGGAAAACCAATCCTCATTCAAGAGTGCCATCTAGTGACCACAGTAACCTCACAGCCTTTACATGAAGGACGTGAACCCATGAGGCTACATACTGGCTGATTTTTAGGACTTATTTAGGTGCCCTCGCCTCTGTCTTCTTTTTTCTTTTTTTTTTTTTTTTTTTTTTTTTTTTTTTAGAGGAGATATTACATTTGAAACTGTAGAATGACAAAGTTTCTCATTTCTAACAGATGCAGATCATAGTATCTCACTTGATAGGCCACAGCAACTCACAGGACGTTCTTAAGTGACAAGCATAATGTGAATGTCTATGACCTCCAAATATTGAATTAATTTTATATACCTGGAAGTCTGTATCTTCATAAACCTCACAGTGCATATCCATGAAAATGAACACCTGCAGAAGACTATTCCAGAGGAAACAAAGCAAGGTGTATGGAAATGGAGAAGTGGTGTTTGAGAATGCTGCTGGGTATTAAAGAAAAATGCAGCATTTATAATAAAGTACCACTACTAATTTTTCTCAGTTCTCATTGCAAATCTCCATGTGTGGGGACTGGTTTGTGATATAAGGAGAGAAGAGATTAGATCTTTGATTAATGTTTTTCCCTGTGCTATGCAATTCTATGCAATGTTCACTGGGACTATTCATATAAGCATGTGCACAGTTGTACTGCGGTTTTAATGAGATAAGGCCTATTATGCTCCCATTGTAATTCAAAATGCCAACATTAGAAATATTCAGGAGATAGTTTTTCACACTGTTGTTTTTAAACAAACTATACATCTTGAAAGAAAGGTATGATTACAGAATCAGTCACCAGAAAAAAGCGAACCATAAAGTACTCTAGTTAGTGAGCTATATGACAGTAGATTATAAACCAATTGCTGACTTAAGAAAACTTTGGAAAAGCAAGAAAACTGGACAAAAACATTCTGTACTCTTAGACTATCGTGTGGCTTTTTTTTTTTTTTCTTAATCTGCTTGACAAGAGGATATATGAAAACAGAATATGGGAAGTTTCTCCATGCCTCCAGCTTTCACAGCACAGTCCCTCTAGGAAAACATAAAAAGTTTCATGCAACCTTTCTTTTAATGAGCATGCTGCAAAAGAACAGCCTAATCATAATAGGTGTATAGTAATTTCTAATAGAAATTTTAATATGTACTGCCTACATAACATTCCATTCATCTAACATAATAAAAATGACTAAAACCTCTTCTACATTAGCCAGATCTACAAACTTACAAAATTGAACCATGCTTCGGAAGCATGGCGGTAACAATGCATCTTTGCTTTTTTGTTGGCACAAATATACTTTGTGCCATACAGGTGGGATATGTTGTCAATGACTGGTGAAGAAGTATCAAGATACCACACTTTAAAGACAGTCACAACCAAACAATATGAACCATACCTTGACTTATTTAGCATATAACTACCACAGAAAATGCATTACTTCATTACATTCATGTTTCTTATCAAAAGCGATCCTGAAGAACAGACTAATTCTTACAGTTTATCTAGATTTGCAATTACACAAATCACTTGAAGAAGAGAAACCTGAACTCAATTAAGCTTTAATCTTAAAATGTCATCTGAATAGTATCAATAGTCACAGCAAATTTTGTGGCAAATAAGGGCACAAGTTAACAACACTTTTTTTCCCCAATACCTTCAGATATCTAGTAAACAATACACTATTTCCTCTTCAGCATCTGAAGACATCTGGTTTGGCTAATAAACCTTGTAAAAATTCAGCAATAATGAAAAAGTAGAAATTTAATTAATTCGCTATTTGCAGGAACTTGCTGAAAAGACACCACGAACTTAAATTACTCAAGTTCTCCTCCTAAAGACCGCATGTTAAGAGAATATTTTTTTCCAATGTTTTTTTTTTGGGTCAAATAATGAGCCAAAGAAAAAACCACATCATTTATCTTATATTCATATTTATAAATCTAAAACCTAAAATCCACATATTTTTGTAAATAAATTTACATTCAGGGAAATAAAAGATAACATGAGCCAAAGCCAATTAAAGCACTGTGACTAAAGAAAAATATATATAGCTGTTAATTATCTATTAACAGATGAAAATAATGCACACTACAAATGCAGATTTTAAGGAGAACAGTGTGTGAAGCACATTCCCTTTAGTAAGATCTCCCTTTACTAACCCCATTTTGAACATGTTCACTAGAAGTGCTTGTTTGAAGTGAATTAGGGATCAAACTGCCAGCATAGCAGAGGAATGGCAGCGTAAGAATTTTGTTAATGGAGGAATACAGTAGCCAGAGCTCAGTGACACACCACTAAGAAGAACCTGTTTGCAATTACCAAGTATAGCAGTAAGTTGACTAAGCATTTTTCTCTACGTCAATTACTAGACTGTTTTTCTTCTTCTGAATTGTATCAGTGGAACTTGGTCTATGTACAAAATCTTCCAGTATCATAAGTGTGTAGGAGAGAATACAAACTGTATATTTAAAAAGAATAAATTCAAGTAAATTGTGTAAAAAGCAGAGCAATAAAGAACACACTAGATATACCCCTTATACCTTCTGAATTTACAGAGTACGAAACACTAGTTTTGTCTCTCTACACCCTCAAAAAATTTATAATTCATTACAGTCTATAATATGCACTCATCTTTCAGTAATTAGGGAAACATGTCTGATTCACACTTCCCTGATCACATACCGTTTCTATTTATCAGTTCATTTCTTTCAACAAGAACTACGAAGTGTTAGTAAACAACCAGCAGGAATATTGCTCAACTCTTTTGTATGAAAGTGGAAGGAAAAGGCAAGGGCCCAAACCCTACAGGTATGTATAATAGTATGTAGTCCACTGAGTTCATATAACTGCCTATATTAATACTGTCCTTAATTCTGTAAATGACAGTAACAAGAACACACAGAACCAGTGACTATTCTAAATATATTCATTATACATATACGGCTCTAAAAAGTCTGTGCGTTTTTGTTTGTTTGATAGTTTTATGTTTCAGGAAGAAGAAAATAATCTGAAGAGCAACCAAAATACTTTTACAAATGAATGTGATACATGTGTTGCTAAATGGAGATAAGCCAAGCAGGTGAAGAAGTTAGCTCCATCTACAGAAAAGCTACAGTGAAGTACTTCCTTCCAGCCAGTGTAACCAAGCAGTTACCAACCAGTAACCAAGTCTGGATTCATTTATTCTTTCAAATCTAATCCTATTCACCTTAAATCACTCAATTAATCCTACTGACCTCATTTGACCCACAAAAAAAACCCCACAAACAGGATTTGGTCCTCAGCACTTTCAAACATATCCATAATTGGTGGATGAGTCTTTCACAGCACATTGGGATTATTCATCAATATTTTAACCAGATCTTTATAGTGAGATAGGATATATTTATGCTCATTATCAAATTTTATATTTGCAAATACATATATCAAGAGCTCTATAATCATGTTGGACTCTCAGGCTCAAGCTGTCAACAGAAAAAAAAGTCCTATAATCAAGATTATCTCACAAGCCAATGAATACATCTATGAAATTAGGATATAATCAGCTAATTAGTGACTAGTTAAATTCCACTTCCAGTAGTTCAAAGTCTGTACATTCTTTCTGAAGAAAGGGTTCAGACTGTTTCAACAAGAAATTTACATCTGTTCACTAGATCAAAAATCTTGTTTCATTAAATGGTTTAATCCAACATTGCACTTTTCCTTCATCAAACTGAGTTTCAGATGAACCCTTAGGAAGAGTTTACATTATTAGCTATATTCTACTGCCTATAATACACTTCCACTATTATTATTGAGATAGGCCATGCATATACAAAGGCAAAACTCATGTTGCTACCAGAATTTAAGATTTATACAAGGAAAAAATTTAGCAAATGGAAAGCTGTATTTCCTTTTTAGGGGACTGCGCAATGGGGAAGGTGGTTTTTTTTAAAGATGACAAAACACATTTTCTCCTTTCGGTTCTTTGCATCCATGTAAAGGGAAAAATGTGTACATAAGCATACATACACAGGTGTACATAGTCTCTGGCAGGAGGCTAGACTGCTGCAGTTTTTGGAAGTCAGGCTTGTATGACTACAATACCTGGGTTTTTAGTCCACATAAAGGCTGCATGATTCCTAAGACACAGGAGTCTCAACTTAGCTAAAGCATGTGATGTGCTGGAAATATCAGTTCTGGTTTAGAATTTAGAAGACTAGCCCTGAAAATGACAAGATGGGGTTTGCTAATCTTACTCTGCTTTTGGAGCTATACAGGTATAAAGGATTTAGAAGAACAGTGAGTGTTCTTCAACCTATTATTCTACAAAACCTTCATTTTCCTCTAGAGTTCGAAGATTTTCTTGTGAGACGATGCAGGAAGTGGTAAGTAAAAGAGATGCCAGTATACAGCAGCATGACAATAACTGAAATTTCTCAGATTCTTGGTCTCTTCTTCCAATATTCTTCTGGAAATATTCATACAGTGGGAAAGCACTGTTATCACGAAAAGATTCAACAGCTTTCATTTAAAATGAATGACAATAATTTTTGAGACCGATTTTCCTTCTGAGGTGTTTTAAGACAGTAAGTCTGCAATAAAAGTTGGTTCACATCTGAGGTCCACCTTGTAAGCATGTTTCCAACTCCTTATGCCTGCTGGCTGAAGGTCAGTAATTTTAAATTGCAGTAAATGCACCCAACACGACAGTTACACTAACACTTGCTTAGTAGTACGGTCTTAAATTCTTTGTAATGTTTCGAAGTAGGAAGACAGCATCTGCCATAAGAGACCATATCATTAACTACTGAAATATCCTGACTTAAACATTGTCCATTGGCTATTGCCCCAAAGGAAGCTGAAAAAAACTCAGCAGATTCAATCAGCTGTGCCTCAATATGAAATGCAAGCAGGAGTCAGCAAAAGTAGGACACATTGCTTGCACACGTCCAATGTAAGCAGAAGATTAGAGGGATGTGGTTTAATTAAGTTTATTGGTTTGAGAAGTATGAACAATAATTCAGCACATAACTAAGAACCCCCTTGACCGAAGCCTTAATTCTTTGACCTCATCCTAAACACCCCCTGCCTTTTTTTTGTATATATGAAGACTAACCTAGGACCTGCATTAATACTCTGTAATCAGGTCTATGCTTCTTTTGATAGAAAATAGGCTGGCATGATTGTCCTGGGTTACAGTGTAAAATGTGCCAAAAGGAAAAAAAAAATATTCTATTACCATCTTCAGGAGCTGTTGAGACCAGGTGGGGCGGTGCTCCCTGCCTCCCCCCTCTGGACTATCTCCTGTTACTGGACACAACAATGCCTTATCGCCTGACCCATCGATAACTCGCTCCTGGACTATCTCCTGTTAATGGCCCATCAAGGAACTGCCTCACGACTCCCCATCCCAGTGTGAGATGCTCCGCCCGGGGGGGGGGGGGGGGGGGGGGGGGGAGCCAAGCAATCCATGCCAAATAAAAACGGAGATTTTGAACACCCTAGCAGCCTTTTCTTCCACTGGATTCCCAGAGGAGCTTTTCCCCCCACTGCAGTTCCAGAGGACAAGAGCTACCTGCCTACCACTGGACCTTCGGAGGAAGACCAGACCCTTTTACAAGATCGCTACTTCAACAGAACTACATCCATCGCTTCGGGAGGACTGCAGCCAGCATCTTATCGGACTGCTACTGCCACCCTAACAGGGTGTCAGGTTGTATTCCTGACTCTGTCAGTGTAAACCAGTGGGTTGTTTGTTTTTCCCTGCCTTGTGTTACATATATATATATTAGTAAAAACTGTTATTCCTATTCCCCATATCTTTGCCTGAAGGCCCGTTAATTTCAAAACTATAATAATTTGGAGGGAAGGAGGTTGCACTTTCCATTTCAAGGGAGGCTCCTGCCTTCCTCCACAGACACCTGTCTTTTCAAACCAAGACAATGATCTTACAAGACTATGAAAGACAGTAAATAATAGAAGGAAAATAGAAAGCAATGGTGTTTCAGAATATTACATCTTCCCCTCAAGAGACAGCTTGTAATACAAGAGAAAGTTATCAGATATTAAAGATGTATACTGTTGCCCACATCTGGAATGGAATTGATCCCCCTGAATTTTCAAAATACACAATATACTGACTGCTTTGCACTAGACAGAACTGGTAATCTGATAAAACTCTAGGTCTGGCTGGCTTGGAAGGAGCAGTGCTTGTACTAGAAATCTCACATCTAATGGCAACTCTTCCACTCGAAGCACTCAGCTGATTTTAAATTAACAACTAAAAACCCTCTTACCCAGGGCCTCCTCTTCACACAACTATCAGCACTACCCTTTTGCTAAGCCTTTTCATTTCCAGCTGTCTCCTCCTTAAGGTGATTTGACCATAGTTGCTTACAGCTGCTTCTTGTAGCTCATAGACTCACAGAATCATGGAAAAGTTTCAGTTGGAAGAGACTTTCAAGATCACCAAGTCCAAGGTTTTAAACAGAACCTGTTCAGCACAATAGCATGTTAAAATACAGTCTTCTATTTTAAATTCAAACCTTTGAATAAAGACACTCCCTTTTTCAACTACTGCAGTTCCATTTGCACAGTGGACTGAAAGGAATAACAGTGGCCAGGGAATGTACATGGAACTCATGTAGATGCTTCCCCCTGCTTCATTACTGATTTTCCGAGAAGATCTGGGTGGTTTGCTGACTTACCTTTTGCTTCATTTTCCTCATCTATAGAAGAGGAGTTTTATACTAAGAAAGACACCGAGAGATAATTTGTTAAAAACAAACTGTGAGGCATGCAAACATCATCAGCAATACAGATCAGTGGACAGATCAATAATTTAGTTATATTTGGAGTGCTGAAGTTCTGGAAGACACATTCAGTTGACTGATCCCAGTGAGAAGTAAGAGGTAATCATTATTTATGATGAGCTATGTATAGAATAAAACTACATCTTAAATAATTTGGTGCTTTGTTTTGGTTTCTGTATTTGTTTTTTATTCAGTGATGTTTCTTTTCCCCTCTCATTTATTTTCATTGTATTTTATACGAACAACACAGCACAAGTCTTTTACTTTTTTTTTTTTTTTTTTTTGTCTAGAGGCTTTAAGAAGGTAGAAATATGATTTCTCCCTGAATGGAACAAGTGATTAGGAAACATGGCTTCTATCAGACAGCACTGTCGAGGCGTTGCGCTGTCTAGGCATTACATTGTGCAGAGCAACTAAGGAGATGCATAATCATTCTCAGTCCAGTTCTCTTTCAGTAGGAGCAGCAAATTTCCACATTCTCTCTGGCAAGTTTTTTCTTTTTCTAGTGACTGTTCTCAGAAAAGTCTTAGCCATGGATTATCTAATGGGAACAGAATTACTAAATGAAAGTAATCAAGTAATTCTAAAATAAATGTTGAAGATGGCACATAATATGACCAGTGACTTTAAAACACTTCTAAGCATAATAAACTGTGCTATGAGCATAAATTCTGTGGGATTTATGATCTGTATCTTGTATCTCTTCAGCCCAATAAGGTTCCTCAACAACTCTGGGCAATCTATTCCTTGCCTTAACAACTCTCTGGGTACACCTTCTTGCACTTAGAGACTCTAAAGCAGAATAGTATACATAGGAATTGAAGGGTAACCAACTTCCCTCTTCCCTGCAAATTCAGTCTTTCTGTGAAAACACATCAACATGTCAGAGCTGTGAGTTACATACATAAGTTATTATCATTCATATGAACAAGGACAAGATGATGAAGCTAGAGAAAATTAATTTCATTATAGAATAGAGTAATTAAATTATTGCCACAGCACTGAGTAGCAGCATGTTTACAGAACAGAAACTTCAAGAGATAATAGAGAGAAGATGAAAGTAAACAAAACCTATAACAGAAACCAAATTTTGATAATATGATCAATTTGATTTGATCAAAAACCATCAATTTTGATCATTTTTCTCTTATTCATTTTTGGCTAGTCTCTAAAATGTTTAAATGCAGCCTGAAAGTTGTAAATGTGTGAACTGAGCAAACAGCCCTGCAAAGACAGTATTTCCGCATCTGGGGAAAACACGAGTTTTACAGCAATTCAAGACAGTCCCCACATTACCTTCTAAAGGATGCAGTTTCCAGGGATGTTGGCAGGATCAACACTTATCACCTCCACATATTGTAAGGTACAGAAAAGCCAGTGTATCCATGAATCTCTGACTTTTCTCTCTCTTCCTAAAATAATTTCTCCAGTTGCTACTCTGAGACATATCAGTTTGAAACAGACAGTTTTCTCATATTCTAGATTCCAAACTACCAGAAAGCAATCCCGCCTTTAAAGAAACTGATTTCTAAATGAACAAAGCTTCTAATCCTCCATGTCGACTTAGAAAAACTATGGCAACCAAGCACCCTGGCAAGAATATCATGGGGTATAACAAAATCTGAATGAGCTATGTTAGAAGTAATAACTGTTCTCTAGAGCACAATCAGGTTCTGTCTACTTTCTCATGTCTGGAGTGACTGCCAACATTGCAAAGTCCTTCTGTATACTTAAAGGGTCACCTTAAAAACACATATTACTATTGATATTTTGATAGAAAGTAATTGTCTTTATAGCAACTGATAAGATTAATATTTTGAGCTGAGCCAGAAGAAATAAAAGGAAAGAGGCACTAATGAACCCAATAAAGAGGTTCAGTCTAGAATGGTTGTTAATCTACATAACTAACTTCAGGGAAGAAACGTTTGGTGTCGATAAAGCATTTCCTTAGTAAATTACTACTGGCTCCAGTGTAAGACATTTACAGTAAACACCAAAGTCTGCAAGGCATCTGTTCTGTTCACAGCAGAAGAAGGAACTTTGCTCCATTAATAACTTTAAAAACACACAATAACTAATGCATGACGGCAGTTCAAATCCTATCAGCAGCCTTCATTATTTGACCAAGCTGAGTTCAAAGACAGAGCAAGTTTTAAAAAACTCTTGAAAGTTTAGAAGTACACTTTAAATTATAATAAAGAAGCTGTGTTCTTCTTCTTTCTTCTAAATATAAAAAAGCTGTAGCTTTAAACCATGTGCAACAACATTATTTCAAGAACACATGCAAGATAAGAGTTAAAATGTGTATATAAAATCCTATATGATCTCAGATTCTGTTTTAGTGAAATTGTATGTTATATAGAGAGGGCATGTGTAACATACGTGATGTATATATAATAAAATACTTGCTGGAATTTTAACATTTGACTTTACTAGAGGTTTAGTGGGACTTTGCCTAAGGCAAGTTTTTAATAGCAATAATAAAAAAATACTTAATGGTACTTAGGGTAAATAATGTGTGGTCACTACGTTTAAAAAAAAGTAATACCAAACATCTGTGCTAGATTTCCACGTGATAAAATTGCCATATTACCTACAGTTCTCCCAAAGTTATACAGAAACTAATGTTTATTTAAAATTCCAGAAGAGATATGTGATAACCAATTTAAGAACTTTAAGGCAGGCATCTTGTGCCTTCTGACAGGAATATATATTTAGTGATCTTCATGATATTTATTTCTGCACATGAAGAATACCATGGTATGACATTATGGCTTCAAGACAGATTTTCAACCATTAATGTAGTTACAGGGAGACTACCCAGCCAAGTCCTTTTTCTTACACATGTGTATTTGCAAAGACCACTTTGTTCCATACAGGATGCATTATTTCCTTATCAAAGCAAATGTTATATCATTTTGTTTCAGAAATTATCAATAAAATTCAACTACCTTTGAAAAACATTAACAAAAATATTTGAGTGAGCTTAGCTACAGACACAGGATTCAGTCTAACTCAGTGATGGAAAACTGAGTGCAAACTGGGCAGAAGTTCTCAGAAACCATGGAAAAGAGCTCAGTATTCTCTCTTCATTAGGCTGCATCTCCAAAACTGAAGCAGAAACACATGCTCATACTTTTTGCTGTTTAATCAGAGTTCTATTTGTTCTTTCTTGCTTTGTAAATCAGCAACTAAGGAAACTTTTGTTATAACTATCACAAAACTAGGAATCTAGCTATCCTTGTGAAAGCTTATTGCCTAGATTTTAAACTCTTTAATACATGGGAAGAAATCTAATCCTATTTTTTGCATAGCTTATGTCCAAACATTTTAATGAAGCTTACCAACAGTAACATTCCTTGCTATTCCTGTAAAAGAACAGGATTCCAACTTCAGCTGAAGTGTCCTCCTCCCCCTGTATAATAAGCCTCAAATTTCCCATCGCTAAGACCTTCAAACACAGGATTTGAGTAAACCTATCCTCACAAGTTTGCCTCTATGAAACAAAGTTTAAAGATGCAGTAGACTGTACACTGCAGAAAGGTACAATATTTGAGGGCCAGGTAGTTAACACACAAAAGTCAGTCCAAATCTGCTAAGAACAAGAAAACAAAGAAAAAAAAATGGGTTGTTTTATTTTCCGGAGTTATTCCTGTGCCTCTGGTACACTATATATTTGTATGTCTCTTCCCTGTACCTTCTCTAAGAAATATAATCTAAGGCTTGGAGAAATTCCAGATCTTTGAAGGCAGCTATATTATGAAATTCTGCTACAGCTATTCATAGGAAAAAAGAAACAACAATGGCTCAAGAAAGAGATATTTTTACATGATTCTTGGATATTCAACAAATTACTTTGAATCACAACAGCAAGATATTGGTTTCTGGTAACATGCATGCTTACATGAAATGGGCAGAAAATTAACACGAGAAACATTTCATAACTGACAAAGTGGTAGAGACTGAAAGACAACAAGAAAAGTTATTTCTCTCTACCTAGTTAAGTAAACTTTGAAAAAATTACTAGGTAGACAAAACCAGCTCTGGAATAACAAAAAACATACCACTTGCTATTCAATTCTTAGTACGATCACTGCTGAGGGGTGTGTGGGTCAAGGAGATAGAATCGACAGCCATTGGAGACATGAGTGTGTAGAAGAGAGTGTGCTTAACTGCCAATGATTCACTACCAGTTGGTTTGGTTTCTCTCACAGCATGTTAGTTTAATTCACTGGTTTGGTCAAAATTCCACCCACTAGTGATTATTAATAACAAATTCAATTTCTTCTGCTTCTCATCCATTAGCTTTCTATTCCATCATGTTGAGAGATCCAAAAGACAGTGAATGAACAAGAGAGAAGACGGATTCCAGCTCTGGCACTATTTTAAAGAACCAAGAACAGCATAAAGGAGAACGATATGGTTGCATTAGGGGAAAACATGTTCAAAGACTTGGCCGTTCTCCAGCTAGGATTTAAAATGTAACAGGATGGTACACAAGTAGATTTCAAGAACTGAAAAACTTCATATTGAAAATATTTTTAAACTAAATACCAATGGCATAGCTTATGAGAAGCCAATCTACATATGCTTTTTAAGGTAGCATTGAGGCTGTAGAAAATCAGTACTCCTCAGTTATTTTTTCCACATTCAACCTCATTTCCACCATGTTCAGCTTTTTTTCCATAGATAGCACTCCTGTCGCTGGAGACTACAGCAGAATCTGTCGTCGTAAGGGTAAAATGACACACTGGAAAGCACCTGTTCATTGAATAACTTAATGCACTGCTACAAAGAAGCTCATCTTCTTTAACTTGTTTCGAGTGCAGTGGCAGAAAGTCAGATAGCAAAACTAATTAGAAAACAGAAACACGTGTTCCGAATTTGATCAAACAGTATGTTATACATGACAATATACTAGTTTCTCAGAAATATACTGAACACATGAGCTCTATACTCCAACCTGCAAAAAATACAGAAAGCAGAATATTTTAGATGAAGTTCTAAAATGACAAATAGTTTGTTAAAGATATAGAAAGATTAACATAATTTGAGTGAATACTAAATAATTCATGAATTGAATTAATTAAAACAGTATCCAAGTTCCAGTTTACTTTTAAAGCATTCTCAGGGAAAAAAAAAAAATATCCAGTAACCCTGCAAGGTCATTTACACAGTTTGGATGAAAACTTATAAACACTAGTAAAATAAAAATAAAAATATCTATCCACCAAGGAGACTACTGCAGAAGATTCAACACAGTAAATCCTGGTTTATCATGTTGGAAAACTATTGTGCAAGATAAAGACTACACACAGTGACAGCAATTCAGACAAGTGCTGCAGAACAACGAGGACTTACCAAGCTACATATGAAGATCAAAAGTTGATCCATTTGCACTTTTAACAAATAGATAAAACTATACAGAATATCTGATATTCCCTCAAAGCATGCAGACAACTTCCTATAACAAGACAGCAAAAGACAACATGCAAACCTCAGAACATTTTCCAAGAGCCCACTTGAACAATTAAATCCAGATTCCTGGGAAAACAAGCAGGCATCTACTAAACATTTAGTTTCTGAAGAGTTCATACAGCCTACATATCATACTTCCAAACTCTCCACAACAAACTTCAAATATGAAAGAGAAAAAACATTTAAAAAAATTCAAACCCCATAAATATCAGGTGCAACAGGGAGAGAGCTGGAGAAACAGTCTTCACTCAAAGCCTTGAATTCTTACAATAGCCAGAAAATTGTTAGCCAAAAATCTCCAAACCATTAGATGGTTCCTGCCAATCCGACAGGGACAGATTCCAGACAGCAAACCTAAAAATTTTTAAACCTTGATCAGTTGCCAACGCATATCAGCATGTCATAGGTAGAAACTCCAGTAAACCCCTGGCGCTTCTATACTTGCAGTACTCCAGAGGAAAGACAAACACTATATCCTCATATAATTTGAGGGAGAAATTTTTCCTGGCCCCTGAGGGTAACCCTGGGAAACTCTGAAACATAAAGCTAATTCAGTATAAATATAGCAGAAACATGCACAGTTTATAAGTAGAATGACCTTCTTTCAGCATTCCTTGGAGTAATTGATAAATCGCATGCCCAAGTACTTTACTTGGAAGCTTACATTTTATCTACTTTTCAAGGTCCATTTTAGTCCATTTCTTTCACCACTCTTGACTACTGTGCTAACTAGAAACCTTCTTAAGATTTCCACTGTAAATGTATTTTGTCCAATACATATGTATATGACCAATTCATACTCAAATTAGGATTCACAAACTTAAGTGATACTGGTGCAACCGGCTATATACAAACATAACAAACCAAATAATAAATAGCAAATCATCCATCCTTGAAACAGACTCTATGTAATACTCGGAGAACAGCAGATCTAAATCCAAACTGTCAGTTTATAGAACTCTCCCACCAGCATCCCTCATTACAAACTCAGTATCATTAATTCCTTATGCAACTCCTTTCAGGATCCATTGACTTTCAGACTTCATTAACAGGTGACATCGCTTTTTAATGAAAATTCCTGCTGTGAAAAGATTCAGGATCCACACCTTCACAAGAAAACTTTACTGAAATGTATTATTGTGCCTTGCAAATTTTCCAGTTGCCAAGCTTCAGATAGGCCCCCAGATACCACTGAGTCCTCAGTACATAATCTAGAGAGGACTAGGGAAAAAAAAAAAAAAAAAAAAGGAAAAACCCACTAAAGTAGCCATATGCTAAGTACAGAAGAATTTGTCCATAGCAAAGAAAATATTTTGACAACATTCTGTAGATATAACTAGCTGTTCTTAATCTTCAGCATTCATACGTTTAGTGATATACAGCAGTCAAAAATAGTTTTCTATGCTCTTGTACTAATTTTATTCATGCTTCGATCTGTCAGTTAAATTGGTGTTTTTACTAGACTGGAAGTTCAATCAGACTACACCGTTGCTGAGTTTCTAAGGAAAGAGACCTGATTATCCTGACTTCTCTTTCTGTGGATAGCTTGTACACGATCTCCCTGCAATTTTCACCCTTCTTAGCAGGAAGCAACAAAGTCTTTCTGAGGACTCACCCTGTCTTGTTTGCTTGACACTAGTGACTTGATAACACTGATGGGCTGCTGGCATCTAGAGGTGCCCTGGCTTGACATCAGGACTGATTTTCTTTCAATTATACTAATTTAATCATCCCAAACCCAGTCCCAAAAAATGCATTCACAAGTGATGGCAGCTGGTGCAGGTGGGCTTGGGATCAAACTAAAGATCTCTCAAAGTACAGTGCAGCCATCACCCCAGTGCTTTAATGTGGCAACATTATGTGGTGTATTTACCTAAAAAATTGGGGTATCACAAGTGAAAATACATTAGAAATGCACATAGGCAGAAGCCTTTGTTTATATGGAAGGGACAAAAATTTAAAACACAAAGGGTATAAAATCAAACACAAAAGTAGCATGCTCTCATGACTATTTAGTTTCTAGCAGCAGCAGGTGTTACTTCCCTCTTCATTAGTTCTAGTCTTCATCTGCCAAACACTGACTTCTCGAAATACAAAGAACACAGAAACCACGCAAAGCAACAATGACAGAGATGATAAGCCCAAAATACAATTACCTTTCTTCCATAATTTCTTAGACTTGCTTTCAAATCTCATACAGTCCTGTTGTGTATTTATTACAGATGTAAAATAAATGCATGTTATCTTTTTTATGAAAAAATTGGAGCGGAAAAAGAAAAGTTAGATACTCTAAAGTACCTTTCTAAAACCACAGCAAGTACTTTGACAATCTCTTTTAAACAAATAAATGAGCTTTTCATTACCTCTCTAAGATGCATGTTTTCCTTCTCCTTCTGGTCTAAAATCACTTCCAAATGATTAACCTGAGATTCAGCCTCTGCCATCCTGCGAGTTCTCTCATTGTCTTCTTCCATTCCTTTAGATGGCAAACCTTTACTTTGCAACATTTCCAGAAGCTTTTTTATTGACTCATCTCTGGCATTTAGTGTTTGCTTTTGTGTTTCAATCCTAAGCTCCATTTCTTCTAGCGTTTTTCTCAACAGAAAGAGCTCTTTAGCTTGTCTGTCATGTTCTGCTTGAAGTCTTCGAAAATTCTCCTCTGTGAGCTCGATGGTAAAATGTTCAGCCCCTCGGTTTCCACTTTCTTGCTGGAGAAGATGGTTAAGGTCTCTCTGGGTTCTAAGCTCATCTTGAAGTGCCTGGATTGTCATTTGCAGATGCTGCAATAAAGAAAAGAAAAAACAAAATCAGTTTAGGATCTGTATGTAGGATTAGTCTTCGATTAAACTTTTGTTGTACGCTGTTGCAAAAATTCATTAGAATCAATAATGAAAGTGTATTAAATGACCTTATAAAATAGCAAATGCATGTGGCTATTTGTAATGGTATCTTTCAAGTGCTTCTAGAAAAAATAAAAGAACACAACAAACACACACACAAAATAGTGTCAGCTACAGATAAAATAAATAGCAAAGAAAGGCAAACCAACAAACCCAAACACTAGGCAGTGACACATCCATTCGTACAGTCAATATGTACCTACAAAGCTAAAGACTCAGTATTCCATGTTTTCTAAATTACTTCATAGACTAAACATAATTCTGCCCTTCATGGTGCTCAACAGTATTGTTGTTTATAAAGTCAATCAAAGCACTCACTATAATTGAAGGGGGTTTCGGGGAGCGGCTGAGTTGGGGCTGGTTGGTTTTGGTTTTATCTTTTGGCAACTAAAGCTATGAACATGTTTAGTAAACAGGATTACTGTATCTCTAACAAGCAAACAAGAAACCACAATAAGCAATACTGAATTTTGAAAAATAAATTGACTGCAAGTAGTGGACAAACCTTTGTTCTCCTGGCATCCAAAAACTGAACAGCGTGGTAAATGAAAAAATGAAGCAAAATCAACATAAATAAAGGTCAGATGCAAGCAAAGGAGATTCAACAGAAAGAACTGAATTCAACAAAAAGTACCTTCAACAGAAAAAAACAATTTTATTGAGTTATACAGAAAGGCACCAACAACTTCACAGTACTCAAATATATAACCTATAGACAGACTTTACTCAATAGATGTGACAAAGAAAAATGTATTAGAAATAATCAATCCCACAGTGAATAATAACATTCCTATTTCATCTTACTGTTCTTTTGCACTTAAAGGTTTTTCAAAACACAGTAACTTGTCCTAAAATATTTCTACTACATCTGAGTACAGGGGTCTTTCTCTGTTCAAGAGTTGAATCTTGCATTTCTTATTCCACACAAATCAAAATCAAAAAGGATTTTGCCTATGTTAAGGTTGGAACATAGATAATGATCTTAAATCACTATGGTTTATGATGTTAATTTCAGATTATATTTTTATCTGACCATTTTTCTTCTTATTTTTCCCTCTATTCACTGCCTACACAGCATACTGAATTTATAGAAATATGAATTTCCAAATAGTCACATCGTTTGTACCAGAAGACATTTAACTGCAGGAATTAGAGGACTTAAATGCATGGCACCAGACTTTCTTGCATTAATGGATATTCTGCAACTCCACATTCTAAAAACAAACAAAAACCCCAAAAAAACCCCACACCACCAAACAAACAACAAAACATCATTTCATTTGATACTCCCTTCATGTTTAGCACAATCACATCTAAAGCTTCCAGTTTGTAACAATAATTTAAACAAAATGAAAAATGCAAAACCTTAAGAAAATAACCTTTTGAAATCATGTATTTTATCAGTTATTTCAAATGGAAAAAAAGTATTGCCAGTGGCAGAATTCTGTACAACTACACACTTTAAGTTGGTTCTATCATTAAACAGCACCGTTTTAATAAATGTCCAGATCTTAATTTTCTTAATATTTCCATCTTATTAGGCACAGAGTGAGTTAAGAGCATACAAATGTAGGCTACTCATTTACAGCCCTGCTTTTATTTAATGGTAATTCTTAACTTTTCTTAATGTCATAATATTTTAAATTATTTATATAAACTTAAAAGCGCCCAATAAACCTAAAACTCCTCCAGATGTAGCAATTTTCCCACTTAAAATGTACTAATATTTGGAGTGTTTATGACCCCAAGACTGACAGTTTTAGCAGAGAAATTCAGCATAAATCCAAATCAAATCTTCAAATAGTACAGAAATTATATTCAGTGATTATCATGAATGAGTGAATTAGCAAAGACATGGGAAGGCAAAGACAAAGATGGACAGATGCTGCAAAGTAAACAATCAAAACCATTTCTTTTTAAATGCTTTTTCACTATGTGAAGTCATAGGGACATAATTTTTGTAGACTACCTTAACTAGGCGATACAGTAGTTTTGCGATGATTTCAAACTAAATGACATCTTGCATTAGAGGCTTACTGTAATCTCTAATCCTTTGTAGCTTTGTAACACCAAAAGTTGGAGAACAGACGCTTGAAATTACTGAATTAAAAACAATTCAGTTTTGACTAAACAGAGCGTAAGTTTCCTTTATAAAAAAATATATCATTTTTCTTCACTAGCATTAGAGCAGAAATACGGATTAAATCCTGGTTTAAGAGTACCAATACGAAAAGGAAAAACAAAACCAGAAACCACCTTCACATTACACTGCATTCTTCAATATATGACTATTGAGATGGAAAAGGCAAGGGAGGAACTAAAGGTAACATTTCACTTTTAAAAAAAAGGAAATTCTCAGAAAAAAATGTGACAGACATCTCAAAGAATACATTGGAATATCTCCATTCTCATCTTTGAGAACATTTTAGCTTAGCTGATGATGTTGCAAGCTACATTAAGATTACACCCAACAGTTAGTTTCATTGGTATGGGATTTTTTTTAAAGTATTTAAAATACACACTACAAGTTTCTATATTGAAGCTCAAGGAACAGGTTTTTCTCTGTTCAGGTTTTGTTGTTCTTACTGACTGAGGGGTGGGGGGGGTGGAGGGAGTGGTGTTTAAATCCCAGCTTCTAACAGAAAGCGATTATGCACGAGACTCACAGCTTCATTTACAAAAATACTTCTTTATTCAGAGGTAACCGTAATAGTGCTACAAATGTGACAACAATTAAAAAGACCACAACTACAATAACAAAGTTATATAAAAATTTTCATACAGTCTTATAATTTAGGGAAACATTCATTTTTTGCTACTTTGGGCTTGGAATCATAGAACTGACCTATCTGGCAAATCTTTACTGTTTTTGTGGTAGATGAAAAGCTGGACATGAGCTGACAATGTGCACTCACAGCCCAGGCCAGCCATATCCTGGGCTGCATCAAAAGAAGTGTGGCCAGCGAGCCAAGGGAGGTGATTCTGCCCCTCTGCTCTCATGAGACCCCACCTGCAGTGCTGCATTCAGCTCTGGAGTCCTCAGAACAAGACAGTCACAGACCTGTTGGAGCAGGTCCAGAGGAGGGACACAGAAATGATCATGGGGTTGGAGCACCTTCCCTGTGACAACAGGCTGAGAGAGTTGGGTTGTTCAGCCTGGAGAGAAGAAGGTTCCAGCCAGACCTTACAGCAGCCTGCCTGTACTTAAAGGGGGCCTATAAAGAAAGATGGGGTCAAACATTTAGCAGTACCTGTTGTAATAGAACAAGGAGTAAAAGTTTTAAAACAGAAAAGCATAGATTAGGCTGGATATAAGGAAGACATTTTTTCCAATGAGGGTGGTGAAACACTGGCACAGGCTGCCCCGAGAGGTGGTAGATGCCCCATCCCTGGAAACATTCAAGGTCAGGTTGGACGGGGCTCTGAGAAACCTGATCCAGCTAAAGATGTCCCTGCTCACTGCATGGGGGTTGGACTAGGTGAGCTTTAAAGGTCCCTTCTAATCCAAACTGTTCTATGATTCTATTACTCCTGTTATGGAAGGAAACCTTGGTTAGACGTTATTCAAAATCTTCAGAGGAGTAATTACAGAAAAATAGATTTGGATCCATTTAAGTGATTCATAAATTTGCATCAAGCTTGGCAAACAGTGCCTCTCAAAAGTTCAAAAGAATTCAATAAATATTTTCTTTTCTGCTTTTCAAATTAGAAGTTTAGTCTTTTAAACTTTTTCCTGCTATTTTTATTTTTAAACTTTTTTTAAACTGAATTAGAATTTTTTTAAGTGAAATGCTTCCTTTCGATCAAACAAAATTTCATTCAGTATTATACAAAGAAAATTCCCTTTCAATTAATTAATTTTCAAGTTGGCATCCACATCAGCTATGAGCCAGAGCTCCAGTCCCAGGGCATATATCTGAAGAATGAAGTTCGTATCTATACATTCTTCAAAGGAATGACTGGCTGAAATAACATGCATATAAAAATTTACTTTGCATATTATGCACAGTAAACTAAACCCTCTGCATTCCAAAATCATTTCACTACTAAGCAACAGCAATACTCAGCAACTAGCAGTAGTCTCGAAATAGTAAAAAGAAAAGAACTGTTTTCTCCAATCTGGATAATGATTTCAGATACGTTCTCCTAATGTTAAATTAGACATTTATTACTTGATGCTAAAAAACGTTTACAAATAGATGTTCTCCCAATGTCAAGCAGTCCCTGCACACCAAATGCCTATATGTCTACAAGACTTTAGCTAAGCAAACAGAAACTAACTTCTAAAATATTTCAAATGTTGTAAGACAAAAATAGAAGCAAATTTAACATACGCATTGCTAACACACAGCCCTTCTGAATGCAAGCTGTAAAAGCCAAAACTGTTGGATCAACACGCAAATAACTAGAAATCAGAACTCAAACAGCAATTTTGTTAAGATAAACCAGACAACTTTCTTTTCTGTCCCACAGCAACCTATGTACGCAGTTCTTAGGTTCTACCCACAACCATGTTTGTCACTAAGCACAACAGTAGTTGTGGCTGCTTCTCAGTAATCATCTTAAAACTAACAGCCTCAACTGTGGCAGACTACTGCTACTTCGACATAAAAGAATCCTTTTTTTTTTTTTACACCTTCAAGACTCAGAACTCTCTTTGAACATGATGGACTAGATTTAGACTTGTGCTGGCACAGATTTTTATATCTGCAGCTAGCTAAGAAAAGGAAAGAACAAATGTTGTGAAGGTGGAAAGAAATTGTATAATTAATTGCAGTGGGGGAGGAATGTAGGAGTGCTGTGAATATCTGTCACACTGCTGTCATTAAATAGACATAGAACTTTATGGGATTTAAAAAAGACACATGCAAAATCTATCACATTTTTCAGAATTTCTATTAAAAACAGACCAGTTGACCAGAAATATTTCCATGCTAATTTTTTGATACTAGATAGTTCTCTCAGAACTTTCTCATTCCTTCTGTACAGCTCAACTTCAAGAGGCAATCCGTAGAGCTGCACAGGAGGTTCCATTAATCTTTCTCTGAATTAAGCACAGTGCAGGTTTTCAAAATTTGCCCCCATAAATTGAAACAAAAATATGAAAGGAAGATGAATTACTGACCTTTCCCAGATGCCAATTCACATTCTACAGAAGGAAGCTCCTTCAATCTGTGCCAACTGGCTATTCCCCAAGGAACTGCCTGCAGAGAACTGTCCTGCCACAGCATGCCTTGGGCCAGAGTACATAAGCACATTCAGACATCCCAAAGTCTTAGATACATGGTGAACAATGAAGGAAAAGGAAATCATAAAGGGACTTACTGATTTAAAATTGTTAGCCCACCTACAGAAGTACACAGCTTATCATACTTTACACCATCACTCCGGCACCAAAAGCAAAGAACATGTGGAAGAATCCAGTCTACTGTCACATAAAAAATTGCCTGCTACTAACACAGAAGGAGTGACAAACCTCGAGTAAGGTCCAGAAAGACAGAAATTATAGCTGGGGTTGTCTTGACTGGGAAAGCCAACCTGAGGGATTTGATGGCAGAAAGTGGTCTTATGCTATCGTCAAGTGATGTATTTTGAAATCTACATCCATCCATATACAATTTGCTAGTAGTTTTCTGTAATGTAGTGATAATCTAACAGGCTAATTCCTCAGAGAGGAATCACTCAAATTTGGGCACCAGAGCTGCTGAGTATGTTCTTTGATAGTTTCTGCTCTAAATAACTCAGTACAGCATTATGACTAAACGGGGTGATGGCAAGATCATCCAGTAGATTTGAAGCAATTAATTCTGTAGCCATCCAAGATGATTTGTTATTTTGATGCTTTGTCCAAAAAGAGCTATAGCTAGTTTATTGGACTTGCATGTTTTTTCCCCACCTAATGCCTCAATCCTCCCTCCCAGCCCCCACTGTCCTTTTATCTAGTCCCTCATGGCTCCATTTTTAGCTCCTGATTCTCCCATTTTTTCCTACTCCAAACACAAGGACAAAATGTATTAGCTTTGTCTTCTGGGACCCTTTTACCTGGCTTTACAACAACGAGAAATAATGACTACTGTGATAACAGTCTGTCCTCTCAGTGTTAGAACTTCCATATAATGTGATGATCAAACAATCTGACAAAGTGAAAACAAACTGAAAGCAAAACCCTGCAAGTTTAGAAGGAAAAATCAGAGTCCAGGAAAGACAGCAGGTCCAAGCAACAGACATCCACACACTGCAGTGTGGGACGTGAGGTTGAACTGCCTTACCTTACACCAGGCAGGTAGCAGTATGGGAATACATAAGAGCATATGAGGACGACGGATTCATGACAAAGAGATGGAAATCAAACCAAATTGAAGATTTCAATATACTCTTTGGGTTTTTTCCTTTTATCAATGCAAATAAAAATGACAAAGGATTTTGTCAGTAGTTTATGAACTGTTATAGCCTTTGAAAAGGCATGGTTTAACACAGCATTTTTCTGAACTTATTCTTCAAACTACAGATGATTATTTTAAGCAGTCTCCACAGCTAACTTCTTCATGGTATGGGATATCTCAATAAGTAGCCTTGCATGATCACATTATCTCTATGGTGCATTCAATGAGAGGAATAAAATGTACTAACTAAAATGCCCTCTGTCTTGGGTCATAAATACAGAATCTACAGAGCGAGAACAGTTGATATGGTCTAGTCTCTTGACAGTGGCAAATACATGACGATACAGAAGACTGTGGAAAACACACTCTACTGTGTAACTGTACACTATAGAAAGCTACAACTGAATATATCTGACCAAGTGTAACAGCAAATTATGCTATTGACTATACTCTCATCTTCTAAAATCAAGCTTCATTATTTAGTCTATAACCTGCCATTGCTCCATTTTAATTCTTCACTGTATGAAGCTCTATCATTGAAAGGCAACAAACTATGTAAAGCTTTTTCATCAACTGCATCTAAACCAATTTGTATATTAACTTTAGTTATACTACCGAAACAAGTATGAGCATTAGAATGGCAAATATTTATAACTAAACATTGTAAAGCACAAACATGCAAATCATTATTTTCTTCCGTAGGAGAAAATCAAAAAGGGAATTGGAGATATTTTCTTCATCAGCATAACTTAAGAAATGGATTCTCCCATGCATTTGCTCATCTGTCTAATGTAATTTATAATTCTGGCATCCAAAAAACAACACCGAGGATGAGTTGACAAGAATTTTGCTTGAATAAGACAGGACTGATAGAAAGAGATGAAAGGAGAAGACAGACATAATTTGTGAGGAATCACAGGAGACTCAGATCACACACACAATGCATTTTCAGCATTAAAAATTCTGGACATTCAACAGATGTGAGACAACTTCTGCATAACACCATTTGCTGGTAGAATCATGTATCTGAAAAAAGAGAATTCTTGTTTACCGGCTTTCCTTAATTTTTCTTTCATTATGCTTTTACATTTGGTGCCTTGTCAAATTCTGTGAAGCTTGCCCTTTATACCATGCTTTGCAAGTTAAATAAGGAATCTTGCCATGTACATTTAAATCTGCATTTCTTAACACAGACATGTGGTGGGATGACCCTGGCTTGATGCCAGGTGCCCACCAAGCCACTCTATCACTCCCCTCCTCAGCAGGACAGGGGCAGGGAGAAAATAAGATGGAAAAAAACTTTGGGGTCAACATAAAGGCAGTTTAATAAAGCAAAAGCCATGCATGGAAGCAAAGGAAAACAAAAGGAAAACTTCCCATCAGCAGGTGATATCCAGCCACTTTTGAGGAAGTAGGGCTTCAGTATGCATAGTGGTTGCTCCAGAAGAAAATTATGTAATAACAAATGCTCTCACCTCCAAAACTCTAATGGTCAACCTCGGTTTTCTCCTGGTATTTTCTGCCAGAGGCTCCAGGTGAGACCATCGTCATGTTAAGAGTATAGATTTGACATTTGCCTGTCAGAGCCCTCTCAGGGATTTTCCCTGAGGCAGTTTGGCAACGTTGCAAATATAGGTAACTTATTAAGGCGACAGATATAACAAATTTGGAAATGCTGTTGAAAAATACACTTACTGCAACAGCACAAATATATTATAATAATACTAGCCAAGTTTTCCTGGGTATTCTTTGCTGTAGGACTAAGGTGCAATTCTTATCAAGAAGGCATCCTATTTTGGGTGGAGGAAGAGGAGCACAGTTTGTTAAGTGTCTCTTCTAGGTCTTCAGTCCCTTTCTCCCAATTCTACCCCATATTCTCCTCTTTTTAACCTCCAATTTTTTTTTTCCCCTCCCATGGGTTACATATAGCATGATTTAGGTGGAGAGTTGAGTAACACAGTCAAACACCTATAGCACGATCCCTATAATTCTCATTAATATATGTAGGGATGTTAACTTTAACATTAATTTTCTAGATAATTAAGCAAAGGTTTCACTTCAGGCGCCATGGCCTTGAAAGTTTTGTGCTGAAATGGTTTTCCTGCTTAGTTCCACACGCTTTAGCCAAAACAGGACAGTCTTGCTGCTGCCAGGCTCCCTCTTTTGGCTGTTATCTCCACTCACAAGGTTTGTACAAGAGAGAAGTGGATAACAGCACTCTTAACCTTTTGCTGTTCTTTATCACATGAGCAAGTTACTCAGCTGTTGTCCTTGCTCCATGCAGGGCACAATAAGCACATTGCTTTACTTGCTTAAATCGAACCTTACAACTTTCTGCTGACTCACAATGACACCAATGAGCCTGGCAATTCTCCACAACCATGCTCTTCAGCTGCAGTGTAGAGCACATTTTGCACAGCTGGTCCTGTCCAGACAGGCCCAAGAGTTACCACACAAGCCATTTCCTGTTTGATATGCTCAAAGGTTTGTTGTTGCTCAAGGGCCTACTCTTCTTTCAGGCTACTCAACAGAGAGGGCTCACAAGCTGTCTATAACCTAGAATATGCATTCTCCAGAATCCCACAAGGCCTAAGAAAGCTTGTATTTCCTTCTTGTTAGCTGGTGGAGACAGTTGCTATCTTGTTGACCACATTCATAGGGACACGACAGCATCCACCCTGCCATTTTATTCCTAAGAACAGAATATGCTGGGTAGGTCCTTTGGCCTTGCTGGTTTTTATGTTGCAATGAGCTTTTAGAGGAATCTGAATTACTCTTTTCCCTTCTCAAACATTTCTTCTGCCTTGTTGCCCCACACGATGACGTCATCAATGTATTGTAGATGTTCAGGCACATCACCTTTTTCCAGTGCAGTTTGGATTGGTCCATTACAAATGGTAGGGTTGTGACTCCACCCTCAGGACAGTCAGTTCCAGGTGTATTGGATACCCCTCCATGTGAAAGCAAACTGTGGCCTGCACTCTGCTGCCAAAGGAATTGAGAGAAATGCATTGGCAATGTCAATCGCAGCATACCACTTGGCTGCCTTCGACTCCAGCTCATGTTGGAGCTCTAACACATCTGGTACAACAGCACTCAGTGGTGGCATCACTCTGTTCAGGCCACGATAGTCTACTGTTAACCTCCACCCTCTGTCAGACTTTTGTACTGACCATATGGGACTGCTAAAAGATGAGTGAGCCTTGCTGATCACTCCTTGGCTCTCCAGTTGATGAATCAGCTCATGAATAGGAGCCAGGGAGTCTCGGTATGTGAGATATTGCCACCAGTGCACCATCCTGGTAGTAATTGGCACCGGCTGTTCTTCAACTTGGAGCAATCCCACAATGAAGGGATATACCAAGAGGCCAGGCAGGGTATATAGCTGTTTGATCTTCTTTGTGTTCACAGTGGCTACACTAAAAGCCCATCGGTACCCCTTTGGGTCCTCGAAGTACCCTCTCTCAAGGCAGTCTATGCCAAGGGTACAAGGAGACTCTGGGCCAGTCACAATGGAGTGCTTTTCCTACTTGTCCCCTGTTAAGCTCACCTCAGCCTCCAATACAGACAATTCTTGGTGTTCTCCTGTCTCTCCAGAGATCCAGATGGATCCTGTGCCCCTATAGCCTGATGGCACCAGTGTCTGCCAAGGCCTTATACTTCTGTGTGTCTGATGCGCCAGGCCATCGAATCCACAGAGTCCACTATAACGTGTCATCTTTTTCCTTCCTGACCAAAGGCAAGGACCCCTCTATTCCTGTTCCTGGTCAGAGTATTCACTGTCTGACCTTTGCAGTGCCAGACCAGAAGTCCCCTTACCAGGATCAAGGGAGGTGATGTCAGTTCTCCTATGTCTGCAAGATCACCAATTGCCTTCTTGTGTCTCTACAGCAACTAACAGTGTTCTTGGGTGGTCCCTTCTTACTGGCTGTCTTCCCTCACAGTTCCCATATACGGGCTTCCAGATTAAACATGGGTTCACCAGTTCACCACCCCAGGTCCTCATGTCCTCCCTCTGGTCATGCATGAAGAACCAGGGTGTGCCACACAGTACGCGCCTGGGGCTCCATTTCCCTCTGACCAGGGCAGGAGAGGACTGATTTCTTGGGGTGCCCCTGACAGCTAAGGCACTAGCCCTTAGGCATGAGGAGCTACAGATTTTCTTCAAAGTTTTGGAGCCAAGAAGACACTCTCTATATCCAGTCAATGCATCGCTGCCAAGCTGTAGAATAGGATGCTGAGGCTCTTTGAAACACCTTCCTCCAAGTGGCCCATGTGCACAGGACATCCTCT
This sequence comes from Leptosomus discolor, assembly GCF_034619465.1. Lineage (NCBI taxonomy): Eukaryota > Metazoa > Chordata > Aves > Leptosomiformes > Leptosomidae > Leptosomus > Leptosomus discolor. The sequence goes on from NC_141399.1 coordinate 16,371,686, forward strand.
GGATTTCTGGATATCTTGGCCTCACACTTGAGAGGAGCTATCTCCAGAGGCTGCAAATAGCTGCCTCTTTTCTAATTCCTCTCTCAGTTCCCCAGTTTGTAGCAAGCGATCCCAGCTGCTGGGCTTCCCTGCGTTCCAACTTCTGCCAGCCCCATTATCTCAGCATTGGAGCAGCCAGGCAGCAATCTGCTCACCTGGCTGGCAGCTGTAATTTTTTCCCATGTCTCGAAGTTCTGATAAGGTCAGGGACCAGGTAATTTCCACTTCCTGTCTAAATTCTCTCGCTCCTTCCTCCAATTTCTTTGCCAAAGGACTGACTTCTCAATCACACCTTTCCTCTTCCTCCTCCTCCCTCACTAATCAATGATAGTGACCCATTGTTTTCCTTGTCACTGTTTCTTTTTCACTACTGGAGCAATTACTGGCTGTTGTTTGAGTCCCTGCCTCAACCATAGTCCTTCAGAGTACTGCGCTGTGGCTTGATAGGCACAGGCCAGGCCCCAGTATAGTGCTGGTTTTCAGAAGAAGCTGCTGGTTTTCACTGGGGTAGGCAAGATGCCCTTCTATCAGGTGGTATGTCAGTTTGCCAGGTTTGCTTGCCTGTTCAGGTATAAAGTCCCAGGTTATGGGAGGTGATAGCCGCCCCAGAAACCTGCCCAAATTCTTCCACACACCCTGCCACCCAGGGTCTGGCTGCCTCAGGACACATTTCAGTATCACCTCACCCAAAAGTTGTCTTCTCTTACACCAGGAAGACACCAGATTTCACAAACCTCATAATATGCCAACAGTGTCAACTAGTAGTGTTAAACAGCTCACATAAGGGTGAACCTTGGGAACCTGCATAATAAAACCATCCACATCACTCCCGGGTAGGAAGAGGGAGATGTATTCCCTCATCCTCCCCACAAAATAGCTCCCCCAGAACAAGCCCACCAGTTCCAAGGCAAAGCACATAGCCATTATCTGTACTAATATTTTCCCAAGCTCAGCGAAATAAAAGAGATAAGCAGTGCAGACAACAAACTCCATGACCTGCACAGAAGCATGACACCTGGCAACTAATATAGCTGTAGCATGCTTAATACAAAACTGCCTTGTCTTCTGCCCTACGTTGGGTGCCAAAAAGGACTGTGGTGGGTGCCCACCAAGCCACTCTATCACACCCTAAGCCTGCCCATAACATCGTGCTTTACAAGTTAAATAAGGAATTTTGTCATGTACATTTAAATCTGCATTTCTTAACACACATTTTATATTTAATCTGAACTATCAGACTTCATAACTATTCAGTCAGCTTCTCTGGGTCATCTCACACAAACATTTTGCTGAAAAACAACTACATTGAAAAGACAAAGTATTGCCTAAAAACTTGAGGTCATCGTACAAAAATGCATCTCCATTTATAACTGAGGGGTAAATGTAGGCTAAAACATTTTAGTATTGCACGTTTCATAGTAGTTTTGCACCTAATTCTTAAGGCATAATCTGTAAATATATTTCTTTCCTGATTCCCTGGTTTGCTGTGGGCTGAGAGCTGTCATTTTTCATTTACTTCCTTTGCTTTGCCATTTGCCCTAAGTAGGTTTGCTGCCACAGATACAACTTGTCATTCTGTCAAATAATATTTCTTCATAATACATATTTACAGTACCACAAATCCATCTCTAAAGCAATGAAGTTCATTTGTTAACGTGGAGTAATTTGGCACAGAAAAAACTAACTACATGTCTGATATATCTCTCCCAATAATCTTTACCTTTTTTCTTCCACTACATTTCTCCAGCATAGCCATCACTTTCTGTGTGTGCTCTCATTTCAGGTCTTTCAAATCCACCTTGCCTCTTAAATGGGATACTTCTTTTTTTTTTTTCTCTCTGAAGAAAGCTAGCTGAAAACTATTTGTTGAATTATTTATTCATTGGAAAATTTCTGATATTTATCAGCCAGCTTTAACCAAAGTCAGAACACAGTCTTATCTTTCTGGAGACACAGTAACACTTTACCTCAGTCCACACTTACCAATAGGAATTCAGTTATGGTGTACCTTGCATAAAGTAGTCAGTATCTCAAAAGCAAAAATTCAGTACAAACTTCTTCCTCAATTCCTTTAACCTAGAAAATTTGAATTAACCTGTATGTTTTTTCCTACTGATAAAAATCACTTTGATATTCATGGGCCCAGTCTTGTAGCCTGTAATCATAAGAACCAGAAAGCCAAGAGGAAAGGACTTTTAGAAATGTAAGAAGTCAAACAAAGCCTTGAGAGGAGTAATCCGCAAAGACACATGTTCACAAAAACGTCCACATCAAGTTCTTTAGTTACTAAAAAAGTTTTATTAAAATATATAATTCATGACTATGGTAGCAAAAAGCAAAGTTTTGTATTTAGGTGATCATTACTGGTACCACTACAACTTTTAAACAGTCCAATCACATGGTCATGACAAGACTGTGGCCTCCTTTTTTCCCTTCCTCTTCCCTTCGGAAAAATGCTGCTAGTATGTTTTTAGGGCTGAGCAATGCCAGAATCACTAAAAAGTATTTCAGCTGATGGAAAATCACCTGTAACACAGATTTTGACCAAGCTGAAGACATCTGGAAGAATCTATTTCAAGTTTACTTATTATGATTTACCAGGAGGAAAAAACAAAGTACATTTTAACAATGCCTGGAAATCAACGTTAGCTTAAGAAAAGCAGATTATCATTTTTCCCAAAAATTCTGTCTGTAACATTAGCTACCCAAGTAAGAACAATGCAAGTTTTAGAAGTCCTGGACATTCAAAGATACATCTTAGGCATTGATATTTAAAAACTATTCTCATCAGATAACTATACTGTGAGAAATTGTCCATCCTCTAATGCACTGCAGCTTCTCTGACACTCTTTTCTTGGCAGGATACACCATTTCTGCTCTTTTTAGGGAGTGAAGCACTTAAGGTTCTCTAAGGAAGCTTTTAGACCATTTGGGACTGTCGTGGTTTGAGCCCACCCAGCTGGCAACAAAGCACCACACAGCCACTTGCTCACCCCTACCCTGTCCTCCAAGGGATGAGGAGGAGAAATTATAACCAAAAGGCTCAAGGGTTGAGACAAGACAGGGAGGGCTCATTCATCAGTTTTGGTGATGGGCAAAAGACAGACTTGACTTGGTGAAAAACAACAACAACTTAATAAACAACCACCATCATCAAGGATAACGAGAAAGACAACCAGGTCTTAGAAACACGCCTTGCCTCCACCCCTCCCTTTCTTCCTGGGCTCAGCTCAAATCTTCCCCCCGAGCAGTGCAGGGGGCAGGGAATGGGGGTTACCGTCAGTCTGCCACACATTCTCTGCTGCTCCTTCCTCCTCAGACAGAGACGCCCTCACAGCATTCCCCTGCTCCAGCACGGGTCCCTCCCAGGGCTGCCATCCTCCCAGAGACGGGCTGCTCCAGCACAGGCTTCCTCGGAGTCACGGCCTGCTTCAGGCCCGGTCCCCTGCTCCAGCCCAGGGTCCTCCACAAGCTGCAGGCCAATCTCTGGGCCACCGCTGATCTCCATGCTCTGCAGGGGGTCAGCCTGCCATCTTAGCACAGGAACCTTTGCTCCAACACAGCTCTCCCTCTCCTTCTTCACTTACCTGGGTGTCCACAGGGTTGTTTCTCTCACATCCCCATCTACTCCTCCGCTCACCAACAAAGACTTTGCCCAACAGCCTTTTCCACTCTGAAACAGAGTTATTTGCAGAGGCGCCAATTGGCCTGGCCTTGGCCAGAGGCAGGTCTGAATTGGAGCTGGGGATGCTTCTAGAAGCCTCTTACAGGAGCCACCTATGTAGTTCCCTCCCCTGCTACCAAAACCCCCCAGACACCAACCCAACACAGGGACCATAAAGCTTTACTCTCCCCACACAAGATTTCTCACATAGCCTAGGCTCTACACAACCAGTCCTTTGGATTTGTATTCTGATTGCCTGTAGTTAACTAAAGATAAGCAGAATCTCAGTCCTACAGCTAATCCCAGGAGTAACAGCACTCACAGAGCAGAATCCCCCAAGCCTCACATCATCATGGCAGAAGTCTAGGAAAGTGCTTTTGTTATGGTTATAATTAGTAAGTTATTATGTATCTAATGCCCAGAAAAGCAAGTGTCACATGCAGAGTAAGTTAGTAAATCACATGGAATTTAGCCAACATGCTAAATTTTAACACACCTCTTATGAAAAGTTCATATGGGTTCATCAACGATTATAAGTGGTCAGCACCTCTGCTTTATGTCTTGTTTAACAATTAGAAGAAACCTATTTTTTTTTTCTAACAGCAAGATCAAATAAGTGCGGCCTTAATGCTTATAATTATGTCTAGTCTATTTCATGTGTATTATTCTTAGTATCTTTTAAGTTATTATTTTTAAGTATTTTAACTTAATATATAATAGTATATATTAATATATAATTATATTTATATATATAAAAATATATAATTATATATAATAATACTAATAATAGTAATATAACTTTTAAGTAAGTTATTTCTAGTGTTTCCATTATAACATTTTCACCTAAGAAAACACACAGTATACTTTTCAGGTATTTTACTACTTTGCAGTGTTAAGCATTAATCAGCTCTCATCTGCATGCCTTTGAATAAGCCCAGTACATCCACTCCTTCTCAGAAAGTCCTTGACCTGTTGCTTAAATAGAAAAAAATTTTTAGGTCAATCACTTGGTTTTGAGCTATGCAAATACAACACTAAATATTTTAGTTTGACAACAATTACAACTGCTTCCCTTAAATCATTCCCTACAGGAAAATGTTGAGTAACTTCTAACAAATTATTTAAGCAAAATTATACAAGTCTTAGAAAGTAACTTTTTTGTAATATATAAACCGTGTTAAAGATGCAAGATGACACCACTACATTACTATTCCACCACAAAAATGTTAAAAGAAGATATTTAGAACATGAATGACAATCCCAAATATTGCTGGCTATCTTTTTTTATATGCAAAACCAAAAGTTATTTACATAGAACAACCTAACATCTTTCACGGTTGTCATTAAAAATTTTAATTCCTCTGAGCCTTAAACCCAAGGTATATTTCCTTCCTTTGAGGAGCACTCTTCTATCACTTCAGTTATCCCTGATGCTAGGGCTCAAGATATAAACAGTGGGTCCTGAACATACTGGGATTTTGAATACCTCTGCAATAGCTAAGAACAGGGGATATTCTGAACCATTTCAATACAGAGCAGGAAGATCACCAGCCTTTACCTATGGATGACAGTGCTACTGCAAAAACAACACTTTTGACTGACTAACATTTAAGAAAAGCCATAAAACTCAATACTTCAGAGTTTCCATGAGCATTTCCTATAGTAAATATTGTACACACTGAAATTATAGTAATTCATACTGCCAATATAGGATAGCTCCCACAAAATGCTATTAACTGCACTGTATCAGTTTACTACTACTTCCTGAGAAAAGCTTAGCAATAGAGATGGAATCCTTCAGGCACTAGAAATTATACTGCCTAAGAAGGGGATATGAAGATTCCTCCCTGATGTCAGTCTTGTCAAACCAATGAGCAAAGAAGCAGAGGTACACATTGAACTGTCAATAAGAAAGGCTACTGACCATTCCCCAACCTTCAAACCTGCCAAGATCTAACTAAAGTTTCTGAAAAATGATTAAAACATTATTTGACTCAGTTTCACCATATCTACAAGTTTTAATATTTTTTTTTATTCCATAATTTCAGTTACAAATTTATTTTATCAAAACAGAGATTAATCAATCATATGTTGGGAGAGGGCAGGGGGGTGTTTTGGGGTTTTTTTAAAATAAAAAAATGCAGAGCTCCCCTCACAGTGAAATCACATACTATGTCCTCAATACAGCTGATCGAATACTGCCCTGTCAGACTCCCTTTCTTTCTCAGAAAAGCTCTAGGAACTCCCTAATTGTTTTTTTTTTAAACAGTAATAGAATGCCATAGGATCATCATTCTTCAATGCTGTTTTGGGGCTTGAGAAGAAATCAGGTTTAGCAATGATCACAGCAGGCCCGGAAATAAAAGCCAAAAGCATATACTGGGAATATTTATTTTAAAAGCGAGATTGTAAAGATTTGCATTTGTCATAGGGGGCTGAGCTCTATTACTGCTTCTGTGGTCATATACAACTGAAACGCATCTGTTTGAAAATCTGGGACATTATATTTGTCTTCTTCCTGGTATATCCATGAGATTATATTCAGTAACACCAGTTCAGTGTGAACTGTTGTGTAAACTTCATTTAGTGAAGAACAGGAAGTTAAGAATTAGTTGTTTCTGACTGCCAGCTTTTAAAAAAGCCTGATAAGCTGAGAAATATTTGGTGGGTAACTTCCTCTCTTTTTTTGGACAGTAGAATATATTGTCCAGCTTGCTGATTCAGTCAAAATAGCAGCATAGCAAAAATCTTGGATGCTAAAAAGGCCTATTACTTCCTTATTTCTGAAAAACTGAGGTCTAGCGACATTAAAGGAATTCTTTTTCAGGCACTGAGTCAAGAAATTACTTACAAAAGGAAAGCACTGAGAATAAACAAGGTCACACTTCAAACACCGGAAAACCTGCAGTATTTGATCTTCAGTCCCTCCCTTTATCCGCCTGCCCTTTTGCTATGAAGTTTAGGGGCTTTGGGCAGAAAGCTCACTATTACCTTGAAAAAAAAATAAAATAAAAAGAACCCTTTTCCTAGATAAAAATCATGTGAACTGGGCTCACTTTCACTACTTGCAGTCCGCCTCCAAAGAAACATCCCACTTCTTTTATTTGAAAAAATAAAATAAAATCTGAGAACAGGAATTTCTGTGAACATAGTACAGGTTCTGCTGAAGCTACCAAAAAAACGCACATAAAGGAAAACAATACAGGTGTCCAAATAATGTTTCAAATAATAAGTCATAACAGCCTGAAACAGAGATGGCTGCCATTGTCAGGAAGTTGTAATGGACAAAACACTGAATGACGCGAATTAAGTCGGAAATATTAAAAAAAATTATTTCCAGCATGTGATGTTTCTCAGGTGACCTTAATATGCTACATACTGTAAAAGTTAACATTTTGCATATCATATCTAAGAAACAGTATGAAGAAACAGCCTGATACAGCTCATCAATTTCTCAAAAGGAGATTCCAGTGATTTATTTTCACTGTATTGAAAGACACAGAGTAGGCAAGATAGAAAACTAGATAAAACCCCAGCAGTGCATTGCAAACATACATGTTTAATTTCCATGTGAAATGGGTGCTTGAAGTTCCTATACAGGAAATCGTCACTGACATAAGATACAAATGAATAGCATCAGCAAAAGCTGTGGGAGTGCGGCACCTTAACATTTTGTATGACCTTCTTTTATGCTCTCCATCTTTTGATTTTGAAACTTTCTAACTATATTTTAATTCAGCCACTAGAAGAATCATATACGTTATTCCTATGACAACTTCAAGCACGGTTTTTAGTAAGCCATAAATAAAAACACTGATAAATCAAGTTCCAATTTCAACCTCTTCCTGTTATATTTTAATCACTCAAAATGCATAAAAGAGCACTTTTCAGCTTCCAATTATTCTTCCTCTACTAGGAATAGTACTGTGAGTTGATTAACCATAATACATAATCATTTCCCTTTGAAACAATTTTAAAAGGAGATTTAGAACTATGTGTTCTGCTACAATTAAGAAAAAAATCATCAATATAGAGATTTCAGTAGCTCAAATCAGAACAGTGTTCAGTTAGATCCAGCAGAGAAAAATGATGCATGAGAAAGCGAGATGACCATCTGGGAAGACCTTTCATCCTGAGTTACTGAAGAAGTGCAGATCAGCAGGAAAGAGAAATCATTAAGGAGACAACATTTGGGGCTCAAAAGGTCTACACAGTTCACAAAAACATGCTTTCATAAGTTGGAAGACGTTGGTTTCACAACATTTTAAAATCTATATTCATTCTTGTCAGATTTAATACGAGTATCTTCTCATCTATGGCCTAAATGAATCCGGTACGTTGTAATTTGAAAACTGCAGTTATTAAGTTTTCTCACAAGATGGCAGTAAATCCACAGCCTGCAGAAAATTATTAACAAGTACAAGAACACAAAAGAAAAACCACGGACACATGCCTAAAGCAAACAAATTAACTAACTAACTTTATGTAAGAATTACAAGTTGTAAGTATGGAAAACAGCCTAAGCCAGGTCTTTTCTTAAAAGAAATGGCAATTTTCCCCTCACAATTCAACAACTGGGGGCAGGGTGATGGGACAAGGACACCACCACACACACACATATATGTATACACACCCCCAATACATTCTTACATATACACCCAATACATGCTTACATGTATTTAATTCATAAACATATGTGTCTGTACATACATACATATAAAAAAGTAAAAATCTAAACATTTGTTCCTCAACGTGTAATACACAAAAGTATCTAGAAACTGAAAATCCAACCCTGAGTCTGAAACTGGATTGCCTTGAAAGGATGATAAATAAAAAGCAAACATGAGACACAACTGAACTTAAAATCCAGTAGCAAACCCCCTCTGGTTTGGAGCACCGCAAGTGCATAGCCAAGTATCCTCTCCAGTACTACTTAAATGAAGACCAGGGGACCCCTAAACTAGAATACAGCTCAAATTTAAATCAAAGCATTACTAGTCTGGAACTTTGCTTTAATTCTTAAGTTTAAAATCTTAGTTCACAGGCTGCATTATCATCACCAATCAAAAATAGCTGCTGTTTTTCCCAAAACTACGTATATGGCTATAGTGAAAAAGTGTATTGAGGTTTTTTTCTCCCCGTAGAAGTTTTTCTGAATTTACTAATCCCTGACTTACAGTTAGCACTTGACAACAAATCAAGTTAAGCTTGGCTCTTTTTTCCAAGTTCTGATACAGAACCACAATACTTCTAAGCTAGAAATTATTTCGTTCCCTTGGTTACACTAACACTGGTCAATCAATGCCAAATACAATCACACTGTTTGCACTGCAACCACCACCAGTCAGATGCAATGTTTTGTATCTGCATGTTTAAATATGAGACAGTTTTCATTCCTAAGAAGCCATTATAGATATAGTACAGCTACATAATCAAAGAACGGTTAAATTTGTATGTCTTCCTAATCACCATTCAACACTCAGTACTGCACAAAATACCTAATCAATTTTTAATTAAGCAGTTAAGTATTTCGGATTTTAAGTTTTAAGTACTACTGACTTATTTTCTGTAAATGTGACTAAAATCTGTTGCATATTTCTGTAGGAAAAAAATCTATTAAACTAATGGTATGATTTTTAAACTAATCCACAAACAGCAAGAAAATTTTTAGCTAAGACTACAGATGCACTATTAAATCACTACAGGGGAGCACCTAAATGCAGTAAATATTCCATTTTAAACTGCTCGAAGATTCTTTACAGCTATGATTTACCACCACCACCCTTTTCTTTCCTTGTATGTTGGTAGATTTTTTCCCCCAAGTACACAACATAATCTTAATTACTACAGTGTTGAAATAGTAGCATATCCATATGCTGGTCCACTATTTAGTAGTGGTTCAAATTCATGAAGTGCCCAGAAGCCTCCAGGGAGCCTTTCGTTGCCAACTCCAATTAAACAAACAGGTACTAAGGGTCATTTGGGGCCAACTGCATTCCACAGTGCTGAATTTTAAGCTGTTAGCACTATCTTCTTTCCTGCCAACAGTCTGCTGTATCATACTTTTTCTTTATTCTCAAACTGCTTTTAAGTAAGCATGCTGCAAGACTATTCCAGTTATACAGCTATTAAGAAAGAAAGGAGTTATTAAAGCTCTGCAGCCACGTTTGAACTGGACACAAAACAAATCAGGGATTAATGCAAGAAAAGGTAAAGCCGTTTCAGGATCTGGTCTGTATTCCAGCCTTATATTCATAAAAAGCAATGCAAGCTCCACAAGCACACCACTACAATTTATTTCCTTCAAAACACCACAAGATCTGTGGGGTAGGTAAGGCATTTTAGAACCACCTTGGAGTTCAAAAGGCTTATTTAGTAGTAACTGCTAGGGGTTTTTTTTCCAAATCACAAGCTTACACATCTGTTACCTATATAATACAAAGTCATTGCAGTTTAAGTACAGATTTGTGATCAAAATTAATACCCCCTTCAACACATTCCCCCTTAATCCCCAGTTTTTGCACTACATGACAAGAGAGAATTTGTTTTATGCTGTATAAAAAAAGAGTATAGAATCAATACTCATGTTGTCATCCAAAACACTCCATGCATCCTGCTCAGCTATGTTATGGGCTCTTTCTTTCAACTTTTTAAGAAATTATGTAACCTTACATCTTTCTACTTTTTAATTCATGCTCAGATGCATCTTTATAATGGGATCATTTTATGTTACTCTTATGCAGCACATAAGAGACTGAGTATATTAACCATACAAACTGGCTTTACAGCTTTCTATTTTGCTTGAATCTACCTCTGGTTCCTCCCTTCTCTTCTATAATTCACACTTTCTCTAGATTTTCCTGTACATTTGGAACAAGTGCTCACTCTTATATCTGGTTTATTTTGCTCAACACGTATTTTCCAAATACAGCTTTCCTTTAACCCTAATGTTTCCCAGACAATGTTGTATTTCCAGTGGAACTCATGCAGTAGCAACACCTTGAACAAGAATATCTGTCTTATTGTGGGTAGGGGGGCTGTTACTTCTCCAAGTACATACACAAATACGATGACTAGTAAAAACAAAAAGAAAATAAAACAAAAATGAGCAAAATAAACTATTTTCCAACATGATGGAATGATTTTAAAACCCCGTATATGTAGCGATTTAAATGTACAATAAATGTCAGCTATGATAGACAAAACATACTACATGATACACCCCAGCGTACCTAGAAGGTCTTCCACAGTCTGGTGGACAAAGCAACATACTATTCAGTATTTAAAGAAATATCACTAAATCCACTTCACAAAAGCCTAAAGTGACAGGATGCATTGTCATTGCTTCGCAGTGAATCACCGTACACATGTAAAAATACCACTGTTTGGGGAATTAACACCATGCCTTTCTCAGAACATAACCTTTAGAGAGAGAGAAACTCCTCTGAGTTCATTAGGTTGAAAGCAAAACATCAAGTAACAATTTTAAACATCAGAGAAATACAATAATCTTTGCTGTGCTACACATGCTTTTAACTTCACTTCCAAGATAAAAATAACTCTATAAAAGTTAACTAAACTTTATGACTGAATGCAGCTAATCTACCAACTTTCATTAGAAGAACATTTGATTTAAACAGAAAGCTTCATGATCCGTTATTATGTTTGCTTTGTGGTGTTGCAAAGATTTTCAAGTTTTAATGTTTCTGCTATACATGTGTTCAAAGACTGCACTGGCAACCACTAGTTAGTAAGACAGGTGTGCCCATACAAAATGTTTCTCAAGGAAAACAGAAATATTTTTCTTTTGAAGGATTACAGTGTTTTCTGAGTTCCATTTCACAACGCTGATTATAATTTCTATCCTGACTTTCACAAAAGACTGAAAATAAACTACCAAACTCATAACTCACACATTGGTGCAGTTAATCTCTCAGAAGCCAGACTACCTAGGTTCAGTACTGCACTTCATTCACGTTCTTGTATCACTTCATTATTGTAAGATAAATTAGTCTGATGTCAGACATCATTCAGGCTCCACTAGAATTTTAGGAGAATTCTAGGGAAAAACATACTTTTTGCAGCACAAATTACTTACACAAAAATCTGGTAAACCAAAGACACTATTGCAAATACAAATGCAAATAATCAAAGGTAAATGAATTCTATATAAAGGTTATGGGATATGCATTTCTATATAAAGGCTAATGGAGATAAAGCTTCATTCTGTTCTTCCTCTGGCTGCTGTTTGTTCACCCTTAAGTGCAAAGAAGTTGGAAATCAGATGAAATCACGAGTGTCCCCCTCACCACCCCCCCACCCCAGAGCCTTTATGGCAATAAAAAAAGAGCACTACCACTGAAGGAAGAGTGTGACAAGCAATATGATGTATTAGTCTTTTTCCCATATTCCAAACTAGTCTTTATAATGTCTTCTATTGGCCTAGCTGTCACTATCAGCAATCCTTACTGTTCGCACATCAAATCCAGAAAAGCTGATTTTAAGCCCTCCATTTGTAATTCCTTCTCTAATAAACAACAGAATCGTTACTCTACTAGGTGATATTCTCACATCACGTTCCTAGTAACAGAAACAATATATTCCACTATTCTTGAACAGCTTTGTATGCACTGACTGCACAGAACAACTAGTATTTCTAATATTTCAAACAACCGCACTACTGCTCGCAGTTAATGAAATGTTGAATTACAGTTCTCTAACTTAAGACCATCTAACCACACTAAGAACTGGAACAGATACTGCTCTGATACACTCTGATGAAGTACAGATGAGATCATTAGTAACAGCAAAGGATTAATCACAGTGGAATTACCGAATTACCCTCCACTACGCCACATAGTGCGGCTCCTATAATTTCCAGTATGCCTTCTCACTCAATCTATAAAGAAGCAAATGCATTTATGTCACCTTCTAGGAGGCATACAGTAATACAGATGCTCCTTGAGGTGCAAAATCTGCACTAGAATTCTCTGATTATACAGGGGACCTGAAAGCCCCATCCAAAGGAAGTTCTTCTAGAGGACACAATCTACCGTAAGTGAGAACTTGTATCATTCACTATAAATTAAAAAAAAAAAAAAAAGACTGTCTCTTAAGCCATTTAAAGTATTGCAATTAATACTTCTGAAGAAAATTGAATTTGTTTTTTCAACTGAAAAATAGAAAAAAAAAAAACCTGGTTTAATTCTGTAAGTATTGTCTAAGTCTCTTTACAGTCAGAATTCTATTCTAGCCCAAGAAGGCAAGCTTGTATATAGCCTTACATTTAAAATGTGTGAGGCAAAAGAAGAGTTGGTTAACTAAACAGCATTATTCCAATCGACATACGTGTTTCATTAGAGATGCACAGAGAAACGAACATTAAACACAACACGGTTCTTTTGTGCTTCAGAGTAGACATTCTTAATTGCAGCCTGTAGATCAAGTTGCTGCTGAAACCAGCAAATGGATTGATGATCGCAGGATAATTTACTTCTTTCCAATTTACTCTACAGGGGGAAGATAAAGTGTTGTTACTAGCAAGTAACAACAGCAAGGCATCCTCTGCACATTTATTAGAAGTTATTTCTACACCAGAAAAAAATAATTTAAGACCTTTTCTTCAGGAATGATGCCACTCAGTGGTATGGAACTGTCAGACAGTGATGTAGAGGTGCAAAAAGCAGGACAGCCAGACAGTGTATTCAAAGCCATAGAGGTGAAAAAGACTAGGCACCAAAATGCATGATCACAGAGTTCAGAAAAGAGATCAGAAGTCCTAGAAGTGAGAATAAAACGCAGCTTAAAAGGCATTACATTACTTTTTATCTCCAATAGGAAGACACTTGTCAGAATGATGGCAGTGAAGACTGGATTGCAGGTTTTATTTTATCCATATGATCAGTTTCTGTATCTGATACAGAGATGTTACATGATCATAGAAGAGAACAGAGGTGGTCAGTGGAACACTGTCCTTTTGTCAAGTCTTAAACCATTATCTCAGACAAAACAGGACATAATTCTACAAAGCTTCCCCTTCTCTTCCTGCTTCAATTCCTCTGTATTATCATTAATTTACCTTGTTCTATTTAAAAAAAAAAAAAAAAAAACAACCCAAGATGGCAAGAAAGATTACAGTCTTAAAACTGTAATTTTACTCACAAACATGACGTACTGACCTCATTGATGTCTGCAGCAATGAATCAAAAAGCTGCAGCTCAAAGGCCTGTTTCATACTGCTTTTATAACTTCACTTATAATTCAAAATTCAGTGGAATAATGAATCACTTGGTATCACTTCTAACAAAAAAACCCAGCACATTCAGTCTATTCAAGCCATGCCAAAGGTACTCGGGGTTTTTTTTCCTCTTCAAACTGTCTCTCGACAGTGAAATGCCTTGAGCAGCTACCATGATTCATCTATTGCACAGACCCTCTCTTTAATATTCCCAGTTGTACTGGGAACACAAGTTCAGCCCTAGATATTGAATTTTTTTTACCAAGAGAAGAGTCTAGGCCACTTGTACTCTGAACTTTGAGAACATGAAAAAAGCCTTTATAGAGAAGTGTACCTTAGAATAGCACTCTGCCATTTCTACTGTCAAAAACCTTAGTAAAATATATTATACTTTCTAGGGAGGATTTTTTTTTTTTCCTTTGATACACAAAGCCTATAGAAATCTTGACTAAGTGCCATCCACATTCAATACGAATCAAATATCTGGGTATGTTCATGTGAATAACCATTCCAAAACTGCTTATCACAATAAATACTTATTGACAAAGCAGGTTCTTGAAAACACCTCAAGAACTTCTTTTGTTACTACTACTTCAAAAGATAAAGGCTGTCCATTCCAGAAAAAAACAAAATATACCTTCTCCTTGTATGAACATTTATATATGAAAATCTTACAAGAGTAAAATGTAAACATGTACGTGGTTTAGCCTGTCTATGTGTCACAGCGTAATCTATTCAGATTGAATGTACTTGCATGGGGGAAAATTGAAAGTTATTTTTGAGACAAAACGTTAGAAGGATACCCACATAGTCCACTTGTCAAAAAACTCCTTTGGAAAGGGTAGCAAGAGATGCTGTCATCACTGTAGGGCTCTGCTGGTTGTCTTCAGTTGCAAAAGAGAAGACTGCTTTGGGTTGGAAGAGACCTTAAGGATCATCTAGTTCCAACCCCCTACCATGGGCAGAGACACCTTCCACCAGACCAGGTTGCTCAAAGCCCCATCCAGCCTGGCCTTGAACACTGCCATGGAGGGGTAGCCACAGCTTCTCTCGGCAACCTGTGCCAGCGTCTCACCACCCTCGCAGTAAACAATTTCTTCCTAATATTTAATCTAAATCTCCCCTCTTTCAGTTTGAAACCGTTACTCCTCGTCCTGTCACCACACTCCCTGGTAAGGAGACCCACCTTTCCTGTAGGTCCCCTTTAAGTACTGGCAGGCCGCTATAAAGTCTCCCTGAAGCCTCCTCTTCTCCTGGCTGAACAACCCCAACTCTCTCAGCCTGTTCCTCATAGGGGAGGTGCTCCAGCCCCCTGATTGTCTTCATGGCCCTCCTCTGGACTTGCTCCAATAAGTCCATGTCTTGTGCTGGGGCCCCCAGAGGTGGACGCAGCACTGCAGGTGGGATTTCACCAGAGCAGAGTAGAGGAGGAGAATCATCTCCCTCGACCTGCTGGCCACACTTCCCTTGATGCAGCCCAGGATGCAACTGGCTTCTGGGCCGCGAGCGCACGTTGCTGGCTCATATATAGTTTTTCACCCACCAGCACCCCCAAGTCCTTCTCCTCAGAGCTGCTCTCGATCCACTCATCGCCCAGCCTGTGTCTGTGCTTGGGATTGCCCTGGCCCAGGTGCAGGACCTTGCGCTTGGCCTTATTGAACTCCATGGGGTTTGCACGGGCCCACCTCTCCAGCCTGTCAAGGTCCCTCTGGATGGCCTCCCTTCCCTCCAGCATGTCGATCGCACCACACAGCCTGGTGTCATCAGCAAACTTGCTGAGGGTGCACTCAATCCCACCATCCATGTCAACGACACGGATGTTAAACAGCACCAGTCCAGCACCAGTTCCAATACAAACCCCTGAGAAATGCCACTCGTCACTGGTCTCCACTCTGACATGGAGCTGTTGACCACAATTCTTTGAGTGTGACCATCCAGCCAGTTCCTTATCCACCGAGTCCTCCATCCGTCAAATCCATGTCCCTCCAATTTGGAGACAAGGATGTCGTGCAGGACAGTGTCAAATGCTGTGCACAAGTCCAGTTACATGCCACCAGTATATAACACTCTTAAGGAAAAATTTTGTGGCTTTCACACCCACATCAAGTTCACAATGCTTTGTTGTCTATGAGGTTAAAGCTCTTTAATTCTTTAAACCTTTCTCCTCTTTATAGCAAGTAAAATAGCTAAATAAAATAATTAATCAATTTATATTTCCAAGCAACTATTATTCTATGATTACTCTGTATTCTGCTTATCACAAGAAGTATCTGAAAGGTGAAAAAAAAAAAAAAGTTAAATTTGCATGGTCCTAAACTTTAATTGGTCAATAACATTTTTTTATGTGTTTTAAGATCTTTGCTTCTTTTTCCTCCTAGGTCACAGGAGGTTTAATCAAGCTGGACCACAGAAGATAAATTTGAGAAGTGATGAAATACAAAATATCCTGATGTCCTTGAAAAGTAATACCAACTGTTTACCCACCAAGTGAAAAGTCTTCAGTTAGCTGGATCATTTATTTTTAACTATCACTAAACAGAATCAAGGAGAAAATGGCTTCAGACATTTTATAAAACAAAGAAAAATGATACATTCAACTACTTTTGTAACCAAATAGACTTTACATTAATATTTTGTTAATTTATTACCTTTTTTCCTCATAATATTTAGAAAAAGAAAATGCAACAGTCTTTATAAGTTAGGGCAATAAATTGATAATTTCCAACTTGGGCAGTCTGACAAGACACCTCAGGAACCTGGTGTTCAGGTGTTTAGCTCTGTTCAGCTAAATACTTTAAGTCTAACCAAGAGTTTAAGAATAAACCCTAATAATCAAGCAGCTCTACTTAAATTATTGTGCAATTTCATGTATTCTTCTATACTAAATCCATTTTTTAAAGTTTGTTCAAAACGAAGCTGTGCTGAAAGTTATCCCAATGACAAAAGTTTGATAATTACATACCTACATACAAAAGAAAGCATGCTTGTAGTTTTTATTGTGTTAAAATTCAACTGTACAAGACACAATACCAGAAGGCTATGTTATTACTGATGCATAGATACATTTTTTCTGGTCCTGAAGCCTGATTCATTGCAAGCATCTGATAAAACTATTCAATAAATACATCAATGCACTGTAGCTAGTTATAAATATTCCCCAAATATAGCACACTTCCACCAGTCAGTATTCAAATTTTTTTCAGCAGAAATAATATGAATATTTGCAGTAGCTTAGGCTAATTAGACTGTTTGGAACATTGATGGTTTTGCTGGCTCTTACTCCTCATCGGGATGCAGAAAAGTTAAATTTACATGACATAAGAAAGAAACATCAAAATGTGCTTGTTTCAAAATCACAGAAAAAGGAAGCATTTTTGGTCTTTTGATTTTAAACTCAACAACCCTTTTGACAGTATTCCTTCCTCTGAATTCAAACTCATATGTAAAATCTGATTAATTTCTAGTACTTTATATCTGGTGCCTTGGATTTCAACTGCTTTCTAAGATAACTGGTACCCACTTAAAGGAAGCTTTGTCTATAAAGGTCAGAATAATCCTAACCAGATGGTATATCTCAACATTTTTATTTTTGCCAATAAAATGTAACCTTTGCTAAACCCAAATGTATTTTCTCCTAAAATATCCTGTAACTGATCTACTTGCCAGTTTTGATATTAAGCATATAGTTGATAAGGGCAACTCTTGTTTAGAGACCAAAATTTTTTAGCGTTTTAACAGCTTTTATGAATTAAATTAACACAATCTGCCTGTGAACAAGAGTATCTGCTGTAAGTTTGCTGACAATTAATTTAGTTGCACTGCGAGCATGGTTCCAAACAGAGATGTCCTTCTGGCACGTTTTCCTCTTGATTTGGAGACAGAATCCCTGGTTGAGAGGACCAGGATGAAGAATGTCTGGAACACAGATGGATGTATAGAAGTTGTCACTGTTCATTGATGACCTTAGGTTATTTATGACTATGATCACTCTGTTCTTATTAAGATCAGAGAGAAGTTTTGAATACAGTCCACACAGGTGAATAATTTTTTTAAAACTTACAGACAGGGAGGGGTAACCAGTTTAAATGTAGTTCAAATACAACTTAAGCGCTTTCTTTTTCTGTGGTTTTACAGAAAAGATTGTGATTGCATCATCTAGTGAGAAAATGTCCTACATAACAACAACAACAAAAGAATCTTTGAAACATCTTTTGAATAAGGGCAAGAAACAGTGGGGCTCCTAAGTCAGGCACTATAGAATGTTCTTGTACTGGATCCAACAACCAGCCCATATTGAATGCCTAGGGAAGAGTAGAAGAGGCATAAGCAGAGCGGGATCTAGTTTCCAGTAGTCTTCAGCTCAAGGCATTCTAGCTCCAGATTGGGGATCTATGTGCTTAACAGTGCTTGAAAGACACTTAATAAATTTATCTAATGACTTTTTGAATTTGTAGAAGCCAAAGTCCTGCACGAGCTACCAGCTTAACTCCACATTTTTTGTTTAAATGTCTTTTTGCTAATTCTGACCATGCTACCTTCATCTGGTATTTGCCAACACTCATTTTATGAGAAATATCAGTTATTTCTCACTCTTTTTCATGTTCCTGAAACTCTTGCAGATTTCTATTACATCCCACTTCTGTCATCTCTTTTCCAACCTTAGTAGACCTTCCATATTTTTGTTTACCCTACCTTATTTTCTCAGTACTACCTTCTCTAGTTCTACCATAACCTTTTCGAGATGAAGGGGAGATTAACTTGCAGAGAATTCAGGACATAGATGAGCCACAAAATATAAACTGTCACTAATGTTCTCTAGTTTGCATAGCATTCCTTTTTCCCAAATTTTTTTTTAATTATCAATCAGCTGTCTGACTGTACTGAACATGCAAGCTAACATTTCAGTAGAAAATCTGTTATAACCCCAAAACGTTTTTTCTGTGTGCTAACAGACCAGTGACCACCATTTTCTATGTAAATTTAGGATTGTTTTTCCCTCAGATGCACCATTTCTCACTCACCAGTATTGAATTTAATTTCCAATTTTATCATACATTCATTCAGTACACTGCTGCAAATCTTTCTAGTCAGTATTCACTTTTATTATCCTGATGAAGAACATCAACAAAAGATGCCAACACACCCTTTGCCCCCTTTTTCATATAATTAATATGTTGAACAGAGGAGATCCCTTTTGGACCTCATAAGCAATCTCCATGACTCATTTCAATGTGTTATTACTCCATGACAGTTATTCTACAAGTGATTAATGCATGTGAAAGAATTTCCACTTCACATCAGATTAGTTCTTTTAAGAACATTTGACAGGGGACTTTGAAAAGGCTTTTCAAAATTCTGTATGAATATATCAGCTATGTCATCATTATCTAGGTAATCAGTGACTCCTTGGCATACACAAACACAAGGGTGATTGAATGTAGGAGTAACTGTATTCCCCCATTAGAGTCCAAACCCAAAAGAAACTAATTTATCCATGCTTATTTGTATCATATGATTCAATATGATAGAAAAATAATTGTAGGCTTATGGAGTTAACCAGTTTTCCATATTTTGTGGACTTTTTGCCATGGAACATTGCTTATGTTGTAACATGAAAAATAATAATAAATATTTTTAAATCTCTAAACCACTGTTTTCAAAACTTAGTATACCAGTGAACCACAAAGAAGAGGCCAAGAATTTACAGTATATTGACTGTCCATAAGGTATAATTCTTTTCTATGTCTCCAGCTAAAATGAGACTGTTTCTTTTGTACACTAAAGACCACAGGTTACACAAAATAATTTGCTATGATCAGGTCACTACAGAACCAATGAATTACCTGTTAGTAGAGTAAGAACAATTATCTACAAGGGTATGTAGATATTTTTGTCAGCCCTCCTGCCAGCTACAGTTAATGAGTATAATAGCAGCCCATTTTCCTGTGTGTCACCTGAGAACTAGTCCTGGGAATCCATCAATCAATCGAGTCAGGTTTACTTTTTGCTTCGTTTAGCATCTCTCAAATTGCTCCATTGCTACTTAGCAGATAACAGCTTGCAGAGCAGAGCTCTCCAATAAAGCGAAGGTGTAGAGCTCCTATACAGTCTTCTCTTTGCCAGCCTCCTGCACACATCTGAGGTACTCACTTCTGGCCTTAAATGATTAAAGGACTGCAGGGGTGATGCTTGACCAACAGAGCACTCCAAATTACAATATAACACATAGAAGAAACAGCACATGAGAAGAGTATCCTCCTGGGACCACTCTGAATCAAATCCCTAATAGATGGTTACCTGTAACTACAGGAAGCTGGAAAAGTTTGAATACAAAACTAGTTCTTCCCTGTCTGGGAAGCTGGAAAAGTTTGAATACAAAACTAGTTCTTCCCTGTCTACCTTTCTGTGTTATCTTTCACTGTTTGTTTTTATCTTTTATTTCAACCGAGAGCCTAAACTACTTTGCCCAACTACTGTCACAAGCAAAGCTCAGTTTTAATTGAAATCTCTCAGCAATATCAGAATGCAAACAAATGCTTCTCACAGCCTGTGCTGCAAGTCTGTTACTGAAAATAGGACATACCATAATTAAGTGTCATAATGTACCTGTCTTCTGTATTTATGAAACACACTACATCTATTACATCTTAGTTGAAATACACTGACACTTCGGATCAATTTGCAAGTTTCTAAATTAAGTTATTTGTATGTCATTTTTAAGCTCATACTGCATCCAAATTTCCTAACTCCATATTAAAACTGCAAGAGCTACATTTGAATTTATTTGTACTTCATAACTGCACATATACTAAGCTAATTTTAGAATATGTCAGCTAAGCTAATTTTAGAATATGTCAACAATACATGCTACTCAAGTATTTCCACATGTGGTAAACAATAGGGATGTATAACATCTTAATAACAAAATACAAATAGGAGTAACTTTTTTTTTTTTAATTAGTTTGGAAAATAACTCTTCGCAGTCATCTGGAAATTTAATCCTACTTCTCCAAAATACCAACTACAGTTTTCACACATTTCCTATTAAAGACTACAGCAATATGGCAACAACAATGAAAAATTCTTAGGCAAGCCTGATCATTGTATCTTTCTCACAGCGATTTTGCCTGAAAAAGTACTGGAAGACTGAATACAGTTTGTTGGTTTGTTTTTTTTCCATCTATTCACCTACCTCTTGCGCTAGATTATGGCTGTCCCATACCAAATACACTGGGAGAAGAGAGTAAAGAACAGATGACTCCACAAAGCTTTCAATCACACTGTCCATAGAAGAAGCAGCTATACATACAGCTACACCCAGAGGAAAACTAGTTGAACAGTAAGGAAACATTAATTTCAACTGAAAAATTAAGGATGTGCCATAGGTCTTTCAGGCATACTTTCTGCATACAGAAACTGTATTTTTCGTTTATACTGCCCCTGACCACTTCCTCACCAATGAAAGTGAAATCTCATCTTGTCATTACTAAATATGAAAAAATGGTTCTCAAGTACAAATATCAGGAGCCTTTCTGTCTGTAAATGGGAGTTCATTATCTAACTTTCAGAAGTGAGCTAGGGAGATTGATAGGAGGCCTGCGAAGTCTCAAGAACACCCCACCCCCCCCCCAAAGGTAATCCCCAAAATAGGATTCTTCAAAATAAAATATTTTTTAATATTTTATAAATAAAATTCTTCTGCTCAACTGAGTAGAAAGACTAGATTCCTAGATGGTGTAACAATCCTCCCTTGAAACATTATGCCAGAGCAATGTCAGTCAACTTTTCAGAAGGAAAAAAAAAAACACCACCCAAAAAACGCTAAAAAGCAGGTTTTTCTTATTTCTTTCCTAGATTATGAGTCTCAGTTTCTTACCTAGCAAGTAATAGTTTAAATAACTGGAATACCTGTAACCTCTGACAAACTAGCAAAAACCCATAGGCTCTCAACTCATTGTTAGGTAATAATAGGAACTAGCAGGCAAGTGAAGCCATCACAAGCTTTATATTTGGCTACGAAAATCATTAGGTCTCACAATGCAGATCAAAAAACCCACACAAACCCAACAAAAAGCAAGGTTCAGAGCAGAAATCTCAGCTGATTTTAAGAAGTGGACCAGAAGCAACATAGGAAATTAAATCAATATTCTAAAACTAGGGGGTTTTCTTTTCTATTTATTTTACTGTGCCAATCAGCACAGCAGCTGGACACTATAACATATGCGTGTATAAGTAAGAAGTACACATAATGAGAACCTTTAAGCACATCAAAATTCAGATCTCCTTAGATAACAAATGAAGGACCTTTTGTAGCTCCTAAGGGAGTTCTTATAATGACCTCATCTTTACCCACCAAAGCACATGTATCAAAGGCTGACATTTTAGTCTATTCAATACAGAAGCTTTGACTCTATTTTTGATAAATGGTCTTAACAAAAAAGATGGACTCCCTTTTGCTTACTTTTTGTAAAAGTCATCTCTGACCAGGAGGTACTACAGAACACCTGCAGTAAGGCTATCATTCAAAATTCCTGTGTTCAAAAGTTGAATTTTAGTCTAATCTCATTGCTTTTAGCAGGAAATTGTAAATTTTACAGAAATAAATGGTAGTGGTAACAACACAAAGAAGGTATGTCATTGATTGGAATTAAGTTTTGCCAATTTGAATACGGATTTATGCCCTTATTCAAAAATAAAATTCCATATAACTAGAAAAAAGGTTGGGAAAAGTAATTCTTTAACTGAATTCCATGACCTCAAAGAAGCCTGTGAGGTAGTTTTTTGTTTCTACAGTACTACATAAGGTAGCTACAGAGCAGCATCAACAGATAACAGATCAGCTCCCTCTCAATTCTGATTAAATGCAAAGTCCTGCCAATCCAAATTCGAAAAAATAAAGCACCCAAAAAATAATAACCACAAGGATCATAAAATCTCAAACAAAGCAAGGTTTGCTCATGCTTAGTGAAAAATTTAATTTCCTCTTCCTGCCTTGAATCATCTTGACTGTATTCTGCTACTCCTTTTCTAGGATAAACTTACATCATCAAATAATCTAGACACTAAATTTAACCTATCTATATAGGAAACTCCTGGACTTATAATGTATCAGTCCATTGTAACAGATTATTTCAAAGATTATTTTTATTTTATTTCAGAGTGAAGTTCTCTCGGCTATCAAGCTAAACATTGAATGAACTTCAAGATTGGTTTGCACATTCACATACAATTACAACATGAGAATTAAATAAGTGAAGCTCTTCTAGTATCATTTCAATAAAAAATACAGAAATGCAATTTCTTGCATATATGAAACTGGGAGACACATATTGAACAAGTTATTTTACCCATACATAAAAGGAGTCATGTGGATGTTTAACAAATTAACGTGACACAGAGCATAAAATTGAGAGAACAAAAAATGGGATTATTATCGTGACAGTACTTAATATATTTCTAATCTGCTATTTCAATACATACGTAATTTCTTAAACACAGAAGGCTAAACTCTATAGAAATAATTCAAGACTAAAGTGTCTTTCTCTGTGGAGCTTTACAGGACCTGTAGTTCTGTAAAGAGAAAATGGTGAAGCTTTTCTTTCTTTTCCAGATGGAAACTGTCCTGAAGATTTCACAGAAGATTGTTATTTTCATTTTCAGACACTCGGAGATCCTAGCAATTTCCACAGAAACACATACAGCCTTCATTTTAATGCAAATCAACATTTCTATAGCAACTGGAAAATCAGCTAAAAAGGAGCTATCACAAACATCCTTTTCAAGAGGCCATCTTTTAAAGCAGTGAGGGGAACAGTAATCAGACCTAGGTGCCTATGACTGTCTAGTCCAGATACGCCAATAGCATTACTGAGAATAGCTCCAGTCTCAATATATAACACTCAAATGCTATGCATATATATCACAATCCTATTGCTCATATCCCAGGTTTTTTACATACTGGAATCCAAAATCCATGGAATTGTAAAGAAGGATTTCCTTGGAGTCAAGAGATGGGGAGGGTGATCAGTCATCACTGCATCTTTAAAAAATATATATAATTAAATAATATTAATCACTTCCTCTTTGCAAGAATCCAAATGTTGGGGTTTTTTTCTTTCCATTTTCCCCTGAGGAAAACCAAAAGGATATGTAGCCCTCAACTTCCCATTTAAAAGAAACTCCAAATGACTTAGAGTTTTGACTTAGAATTGTAAGTTTTGACTCACAGCAAAACTGAAAATGCTGTTTTATTTCCTAGCAATCTACATTGGCTCCTCTGAATATGGTTTTTAAAGCATGTACTTGCCTCAGTGCTTGAAAAAATATCTAAGTTATTCTGCCAAGTTTCAGTTTAACTTGGTTATAGAATTTCAGTTGTGCTGTAATGATCAAAAGATATTTAATGCAAATTTTAAAGCAGTAATTGCATTTTAAAAAAAAAATCAAGAGAGAAGAATAAGTTTCCCATCTTTCAATTTGTTCATCAACCCTTTTTAAAATAAAAACCTGCCACAGCTAGGGGTTCAGCTACTTAGACCACGAGACTTGCTTTGAGAAACCTGGTCTACTAGAGGCTGATGGGGTCCATCTGTCAGAGAAGGGGAAAAGCATCTTCGGTCATAGGCTTGCCAAGCTGGTGAAGAGGACTTTAAGCTAAAGTTGCCAGAGAGGGGGAAGCTCAATCCATCCCACTCCTACCAGTTTGATGCCAGTGTCAGCAATAGATGCCCAGAGCCTGAAAAGGGATCACAGGTCAGCAGAAGAGCACCTGAAGAGCAGTACAAAGGAATTCCAGCCAATCCAGCCAGTAAGTCAGCTTCATTGGGGCACAGTTTAAATGCCTCTATGTAAATGCATGTAGCACAGGGAATAAACAAGAGTTAGAGATGCGCGCACGCCTGCAGGGCTATGATCTTATTGGCATCATAGAGACATGGTGGGATGGCTCCTATGACTCCTACGAAGTGTTGGAATTGAAGGATACAGGCTCTTCAGGAAGAACAGGCAGGGAAGAGGAGGAGGGGCTCTGCTTGGGGATGGATGAGGAGCTGACCAAGAGCTCATGGGTCAGGATTAAAGGGAGGGCAAGGACAGGTGACATGATAGTGGGCGTCTGCTACAGGTCCAGACCAGGAAGACAGAGTGGATAATGTCCTCTATAGACAGATAGGAGCAGCCTCACATTCACAACCCCTGGTCCTCACGGATGACTTCAACCACCTCAATATCTGTTGGAGAGACAACACAGCAGGGCATAAGCAATCCAGGAGGTTCCCAGAATGTGCTGCTAACTTCCTCCTCCAAGTGACAGAGGAGCCAATGAGGAGAGGTGCTATGCTGGACCTTGTTCTCACCAAAAAGGAGGGGCTGGTGGGGAATGTGAAGCTCAAGGGCAGCCTTGGCTGCAGTGACCATGAAATGGTGGAGTTCAAGATCCTCAGGGCAGTGAGGAGGGTGCACAGCAAGCTCACTACCCTGGACTTCAGAAGAGCAGACTTTGACCTCTTCAGGGATCTGCTTGGCAGAGTACCATTGGACACAGCTCTGGAGGTAAAAAGGGCCCAAGAAAGCTGGTTAATATTCAAGGATCACCTCCTCCAAGCTCATGAGCAATGCAACCCAACAAAGAGGAAGTCAAGCAAAAACACCAGGAGGCCTGCCTGGATGAACAAGGAGCTCCTGGACAAACGCAAACACAAAACCAAAGCCTACAGAGGCTGGAAGCACAGACAGGTAGCCTGGGAATACAGAGAAATTGTCCAAGTAGTCAAGAATCAGGTTAGGAAAGCCAAAGCCCTGATAGAATTAAACCTGGCCAGGGACATCAAGGCCAACAAGAAAAACTTCTATAGGTACACTGGTGATAAAAGGAGGACAAGGGAAAATGTGGGCCCTCTCCAGAAGGAAACAGGAGACCTGGTTACCCAGGATACAGAGGAGGTTGAGGTACTCAATGTCTTTTTTGCCTCAGTCTTTACCAGCAAGTGCTCCAGCCACACTGCCCAAGTCACAGAAGGCAAAGGCAGGGACAGAAAGAATGAAGAACCACCCACTGTAGCGAGTAGATCAGGTTTGAGATGACCTACAGAACCTGAAGGTGCAAAAGTCCACGGGACCTGATCAGATGCATCCGTGGGTCCTAAGAAAACTGGTGGATGAAGTGGCTAAGACACTATCCACTGTATCTGAGATGTCGTGGCAGTCCAGTGAAGTTCCCACTGACTGGAAAAGGGGAAATATACCCCCCTCTTTCCAAAAAGGAAAAAAAAAAAAAAAAAAAAAAAAAAAAAGGAAGACCCAGAGAACTACAGGCCAATCAGTCTCACCTATATGCCTGGCAAAATCAGGGAGCAGATCCTCCTGGAAACTATGCTAGGGCACATGGAAAACAAGGTGACTGGTGCAGCCAGCACGGCTTCTCTAAGAGCAAACCATGTCTGACAAATTTGGTGGCCTTTTACAATGGGGTTACAGTGTTGGTGGATAAGGGAAGATCAACTGATGTCATCTACCTGGACTTGTGCAAAGTATTTGACACTATCCCACATAACATCCTTGTCTTTAAACTGGAGACACAGATTTGATGGATGGACCATCACAACCAACTGAAATAGAGACATTTGTACGTCAAAAAAAAAAAAAATTATACTGAAGCCTAACTCTTCTCTTACTCATTATTCTGCAAATCTGGAGTAGATTCATTGAAGCCAACAGAATGATGACATAAAGAAAAACAAGTCAGAAGGGGATTAGATCCTTACGTACAATTTATTCTTTCCTTTACAAATCTAAGACTGTCAATCCCCAAGACTACACTCAAAGTAAAACCAAGTGAGTTTTAATTAAACACATCATACAGCTGAACTTCATGTATACACTGTGAATCAGGGAAACTTTTATACTATTTGGACAGAGAAAACAGAGAAGCTTAGATAAGCACTCTTAAATCCAGTGTTCAACAAAATATCATCTTTCCCTTCCAACAGAAAAAAAAAAAAAAAAAAAAACATGTTATTCTTCACTAGTGGGTCAGTTTTCATGAAGTACTAAAACAATCTTTTTTTTAAGTTCCAGGTAGGAAGTAAGAAAATACTTCAAATATACTCTATAATTCAAATAATTCCCACAATTAAAACTGAAGGGTAATGTTCATACCCATTATCTGCCCTATGCTATAGCAAATAATTGGAAACTGCCAGAAACAGCAGGGAAATCTTAGCAAATGTATCTACTTTTGTCATGGGTTAAGGCTGGGCTGGCCACTAAACGAATGACAGGTGCACTCTCTTAAACCCTCTCCCTTCCCAGAAGGGGATGACAAAGAGAATGAGAGACACACTAATGGACTGGAAAAAAAAAAAAGCATATAACATAAAACAGCTTTAATAAAACAGTAACAGGAAAAAGTAATATTTATACGAACAATAAAATAGATACAAAATGTATACAAAACGAATATCAAACTCCCCCTGATGATGATCACATCACCACTGACACCGCAGGGCAGGCACTGGGAAACACCAGAGTGGACTGAGTGACAGAAGGGAATACAAAGACTAGGATCAAAGGCAGAAGAACGGAGAAAGTCCTCCTCGGATGCTGGCCATAGAAGAATATGGCTGGACCCTTGTGATCCCTCAGCTTTATACTGAGTATGACATATATGGAATTAAATATTTTTTTGGTCAGGTTTGGATCACTTGTCCTGTCCACTCCTCCCTACAAGTGTGACCTTTTTACTTACAGCACTTCAACACAGCACACAAGATTCAGCAGTGATCTTGGTTTCTATATGAGAAGTAGAAGCAAGAGCCTCTCTGCACACCATTCCTTGGTAGTAACTATAAACATCAAGCACTATCACTTCTAGAAGCAGATGCTGTCTGGAAAAAATGCCGTTAACTTCAGAAAGTGCAGTCACTTAGAAGCGACTTATCTGAGAAGTAAAATCATTGAATAGAGAACTGGTTCTGTTCTAGCTCAAACCAGGACAACTTTCCAGTGCATAATAGCCAGGTAGACCTTCTAAAACCCATTCTTTCCCCAGCAACACCCATATAGTCTGGGAAACATATACATTTGGCCACAAATTCTGCACATCCCTTCTTGCTCAAGTAATATTTATTACAGCTATTCAGGGCATTTGAGGCCCATTTTAGGTGCTTTCCCAACTGCCAAAGGGCACACAGAAAAAAGCGCAAAAAAAAAATTATCGTCAGTACAGCAAACACTATGCTCAAGCACAAAGATAGTCCTCAGAATGAATCTGAAATATAAATTTGGGGCTTTCCCGAACCCTTGCAAAAAGAAATAAAATTTACTGGGTTTTATGAATAATACATTTATTCTTGCATGCCCCATGGTTCTATTATAGAAAACAAATGCACAGTAACATATGGTACATCTGTTTCATATTTTCCCTTTCTGCTGTCATACAATTTCTCTCAACATTCAGTAACACACGTCTGTTGGCTCATAATAATTATTTCTAAGCTGTGTATGAAACACAGCCTACCTCCACCATCATTCCAAGAACATGATATCCGTCCCTCCCCATACAAATGTATATTAAAATATAAAGTTAGCAAAACCAAAATTAAGACAAGAGAGACTAGGAGTCATATTATCAAATGCTTTACACTCCTTCACCTCCAGAAGCTTGTTTTTGCAAACACTCCTACACTGTAATTCACAGGAAAAGTGATGGCAATAGAAAGAAGATGACACCAACAGGAACAATAGTTACAACTCATTTAAGCAGACCCTAACACTTGTTCAGATCTGTACAAAGACATATTCTCCAACTGTATAGGCAACCTGAGGCACAAAAACCAAGCTAAAACACGTGAGGCACAAAGCATGATAAGAGAGTGGAAGAAAAAGAGAAAAGAATGGTAAGGAACTGAAACCAGAAAAAAATGTCATTAGCTGGCAAAAGGTACGTGAGGTGGAAAAAATAAATAGATAAGAAGAGATATTACCTATAGGGTGTACTTTCAGATAGAAGCTCACTGACAAATAACAAGCCTAGGAGGAAATAATATGGCAGGTGTGGAAAAGAGTTTGACCTAAAAAGAGGCATAAAGAGACAAAACTAGGGAAGCAAGGTGGAAGCAGAGAATATTCAAAGAGTCAGACAGAAGATAACAAGTTGAGTACAAACATAATGGACAGACCAAATTTGGTTTTCCTTTTTTTTTTTTTTTCTCTACATCTGCTTACATGCAGAACAGCCCAGGCAAAAGAGAAGGTATAGAGAGAAACCAACCAGGAACAAACTTTCGTAAATCTGATACTGGAAGTTGATGATGCTGTCATCACATCAAAAATGCAGCAATAAATGTAACAAAGAAAAATATCTTAATTTGCCAAAAATATTTTTTCTCCAATCTGTCCAAGAAAATCTAAATACTTCTTAGCAGCCTACTTCTTCTATGGGCTTTATATCACATTACACAATGGGGCACTGATTGGCAAATCTGACTACCACTTTGTTAAATAAATAAACATTCAACAAAAATAATATAGCACTATTGTTGAAATGCCAGTTTTAATTGCAAGACTTCAATTCTTTTCATTAATTTGTGAAGCAGATGGCAGTTTTGCTGGAAAGCCAACAACTGAAGGTAGTTAGATTTGGCACACTGAAAACTGGCACCAGAAGTTGAAAATGATCCATTTCAGTTTTGTCAGAGAAAGATGAATCTATGAATTAGATCATAAGCTATGAAGTAGAAGCTAAAGGAGCATTTAACTCTCGGGCCGCTTCAGCATTATAGAGTCTGAGTAGTTTCCTCTTGGGCCAATATATTATTAAACATATTTTACATCATGCTGTAAATGCCATAAATTGATAAGGAACTCCATTTCTAACTTCTGAGGCACTCTTACCATTTCTTCCCTGTTCTTGGTACATAACCAAAATGACTGCATTTTAATAAAAAGTTAACACACGTGCATATTTGAAAAAGAAAAGAATAAAATATTCTCATCAGTAAAGGGCTTTTAGGTACCTGTTGAGACGATAGAGTATTATTTACAGGAGGAAAAGGATTTTTAGACATTCATTGATCCAACTGATAAAATACTGATGTGATACCATATATCATACTTCATATCTTGATAAAACTAAAACATACAGTTTTCAGCAGACTATTTTATTAATTGTACAGTTGACAGAGAATAAGCTTTCCAGATATGCCATTAGGACTACAGTTAAATGAAATATTAAAGCAGTTTCCCATATACCAAAACATAAAAATATCAATATGCTTCCTTGCTCTATGGAAAGTCCTTTACACAAAAAGAAACAGAGTATGTGTTTAGAGATCTCCAAACAGCAAATACAAAGTCCTACAAAATTGTTTCTACAGGATGATTCAGAATACCTATAGAAAGGATATCAATAGAAAAGCTTTTAGAGAGAGATCTATAAACAAAAACTCCAATAAATATTTGTGTCTTGTGCAGATAATTTTCCAGGAGGTTTTAATTTTTGTTGATAAAAGGAGAGTTGGGTCATACTTTCTTAGTATTATTTTAACATGGAGTGAACAAGGTACTACTAATATATAACACACAATCAATTAGCAACTGTCTTCCTCCTGGTTACTACATTTTCACGACTGTGAAAGGTTAAGTGCTATAGAGTATGTATTGTATGACTTTTTGAAAACCTATGTTTTACTTTAGGATGTGATTTTGCAAGACCTTTTTTTAAGGTCTTTTTTTTAAAAAAATAATTTTTTTATTTCACAGCACAAATTCAATAGCTAAAGTTAGTCAGATCTGCTCCCAATTTCCCTAGGCATTTTTCACAATCTCCCTTCAAAGCATTAAGCACAAGCTTGCACAAACTGATTTTAAAATTAACATTCTTATCTACCTCAATAAAAGACATATCAAAATACATTGCTTATGCCAACAGTGGCACTGTATGAGTAGCATTCACTCCAGTTCAAGGAATGAAAACCCAGGGCCTTCATATACTCCTGCTTTCCTACCCTATTTAGTATCAAGGCTTACTAGAATATATTTATAGTTTCATTAGTATTTTTAAGCCATAGCCCTCATCTCTCAGCATACATTCATTCAGTAATGACAGCCATGTTTTTCCTCAACCATATACGCAGTTATGTCACCAACTTCAGCGCACAGTAAGAATGATACAAATAGGGTCAAGGCATAGTAAATTCAGTTATAGGCATATATCTAAAATACAGCACAGTATTCCTAATAAAACTATTTAATTGTTTAATCAAGTTTTTTTAAAATAGATGTTTCTGTAACCACGTTATGAACATTTTTAAAGCAAGGTAACTGTTCAAAATGATCATTCAGTATTTTTTTTATTTTCAGATGGGTTATATACTGCTGATTCTTGCAGTAAGATACTTCTTCCCTCTTGCTATGCCTCCACAATATCCAGAATACCTCAAAATGTTCAGTCCTTCCACTGAAGCCAACTTCACAAGTGACAAACCCTCAGCTGACATTCAGCTGGTGGCAAAATGTCAGCATGGACACACTCCAGTAAGACAGCAATGTCAGCAGCTGTAAGCTCTGGGCTCTTACCCACAACTCATGGTGTCTTTGCCAATGCAATGTCTCTCATGAGGAGACACACCAGCAAAAGCAGCCAAGCAGGCACATGCTTCAGCAGCACAGCAAAGTTGGCAGCTGAAAGACAGCAAAAGTTTGGGCAGTAGACGTGACCTCATCCATTAGAAACTAGTTGGGACCATGGGATTTGATCCATCAAACACACTCCTCTTTCTCCATCTAATAAAGTGTCTGGATGAACATTCTAATATTACTCTAATATGTTGAAAGCAGTCGGTTATGTACTTTTTTTAAAAAAATAAAACTGCATTAATATTTTGTAAAAAGAAAGTTAAATTAGTATGTGAGATATAAAGCTAAATTTTCAGAAACATACCCTATTTCATGTTAGAGGAAATTACTCTAGAGATTAATTTATGGTCATATTGACAACCATTTTTCTAACACAGTCATTAAATTCTGTTTTAAGAATCACTGTTCTCATCTAGGCTAAAGCTACTAAGCTCAAGACAGAACAGTAGGTGTGCTAGTGCTAATTAATATTCCCCTCAGGTCAGCCTAGAGTTTGCTTGTGTCTAGTGCCCCTCAGGTCCACACATCTGAGGCTGGCATTATTCTAGATAACTATGATTTCTTAGTCTCTGAAAGTACAAACTAGGCACTTAGGATCAAGTTTCTTTTCATCAGTGTGTGCCCTCACCAGCTTTCTCCGCACTAGTACTGAGGTCACAGATGATGCTACATTTACTTACAACCAGCATTTTACCTAACAAACTGCAGTGCTTCCCATCTAATCCATAACATTAAAAAGACATTAACAACATGATTTTAGTAATTTGAGTTAAGTAGTCAGATTCCTGAAGAGGTTAACTGATTTGCCAAAACACAGATTTGGTAAAATCTGATAATATAAGAAAGAAATGGCCTATACATGTGGCACTTAAGAAAACAATTAAGGAAAACCTCTTTGTGTTTGTACCAAATCCTGAAAAAGTAGTTCTTGCTGTTTTCGTATGCCAGCTACATTTTTCCTCCCTTCAAATGCCTTATTATCCCATTGCCCCACTGACAAAACACTAACAGTAGAGTTATGGCTTGTTTGAATATTTTATTACTTCAGCCTCTGCCATGAGGTAGCCAATAAATTCAACTGTTTCAAACACAGGGGAATAAAATTTACTCTGCCTCTCAAGTTTTTTGTGGTTCAGTTTTGGTGGGTTGTTTATAAAAAAAATTAAAAATATAGTAAAAACAATTTCTTTTACTCATGTTGTTTTAAATTTGCTACGTTAATTTATTCTTACTGTGTATCAAGCTGTATGCACAGGTAGAAAACTGTAGAAATAAATAGTTTTAAATCCTTTTGTGTTTTCTCTGTTAAATTAACAGTCAAAAAATACTGCAGTGTTATAATTTTCAAGTCTATAGAATTTGCTTTAGTTCACTAATTCAAAGTTTTCTCAGAAAAAAATCATGCAAATTTTAAAGTGAAAAAAATTTTTAGTAAAATACTTTAAATTCTTGTTAAAAAAATAAAACTACATTTACAGGGTTGTGAGAAGAAATTTGATTTGTCTTTATAAAGACTGCTTATCTGTAACTTCTTTTTTTTCTAAACCACATATGAGGTAATCTTTAAAACATTCCAGTTACTTCTAAATGTAAGCCTTGAAAGAAGAAACAGGGTAACTTTGGATGAAGTTATTCCATAAACTCAAGATATGCTTTTTAGGAATTACTTCAGATTATATGTAGTTCCGATATTTTTTATTACATCAGATTTAATGTAGATTTAAACACGTTTGCATATTTAGATCCATGCATAACTCACGCAGATGCTGTTGTTACTGAAAAGTTTAATTGCAGAGAAACTGTTTATTTTACAGGCTCCTTCAGAAGATGTCATGGGCCTGACTACACATTGTGTCATTGCTGTCCCAAGGTGTTCACTGGTTTCTCCTAAGGAAGATGACTTTAGACCTGCACATTTCATAATGTGGATGCTGCTTTGTATACTTACTCAGTTCCAGAGAATATATTTTCCTACAAAAATGTAAGACTCCCATCTTCACTTTCTGCAGCCACACAAGCACAAATCACTATTTAGCAATCTTATACAAAACCTGCAAATCTTCAAAGTTTCAGAAAACAAGACCTTCCATCTCATAACAGTTTAGAGAATAAAAGATGCCTGTTACACAAGGCAGGGCAGGGGGATGAAAACCAAGCTAAAAACCAAACCACCCAGATTTCTAGTTCCCCTCCCCAAAAAGCAAGCAGTAGTAAGTCTTCAAAATACTTTCGTGTGACAAGATATTTTCAGTCTCACAAAGAAGGATTGTGGAACTGCCAAAGGCTGCCAACCATCTAACAGAAGCAAAGAGCATTATAGACATCCAAGAGTCCAAACAGCCAATGTAAAACTGGATTTCAACACAGACATCTCAAAACTGCTTCCATACTTCTATGATATTCTGAGAAGTGTCAGAAGACAGATCTCATTATTTTGGTCCATTTCATTGCAAATATGTCACTCATACTTTATTAATGTATTCATGTTTCAGCTTACAAAACAGTGGCTCATCATAAAGAGGAACAGATACACTGTAAGGGATGTGAATAGACATCTGTTATGCTAAACCAAGAGCTATTCCAGACCTTTTTTGTATTTATTTATTGATACTGATGGAACTTTATTATCAAGAGAAAAGCTAGTTATGCTCTAAACTAAAAAGTTGGTCAAACAAAAATAGCCTTTATCTGATTAAGATTGAAAAAAATTAATGTAAAATATTCCTTTCCTACCAGCAAATGGAAAATTTCAACAAATGGGCTGTTCTTGCCACCATTTTAAAATTGTTATGTTTCAGTGTCTAAAAAGAAAGCCATAAAGGGTAGCGGTAACTCATTTACAGGCAAAGTTTCCAATTTTCCTTGCTTCATGAATTTCTATTAGAAATAAGTGACCATAAGTTGATAATTCAACTACATATTTTAAGTTATATCCATTCATGTATTGACATTTCTTGCTAAATATACTGGTCAGAATCCTAGACAACAATGACTTCCTGCAGCCATGAAAACTGGATCCACGTAGGTTTGCAATAGCTGGGTCTTGAGCCTGGTTGGAAAGAGAGGATTGGAATTGCACCCATTTTCTAGCTGGGCACTGCTGAGCTACAAAAGCTCATAAGAAAACATCTGCAATAAAAGGTACACTGCAGCTTTTATCCTAAACGATAAATGGGCAGAGATTCCTCTTTCCCTTCAAATTTTTGTTAGCTTTGAGCACTGTGGTCCTAAGGGCACTATTACACATATATGGAAAGAGGAAAATAGTGCAAGACATTCTTTGTCACAGTTGATAATCGTAGCCATATGGTTAAAAATTCTCCCTACTACCCAGGCAAATCTGACCTGTATCTGTCAGAGATTATACAATGTAATAGGATATTCCATTCTAATTTTGGGGGCTTTTTTAATCGGGTTTTTAACTAATAAAGCTGTTAAAGGAAAACAGAAGATATCTAAAAGTCATTAGAGGAAATACAGTAAAGCTTTGCCACTATGCAACCAAGAATGCAAATTTCATAGGACCGAAAGAACACAATAAAAGGAACTATGACTAATCTATTGCAGAGGTATTCTGCTGACAACAGGAAGGGAATTCCTGGTCCCTTAACAGTTATTGATTATGGATTTTCCACACAAGAATTAAAGAAAAAATACACAGAAAAGTGTTGAATGCCTAGAAGTTAGAGTAGACCTATAAACTATTGTGCTGACCTAAATTCCTTTGCAAATTTTGGCTTCTATCACTTGTCCTACAGATCACCTGTATTTATATTTTGCAAATAATATTTCATTTAAAAGAAAAGAAATGGACAAGGTTCTCCAAGTTGTTTAGAAACAAGTATGAAGTGAGCTCAGGGTTGTTTGTTTTGTTTTGGGTTTAATATGACTTTTAAGTATATTTTATTCTTGATCCACGTAAAAATCAGGTACAAGGTGCAAGTCAGAAGAAAGCCAGCATAACTTGAATGTGGCTCAGGTTACCACATGTACCAAGGTGTGACTACAGACTGAATATTAATAGTTGCCAAGGAATTTAGAGTACACTGTACCTGTGCTATTGAACACTCAAGCCTTAAGTAACTAAAAGCATAAACTCTGTCTTTTCACACAGGCAATGATAAACTATAAATGGTCTCCTAAAAGCAAAGAATCAAATAGAATGAAACATCTCCCAAAATGCATGCCTTCTCATATAGCTAAGCAGTAGGCACAGCATGGAACCGTTCATTTGAACAGCAGCCTACACAGTAATACGTATTTTAAAAGCATTAAATACTTTTTTCATAGCTTCTTTAGCTATTCTATGAAAAGGCAGATCTGATAATCAAAGTCATTAAAAATCAAATGAGTGATGAACATTGCATTTTCCACTTGTTAGTTACTTTACCAGCTATGCATTACACACTCTTAAACGTAAGTTTTCTTATTGCTTCTGTTAATAGACATTTTAATAAATATCATTGTTGCATTAAATTTTTGCAAGTTAGTTTATGTTTCTAACACAATTTTCCTTTCAGGTCTTAGTTTCTCATCCTCAGTTAGGAGAAACTTATTGGCCCAAAGTTCTGAAGGGAGAACAATCTATTCATCCAACATTAAGTTTTTTTATTAAAATTAAAAATTAACTAAAATCTAAATAAGCTTTTGAGGTTGCAGGAAAATGAACCTATTCTTCTGTTCTGTGGTCCTTGCACAGAAGGGACAGCCTAAAACTCAAAGCAAATCCACAACTGTTAAGTCAATCTGGTGAATTAGATTTAAATGATAAGTTGGAAAAGTGGCAGACATAGCTTATCAAGCACTATCCATCAATATGTCCATCGTCTAGCCAGAAGACTAAAAGCAGGTCAAATGACATCTAGGTTGAAATTAATATTTAGACTATAGCTCTGATGCCTAATAGGGCATATTATCTATGAAGTACAGATATTTACTTAACAGCCAGACTCCCTTACGTATTCAAGACTGATCCTATGATTCTGATCAGTGTGATTCCTCCACAGAATCTTTACCTCCATGTGCATCCCACTCCCTGCAAAGGAAATGGTTCAGCTGTTTGTCTCAATCTATTTTTCCCCTACCAGATGGCATCAATGGCCACCACCTTCCCTTAATTTTATAACTGGTTCAGAATAGCCATTAAAGACCATTTAAGATTATTTTAAAATAAAATTTTAAAAAGGGTTAGGTTCACTACCAAATGCAGAGATTTAGGATCTAGAACTGACAGACACTGCTAGAAGGGGGGCCTGAAAGTGCATTTTCTTCCTGCAGTTTCACTTTGAAGGCACTGAATTATTCTACAGAATGATTCCAGATCATCAGCTACAACTGTAAAAAAAAATGGAAATTAAATCAACAGTAAGGAATCAGATACTCCAAGAAAAGTATTTCTTGTGTTCCTTCAGACACAATTCCTGTTCTTGTGTTCTACTGATATGAAACCTCCTGGTTTACATTTTGGTCATCAATGACTATAAAGAGTTAAATTTTGAACTTTTAAATACAGGATAATATTAGTAAAATATTAGGAATATTTATCTAGTGAAACTTATAGCAGTCTTAAAGGTCAAATTTGGGTTCAGTTTTGCTGATATTTAATCATGAAATCCCTTACAGCACAGCAAGAATCCATGCAATTAAAATAGTGGGAATCATAGTCGGAGACAATGTAAAGCTGATGTGGTATTTCACACTAGAAAAATCAAAGCCTCAGTCACTAAAGTATAAAAATACTTTTCTATGATTGATGAAGGAAAATTAAGTGATTTGATGGCAGAGATCCATATTCAAAAGCAATGCAGGAATGAAATTCATATGCTTAGAAGATACAAAACCTTGACAATAGGGTTTTTGAACTTCCAGATTTACAACAGATCCAACACAATGAAACCAAAAAACAACGTGTTTGTTTAGTGAGTATTTCCAGCTGCCCATACACAGCAGAGCATGAACTACTTCAGCTGCTGTACAGGGTTCTTGTTTCTGGAATTAAGCCACCACAGTTCTCAGAAATACAAACTTATTTTAAAACATGTGTTTCTTAAATACTCAAAATAATTTAGCTGTGCTGTACTAAAGATTTCTGTACAAAGAACTGAAATACTCCACTTTCAATGGAGAATATTACTAAGGCCTTTTAGTTTGCAGCATCATTCAGTTTTGCCCAGCTTAAAGGAAAACGTAAACTAAAATAGAACAGCACTACAGAAACCTGTAAGACTGTGTTCAGAATCACTTAACTCATTGCTTGGACAGTATTCAATTTGAAGAACAGCCTGCTGAAGCAAAAGAAACCTCAAGAAAAATAGCAGAAAATTGAAAGACATTAAAAGAAAAAACTACATCATCTTAATAATATGTAGGCAGCATCATCTTAATAATATGTAGGCAGATCAGGAGAATTGCTTCATATACAAGAATTATCAGTTTGAAACGCAAAGTTCAACAATGGAGTTGTGCATAGGCAGAATTTTAAAATACAAGTACTGTAAATGTGGGGGTATACACTTGATCCTTACAGCACTTATCACTAACTGCTCTATTTTCCTTAAGAGTCTTATCTGGCAATTTAGTAAATGGGATTGTGAACTGCAGAAGCATGTATAGTTACCTACCTTTCACACCATTATAAGTGATACTAGAATTGTTGAGCATTACTATGTAATCTGCCAAAGCCACTGCTTTTCCCACCTTTATTCTTCTTTAATCTGTTTTACACAGGTTCGTGAAAGCCCAAGTAAATTTTTTTCGGTATAATTTCTTGAAATGCAAAAGAAATTAATAGCTTATTTGAAATAAAGCTTCATCCAAATTTGGTATTATGGGAAATCCTCTCTTCGGAAACAACCTGAAGGTTTAATTAGCCGAGCGTGTTATCTACAGAGTAGCAGAGTTCTGATACATATTGGTCCAAAAATGAATCAACTTCTGGTTAAAGTTTAACACAAAAGCAAAAGAAAGTGTTTTTATAAAGCAATCTATTAGTTAAGTTTACCATCCTGAATTGTGAAGTTCTCTTTAACAGTATGGCTGCACTGCTTTTAGGTATGTAACAGCTGCAAATGTATTGATCTAAAGTTGATTGCTTGCCTCTGCAGGTGACACGAGAATATCCACCTTCCCTGCTCTCCTATAATAACCATAGGAAACAAGATTCACACACAAAGACAAAACCACTTCACCTCAAAAGGAAACCACTACTTCACTGATTTTGTTTGGGTTTTCCTGCTTCACACCTAAACCCTAAAGTTTCATAATTTCAGAATAATTTTATAATAGAAATGTTCATCTGCTGCATACTGTTTAGAGCCTTAGTTAAACAATTACACTTCTTAGTATTCAAAACAAAGGAACACACACCTCAAGCCATGGTTATTTTATATACCAGTTATTGTATTTTGGACTGTTGGGGGGAGGGGGGAGTTGTGTTGCTTTTTTAATTGGCTTTAATTAATACGGATTTAGCTTTCCCAGAATTTGTATCAAAATCTTTTTTCCCCCCAATCTATAGCCTACAACTTGCAGATTTTCCTGCCAAAAAAGTGAAGCTTGATTTCAGTATTTAAACAATCTGCATATATTCATGCTATAAGCAGCAACTTAACTTGAACAGACATCATCTATTTCCTCATATTCATTTATTAGAGAAGGTAAATTCACTCCAGCTCAGAAGGACTTGCTCCAGATTATGAGGAAAGGGATGTTCCTCTTTTCTGAATTGTAATGAAGGCAGTGTAAACAGATTTTGATTAGACAGCAGCTTGCCAATGGGAAAAAACCACCACTTAAATTTTAACAATAGTTTACCAATTGTTATGCTCATTATAACGGCATAGAACTACTTACAAAGTCCTCCATTATGTCCACATCTATATTCACAAATGATTGCTTGTTTCAGTTAAAGTGATCCCTCAGTACAGCACTCCACTCCATATACTTACTTATGGAGCACAGTTATACAGGAAAAGGGAAGGACAAGTGTCTGGGGAACAGAAAACCTCGCCTTTTGTCATGGCTCCTCACATCTAAGCTTTTCATCCTCTCAGATGTGACTGATGCCTGGTACAGCTTTTCTCCAGACAGTGAAACAGAAACATTGCTTTTAATGACCACTCTATTCAAAGCATCAATGAAGAAGAAACACAGTAATTCTTTTGGTATTTAAATGCTCAAGCTTGTCAATCTGGGGAAAGTAGGTGAGTAGAAAACCTCTAGCATTCAGAATTACTACCTCAAGACACTCCAGACTTTAAATTTAAGAGTCAAAGAAAATGCATAGTCACATCTGAACAGCACAACAGAAAAGGGCAAAATAATACTGAATGTCTAAGATGTGTAAATAGTACAAATAAGGAGTTTATACAAATTGACTCACTCTTCTTGATCACACATAATCCTCCCAGTAGCCTTTTGCGAGCTGAATTAAAAACAAGAACAGCAGTAAAACCTGTTATGTGTTTTCCAGAATTTTCTACTCTCTGGTAAAAATTAATTAAGCAATAAAATGAGAAAAGGATACATGCTTCATAACAAAATATACTTACTAGATTTTTTGCATTAAAAACTGTTTGTTTCTGTACGTTTTAGAATTACTCATCTGTTAAAATAATTACTAAAACCAGATGATTACTTAGTTCTAGAAAAAGAAGTATGAGGAAAGTAAGCCTTCAAAGCTGAAAGATTCAAATTTGTTGTAGACACTATTAAGCCAGGATTAAAAGAAAAAAAGAAAAACCACCAAAACATTCCCATGGTAGTAGGGAAAGACTGATCTTAATCAAGTCACTGGAAAAACCCAACCCTTCAGATTACATCAAGACAGAGAAAAAAAAAGTTATGGACATTTGAAAATAAAGTGCCAGGGCAAACACCAAAGACATCATCAGAGCTAAAATGCAGTGTTGACCTGTCAAAGAGAATGGGATTCAATGGTAAATTATGTTGTACACTGCAGTCACAAGAATATCAGAGCCACTATTTTCTCATGATGTAAGTATGCAAGTAAAAAATACCTAAAGCAGTCTAAATATTATTCTCTGTACCCACTGAGGTATGTCTGAAACAGACTGCAGTATTAGTACAGATATTCATGCTTTCTTCAAAGAAATTTCTTAAGTGCCAAATGCAGTCAAGCCTCAGTAGAGAAAGGCTCAGCAGCAGAATCTAAACTGCTGCCAGAATTTGAGATCCCCCTTTCTCCTACTCTTGGCCACTCAACCTCTACCTGCTTTACATCAGCACATGACTAGATGTGAACAGTCAGGGAAGTGATCCACCTGAAAATTAACCCAGGGGAAAAAACCTAAGTATTTTGTCCCTAATGTAGCACATTATGCTGACATAAAAATTCTGATGACAACTACTGGGAAAAGCGGCAGCAGAAGAATGTGCGAGATTGCTGGTTGGCACAAAAATAAAGTGACTTTGCAAGTGCTCTGTGACCCCCTCCCACTAAGAATCAAAGTCCTACAGAAAAAGAATGAGATGGCAAAGATCATAAGACATCAAGCCACACACATTTGTCAAGCAGATAAATGTTCAGGTTTGGGTATTAAAATAGTGGAGAAAGTCACAACCCACAAGGAACAGAATTTTAAATAAATGAAACTTCAGAGAAACATCCTCTAAACAAAACTCTACAAGCTGAATCACCCATTCCTAATGGATGCCCAAAAGGTAAAAGAATGTCCTAAAGCTATTAAAAGTAAACCTTCATCAGAATGTAAAGATGGATATTCTACACACAATAGGACTTCTTTCAAAAAGGCACATACACGATGCTGAGTTTCAGAAATTTTCAATTATCTAGCACCCACAGGATGACTGAAAAAGTAACGCTTAAATAAACAATGCCAGCTAGACAAGAATGCTATTCCCTAAAACTGGCAGAGACATGCAACAAATGCAGAGAAAGACTGGAGACAGGGCGCAGGAGGAGGCAGGGGGGGGTAAACACACACACCCAAACAGAATAATAATAGAATTTGGGACCAATTTTGTGTAAAGCAAAGACATCTTCTTATTTCTAAACTACTTCTCTACTGGTTTGGTTTTTTTTTTAATTTTTCAATTGAGATGTGTTAAAATATCTGAAATACTAATACCACAACACTGTGTAACACACTGCAGCACTGCTTTATACAGATCTGAGTTCTGAAAAGGATAATGCCCTATTTATTTAACATAGAATCTCTATTACTGCTGGCTTCTATTTGTGTTTTATGGTTATAGCTATGTTGCAAATCTGCAGTGGTAAGAAAAATTTTACACAAAGTTAGAGAAGTAGAGACGTCCTTTATTAACGATGTGCACTGGGGACATGGGCTCCTTCCCAAAGATGTCCGCCTGCCTGTTGCAATCAACAAATATTTATGTCTTAAATTCATATATACTCAGTCTATACAATGCATGATCATTATCACTCTCTCGATGATTGGTTCTTCTTCTCTCGCTTCTGATGCAAATTAGCACGCAGCCTCTGTCACAGTCTTCTATTGTTCCCTTTTGAGTAGGTGGTATAATT
The DNA here is from genome assembly GCF_034619465.1 of Leptosomus discolor. NCBI lineage: Eukaryota > Metazoa > Chordata > Aves > Leptosomiformes > Leptosomidae > Leptosomus > Leptosomus discolor. Next base: position 16,413,788 of record NC_141399.1, read on the forward strand.
TGGGTAGGTGGTCCGCAAGTCGGAGGTCTCGACCACTCCTCGAATTGACCATGTTTGGTCAAGGAACATGTCCTTGGCTCGTAGGCTCTTGGCTCGTACCTACTTTGGTCACCATTCAAAGATTATACACGATAGGTACCATAATAAATCCTATCTAGCAGACATCTCGGACAACACCACATTATCCTTGTTTCTAAGCGCTAACAGATGACTGGTTAATAAATATCTTAGGTCTGGGACTTTACAGGGGTATGCTAGCAGCATTGGCAATACAGATTTTATTTTATATCTGATCATTTATTCCATTTGAGACTTATCTTCCCAATTAATCATTAGTCTCTCCTACTAATATCCACTAATTAGAATTCTTGATATTCAAATCAAGATGGGAAAAGTAAGGGTACTTCCAAGCAGCATCCTAAAATCCTAAATCTAGTGTTTTCTGCAACACCTATATATGTACTTAAGAAAACAAACTCTTATCTAAAATATTATTTAGAAATAACTTTTCTTGGACTTTGCCAGACTGGCACTGCTTGTTCATTTTGCAGACCTGAAGCAAGAATAATGCAGTGTATTCACGTGGAAAGGCCTACCATGAGTGTTCTTGTCTAATTGCTCAAATTCTCATTCTGACAGCTCTCCCTCTTCAGGGGATGAACTGCCTGAACAGCATGAAGAATGCCTGGTTTTGCTTTCTTAAGCAACTTTTGTGCTTTCTACTCTATAGTTCTCTCCCCCACTTCTTTAACTTCACTAGGGAATCTAAAGACAAAAATCTCTATAGTGTAAGGAAACTACTAGATTACTCATACACAGTTATGCAGTTAATTCAGCTCATTCACTTCCACATTTCAACCAAACCAAGAATATATGAGTTATAAGTACATGTTTGTAACGGGTCTGCATGGCAAGGTTTTGGTAGCAGTGGGGATATAGGGGTGGCTTCTGTATGAAGTTGCTAGAAGTTTCCCCTGTCAGAGATAGCCAATGCCAGCTGGCTTTAAGACAGACCTGCTGCTGGCCAAGGCTGAGCCCATCAGCGACAGCGTTTTTCGCCTCTGTGATAATGTATTTAAGAGAGTGAAAAAGTTGTTGCGCAGCAGTAATTGCAGTGAGTGAGAGGAGTGAGAATATGTGAGCGAAACATCCTGCAGACACGAAGGTCAGTGAAGAAGTGGGGGAGGAGATACTCCAGGCGCCAGAGCAGCGATTCCCCTGGGGCCTGTGGTGAAGACCATGGTGAGGCAGGCTGTGCCCCTGCAGCCCATGGGCGGATGCAGATGACTGCCTACACCCTGTGGAGGGCCCCCACACCAGAGTAGGTGGATACCTGAAGGAAGCTGTGACCCCCTGGGAAGCCTGCACCAGAGCAGGCTCCTGGCAGGACCTGTGGCCCGTGGAGAGACAGAAGCCCCCGCTGGAGCAGGTTTGCAGCCAGAGACCCCATGAGGGGGGCTCACACTGCAGCAGTTGGTTCCTAAAGGACTGCACGCCATGAAGGAGACCCACATGGAGCAGTTTATGAAGGACTGGACCCGTGAGAAGACTCACGCTGGAGAAGTCATGGAGGACTTTCTCCATGAGGGGGACCCCACCTTCAAGCAGGGGAAACGTGTGAGGAATCCTCCCCCTAAGGAGGAAGAAGCAGCAGAAAACAACAGTGTGATGAACTGAGCCCAACCCCCATTCCCTGTTTTCCCCCTGTGCCGCTGCGGGGGAGGAAAATTGGGATCAAAGTTATGCCTGGGAAAGGAGGGAGGGGGGCGGGGGGGGTGAAGGTGTTTTAAGATTTGGGTCTATTTCTCTTTACTCCTCTCCGAGTTAGTTGGTAATAAACTACATTTCCCTTCAATTGAGTCTGTTTCACCATGACAGTAAATGCTGAGTGATCTCCCTGTCCTTATCTCAACCCCACAAGCCTGTTATTTTTTTTCCTCTCCACTCTCCTGTCCAGTTAAGGAGAGGGAGTGAGAGAGTGGCTTTGGTAGGCACCTGGGATTTTGGCAAGGGTCAACCCACCACAATGTTATAAATAGAACAATAAAAATCCTAAAATAATAATATAAAGAGAAAATAAACACATTTTATCCACAAGAGGGTAACAGCCTTCTAAGTAGTTGTTAAGCAACGATTAAAAGTTATGCGAAGTCTCTCCAGTATCAGAAACTTCCTAATAAAACACTAGCATACAACACAATGTGTTTCTGAACACAAATTTTGCAGGAAGAACTTCGATTTCCAGGATATTGTAACATCATTACAGTGGTATATTGTAATTTTCATGGCAGTATTAATCATCTCCAGAAATATAAATGTTATGGGTTCATTTTGGGATTTTGTTTGTTTCTTTTACAAAATATATCAAAACCAAGTAAGACAACATAATGTGTACCTAGGTTTAACATCAAACTCAGTACAAACCTTTATTTCAAACAGCTTTTATGTGGGTAACATATACTCCGTATTCCAGAGAGCTATGCAGACAAGTAGGTAAATTTTCAGTGGCATAGGAAGAAATACAATTTTGGCTGTAGAATAAGGGCAATTGGGAATTTTGGTTTCCCTCAAAATTCCAAGAGATACAGCTTAGTGTCTATTGCTCAGAGAACAGTAGAAATTCACACAGGAATTTTACATCATCATTGAATGCAAAACATTCTGAATAATTCTGTATAATTTTTTTATGTATATGTATGTATGTGCGTGTGTAATTACATCTATACTTCAATAGACTAGGTGGCTTTTATCTCAGACCTGTTGATTTCAAACAGTATTTTTCAAGTTTGGATTGAAAAATTTTATTAATGCTTTGGTATAGTAAGATTTAAATAGCAACCCACTGTTTCACCTCCACCTTCTACTGTATCCAGCAGGAATACTGTACCATGATACTTAGGCATTTTTTCACTGAATTGAGAACAGTACGCTTTATCAGTAACCATTAGCTATCTGGAGATAATATCACACAGAGAAAAAAGTATACACTAACAGGACTATACTTTCAGACTTTCTACCTACAAATTGAAAGAATTATACAACATCAGTTTACACATAATTTAAAACAAAATACATAGGAAGTATTTACTTTTCAAAGCACAACTGCCCATCTCTTTCTGTGTTTTTCTTTCAATTCAAACACGGATTCTGCAGTAAGAGTTGTACCCTGTACAATTAATACTGAAGTCAACTAAATGGAAAACTTGAGTCTGAAAAATCTGACCTTGTTTCAGGCTTGCTGCTCCTCTGAAGCTGCATCCCAGCGTGTATTATGCTTTTTCTCTAGTTTCTGCCAACCTTTGCTTTTCTTCTACAGAAATGTGATGTAGAGACCTCACACACTCATTCATTTATAGATGGAACTGGAACAGAGATTACCTTACAAGGCCTCAGTGTCCTCCGAGTCTCTAACACTGAGATATTTACATTGATTTGCCTCAGGATTTTCCTTTTGGCAAAAACATCATTTATTCCTTTCCCTTCAGGGTTTGAAGAGCACTTCACATTAACTCTGCCTTCTGTTCACATGTGTTTTGTTAGCTTTGTATATCCTCTGCAAATACCAAGAGTAAGAGCAATAACTATGTTGTGGAAGATGCTTCAGGAAATTCAAAAAGTAAATACTGTATTATTTCCCCATCCCACAGGCCAAATATTTTAAAATTACTAAATTCAAAAGAGTTATTTGCTCCAGCTATAGGCAAACCCATTTGAAGCAAAGTTATCCTCTATGAAATATACCAAGGGCTCCTGAATTCCAGGTTTTTTTGCTAACTTGGCTGACAGATATTCTAGCAACAAATTCAAGCAGCAAATCATATTTGCAACTGACAGCTTTTATAACTGGCACCAAGGAAATACATGGTTCTATAGTCAGGAATGAGACAAACCTTGAACAGAGCAAACAACAGGTAAAGTCAGAATCTGACTGTGCAAGACATTAACACACTATAATTCCCAGACATGCAAAAATTCAGAAGAAAATTGAAATAGTGACCAACAGGTCAAGTCACTATCATAGCATTCCCCTCACCCCACAACAAGCTGAAATGCATCTTACGAACTCAGGAACATAACAGAAGAGTTAGGAAGTGTCATGCAAGTTTATCTTTAAATTATATACATATCTTAAATAAACAAAAAATAATGCTTTGCAGCACAGCCAGACAGTTGTGTTTTTTCAGAAATAGCCTAGAGGACAGAGTTCCCTATTGCAGGCTAATAGAATGTGGCATTGACTGCCTGGTAGATAAACTGGGGACAACTCCCAGAAAATTCAAGATGTAAGGAAAAAAAAAAATGAGGGAAAATGTCTGAAATAGTAAAGACTAAAAATGTATAATGAGAAAGAAATGACTCATTTTTTTTTCTCAGCACTTCCTCCCTTTTCTCTCCCCCACTTCAGATGATGGAAAATTCTGAAGAGTCCTTTCCAGCTTTTTATCAGATTCACTGTAAGGCCTCAAGGTTTAAATGCAGGAAGGAAACCAGTTTACAGAAGCTAACAGAAATAAAAATTAGTTTTAAAAAACACCCCATAAACTGCAAGCTCCATCACAATCGGTGGAAAAGAATTTCACCAAGGATAGTATTTGATGTATTATCTACCACGCCTGTAAGAAACTGTATTATTCGTGAGATTAAATGTTAACTTTGAGACTTTATTTATGCTTTGTAAGCCTTGATTTCAAAATAAGTTCCTGTATTATCAAATAGTTTATTTATGCAACGTATCTGATACCTCCCAATTCTAACAAAACTCAAAACAGTTCATCTACAATATAATTACCTCTCCCCCCATCTCCTTTACGTCATTCTGACAGCATAAAGTACCCTACTAAAATGCCTGCTCTGGACGGATCCCTAATTTAAGGCAGGAGGCAGCAAAAAGCAGCAGCTGCCATGCTTGAGGTGTGGCTTACCAGTATGTACTGAAGGAATATCTTCAAATAGTACTACAAGCCTAAAGCAAGGGTAACTTAAAGATAGTTTTATCCCAACCTATTTCCTGCTAGATCTACGTTTTTTGAAGTAGTTATCTGAGACCCTGTCAGAATCCTGGCTTCTCTGAGTGGGTTTTACCCACACAGCAGCACAATAATCACTGTTGAACAGCAGAACCTCGCTTCAAAGCACATCAGAACAGGGAATATAGGATGCAGCATCCATCTGAAGCTGCAAGTGAAAATTAACAAACAATGAAATTACTAAATTCAGCTAAAATATCAACTAATAATCCTATAGCCTTTCAGAAAACACCTCGTGCAATGCTTCAGTTTTGTTTTACACAGCAGATGATCACCAGAAGAGAAGCACTTTTTGTAGTATCTCAGGGATGTACCATCAAACATTAGCTAAGGATATGAATTTGTTCAAAGCTGATGAGATCAAAATTCTGAGTCATACAGCATTACACAGTTTCAAACACCTTTGATTGGAATGCCGTTTCTGCTGTAGAGTCAATGCATCTTTCCTTAAAGCATAACTGGTTTTGTTTAAGAGTCTTCATAAAGAACCTCACTGAAACTCATTATTTGACACTCATTCTAAGACTTCAAGATGCAATTGAAATTTTTTTTTAAATGATAGCATATTGGCATAATTAAGAGTGAGCTATATCCTGTATTTTTAAAAAAAAAAAAGCAAACAAAAAAAGTGACCCAACTGACTAAAGTAGGTATTTTGCCCATATTCCTTTAAGTCACTTTTTGAAAAACTTTTAATTTCTAGCATTATTAATAAAGTACCTTTTGTTCGAAACCTAATAGTGCTCCTTTAGCTGACAGTTACACACAGCACCCTAGAAACTACAATTCATACTCCTTATCTTTTTCAAATACTAGGGGGCACAGAACATAAAATCCATGTTTACTTTCCTCAGATCTGCTTATATCTCAAAAATGCACAAAAGGATACAACTTATTATTACTATCCTTTCCAAATGACCATTAACAAGTGATACAATTTTCACACAACTTAAACTATTAGTTTCTACTATATAATGTATATATGTGTACTATTATCTAAACCAAGATACAACCAAAAAGCTTCAGTGAAGACTAAACAAGTACTTGCACATTTACAGGGACACATTCCCCTTATTCTTTTTCTAGCTCAGTACTTACCAAGTTTTTTCACATTTAAAAATCCCACAGTAAAAAAAATAGTGAAAAATAATTACATTTCCCACTCACCCTTAAACACTTTTGAGTTATTACTTCCTCAAAATTTCCTTGGATATCTACTGTATTATGACCAACCTCCTTACCTCTTTCCACTCCCCACCACAGAGCTAGTAGCCTTTCCTCATCATCCGTTACAGCAACACAAAAGCCAACACACACCATTCCGGCATGGCTTATTTGCTCTGTTTCACACCACCCATATATCACCAATCCTCAGCAGAGGAGTCCTGCTATTTTAGCCTCTTCCCATTTGACAGAAACCATTTTATTTTGAAGTTCCATTAAATTTTCATCTTACCATTCTATGATTCTATCTTCAGATAATGAAGTTTTGCTCTATGATGAATGTTTAATCTATTCCACACATTTAAAGACTTAAGCACTTTGTCTCATTTAAAAAAAAGTAAAGGAGGAATATTTTGCACTTACCTAAATTACCATCAATGTACATGAATTTACATGAAGAAAACAGTGAAAACAAAACAAATTTAAAATCGACATGTATGCATGCAGCTCTTAAGACAGAAGTATTAAAGAAGCTGAACAAAGTAGGAAACAACAATACAGTGAAAAACAGAAAATAAGGTGAATGAATGTGCTGAACCTACTGGCTTTAAAATATCTTAAAAGACACTTTTCACTGGTTGTAAATATTATATACATTTAAATATTTTAAACTTAAATATAACTTTTTTCTTGAAAATAGACATTTTTAGAAAAGATCAAGTAATTTTTTTGTTATTAAATTAGTTTATTAATGTGAGAACATACCTCAGGACACACTGGAAAACAGGAACAGAACATTTCCACTTCTCAGGTTACTAGCTTTACCCTTTGTGTATAACCTGGTACTTCATAAATATTCACAATAAGCTTCAAAGTTTGTGGTTTACACACATTACCCGGAGTCAATGAGATAGGCTGAAATGTATTTGTACCCCAAAAAATTCCTCTGGCCACCTCTGGTATTTAGGAACAACAGGGAGGGCCACCTTTCCAGCCAGTAAGAAAGTATATACTTCGGTGTGTACTAAGGAAGAAAATATCTATCTGGGAACTCAGACTGAAGACCCAATTGCTGGAAACTCCCTGCATATTCCACTGGGATCAAGCCTTCAGAATTTCAATGGGTATAAAAAAAAAATCTCAAAAAAAGATGAAGAGTAATCTCAGAAGTAGACAGAGTGACGAGACAACAGATCTTTAACTTCCTTTGACTTGCATTCAGGGGATGCCAGCAGGGTCTAAGCAATGGACTGTCCAGTTTGGAAGCAGACAGAGCTGTTCCCAGCCACAGAAACCATTGGGTAAAGTTAAGTGGTGAGCTGCTGTAAACATATTGTTGTTATTATTAGAAATTACTATTAAAACTTAATATTTTTCAAGTATATATTCTTTATATATACTTGTAAAACTACAATTTTTAATTACTCTTTTTTTAAATCCACCAACTAGTTCCTAGATAAGCTAGTAAAGTTACAGCAAATTAAATTATAGCCCTTGCTCCTGACTTTTCTTTTACAAGACAGAAAGATGACTAAAAGAGAGTACTTAGTATGATGTGCAATGCATCAGAAAGTAAAATAAATATATGGTATGTTTGGTTTGGGGTTTTTTGTGGGTTTTTTCCAAGAATGTATACATTAGCCTGATCAAGGCTTACTAGGAATATAGTTTAATTAATACAAAGGGAAACATCATTTCACATTATTTCTTAGTGCATTTTCTTTTACTCTTCTACTTAGATACTTGTCATAAATCAAAGTAAAAATGAAGAGCATGTGAAATAACATTGAGTAGTGACTCACCGTTCTGAATTTATGAATATGCATATCCTTATCTACTGATTATTTTATCAGCTCTATTCTGTTAATTGCAGCATCTATGGGTTATTCATATTGCTATAGATATATGAAAATAATTTCAAGGAACAATTTTGTATTCAAAACTATGAGCCTCCCAAAGGAACTGTTCACTACCCTTTTTATCCTTTCTTTTCATCTCATTAATCAGAAGCAAACTCCTGCAGTATCAGCACAGGAACTAAGATCAAAAATTTTTAATATGTTTTTAAAGAACACATTAAGATTACCTGGTTTTCTGTAAGAAAAAAAAGAAAGAGTCAAGCTCACCACTTGTTTCCAACAACATATAACCATATCATGAATGGAAAAGAGCCACAGTTCATTGCATAGTGGTTCATTTTGGATTAACTATGTAGTTAAATAACATTTATAAGTAGGGAACAGGGCATTATTTTGTGTAACTGAGTTAACAATTTATTTTTAAAATGTCACAGTAAATTAATTCAGTTATTGCAGTGTCATAAAAGCAGCATATCAACTGATAAACATTAATATGCTGTCTTAGAACCAGCTAATCCAAACAGATAAACTAGTTATCCCTCCTTTTTGACAGACAGGCAACAACTCTGGGAATTAACACTTCTGAATAAATTGTGTCCTCCCAGTCCTTTCCACCTCATACCCTTCTGCTCTCCGTTGAAACCTTCTACTCTACTAGAATACATTCAAGCAAGATTAGAGAAAATAACTATCTACCTGGAAAAAAAAAAATAATGAACTCTCCAATGGAGACATTGCAAATTGACTATTCCAAGATGAAGAACCATTTTAAATCGTTAAAAACATTTAGAGTACTTCCTGCCTCTATGTATACAAACAATCCATATACAGGATAATACTATTTGTGCTGTGAGAAAATGTCACAAAGAATATGAAAAATAGAAAGACAACTAACTTTGGGTAATATCAAAGAACAGATGCTCAAAGCATACAGTTTCAAAAGTAAAATAATCTTCAAAAGAAAGTCAGGAACATCCAAGTTACTGTCCATAAACTTCTTCCTGGGTCTCTTTTCGCTTCCAAAAAGTTCGATTTTTACCAATTTTCTCCTGAAACACATCCTATTTTTTCAGAATATTTCTTCCATTTGCCAAGTTTGTTTTCATTTATAATCCTATTTTCCAGCATGTTTCTAACCCTTCACAGCTTGACATTATCTGGGTGTGTAATACATATCCATCATTTGGAACACTGATGAAAGCCTCAGACACATGACAGATCCCTACTAGAATCTACTAGACATCTTTCCAATTTCACTATGAATCATTGATAATTACTTTGACACAGTCTTCCAACCAGAGTGCTATTATATGGATGCCTATCCCATCTCACAGGCTTCCCACGAGCTCACTAATGAAAATCTTTGAGACAATGTAAAAAGTTTTCCCCAATGTCAATGTTACTACTGTTCTTCCTTGATACATAAAGCCTGTTTTCCTGTCATCCAAGAAAATCAGACTTCAACATTATTCTTGACAGATCCATATTGAGTACTAGTCCTTTTTTATTTTTCCCCCTATATTCCTTATATTTTAGAAATAGTTAATGATTTTTTTTAGAAGTACAATAATTAATACAGTTTACAAATAGTTTTCTTTGGTTGTTCTTACAATATTTTTCCAGAAACCACAATAAAAATATCAAACTTAAATAAAAATTAGTAAATTATATTTTTGTTATACAGCTAGATTTGCCCTTCTCCAGTCTCCTCAGAGTTCCCAAAGTTGGCTACTAGACTAAGGGCCCCATTCAGGGTCAGTTTCATCACACACATCCAATCCGAAAACAGTTTTTAGTGTTTCAGAAAGAAACATCTCAGTTAAGAAAGGAAGTTTCAAAAGCCAGTAACCCTCAGACAAACAAGGATAGATCTATCACTTTTTAGTACAGATATGATAGATCACATCACTTTGTCCTTAAAAGTACAGCTTTTTGATAATTTTAATTGAAATTTGTTGAAGGAATCAATAACTATGTGGATAAGTAAGACTGACAAACTAGCTGACACAGCCAGCTTGGACTTCCAAAGCCATTCTTTCAGAAAGGCTCCTCTCCAAATGCTTACAAGAAAAATAAGCAGCAATTAGGTAAGCGGGATGGTACTTTCATACATAAATATTTGATTACAAGAGAGGAAATAGCAGAAACACATGGACAAGCCATAAAACCAACAGAAGCCCCCTGTGGACTTTTGCTGCAACCTGTGGCTGGGCTTTGCACTGTCTGACAGGTCCTAAGCAACCCAGAGAACACAGCAAGATGACTAATTTTCCTCATGATATTAGGTTATTCAGGGCAGTAGAGACAAAAGCCAAATGCAAAGAAGGATTTTATACAGCTAAGCAACTAGGCAAGGGCTGACAGATGAAATTCAGAGATAAATGAAGTGAATTTTCACACAAGTGAAAATAAGCCCACCTTCATGTGTAACAAGCTGGGATCTAAACTGATTATAACTACTGGTGAGATTCTTCAGCTGTGATAAATACTTCCACTAAAACATTAGCTCAGCACTCAGTAGCAGTAAAAAAAAAGTCATCCAAAGCTAGAAAGAACAAATTGAATGTTGGGAATTGTTGGGAGACATACAGAATAAGAGGGCAAACAATACAAGACCAATGCATAACACTTTACACCTATATCATGAAAAACGTGAGCCTTTTTGGTCTCCTCACCTCAAAAAAAATGTAATAGGTCTGAAAAAGATTGAGAAGAATCAAAGAAATATCAGAGTTTCATAAAAGGAACTATCACACATGCTAAGATTCTCCTGCCTGGAAGAGCTGAGGGAGGGATGTGATGATAGTGTCCTATAAAATTAGCACTGAGGCCAGCACCAGCCTTTAACTATTTAACGTTTCCTCCAGTACAAGGAACAGGAAATCCTAGCAAAGGAGCCAAAGTCTAGTGTAAAAACAAATGAAGAGCAGTGGTTCTTCAAATGACATGTTAATCTGTGGATTTACTGTCATAGGAGGTTGGGGACATGAGAATTTTACATAGATGCAAAAGCAACTGTCTTAATTCAAAGAAAAGTTTTCTCTTCTCAGAGAAATAAGGAATGGGATCAGCAGAACTGCTACCTTAGACTTCCGGAGAGCAGATTTTGGCCTGTTTAGGAGACTGGTTGACAGAGTCCCTTGGGAGACAGTCCTGAAAGGTGAAGGAGCCCAGGAAGGCTGGACATTCTTCAAGAAGAAAATAAGGGCACAGGAGAAGGCTGGTCCCCATGTACCAGAAGATGAGCCAGCAAGGAAGACCAGCCTGGCTGAACAGAGAGCTTTGGCTGGAACTCATGAAATAAAAAAATTAAAAAAAGGAGTTTATGACATTTGGAAGAAGAGGCAGGCAGCAGAGGCTATGCAGGGAGAAAATTAGAAGGGCCAAAGCCCAATTAGAACTTCATCTGACTACTGACATTAAAGACAGTGAAAAAATGTTTCTATAAATACATTAGCAAACAAAAGAATGGCTAAGGAGAATCTCCATCCTTTATTGGATGTAGGGGAAACAGTGACAGACAAAGGATGAGGAAAAGGCTGAGGGGTACTTAATGCCTTCTTTGCCTCAGTCTCTAATAGTAAAACCAGTTCTTCAGGTAGCCACCCAGTCTGAGCTGGAAGACAGGAATGGGGAGCAGAATGAAGGCCCCATAATCCAAGGGGAAATGGTTAGTGACTTGCTACACCACTTAGACACACACATCTATGGGGCTGGATAGGACCCACCCAAGGGTACTGACAGAGCTAGGGGAAGCGCTCACCAAGCCACTTTTCAATCATTTACCAGCAGCCTTGGCTAACTGTGGAGGTCCCAGCTGACTGGAAGTTAGCAAATATGATGCCCATCTACAAGAAGGGCTGGAAGGAGGATCCAGGGAACTACAGACCTGTCACTCTGACCTCAGTGTCACAGAAGGTTACTAAGCAGATCATCTTGAGTGCCACCATGCAGCATGTGCAGGAGAACCAGGTGATCAGGCCCAGTCAGCATGAGTTTATGAAAGGCAGACCCTACTTGACTAACCTGATGTCCTATGACAAAGTGACCTGCTTAGAGGATGAGGAAGACTATCACATCCTTTCCCACAGCATTCTTGTGGAGAAACTGGCTGCTCGTGACTTGGACAGGTCTACTCTTTGCTGGGTAAAAAAACTGGGTGGCTCAGTTTTCACCATTCACCAGCTGGTGAATGGAGCTCAATCCAGTTGGCAACCAGTCACAAGTGGTGTTCCCCAAGCCTCAGTATTCGGGCCAGTTCTGTTTAATGTCTTTATCAACAACCTGGAGGAGGGATTGAGTGTACCCTCAGTAAGTTTGCAGATGACACCAAGTTGGGCAGGAGTGTTGATTTGCTCAAGGGTATGAAGGCTCTGCAGAGGGATCTGGACAGACTGGATTAATGGGCTGAGGCCAACTGTATGAGGTTCAACAAGGCCAAGTGCCAGGTCCTGCACTTGGTCACAACAACCCCAAGCAATGCTACAGGCTTGGGGATGGGTGACTGGAAAGTTGCCCAGCAGAAAAGGACCTCGGGGTATTGGTTGACAGACAGCTGCATATGAACCAGCAGTGTGCCCAGTTGGCCAACAGCATCCTAGCCTGTATCAGAAATAGCATGGCTAGCGGGAGTAGGGAAGTTATTGTGCCTCTGTACTCTGCACTGGTGAATACACCTTGAATACTGCATGCAGTTCTGGGCTCCTCACTACAAGACAGACATTGTGGTGCTGGAGCAGGTCCAAAGAAGGGCAACGAAGCTGGTGCAACATCTACAGAACAGGTCTTATCAGGAGCAGCTGAGGGAACTGGGGTTGTTTAAGCCTGGAGAAGAGAAGGCTCAAGTGACACCTTATGGCTCTCCACTACCACCTGACAGGAGGTTGCAGTGAGGTGGGGGTCGGTCTCTTCTCAAGTAAGAAGTGATAGGACAAGAGGAAATGGCCCCAAATTGTGCCAGGGAAGTTTAGATTGGACACTAGGAAAAAATTTCTTCAAAAGGGTTGTGAAGCACACAACCACTCCAGCAGGTGACAGTCTCTAAATACCGGATTCAGATTCCAAATGCCAATACAAAATGTTAATGTGACACTTCCGTAGAAAATGCTACCAAAATGGAGTGTATTAGAATATTTCTCCTATTGCTAAGGTAACCCCAACTATCGCGATTAGAATGTCTAACCAATAAGGCTTTTGAACAGCAGAACCTCCAGACATATTTTCAATAATATTGGTTCAAGCAGCATCCTAGTGCATCTACTATAAATACTCAGTAACTATTGCTGTCAGTCTAGACACAGAAGTTATACAAGAAAACAGTAAGTTAATCCACTGTTCTGAAATCCTGATCAAGACCCAGTCAGTTTCCCACTGAAGTAACTGGTATCAGGCTTGTTAGTTCCATAGATATTTAGATTCATGACATGCCTAAGAGGTGGAAATTTTGGTAAGAAGCACTGATATCACAAACTCATAAGCAAATTAAAAATTTCAGTTGCTGCTGCCTGCCAACAAAGAAGTTTAGATTGAGAATCTGGAAGTGAGAGAAACACAGGATTGTGTTTTTGTCTAGGGAAAGTTAACAGATGGTCTAAAAAGGAGCAGCCTTAAAATAAGACCAGCAGCCAAAAAGTGTGTGGAGACAGCAATACAAAAATTTTTTTTTATCTATTCTGTGTCACTGTTTTTATAGCTTTGTGAAATAGCGTACAGTCTGAAAGCTTGACCTTATAGCTTTATTCATCCAGATTAAAATATTTTATCTTTTTATAACTTTTGGAAAGGAATGTTATGTTCTGAATAGAAGAATTCAAAATACACATTTACATGATGCTGTTTTTCTATGAGACAGGTCTCTGAAACATTGCTGAAAACACAACTTGAACCTCATTCTGTTAATGTAGAATTACAGAAGCTTGCATATGGGGATTTAATATCCTATCGTATCTTTAAAAAACTCAGCAGCCAAATCCCTATACAGCTCTCAAAATATGCCTCAATGTTTATTTATACTTTCGCAAAGGTGGCTCATTTATCTCTTCAGAAAAGGTTGCTACGTATATTTAGACTGTTGCTGCAAAAAAGCACAGGAGTCTCAAAAACAAGAAAGTAGTAACAAACAATTATTTTCTTCAGCTATAACATGAAAGAATGTTGCATGAAGGAAGTTATAATGTGCATTCAGATTGTTATTAATGTGCTTTCCTACCATTTAGCAGCCAGAGGCAGATAGATCAAGATACACAACTCCTGTAAATGTCAAACTTGTTCCATCATCAGATACAGTCCCATAAGCAAAATATTCTGTACTTTGTTGTAAATCAACAGAAAAACTTTCAGAATTACTTACCTGATTTTCTTCATGGGAAACTCTCATTTGTTCTTTAAGAACTGACATTCTGGCTGCTTCTTCTTTCCTCAATACTCTTTCTTTCTTTAGCTCAGGACTCCAGAAAGTTTTGATGCTATTCATGGAGGATCCCAGCTTGCTGTCCTTAATGTCTAGTTCTTTTCTGAGAAGATCATTCTCCCTCTGTAGCTCCTTAAGCTGAGCCTGCAGGTCTAACATGGTACTATCTCTAACCTGTCTTAGCATAGAAGGAACCTGATGGTGGTGATGGTGTGAAGATGTGGTCAGACCTCCATGCTGATCAGTATAAGAAAGGACATCTGTGTGTGAAAGTCCAGCTGAAGCAATATTAGGACTGCTCCCCATAGCTGTGACTCGACCACCATACACAGCTCGATTCGTAGCCCTTCCAAGAGTCATTGTGCCCTTTGGGAAAGTAGTAGAAGCTACACCTTCATGGTCACTCAAATACATTGGTCCAGATGTTGCATAGGCTGCATTAAGGGACTGGATGTTCTCCATTGATAACGTCTTACCTGTTCCTCCTCCTCCTCCGCTATTTGTTCGCCTATGGCCCAGGCGAGGAGATCTTGGCAAACGAGGAGACCTGGAGGGACTTCCTTCTAAGTTGCTGATTGTTCTTGCACTTCCATACATTTTTCTTCTACTTTGAGGTACTATTTAGTAAGAAATTAGTAACACTAAAGTTGAATATTAAATTTATAATTCCAGCTAGAAATATTGGCAGTTTCACTGCATTCTTCCAGTAGGCAAAAATCTAGTTCCTCCAAAGTCAGAGACCTGAAAAAAGATATTACAAAATTAAGTAAATTTTCACCTTGGAGAACAAGTTTACAAGTAATCAGCATATATCAGAAAATAAAGTAGCCCACTTCCTAGAGTAATTACTTTAAAAGTAAAATTTGCTATAAATTTTTTATTCAGGATGACTAGTTAAAAATGCATTTTCAGATTAGTTTCATTGAAAAGAAAAAACTGCTCATTTCTTTCTTGCTAGAAAATATCATGACATTTTGACTTAGTTTAACAAGCTTTATATTGCAATAAACAACGCAGGCCCAAAAACATAACTTAGCCGACACGTTAATGGACTTAAATGACTGACCATGCAGAATTATATAAAGGAAAAGAAATAGCTGTTGTTGACATTAAGAACTACCCAAACTAATTATTATTTTCAAAAGAGTATAAAAGTAGCAATTCAGCAGTTCTGTATATTCTCTAATAAGATTAGATTAGTTAAGACAGAACAAGAAAATAGGCAGCGTTTTTAATTTTTCTTTGAACTAAAGAAGTTTTTGGACAGGAAAAAAGATGAAGGAAACTATTTATAATAGTTTAGCTGTAACAAGTAAAAGTGTATTTTACTAAGAAAAATTAACAATGAAACTAAGCTTGAGTAAATATTCCTTCTAAACAATCATAATGTATTACAACAGAGTAATATTTGTTCAATGAAGCACTAGCTTGCTAATATTTATTGCTAATAAACTCTCCAGGAAAAGGCTGCATGACAATAATCTAGGTTTTCATTTAGAAAAGGAGTTTGTGAAATACAATTTTTCCTATGGATATGATTGCTTTGACAGAGCTACCCTTGTAATTTATTTAACCAAACAGATAGATGTGGAGCAATGCTCTGTTTTCGAATTTTTCAATACTATCATTATACATTTACCAACTTTCAAGTAAGTTTATTAACTTTACATAACATAAATATAAACATAAAAATAGGACTTTAGGATTAGGACCAACAAAATTTATTTTTTTTTTAAAACAAATCTGCCCATTTCAATAAACTTGTGCTATTAATTAAATTGGTGGTCATTAACGAGATCTAGTACCATTTATTTTAAAGGTAACTAGAGGAAGAACAAAATTTGAAGTAATCTTTAACCATACCCTCCAGGCATCCTCATTATCTATAGATGCATTAGTTCCCAGCAGTTTAAAACGTGTTCTACATTTGCTGTGAAAACAAAGTGTCAGTGCAGGGGCAGGCAGAAGAATTATTTGACGTCATATTTATTAATAACCTCTAGTATATTAAGTCCTCACCAACAATATTAGCGTAAAACATTATGGACACTAATGACATCAGCAAACAAGCAGCATGCCGAGTTCTCCACTGACCCCTCGATATTCCACACAATCACATGCCACATGGCTCTCATGAATTCTAAGAATTGCTTCATATATGCTACACTTTCATCAAGTTTAACAGCCAGCATAGTCTGAAGCACTTTTGTTTCATCTGAATTACCAGTATGCATCTGAATTAGCTGAAATGTTTCAACTTGTTTCAACTACTATTACACAACAGTGACTTCTTGTGAATTTTCACCTCTTTCCCAAGGGGTCACAAGAGTCCTCTGTCAAGAATCACAAGATTCAGAAGTGGAAGGCATGGCACTACACTATACTGAAACGTTGATGACAACGGGTACCGGGCAAAAATATCAGTGTGGTATTTATTCAATATTGATAACTTGGAAACACTGAACTCTTTGTACTGCACCCAGGCTGCTCCATTAAAAGTAATTCATTTCAACACAAACATTGCCCTTGGCAAAATGGATCAAACAAGCCAACATAACATTGTTCCATACCCACTATTTTAACAAGACCAGTAATTCTGTCATAAAGCATTACCATTTTTTGCCATGTACAATTTGGCTATGCACAAAGCAAAGTAGGGGTACCTACTTCAATAAGAAAAAGGTTTTAACTATTTAGGAGGACATAGACAGAAAATTACATTCTAGTAACTCTTTTCTACTTCAGGATAACATAACTCAAAATAACATGAATATTTTTAATTCTAGAGACCAAAGCTTGATCCAACTTTTTGAGACATTAAAACCTCTTAAAGCTTCCAGAATTCAACCCCAGGGCATACATATTTAAAAGAATCAGGTGTAACTTGCTGATTTGTGTTTTCAAATTTAGACATTTTCGTGAGTATCCAAATCTGCCCCCGACTTCATCTGTCATCCAGCATTCAAGAGACAACCTACAGCTTATCCCAGAAAAAAAAAAATGGTGCAGCTTTTCTGCCATCTCAACTTCAATGTAGTGATCAATAGAAACCGATTCTTATCATGGTAACTGGGGGCAATGCAATTGCTTATCCTAATTTGCAAGTGCCAGCCATCCTCTGGCCAAATAACACTCAATGCACCCTGAGAAATCCATCCTTGTCTATTTCTAGTTCTGAAGCTCCTTCAAAGAGCATCTCATATGAGATCAAAGCTGGAGATCATTTTCCTTCCACTAACTCATGACAGATCCTGAGCAAAAGCAACTGTCTTCTACACAGATACAATTCTCCCATGTCAAAAAAATCTAAAATATAAAAAAATAAAATTAAAAAAATAACAATCTGTCCTGGTGAAAACCTAAGATTGCTAGCATAAAGTGTCAATGTAAACTAGATAAGATACAATCAAATATTTTTAGATGCAGCAAACCTGATACATGGCCAGGTGTTGGGGGTTGGTGCAGATTTGTTGATTCTCAAAAATATAAGTATAGGATACCCTTACATCACATCAATACTCTTTTTCCTTTCCATTGCCTCAGTCTGATAAATAAGTAACTTTTGACTCTTCCTTTGAGTCACTTAATATCCTACCTATCTTCTGGTTTATGTCTCTGATATGTATTTTTAGGTATTTGCTTCGCCTTTTAGAGTTTTAGTTCTGGTCTGTCTTTTTTTCCCTACTTGTGTGAACTTTAGAGACATTATCATCTCAAAGCAGAAAATGCTTTTATCTTGCTTAGCACTCCAACATTTACCATTGAGCCCTACTGAAAAAGGGAATTGTGAACACTCATCCAGAAGGAAGCTAACTTCTCTATGGACTCCCTTTTTCTTTAATAATAATGTTCACATACTGATTTAACATTGTAACTTTCATATGTCGGTCAAAATCCCAAAAGCAACAGGAGAAGTAAAACACCACCAACCAAGGAAATTTTATTTACTTCCACAGCATTTTTAATTATTAGTTTTATTTTCCCCCTAAAAATGTCCTGATCAAGATAGAGACCTCTATGTAGAAAAGTGCAGGTACACTGACAATATGCTTGGATTTCCTACTTTCACAGGCTACTAAGGATAGCTCACAGAACAAAAGCTGAAAATCTTGATTTAAAGATATTCTTACAGTTCATATCTATTTTCATTTGCAACTTATTACTTTCTACAACCTGCATTACTCAGACTGGCTTTCTTGCATATGCCCTGGAGAAAGGAAAGCACATGGAGTTGTGCTTCTTGAGCCTTCCTTCATGGCTGTGAAAAGCCTCAGACACAGTACAAGCCATATACCATTGCTTTAGAGAAAAGGAGAGAAAGGCACCTATGTCATTTTCCACTCTTACCACTAATACACAGAGCCTTCCCAGTTTGAGGAAGACGTACTGTGTGTCTCAACACATCAGAAACTGCAGGCATGAAGAAACAGTATCAGACTCAGGGCCTCAACAACTGCCACACAGATCATCCACTGCCCAAAGAAAAAGAGAGGAGATCCTTTCTCCCATCTTCCCATAGAACCTGCTCACACAAAGCTGGTGTAGTTGAACTTAGAGTGGGCAGGTGAGATACAGATGATTCTACCTTGAAAACTAAACCAATTTTATATTGCTATTTTAGTCGGGGGGGGGAGGAATTATTACTCTGAAGAACTGGTTTTCACCCAATATTTCAAGGACTTCTTTGGTGAACTAAAGCATAACCCCTATGCACCTTAGTGCATGGAGCAGAGAATGGAATCAAGCAGAAATAAAAGAATCTCATACATTATGGGGAGGATGGAAGGGCTGTATAGACAATTACAGTACATGCACAACTAAAGAGATCAACCCTCCCTCTTGACAGAAGCCCAGAAGCTGTGGATGTTGCAGCAGCAAGCACAAAGGAGCTCCAATACAACTGAAAGATTATATCCCCCTAAAAACTTCTGAGACAAAGTCACCAAGATTCATTCAGTCTGGTCTGGGGCAGACTGCAGACCCACTGCATACAGTGTGCCATAAAAGGTTATTTCGAGTTAAAATTCAAATCAGCCTAATAGTACTAGAAAAAAACACAGATGCCCACCTGCTTGTTTCAACATTTTCTTACTTTAAAAATACTTTAGGGTACATAATGCATACCTTCGAAACTAACCATTATAATTGTGACATTAATATTTGCCATTGCAAAAAAAACTCTACAAAAAGATCTAGAAAATTAACCATACATTTGGGGGGAGCTCCAGACACTTCCCCCTCCACCACCCCATTCTCACCAGCCTTGAAAAATCCCAGCAAATATGAAATAGTCTATGTCATGCTAAAATACTTCCTGGTGGCTGTTCTAACTTAGCCTTAGCTTATTTTCCACATTTCTGCTTTACCTCATCACCTGCACTCTGCAGACAACAATGTCATGGGTTTACATTTCCCACAACACTTAAGTCTCTGACATTGCATTTTATTTGCCTTTTAAATCTTTCTATATACACCTAAAACATAGGATCCTAATATGATGCTAATGGAAGGGTCCGTCTCAGTCAATGTAGTTTCCAAATACATTACTTCTACATTTTACATAATTACAGTTTTCTTGTAATAATGTCTTTACAGAATCCCATAATTTCTGATTTTCACTGGCTACATACTCTTATCTCCTCCCCTAAAAACACCCAACTAATTTCATTAAATTGTTTAAATAAGTCAGTGTCACCAAGTTCAAAGCAAGTGAGAATTTTCTGCATTGTGTCTTGACAATCTTTTCATAAGAAGTCCAAAAGAATTGAGAGAGGCATCGTAGTTTAGCCTCAGAACAGACTGGGGACTATTTTGCCTGTTTCCTGAACTCTGTGAATCGTGATGGTTCAGAAAAAAATGGAAAGTAGATCTTGCCAGACAAAAGCCTATGGTGTCTGAATAAATTTTAATGACATGATTAAATTCCTCCTTCATTCAATTCAGAAAAGACAATCTATTGTTACATTCCGTGTCTCTCTTGTAAAATGTTTGGGCCTAAGCACCCAGCAGTCTCAGAACAGATATTCCAAACCATTAAAAACAGTTAACAGTTTGAACTTTACTACCAATTCTGCATGTAGCCACAGCACTTAGAGCATTCTCACCAGTTTTACTTTAGAGGTTTCACTAACAAGCTAGACATCACACAGTGGCTAATTCCACAGCAGATTTAACAACTGGGGGGGGGGGGGGGCGGGGTGTTGAGCCACACATCAAATCACACTATGCTGGAAAGCACAAGAGATGTAGAAAAATGTCACTAACTAGATCCAGGGCCAGAGACAACAAAATGTAGCAAACCTTTCCTCCCAAGATATTCTCATAACAGAAAACACTATGAGCAAATATTCAGACTATGCTCAGGAAGCACATTGAGTACTAAATCTAAAGTATCATCTTAATCATATAGAAATCATTCTTTATCCTACTAGCAGCAGGCAAATATTTTGAGTTAAGTATAAAGAGACTTGATTTCTTCCTTCACCTGTTTTTTGGACGTTTGGGGTTTTTTTGCGCTTGGTTTGGAGTATCTTTTTTTTTTTTTTGGTTGGTTGGGCTTTTTTGGATTTGCTTTTTGGTTTGGTTGGTTGGTTTTTGACCCCCCCCCATTAGGGCACACTTAGTTTCATATGGGTCAGTGTTACTGTATCCTTATCATCAACTGATAATCAGCATTTGAGCATGGAGCTACTTCCTCACTTTGTGTCTATGTCACATGGTGACCATTTACACCATCTTCGTAGGCAGACATAGCGGAGCCAGAACAGCCACCAAAATACAGATGGGGGGGGGGACACGACGGGACGGGGGGGACGGACGGGGGGACGGGGGGGGGGGACGGGGGCATAGGGGAAAGGGAAAAAGGAAAAAAGTCCTGACAGTTATGCTTAGAAAGCTCAGGGCCAATTTTGAGTTTGTGTCGTCTCCTCTGGCCAGAATCACCTACACAGCAGTAAGTCTGGATATTAGCCAAATACTTAATAGCTTTGCATAACCACTTGCCAATATTAACATTCAGCCAAGAGCTCAAACATATGTAACACTATTGAAAGCTTTAAGGGAACCCCTTCCTTGCAGATATCCTCCCCAAATAATATATAGTGACAGCTAAGTGCTGAAATTATCTGATTTTTAAAATACTCAGTGGCTTCCAAACTGTTCAAAACTGTTTAGTACCATACAGCTCCCCAGATATAAACTAAAAGCAACTAAATAGAAGAAATAAGTGATAGAGAAAATAATGCTCCTGTATTCTCCACGAGGACTCATCTTCCCTGTATTTTGAGACACCACAAAAGGAAGCAGACTCACAGAAAAAGTTCTGTTCCATAAACACACATTCTGGCAAACAGTAAGGACTTTAAGAAAATAAAGGAATCAAATACCCTTATTACAACTACAAAAACCACCTCTGTACACAGAAGTCCAGGAATGAATGTGTATTTAAAGCAATGACCAACAGCCAGAAATATTTCTGGCACATTCTTTTGTTTTACCTTGGGTTTTGACTGCTTTAACAGTGGCTCAACACATCCTCATAAAAGAGAATCTTCTTTTCTTTGTATGTTTCTTATTAGCTGTGCTGATTTAAAAAAAAAAAAAAACAAGCTGATACAAACTAGATACAGAGAACCAAAATCTATTGTACAGTATGCTTCCTTTCTTCATTCATTCATTGGAGCAGCACAGTATGTCTTATTTTAATAAACAAAAAGATAACAAAGTCCTGGTTCATATGGGGTTAGTACAAGACCTGCATTGTTTTTATTAGAAAGGCAAAGTATTCTTTTTTCCTACTCAGACTTACCAAACTGATCAAACTATTTATTATATATGCACACTCTTTTTAATCATAAGAAAATCAACCATTTCCTCCTACTACTCTGCTATTCCTCAGAGGTTTGAAAAACAACATACATGACAACATTAAAAGCAACATCATTTTCATTTAGGTTCCTTAGAGTGTCCCAAATCTGCATTTCTAATATAAATCTAAATTTTACTATAGTCTACACAATACTTTTTTTTACTCAACAATAAACATTAAATTTACCTACTTTCTCTCATCTCATAGTTAGTTATAGAAATAGTGCATATGTAGTTGTGTATAAAGCAAGTTTCAAAGTCTGTGTTGCTCTTGCAAGTTGGGGCATCCCTGAACTCCCATCAATGCTAAGTGAAAGACTTGGCATTTGTCACCTCACAGGAACAGTTCATCACACCTGCCTGCCTTTCATTTCTATTTCATACAAATGAAATAGTATACGAAGGAGAAAGGAGGAATGGCTGTTGAATATGCATCTAATGGCATACATGGAAAATAAAGTTGTCAGGCATTCTAACGGTGTCTGGTGTAGTGACAGCAATTAATACTTATCATCCAATCAGAAAACTCTGGCAAGGGAAATATTTGCTCAAAATGTAGTATTAAAAATCTTGAAAACCAAGCAGTTCTGACTCATATAATTGACAACCCTGATAATTCACTCTCGTATATTTAAGTGAGGAGTCAACAATACCTTTTTAATTCTCCTTTATACAAGTTTTACAGTTTTAAAATAAGGCTAGTGTTCAATAGAGGTACTTTTTTTTCCAATGCACTGACTTTTTTATTACAATGTTAGAGACATTGTAACTGTTTCAAAGCATAATATTAATTAGAAATAGGTTTTAAATAAAAGTAGTATTAAACTTCACTGACACCTCCATTACTTTGTAACTTAAGTTAGGTCTCTTCATTGTTGAAACACTATTTCCTAACACTATCTCCAACACTTCCACTAAAAGAATCCTTTCCTACACTCCTGCATGTGACAAAAAAAAGTCTCCCTGGGGTTTCTAAGATGCTTAAGGGAGGTGAGAAATTTAAGAATGGTTTTATTTTATTTCTCTTATGTTGTGTCAAATATTTAAGACCTGAAGATAGATAATTTTAAAAAAAAAGGCTTCTATAGACAAGCAATGGCAGAATCATCACTTCTAATTTTCATTGGTTTTGCCAGATGACACACTAACTTTATAAAAAGGCTATAGGGCAGCGTATCTGCCAATTCTGGGCAAACATAACCAAGTACAGCCTGCAAAATAAATATTTTCCAATGCAGTCCATATATCACTATCGAAGTTTATTCTGATTTAACAGTTAATCAACAGAAGCAGGGATGTTTAGCATCATCCTTTCTTTAAAATATGCTATGCACCAGCATTAACACTGTTATTAAGAGTTTCAAAGATGCAGGGTAAAATACCTTCGTTTTAATTGATCAAAGTTCACCGTCCTGGACTCATCATATCATTGTTTTACTACCCATCTGCTCGCTCTGCAAAGATAGGTTAAGATCCTACTTTTGAGAGGGTGAGTGGTGTGAATCACAAGTAATAAGGGAGAGAAACATATACATTCAAAACTCTGCCTGCATCCTTTCTGGTTTTAGTCTTCTCAACTTTTCTGCACCATAATGGCCTCAGGATACGCAGATACTTCTAAGGCTTCGCAAGCTTTTGTCTTTCTTGAGAAATAATTCCTAACATTTTAGTCTTTGCAGGTATGTGGGTGTCTTGCGTGTGCTAAATTCTGTATCCTAGTCTGTATCCCATTGTGCCTTCTACCCTGTAATTGTTAATCACTTGCCTCTCACTTCTCGATAAGAAATCCTATTTATCAATGCAAGTCTGGATTTACAAACTCCAGTCTCTTGTGGAAGATTATTCTAAGGCACCTGGTTAGTTTAATAACTATTCAACAACAATAAAAAAGTAGATGTCTTAATATTTTTCCCCAAAGGAGACTATTTTAGTAAAAATTTAAAATGTAGAAGTATATACCATTCTTCAGGATTACTTAATTTATGCCCAAGTAGGACAATTCCACTTTTGCCAAAATTTACTTAACTTGAATGACTATTTACCAGTTTACAGAACACTGCCTGTTATAGATTGAATTATCTTTCTATTTTGATTGAGAGGTTAGAGACTAAAAATAAGCACGATTTTAAAAAAATCTGAAAATTTTCTAGCAAAAACTGGAAGACTAGTCTTGCTCTTTCTACTGTTTCTAAAGTCAAAGTGGCAAATGTCACCTTTCTTCCCCTTTTACATGGGTAGTTCTTTTATACTTAATCATGACAAAAGCCTAATTTTTAAAGCTTCATTACAGAGCACCTGTAACTTCAAGGGGACATGAGAGACAGTCCCAGACATTAAAAAAAAAGATTTTTTTTCTTATAGCAATACTATACATATTTCATTATAAACATATGTAAACAGTCAAATGAAGACATAATTCAGCTTGAATTTCCACTTTTATAGCAAATTTTAAAAGGTAAAGAAAATAGTAGAGTAAAAGAACAAAATAACAAAAAATCTAAGTAAAAATAATATAGCTATATTCAGATTCAAATAGCCAAGCTTCTTCTTCTTAGCCGCAATCTCATTTGCCTTGCTCATGGAGCATCCAAGTTGTACACAATTAAAAAGTGAAGCAAGTAGGTTGATGCACATTCGCAACTTCATATAGCTAATTTATCATCTAAGTCCACATTTCTTCTGCCTTGTTTAAGATCAAGGAAAACTGAACTCTCGACAAAGCAAATTACAATCCAAATTCTTGACTCAAATGTGAGGGAGGTGAGGATTTAATTTTAAAAAGTTAGCTCTAAATTATGTGCATGCTAATGACACCGAGTTGCGATTCTGATAGAAACCTGAATTTTTCTTGTAAATTGTATGCATTTATTTTTTTCCCCATTCGCATACTCTGGATTAACAGAGCCCAGTAAGCAACACGTACTTACGAAGACAAATATTATAGAAGTTTGTTATATCAACTGTGTCCTAGGTTACAGTGTAAAATGTGCCAAAAGAAAAAAAAAGTATTCTATTACCATCTTCAGGAGCTGTTGAGACCAGGTGGGGAGGTGCTCCCTGCCTCCCCCCTCTGGACTATCTCCTGTTAATGGGCACAACAACGCCTTATCGCCTGACCCATCGATAACTCGCTCCTGGGCCATCTCCTGTTAATGGCCCATCAAGGAACTGCCTCACGACTCCCCATCCCATTGTGAGATGCTCCGCCCGGGGGGAAAGAGCCAAGCAGTCCACGCCAAATAAAAACTGAGATTTCGAACACCCTAGCAGCCTTCTTCCACTGGATTCCCAGAGAAGTTTTTCCCCCACTGGAGTTCCAGAGGACAAGAGCTACCTACCTACCACTGGACCTTCGGAGGAAGATCAGACTCTTTTACCTGATCGCTGCCTCAACAGAACTACACCCATCGCTTCAGGAGGACTGCAGCCAGCATCTTATCGGACTGCTACTGCCACCCTAACAGGGGGTCAGGTTGTATTCCTGACTCTCAGTGTAAACCAGTGGGTTGTTTGTTTTTCCCTGCCTTGTGTTTACACACACACACACACACATATATATATGTGTGTGTAAAGAACTGTTATTCCTATTCCCCATATCTTTGCCTGAAGGCCCGTTAATTTCAAAATTATAATAATTTGGAGGGAAGGGGGTTGCATTTTCCATTTCAAGGGAGGCTCCTGCCTTCCTCCGCAGACACCTGTCTCTCAAACCAAGACAAACTGTTATGACATCATGCAAGAAGGGAAGATAAGTTAAGGATCACTCCATAAATTTGGAATGAGGAACCAATATGGAGAGCTGTTGTGACGCTTTAGACCTTGCAGAAAGAGCTGTTAGAATTCAGGTACTGAAAAGACCACATTTGACCTTCAAAAGTAATACAAATAAGAGATTCATAGAAGTTATACTTATGAAAATATCTTTTTAATGTTTTTCTATATGTGAGTTTATACTAAAGACATTGCTTCAAACTGAATGCTTTAGTAAACATGTTGTGAAACATCTATTATCTGTCTTCCCCCTTGCTATACATAATAGCAAATAAGGTTAAAAGAGATTAACAATAAAAGACACGGAACAGTCACTTAAATGTGCAGGAAGAAAAATATCATGATATTAAACAAATATTTCCTTACAAGTTATGTCTACAATAGGAAAAGTAACATTTCCAATGCATCAGGAATGTTTTGATGATGCCACAATAAACAATGTTTTTCAAATAAGGCCATAAAGGTGAAATACTGAAAAAACTTGTTACACAGGTTCATGCAACAGCAGATGTCTATTGTCAACATTCATACCAACAGTCTTCGAAACATAAGCTGATAACACATACAAATATTAAGCACACATTAAAGACTGCAACGATTTATTTTAGGAATGAAACCTAAAAACACTAAAATAGTGTAAAATGAAATCAACTGAATTTATAATTAGACCTGTAAATTTGACTATTTTCACATTAAGTATGTTTAAGAATATTCTGTCATTTACATAATGTAATACTTTTCATTTTAAGACACATTTAAAACTTGTAAGTCTATCTTAGAAATAATCAGAGATACTGCTACACAATGGAGTAGTTTCAATTTGCTAAGGCTACTCACATGAATGTTATTAAACATGGGCTTATATTTTTTCAGGATAAAGCTATACTTTTCTTGTTTGCCACAAAGTTCCCATTTGCAAAGAAAGCAAAGACTAGTCATAGGACTGGCTATTAAGACTACCTGTGTAACTGCCAGCATTTTCTAAGAATACTTAAATATTGGGATACTTACAATTTAACAAGCCTCAATATCCACTATGTATTTACATGTATTGGATTCAACAGTAGTAATATACATACTCCAACATAAAAGTATACATTTGTGCATTCGGCATGCTTTTAAGCCATCAGAATTCAAAAATACGCAGGCA
Organism: Leptosomus discolor; assembly: GCF_034619465.1. Taxonomy (NCBI): domain Eukaryota; kingdom Metazoa; phylum Chordata; class Aves; order Leptosomiformes; family Leptosomidae; genus Leptosomus; species Leptosomus discolor. The sequence goes on from NC_141399.1 coordinate 16,441,034, forward strand.
GAATGTCTCTCCTCTCTGTTCTCTTCACAGGGATATAAGAGTATGCACATGTTTCAAGGCCATGTCAGAAACAGAATCTGGCTGTGCCTCAGCCACATTAGATCAAAGTTCTCCAAGGAACTTACAGGCTCTGGGAGTGATGCAAGTGATTTAGTAGATTACCTCTCAATTCAGCATAGAATCAGCACCCTGGAACCATTAGAAGGCACTGTACCTCTAGAATCACCTTTTTATTTATTTATTCACATAAAAGCTTTAAGAGTTCCCCAACCACTTGGTTGTTCATTATTAGCAACTTTATAGCATAACCTAATCTTCCACCTCTGTGCTGGTACCAAACCCATCTAGCTAAGCTTAATCATGCCAATTCACAAGTGCCATTCAAAAGTCCTTAGGGGCATCTGACAAACATTTCACATTGACGACAGATGTTATCACAACTGCTTTCCTTAAGGAATTACAAACTGTCTGAGTAGATTTCAAATGAGGTCTGTGAAACAGATATATAAATGAAAACCAAAGTACATCATGACTGCAAATATTTAGCCATGAAAAATAAACATGCTTTACACAGCAAACTGTCCCAGAGAAGCACCTGAGAGTACCCATTTCTTGCACTATTATTTAACATCAGTCAACAAAAAGAACAACTATGCTTTACCATATCATATTTGTCCACTAACCCAAGTTGTTCAAAGAACGTAAGTTATAAGAACTGTATTTCAACCACAATGTATTTTGAGGTAAAAATGTACTGCAGAAAACCACTTAAGTCTAAGTCCACACCATCACAGAAACACAGACCTATGCTGTTTTATAAAGTTAGTAAATTATTCAGACATTGCACATACCACAAACAATGAAATATGTATCTCAGCAGTTTACCTGTAAATTAATTCTACTGGTCACAAGAAATGCTTAGTTAATGATACTGAAAACTGAAAAAGCATCAGCACAATCTCCAACAGGATTCAACACACATTTGACAGAGAAATCAGTTCTTGAGAATTCAAGTACTGTGGTCTCAAAGCCAATTCAATTTGCTATTTTTTGCAATGAGACAATCCCAATGGATGCCAAATAGTGTAGCCGTGAGTACAGACACAGTAAACCTCCACTAGGAACTAGAACAAAGTCTCCAAAGTGTGCTCTGTTAGCCTCTCAAAGTCAGTAGAATAGCATAACCAGTAAGTCAGCATTCATCCCACGTGATCTGGGCTATTTACTTGGAGGGAAACTGTCCGACAAATTACCAATGCTCTGTGCAACATGGCATCTGTTGGATAAAATTCAGGAATGGCAGTTACAGTTCTTTTGCTTTGAAATAAATTGCACGTTATACTCAGCTAGACGATCATTACAGACATTGCTTTCTTTAGTGACTTCCCACCTCAACTCCAGTGGTCCAAATAACTACAGCACGTTGTTCTCACACATACCTGTACCATTTAGTCCTCACTGATCTTTTTTTTTCCCCCTTTCACCATTCCATGGTATTTCTCATGGAATTTGAGATACTTCTTAAAAAGTGATTTAACTCTAAAATAAGTCTCATAATTTTCCATTTTTGTGGAATTTACCTGCTAGATTGTACAGCTGCACTGAGATTTCAGTTAGAGGGATAGGATAATAAGCATGACAAGCACTGAGAAGATAAAAAAAAAGACCATGTTTGTTGAAAGTGGAATACTTTAACTAAATAAAAGTACATTGGTCATTAAGGAAGCCACACGTTAACCAGACTGAAGCACTTCCAGTGAACACCAGTCTGCAAGAGTGAGTTTCTAAGACAGTCTAGAAAAGATTGTCTAGAAAGCCAATATCCCCTTTCAAATCCAATCTTAAAACTTAGGCATTGCTAAACATCCAAAACAAAGGCTCCCACACATCCAATCACAACTTGAAACTCTGAGGTACACCTCAAATTCTTAGACATATTCCACCTGCCATCCTAAAAGAACAGAAATTCTGCTACTACAGTTCTCCCTCATTATTCTCATTATAAATTAAAGATATTGTAGTGATATGTAACTTCCGAACACATAGATTGTCCATTCCAAAGTCCACACTTCCAATAGTGTGAAAGAATTCCAGGTTTCTGTGAACAAAAACAGTGTGACAATAGCAGAGCCTTATCCAGTGAAGTGCTAAGACATCTTTGCTACTGTTCTCTCCTTTGCCAGAGCTCAGCACCTGATGGATTGTCTCTGAAAGTAGATGAGGTCAGTGTTCCCAATTGTTACAACTACTCCAAAAAAAAAAAAAAAATCACCTACTCAAGATATTCCAAAGCTGGGTATTGCAAAGCTGCTATCACTAAATAAATAGTAAGAACTTCCCAATATCAACAGCCAAGAAAGCAACAACACAACTTAAATACTACACTGCCAATGTTAATTCAAAGACACTTCCATTTTCTTATACAAACATTGGATATCTATGCTTATAAGCCTTCTTGGACTCCACAAGTAGTTCACAACCATTCTCCAAGGAAATAATCACTTTTTTTGTCACACCTTACATACAAGCAGTAACAAAGCAGCATTAATTCATCTCACTTTATTTCAAAGATTTGTTTCTTTATAAAATGCATTACATCACAAAGAAGTGACCAATTAAAAAAACAAAAGCTCCAGAAAGATTTAACTGATGTTTCTGCTGATCTTCCTTTGCATTTTCTTCTAATTATCACCTAGAAAAAGCAGCACTTTCCAGTTCATTTAGAGAATTTTGTTTCTGAGCTTTCTCTTGATCAACTATGATCCTCAAAAAGAAATTGTAATCTCATTTTGCTGTAAAGTAACTCTTGCCCTTTTGCCAGAACTTTGTAGCAAATATTTATTTTGCAACATTAATACTAGTTTATAAGTTGAGGGAACCTCATACATGTGAGATCACTCAAAAACTAAAACTTATATCACAAATATCTTAAAGCAATCCTAAAACTGAAGAAAACAAATATAATCTCGCAAATAAAAGAGCAGTTACATTATAAAAAAAAATTGCTCAGTTTCACAGTGGTATTTCCTAGATGTATCTGACTAACCATCTCTATATATATCCCATGTGTCTTCCAAACTAAACTACACAGAGAAGATAACAAATGCATCATAGTGGACAAAAATATAATAAACACCATAAGAGGTACAGGTAGGAGAACATACATTATCTTTGGAAGTGATACACAGGCTGGTTGCTTCACCCTCTTTGAGGGGTGAAAAATCCACTCTTTTCATAGAATCATAGAATGGTTTGGGTTGGAAAGGACCTTAGAGACCATCTAGTTCCAACCTCCCTGCCATGGGCAGGGACATCTTCCACTAGAGCAGGTTGCTCAAAGCTCCATCCTGCCTGACCTTGAACACTGCCAGGGAGGGCGTGTCCACAGCTTCTCTGGGCAACCTGTCCAAGTGCCTCACTACTCTCACAGTAAAGAATTTCTTCCTTTTCCGTTTGTCATCCCTCAAAGGTCTACAAGAATCATCTTTCTAAAGCAAGAAAATCACCTTGAGCATTCTTTTACAAAAACATACATGCTGAAGAACTCATTCGCTAAATATCAGGTATATTTCACATTCTAAGATGGCTGAATGTGCTCACCGGGTATTTGGCTGCTAAGAATATGGACCACCCCTTCCCTTGCCACCTTTCTGCAGCCTTCAGAGCAGGCAAGAAATAGGAGGTGCAACTGGCATGGATAATTATATCTTACACTACCATTCATCAGAATTTGACAACCAGTATGTTAGGGGAGTTGAAGAGCTACCTACCGAATACAAGTGGTGGTGGGTTGGGTCTCCTCCAAATGTAGCTTAACCACAAGAGAAAGTATTAGAAGTATAATGAGTATAACAAGACATTCAAACACTAACTGAAGGTAAAAAGAGGTCAATACTTGGGAAAACCGGACACACAATTTCTAAAGCGAGGAACTCCATTTTGCACAGTACGATGGGAAAGAACAAACGATGCCTCTGCATGCCAACTTTCTCCTTCATGCTTGGGAAGGAGGGAAACCATTTCAGTAACCGAATCCTCTACCTACTGGAAACAGGTATCCATCTTAGTTCAAGACAGAAGACACTTTCTATTCATAAAGCCATCTTCGTGGTATAGAAGAAAAAAATCCACACAACTAGAAAGTCAAAGCACGTGATCTCAATGCTAGCATGAGGAAGGAAAATAAGACAGTATCATCTTCCACATTCAGGAAGACAGCGTATCAGCCTAGGTACGCCATCAACCGAGCAGGATTAAAATAGGAGCTATCTAAAGATAATAGCAGCCAAGTCTCTTCCAAACCTGCCTAAACACACTTTAGCACAGAAACAACTTTTCAATCCTCAGCTACTACCTTCAAAATTATTCACGCTGTTTCTGGAGTCAGTATTTTTATCATCTACTCTCTCAAGTAAACAAATGGCACTTCTGAGAGAATGACGAGGAAGACAGCCCACATACACACTTTCTCTTTCACCAGCAAAACATTATCTCCTTCCCTTTGCATTTGAAATTTTAGCAGTGATAAAAGAAAACGTCTATTTGAAGACATAGTACAAATTAACTAGCACTACAAAAAAACAACAAATAAGAAATCTCTCAGTTCTTAACTGGAAGATCTACCCCACCCTGGGTGCACTTGTAAGAGATACAGCACAGAGTTTCTCTGTAGTTTAAACATCTAGTTTAAACCTGAGCTGTGAAGCCATTAATCTCAGGGGCTGCCCTTATCTCATTAATCGTTCGGAAGAAGAAATTGCATTCCCTTCACTCACAGGACAGAAAGTCATTCCTTCCCCCCCCACCCCGCCCAGTTTCCTCTAGCAAAAGTGAAATTGCTAACTCACCTTGATGCCTTTGAAAACTGTTTTACACAGGGCTTTCAAATAAAAATAACAGTAATAGAAAGGTTTCTTATAAAGCACTGAAGAGATGTGGAGATTTTCACACACACCACACCCCCCCCAACAGTCATCCACAAAGCCAAGACTTAGACTGTAAGTTTCTTGCATGAAGAAACTTAACGAAGCTTTTCCCACAGAAACATATTTCTTAAGGGAATTGGAGAAACTTACCATTGCACACTCCCCTTGTGCAAAAATAGACCCTAAAAAGGGACCTTTTCCTCCTCGTATCCAGGGAAAGGACGAAATCGGGAAACACACTGCTCAAGCAGATGAGACCCTGAAGGGATAAGGGCTACAAGAGCCTTTGCTCTCCCATAGAGCAGGTAAAGAAAACACCAGCCAGCCGCCGCAGTAAAGCCAGCCGGCAGAGGCCCGACCTGAGCCGGCGCCCGGGCGCTCAGGAGAGGCGCTGGGTGAATCGCCCTCGCCCCAAGGGCCCGCGCGGGCTCTCGTGGGGAGGAGGGCAGCGGCCGCGGGGCGCCGCGGCGGCGGCGGCGGGGGGGGGGCGCGCCAGCCCCGGCCCTCTCCTAGCTGAGGAAGCTGGGGCGTTCCCGCCCCGCCCGCCCAGGAGGGAAGGAGAGAGGGAGGGGCAGGGCGGCACCGCCTTCCCGCTCACAGCGAGTGCCCGAGGACACCGAGCCGGGCCGCCTCCCTCCTCTCCGCGGGCGGCTGCTACGGCCGCGGGGCTCGGCCCGCACCGAGGTAGATAGGGGGTGACTTTGGCCCGCGCAGCGGTGCAGCGGGCTGGGGGCCTTTCTATTAAAAGAATTGGAGGAAATCCCCCTGGCAGAGAGATTGCTTTAGGGGTCCCTGGAGAGACACAGGCGGGGGGTGGACGCACTGCTCTGACAGCCGTCTGCGGGAGGAGAGGAGCCAGGAAGGTGGTCGGGCTTCCTCGCTCCTCGCTGACGAGAAGGGAGGCTGGGAGGAGAGTCCTAGGTGCCTCTAACCCTGGGGCTGGAAAACGAGGTCTCTTCCCCCCGCGCCCTGGAAGGAGCTGCTGAACCAACGCTGTGGAGTTCCACGATTTCCTGAGGTGGGAGGAGGGCGGGAACGGATCTCCACAGCATCTCCCCTCAGAGCGGGGCGGCGAGCAGGCTGGCGGGGGTGGGGGCAGGCATAAGACGGAGGATCTTTTCAGTCCTCGACTTCGCCACAGGGAGATTTAAGTGCCAGCGGAGAAGCGACTTGATGGAGGGGGGGGACCTTCCCCCCTTCCCCGCCCTTCGAAGGAGGGGGGAGCCGGAGGAGGGCCTGCTCTCGGCGGGGCTGCCGGGAAGGGGCTGCGTACGAGCTGGACATGCTCACGGGGGATGGGGGCACGGGAATCGGAAATAAAAACAAATCCCAAACAAACACATAGTTAAGTGAAACCACCGATTTAAAAAGCCAACCAGAAAACTAACCCTGACAAGTAGGATTTGCCTTCCTCTTGACTGCACTTATTGGCCGTGCTTATTTGTAACGAGCTTGTATCTGCCAACGCCAGTGGTCGGTTGGTGTGTCCATCAAAAGGGAAATAGCAATTCGCCTCTAAGGGAGTAGATTCCCATCCATCCATCATAAGGCTTAGCAGGTAGCCGCCTAGAAATCAATCACACACTAATAAAAAAAAAACAGATATCTAATATATTCTTTCTCCATCACATTACTACTCTAGTGGTCTCAGCAAAATATATATGTATCCCTGATGAATATATGCATGGATTTTATCATATGCATCACTCTTGTCCAACCTAAAATGATCTTAAAAATAAATAAATAAAATCACACATCATCATAAATGAGGGACCCCAGTAAGTATTAATTAATTCTATAACTGCAAAATAATATCCTGTTAGTTTGTGATTTCCATTTGCCAGCCACTAGAAGGGAACGGAATTCTCTCACCTTTTTCCTAACACGATTTTTAAAACACCAAACATTATCCAGTATTTAGGTATAAAGCTAGGAATTCCCAAAGCTCATCAATTCTATTTTAGAAAACTTTAATAACAATGATATTTTTAAACACTGGACACAAAAATGAGCCTCCTATGGCTGCTTTTAATAGAAATTGCAAGAGAGGTTTCTGGTTGACGATTCTGTAGGAAGAGGCACTCTGTTACCAGAATAAGATGTACACTTGGTCCCATTTATTACAACGTATTTCTAAAGCGGTATTAAAAGCCTGTTCTGCCAATTCATTTCCAGTTTCAGCGACCAGACAGTTGTAGAAAGCAATATATATCAAGTTCCTTAATCACAATAAATTTACAGTAATATATTACAGCCATATTCTTGTTTAAGCTTCTCACCTTTCAAATCATTGCATCTGTCTTTCGTCCTCACATGGATTTTACAACATCACGTTTAGCTGACATCTCATTTGCGCGGAGGAAGGAGGCAGCAGGCAGAACCGGAGCCACCGAACACCTACGAGGGGAGGAAGAGAGGGAACCTGCTGCAGTCGGGGGAGGGCTTGTGTGCTTCTGTCCCTCGTTTTTCTGTCCCTCAGCGAGTCTCCCTCAGTCAGCAGCGAGCCTGACTGTCTGGGCTGTCCGTCCCTGACTCAACATTCCCAGCATTCCCGGGGAGCCGGGGCTCCACCAGCCCGAGCGGCCTGCCGCCGGGGGCAGCAGCAAGCTCTCCGGCAGCAGGCAGAGCGCTGGCAGCCGCCGAGCACGTACTGCAAGCCCGTGGATTTCTCACGGCGTTTGTCTCTGTCCATTCATTGCAAACCCAGGGGTTCCAGTCCCCACCCAGCAAACGTCTGAAAGGAAAGTGTGTTACTCATTGTGAAATAGCCTAAAAATACACCGATGCCTGCGTAAAACTGCAGAGGCTAAATCACTTTCTTTTCCCTCTTCACTGAAGGCCAAAAATGTTCAAAGCCAGATGCTTAAGAACATGGTGTCTAAAATACATCACTGTATATACGTACATACACAGGAAAAAGTCTGTGTTTTGTCTTAAGTAATTAAGTAGGCATCCATGTTTTTGTTTAAAAAGTAGTATGCAGAAAAAAACCCCAGGTAATTAGCTGCTATGTGAAGCCTGAAAGCCCTTTTCATCAGAAAACTGCAAACTGCATTAAAAATTGCTCCTGAGATTATATTTATTTAGTTTTGTATTAAGGGGAGTGAAAAACTTCTATAAACATCACTGGCTTCTCATCCAAAGAAATGTGGTTTTATTCCTCTTCTACTTTTCCTTCTTTTCAAACCTTATTTTTGAGTTTAATTGCTCTTGATACAGTTATAACTGATCATCCTCAGTTCATAACTTCAATGAAACTTCATACCTTACCCTACATAGAATTTCACAAATGTATTTTATCTTCTTAACCTTCTTGCTGCAACAATGTTTTTAAGAAGCGTTTCAGATCTGTAGCTGTTTTACTGTAATCTGTATTTTATTTCTCTTTTGCCCACATATACACCTATACATGCCACTATGAAACATTATAAGAACAGCTTTTATGGAATTATTATTAAAAACTGTGTCAAATTAAATTGATTTCAGCCAGCCATGTTTGAAACTAACAAAATCCCTTCATTGCTGTATTTGAACTATCCAAAGCCAGTTGAAAGTGTTTGCTGTCGTGAATATTTATTCAGAAGTGCAAACATTCAAAACAACACAATTCATAGCAAAAGTATAGCTGTTTTTACTTTCTAAGAGACGTATTCTTACAATGTCTACCTCAGCTATAATTACAACATGGGGCAAATATTTTTTGAGTTCAAAGTAATGGGATAATCCATGATTAAAATGCAAACCTCCGTTGCTTTTCAAACCTGTATGTTTACTTGAAGAGATTTCTCTTTAAATGGTTACAAAACCATGGAAGTTATGGACGGACAACTTCTGTTCCTGGAGAAGTTGACAGGAGGGGACATGGGCTTGTAAACAATTTCACTTGATCTAAAAGGCAAACAGAAAGTACTTTTGAAGAGAGCAAGCCTGTATCTGTAAGAAAATGGATAAACACTATAAAATGTGGGTCACTACACTGAATGCTTCAAAGCACAAGCAGTGTCCATTTTCAGAAGTTTAGAGCTTAATTTGGATTCAGTGTGCAATAAGAATATCTTCCAGACCTGTCTCAGTATTGCTAACACCAATTCTGCCTCAGTACTGTTAACGATGACAGGACTTTTGTTCTAAGTGGTGTCAGCTGCTGACAGGGTGGTTTTTTGGTTTTTTTAAACAACTTATCACACCATCCTCATCTATAAGAAAAGACAGGAACATCAGGTTCTGCTTTATCTTTTTTGTGACTCATTCACTGGCAAAGGTTATGGGCCTTGTGATAGCCTGCAAAAGCCAGGATCATTCTGACAGAAGACCAGTAGCCTCACAACCTCCTTTCTAAGGAATAATCATTGTGGGAAAACACCATAAAGTTACTGCAAGATTGCAACAATATTGCAGTGAAATAATATTGCTATCATTCAATAAAGTTTGTAGCAGAATTAGTTATAGACCACCATGGAGCAGTAGACCATCTGTATGGGGGACTGTCAGTATTACTAGTGCCAAAGAACAGAACATACCCACTACGGACAAGACCATTTGGTGTACAGCTTTGCAGAAAAAAATATTTTGCCAAATTGTATTCAGAAAGCATTGTTAGAGAAATGTGCGGTTCAAGTAAGGGAAAAAAATAATCAGAATTTTACAGCTAATCTACTTATTGTATTAGTAGAAACAACATCCCTGTAAACAACCTCAGGGTCACATAATCCAAACCCTTCAATAATACTCATTCCTTACATTCAAGACAATGCTGGAATCCAAATCCAAATGGTAGGATAACAACAGTAGTATTACTTAAGACTGACTTCTTTGCAGCTGGTGAAAGTTCTCATTTCAGCCTAATCACAGGAACATCTGTGTTTTCTTTGGTGTCACGATGCAGGTGGGTGCCATTAAGCACAAAAAGAAAAAAGCCATATCATGTGAGTAAATATTTTTCCTTTGTTTTTGTTGTAAGAGGTTTCAATGCATTAACTACTAGAGATATCCTTCAGAGGAAAGCAGTCTCTTATAATATAAATACTGGTTTAAGTTTTACAAGTGTCATGTGATGCTATATCCAAGGTTTGCACTTTTCAACAGTTTCTGCCTTCAGATACATTTTTGGCTAGCATACTTTTGTTAGTTTGTTTTCCAAAATGGTTTGTGTGCCTTCTGAGAAGATTTCTGCCTTAAAAATGCATCATATTCATAGTTCTTTCTATTTGTATCATACATTAGGAGCTGTGAAAACCCCACTGAAATTAATGACAATTATTTTTTTGTTTAATGAAAGTGAGGCCCTAAAAATCTGCATTTCATATATACTTTAATCGTTTAAGTGTGCTATCTTCCTCAGCCTATGCTATACTGATTTTTGGAAACAGGAAAGTGTAAAACATACTATTATAATTTTTCTGTTTAGTTATTCTAGTAATAAATAATTCAAAATAACATTAGAAAACATATAACGTTACTGATTGTCTTTTGTTCCCATGCCTCCCTTTATCCTTCCCAGCTCTCTTCTTACCTGTGGTAATAACACTTTAGCAGCAGCTAGCTCCCTTCCATATTTTGGTGAAGATGTATGCTATTTAATGCTTCATTTTTAAAAAACAGAAATACAAATAGAAATGGAGCTCAGTCACTGCTGCTGCATGATTGAGAACAAGCAACTGCAGGTGCATGCTTTAAAAACTGAGGAAAATGCATTTTAGCTTTATTCTACTGAACCTGGCCCTGATTTATTCATCTGTGCTTCCCTAGTGGCAGAGTTGCTTCCAGCTTTCATTTTCTATTACAGAAGCTAAGTCAAGAATGTGATATAACAGTCTATATTTTAGCTAAAAATTAAAAGTTAAAAAAAACCTAAAAATAATTCTGGTATTATGTTAGTGTTTGAAAACCTGAATTATTTTCTCAGAAAAACACAGCATGAATAGAAACAGAGACAGGAAAACTATTAGAAGCATGGGAGCTTCTGAAGCAGAAATAAGAGACAATCATGCAGACCCTGTGTTTTCATGGTAAAAACCACAAATACATAAGATAATGCTAGATTAGACTATTATCAAGAAGTGGAATCAGTAATTCCATTTCCTCGTGTTGCAGTATGAACCAAATAAATGGGACAGTAGTCTCCTTGATAAAATTTAGCTGTTTATTGCTTTCACAGGCACTTTTAAAATTAGCTATAATTGTCTAGTAGAACTACTACAGGGTATTACCAAGATACATTGTTTAAATAATATTCAAAGAAAGTGTTTAAGGGATTTTTTTTTTTTTTGAGAAGAAACTAAGTCATGATGGATGTTGATGCTCTATATTCATATTAATATCAGATTCCCAGCAAGGCTCCAACCAGAAAGTTACTTTCATAGTGCAAGTTCTTCCCAACTAGTAAGGCCCAGAAAAAAGAAAATGAATGGAACCACACAAGAAAACTACTTTCACATGGAGTACACTGCTATCTCCAGAAGAAAAGAAAAACACCTACCCAAATTCTACATGATTTATACTGAAGGTTACAGGTGAAAAAAATAAAGTTGCATTTACCATGATGTGGTGATCAGACTCAGAGTGAGCACTTGACCCAGAAAAACAAACAGAATCATTAAAACAAAATTAAGTTTCTCTGTTGATTTCAGAATGAGGTTCTATTAATCCAGTCCACAGAGGTATTGCACCTGTCAGTCAATGACTTCTAGGACTGCTCTCTTTCCTCTTCATCAGTTCAGAGATCCACCTACAAATAACTGTCAAACTGAATCATAAAATAGTTTCCACCGAATGTTAGTTTCCTTCTTTACTTTCCTTATGACAGAGCACCAATCGAAGTCTGCTGTCTTGGTTTTCAAAATCATCAGTATAATTTATTTATTTTTAATCTAATAGTGACACATGCTTTACAGAGGATGGAAAAACATTACTTGGGTGTACATGAACACACAATATGCTGTTGGAGAATTAGTTATAATGTATTGTTATGCAAAACCAAACTGGGAAAGTATATTATTTTTTGTAATTGCATAATTTAAACCATTTATTATGTACTGCACTGCTAATCTGCTCAGGATAGAAAAAAGTTTAGACTCTTCAGAGCTAAAGTCCAACTGACTTTTCAGTAAGGCTTAAGCTTCTAAATACCTACTTTATTCCTGAAAAATAAATCTAAAACTTCTACTTACAAGCATCAACATGAGGCACTGCAGATAAAGGCAATTGAGGTTCCCCTCTCAATTCTCCAGTTGCAGGAAACTGAGATCTCCTTCCCTACTTACAATCTCAACCACTACAGCAAAATTGGCAGGCATAAACAAAATCAGGATTGTAGGACTACTCACCCCCAGTACCTCATCCTTTCTCAGCAGAGCTGTAGTTCTGCCCCTGGAGGGCAGTTGCTCAAGTAAGAGAACCTTTTATTGGCAAGACATTCTCCTCCAATTTTAAACAGCCGGGTACTGAAGCCTGAGTTACTGCCTTTATCACATTCACATGGTGGAAGGACTTGGGCAGGAACCAAAACTACCTAAGCTTGGTGGAGCTAGAAACTTGATCCACAAGAGTAGTCCCAAAATGGAATCAAAATTCTACAGTGCATAGCTCCCCACTAGATCAAATAAATTAACAAACAAAGTGAAAATAGTGAAAAAGAGTAGCCTTGTATGACTGCTTCAAAACTGAAAATTAACGTGTAGATGCTTCCCTGTTTTAGTACATTGTGGATTCTGCTGAGGAACTGTATGTCCAACAGAAGAGCATGAAGTATAATATGCCTAACCATGGATGGCCAATCCAGCTCACGCTAATGCTAGTTATCAGCTAATAACTGACATTATGTAGAAGGCATGAGGTTCACACAACTGTTATGATTATAGCAGGAGGACTTGATAGTCTTCCATCTGTTACTCTATATGGACATGCTGGAGAGGATCTATAGAACTAGTGTTTTGAGGTGGTAACACATTATATGCACTTCATAATACTCCATAGGATTAGACAAAGTATAAATTTATGGGGAATTAAGTTTCATTCATTTTATATGTTATTTAGATAATTTACAAAGTGTTTTTATAGATGCTTTCACATAAATGCTAGTACTACTCCTTGGTATTTTTGCATGAAAACACAAAAAACCCTCCACAAGTTTCCCAGTGAAACACTATGATACAAAGGCTTGGGTTCTCTCAATCTTCAGCTTCACTACAAATTCCCAGAACCTTTCAGAAAAAAATATTGAATATTATGAGCTGTGCTTGACTCTATAGCTAAAACATCACTCTTCCTGCTTTCATGGTTCATGATTGTAGTTAGGGAATGTTTTATGTCATTCCAACGTTCTTTTAAAATTAATTTTAAATGTATTTGTTACACACAAAGTTATACTATGTAAAAAAAAATCTGGAGAACACAAGAAATGAAACACCAGGACTCCTCCCACATTTGAGTAAAACTTGGTCACTATTTGCGGATCTAACTTCAAGGGGTTATGTCCACTTACCAATTCTAGAACTAAAAAGAGATAATGGTCTTTTCCTCATTTACTTTTTCTCATTTTTACCATTTAGAATCCTGTAAACTACACATATACTAGCACACGTAGTTAAATTTATCCAGACCCACTCTCTGGCATAAAGAGGAAATGGTTTAGCATTATCTGGATTTGTGCTTCTAGACTCTTTCAGCTCTCAAAATAGGGTATTCCCATGTAGATTTCCTATTGGGAACATGCTCAAACTTATGCCAATTTCCAAAACATGGCTGAGAACTGAGAGAGAGGGAGCTTGTCTAGTCCAAAACATTACAGGTATTGTTCTAACGATTTAACGGTTAAGTTCCAGAGCCAAGAAATGCCTCCTGAACCTGTTTAATTTACTAGCATAAATGTAACTGTAGCTGAAAATCTTTCTTTATATCTGGTTGATTCTGAAGACATTCTTTTCCTCTTTCTACAGAAGCATCTCATGAACAAGGTTTCCTCAGAACCTGAAATGTGCCTGCTTGAAAAAAAGCCTGCTTCTGTACTGATGATTGCAGATGAAGTGCCATCCTTAGTTAGAGGCATTTAGATCCAGGGACCAACTTGGTACTGTCTTTTTTTGCATCTCTCCACTAAGAGTTTCTGCTTTCTTCATTGCTCCAATCCCACTTTTACATCCTATTCCACTAGTATAGTTTGTGGATTATCTTTCTGACTAAGAGCAATTTGTGACTTCAGTAATAGAAACACAACCATGTATTGTAACAGAAGGATTTATGTGTATAATAATAATGGAGGGCTCCATTAAATCAAACTGATGACTTTTTCTTTGTTAAGCTATACACTGAAAAGAAAAAGGAGAGGGCTTACAAGTTAAAATAGAGAGGGAGAAATGTTTTCTAATAGTTAGCTTGACATTGTGTAACATTTCCCTACAAATAGGTACAAAATGGCTGCTAACGTACAGGAATTCCTCCTTGTCAGTCTGGCACATCTATTTCTAGTGGACTGCAAATCTCAGCATACGCAATTTGTGAGCATGAATATGCCTGAGGTGTGACTGTGCAACGAGGGAGAAGGTGAATCTCATAACATAGTTCTGACAAATTCAAGGAACTTTTTTTTCAGTTATCACTTGATAAAGTATTGTTTAGAGGGAAAAAAATCTGTACGTATAACTATGCCTAATCTCCTTTGTCCATTTTTGTGGGCTTTCTCATAGCCTAATTGACTTCATTGTGGGAGTCAAGTAAAAAAAAAAAAAAAGGGAAAAAACCAGGAAAACATCAAACTTCAAAGCTTAGTGGAAACAACTAATAATTTTGTTTCCAACCAGTTCTGGTTATGGATTAAACATACCACTGTAACTTTAATTTTCACATACTTTGTCTTCTTTATCATTTAGATGTGATCTTAGGAAGAAGACTTATTTGAAGCTGCTGAAAAATGACAGAAGCCTCATACATAGGAAGCAAAAATGAAGCCTATACACAGCTGTTGCTTTATCCTTCCCTCACCTTTAAGGATGAAGGAACATGTATACTCTCGTCAATCCATTAGCATTGAGTAGCACAATATTATTTTGGCAGATGTGAAAAAAAGCAGAACAAAAGCATCATCTATTCTGAAGCCATATAGAAATGTTGAGGAACAGATTCAAAACTCCCAGAAAAATCAGGCGATAGAAACAAACACAAGTATTGGTAAAATACTTCAGTGAAATTACTAGCTAGAGGAAGAAACATCTATGCAATTTTTCTACAAATTTATCAGACATAGAGAAGGTAAGAGAAAAGCAAAGGAAAACCTCATGAATATAGCTTATTTCCATTGTACTAAAAACATTTCTTGCTCCTTCAGGATGTAAAACACCTATATGCAAGTGAACTTTAAACTATAAACCACAAGACTTTTCATGTTGGGATACAGGAGTATTTTGCCATGCAGTACTGAATTTATTCTGAAATCTTCAGTGCAATCGGAAAGCAAATATGTATAGCAAAAGGCAGACAAGCAAACCATATGTTACAGCAGCAGCAGTCATTGTGAAGGGGAGGATAAATGCACTAATCACTGAAGCATAGCTCAATTAAAAAGATTTTTATAAACCATGAAATATCAGACTACAATACAGTGCATGATTTCTTGATCCCTGAGCAGACTGTTCTACTAGTGTTGTATGAGAACTGTATATGACCATCTTTAATATGAGTGGAGGAACCAGAGAGATACTGGGATAAACCAGGAGGCAGTAGTTACAACAGCGGTATTTTTAATAACATTCATCTGCTTCTTATTTATATGTACATACATTTCTCTACTCCTTATTTAAATGTACTTTGGATTTTCCAAAATATATTTTTATTTCCTGCATTCATTTTTTTAATACCTTGACCAAGCAGTTCTGAAGAGGATTACGTTTGAAAATTAGAAATATCTTGCAGCTACAGCACTTGCTCTAAGAAAATATATGACTTCTCTGCACAAATCTTATCTCACTGGAAATATTTTGCCTACTTCTTTCATGCAGCTAATGGGATTCATGGTTTTGGTGTTCAAGTACAGTTGCAGTTTTAGGATCCTAAACAGCACTATGGCCTGTGCTTGACAAACAGAAGAGTTAATTTAGAAATAAAAGGGAATCTGAGCAAAACTACTTTGTTGTCTTTAATGAGGAAAAAAGACAGGAACACCGGAGCACAGCTAAAGAAAACAGAGTATTTTGGAAGTTGACAATTATTTAGTTTATAATAGTTTACAATTATATTTGTTGAGTGAAATAGCTCTTTACTTCTGTCCTCTTGTTACTGAGCAGAGATTATGGTGATCCACAGTGTATTATAAGGAATAGAAGTGAAGAAAGAAGATCAGGCTTAAAAAGGATTTAGTCTGGCATAGCAGCAGGTACTCAGGAATGTCAGGTGAGTTCAGGTTGTTTGCCCATAAACCACTAGATCTTCAAGACCTCTAATACTGGCTGTTTAGCACACTCACTATTGAACTTTTCTATCATATACCTAATAATACAGAAGCTAGTGGAAAATGCCTAATAACAGATATTTGGGTTACACTCTTTCTTGCCAGGCTCCTCTCTGCATTCAATTTTTCATGAGTTCTCTGTAAAGCAGGACATTAGGGTGTCCAAAGGCTATGAATCTTTGTTTCAGGCCCTTCTCAAACACTGCTCCCATTTTGTTACACAGGCAAACCACCCTGGTTGCACCACAGTACAGGTTTTTCTTTTTGGCGCCAAGCTACACTCTTTGCTTCTTGAGAAACTGCAGGTTGTTGATTTTTCGTAGTCCTCTTCTTCCTCCCAATCTGTTTGATAAACACAATGCAGCAGCAAAGGCAGCCATGGAATTGAATGATGCTATTTGTCAGTTACCTCCTGGTGTGATGAAGCCAGCAGGAGTATAAAAGCACAAAAGAATGCCTTTAAAAGAAGAGTAATTTTCTTAAATATTGAAAAGTGATTCTCTTAAGATAATACTTGCAATCAGCACCCAGCATGTGCAGCAGCCACGTTCTGGAAGACAAAATTGGCTGCTTCAGAGAGTTCAGCATAAAGCAGACGGTTGGGGTACTGCAGTTCTCCTACACTAAGTTATTAAAAGACAAATCCTGTATGCCACTGAAGCTCAAACTGAGGTGTTCCAAAATCACATAGTCCTTACAAAGAACAGAAAATAGTTAAGATCTGCATGTTGCTATTTGAAATTTAAGCTGTGGTCACCAAACTCATGCACCTTAGAGATGCTGTTTTGCAGATCAGCTTGGAATGTAGAACACTTTCAGAGGTATAGAAATGACTAAGAAGCATGTAAGTAGAACAAAATAAACTAAGGAAGAAATTAATGAGAGGTGTGGGAAAGACAAGCATTAAAGTACTACAATAATTAGAATTCGTATTTGTAGAAGAAAAAAAAACATATTGCAATGGAATTATGATTATGGTTATGAAACGGATACTGGAAAAACAAGTGAAAGCTACTGAGTAACTGATGAAGTACTTTGTATTAGTCCAATTCCAGCAATGGTCAGCTCTTTAAGTACAGAGACGATCCCTATACCGATCACCTCTGGAAGTTTTTAATAGAATTTAGGGTACAGTATTATCCCTGAGATCACTGCTTACTGCTTACAGCAGAACCCGAGGTGGACTAGTATCCCCAAGGCTGCGCATTTCCCGTGCGCAAAAACTAGATTAACTGTTTCTAGTTATTCTAGCACTATCAGTGCTATTTGTTATTACAGAAACATAAACTCTCAACGTTTTGTCCCCTTTTCATAAGACACATTCTTCTTATGCCCTGATTTTGAAGGGAAGCTATAAAAATTTTTCAAAGTGTCTAAAACATTGTTTCCATGTTTATATGCACTTTTAGCTTTCCATGCCATTCTTAGATTAATAGGATGGCTGGAGGTTGCTTATTTTGTCATGACAAAATTAATACACATTTATAAATAAATAAATAAATAAGATGCTGTGGAATTAGTATGACAGTTTATGACTGCACAAACGAAGTGCGAAACACATTGAGACTTCATTTACTATGCAAAAATTGTGTATTTTTTTATAAGGGGAGCTCCTTTAAGACAAATAATAAGCTTCGTCATGCCAGTGATCAGGAACAATTTCATTTATTCCTAAATAAATAAATATATATATAAGTCTATAGCTTTTTCCTAAAGTTAGTCTCTTTTCCAGTGGAATTTTTTTTGTAAATGTTCATACCATAGTCTTCTGTCATCTGACAGCAGGATCAGCAGGGAAGTAGCTACTTCTTTTGAGGAACTGCTTCTTCATATAAGGTGCAGTGATGCTGTAGATCCGAGTTTTGACGCAGTCTTTTCTTGGTCTCCCAGCACTAGCATTAGCCGGTCTTTGCTCTGCCTGGTGTGTATTTTAAGTCTTGCTTTATGGGACATTTCCAGAACTCATCACAATTACCAGGAAAAAAAGATATCTCTACCACAATGCCAGAAATGAGGGCATAATCTGATACATATTACTTTAGGAGCAATGCCAGGTTTAGCATTCCTTGCTATCCATCTACTCAATGATCTACCAATTCATACATGGTGCTGCACAGTTTTTTCCGTTATGACAGCACAGCTATTTGTATGGTTATATGGTGAAAATCAAGAAAGCGATCCACTGAAAATTACACACGCACCCCTCCATTTCTCTTCCCTTTTTTCCCCTACACAAAATTTTCAGTCAGATCAGCTCTCAGTCCAGCTCCACATGTGACAGCATGAAACACTTGTACTGGCCCACAGAAAAGAATAGCAGTGAATAAGAGGGTAAAATCTCCATTGAATCTTTTAATATAGCCAAGGAGCTTCTTGCTTTCACCATGGTGAAAAATGCTGGCTTAGTTTTATAAGAAATGTCTTAACAGTATCAGACGACAGGCTTTCTAGTTGAAAGTTCAGATACTAGAAACCAGAACTTAAAAAAAAGGTGCCATTTCAGAGTGCAGATTCATGTAATAACCATGTTGCCCTCTGCTGCTCTGATATAATCAAACTCTTTTTACAAATACAGTAAGTATACTTCTGAGCTATTTTTAAATTTCCTAATTTATTTATTTATATTTCCAACCTCCAACCTGTTCATGAGTCATAATTTGAGTAAGTGTATATATATATAAATTACTGTTTATATTAAATATAGCTCTCTCTAGGAAAAGGGAATGATTCTTGTCTAGAAAGTGCTGTCATACAGTTAACTGGATAAATTAACAGTATACTGGAATAGCATTTTTTAATCTAAAATAAATGTTTGTGTAACTTTAGTGAAAAAGTCCTTAAGTATGTGGGAAAAAGAGCCTCTCTCAGAGAAGTAAAACTATTGTTCTTCTCTGAACTCTGTGATAATATTTAAGATGGAACTAAATAGAAAAAATTAACCGGGAATTGATAAATCGTTTTCCTTTTTTGTCCCTTCTGTACATATCCAGTTTGTAACAAATCAAAGAGTCAGCAAAGACTATAGAGCTTGTATATACAGTAACTGTTAAGCCATTTGGCTTGGTCATCTGGGGAAAGAAAAAAATATGTTTATTGATTAGCCTGAGTCTTGTATTTTAGGAAGTATTAGCACTGTGTTCACTCAGATGCCAGTTGTTCCCAGCTATCCTTTGGATGATCTGTTGTTGTTCAGAAGTGGTGTGTCCTAAGGACAGTAGAGTGCAACCATGGTTTTTTCTTAGCTGTAATGTGATAAGGATTGGATCCCAGAATTTAGCAACTCCAGTAACAAAAATGGCCTCTTACTTGTAGAAGGGGTCCTATTTCCAAGTGATTATATCAATAGGTCTTACAGCTTCTGTTGCATCCAGCCTATTGGTTGTTCGGTTTGTAGATGCAAACACTGCCACAAATCCAGAACATTTTCAATCTAAACAGGGATAAAGTATGACAGATGGATGTATAACACAGATGGAAGGCGGGAATAGAAAGTCTTCATTGACACAATCCATATCATACTTATTATGAAGGAAAAAATAGCTCCGTTTCTGAAGCACCCATAAAATATTTTTTGAGCTTGAAACTCACATAAATCAGTTGATGATGGATTTCACAGCAACTTCTGCCCTTTAGGTAGTCAACACTGTCCCTATTTATCTCCTTTTGTTTTTATTTTTCACCCATGCTAATCAGTTCTAAGTGTCAGACACCACCTTCTTTTCAGTCACCAAACCAGAGTTCAAATGTGTAAGCATTTTATGATCTCCATGACCTTTCAATTGGCCTTAAAAGTTTAATTCCACGGTGATGTTATTTGGCTTATTCAAATTTGTAAGTATACAAAGGTCATTCAATAAGATCTTAAGTGCTCTAAGTTGTTAATTTCCTTAGCATGAAAGAAGAAAACACAATAACTAACTCCTTTTTCAGGAAAGAAATGGAACTGAAAAGACATACACCCCTTCTACACAGTAGCTAACAGCGGTGATGTGTGTATAGCAAGGCCTGGGTAAGGAATCCCTTTCCAAATAGCTTTTGTGCAATGCTTCAGTACTTCAAGTTGCCAGTTAGTCAAATCATTTATGAAATAGTATGTATCATACACACAAAGAACCATGTAGCCTTTCTTATACTATTATTTTCAGTATTTTGCTTCCCCCTGAGAATGAACAAAAGGATTTATTTACCTTGATAAAATGAAAAGAAAAAAAGCCCCCCCCTTACAATTTTTCAAAAGTCGTGTTGCATAACACCATGTAGCCATAGAGATGAGATGAAACTGCATTTTTCTGTGTTACTGGAAACAAGAGCAATGTACTTGCTATGAAAGTGAGATGCCACTTAGAGCATAATCTAACATATTTGAAGAAAAATCCTATCAAATGGTTTAATAATACTGCCCTATTTTTAAAATGGAAAAGCAAAGTAGGAAGGGAAAAGGTTACACCCTAATTATTCCGGAATTGCAATTACCGTGTTTCAGCTCCTGGCCATATGGCTGTTTTATAGACTTATCTTTGGACAATCTATTTGGGCATTTCTGACAGTATAGTAGTAGCACACCATCTATCCAGCTTCATATTTTAACTCCCTAAATACAAGTCAAAAAGCACATACACGCATACACTTGGCTAAGAATAATCATACAAAAATTCAGATAAAATATTTTTAATCACTGCTAGAAACAGAAATAGTACTATGCCAGTGTTGCAGCCTCTTCGTCTGTAACATTACTGACAGTCCTTAGAAACTTCTGTTGGTCTGGCAATAATTCCATTAAAACCAAGGTATTTTCTATTTAGTGTGCATAAAAGCAACAGAATTTGGGTCATTCTTACAACTACGATCCAATAATGTATGCTTCTGAATTAGCACATGTTGTAAAAGCACACTCAATTAAAATCATTAGGTACGACATAATATTATAGAACACCCTTTCAGAAACTGACAATTTTTTTATAACCTGTAAAGATTTGCACAAGTATGAAGCAATTTCTTGTAGATACTGGAATAACTGCGGGCAGATTTCATTTGTTCCAGAATATAACACAGCAACACTATCAGATGTACATTTGCACTGCAGTAGTACAGAAAAATCACTGCAGAAGGAAGAATAGACTGACTTGAGCTACAGCAAGCAACATGACGATTTGTTGTCACGCTTGTCATCACAAGTTCAGTCTCATCTTGTAGTAGCCAGATAAGTGTATTTTTCTTTGAAGCACAGAACATTTTTGAAAGCTATGGCACAACATTTTTATCTCCTTTTCTTAATAAAGATACTTTGCCTGTTCAAAAGGAATATCCTGAATTACTAGCGTCCCAATGTTTCTATTCAAGCTTATCCAATTCAACAGTATGAAGCTCTCAGAACAATTGGAAGAGAAAAACAGTATATACTTATATACATTTTTGTGTATGTATACTTAAAAGAACAATCCCATATATATATTTAATGTGTGTGTGTGTGTACACACACCCCCATATATATAAAGCTTCCATGCTAGAAACAAAACAGTTGGCAAAGCTTACTTATTAAGTGGGATTGAATCATAAACCGTTCAAGAAATCCAGGCTGTTTTCCCCAATTTTCTGCAAAACAATTATTGCCAGACACAATGAACACTCTCTTCAAAGACTGATAAGGATTACATCTAAATGAATTTACATCTTCAGAAATTCTAAAGCACATATGAAAATGACAATATTCAGCAAGTAGCATTTGCTGAGATTTATTAAAATAATTTTGAAATACATCCAAGTTCGAGCTCAACTTGGTTTAAGAAGCAAGTTACCATTAAAGAGCTTTGCTCAGAAAACTTGACAAATGGGTAGACTCGTACAAAATGTGATTGAAAGCATTATATCAGCATAGGTCATCCTTTTCTTTTGTGTTAAATTGCCATCCATTACACTGCATTTTCTGTTTTAGCTATATCCAAGGGTTGGACACATTAAAAACAAGACATAAGAATAAAAGCAAAACATTTCCAATTCTAAAAGCCTTTTTATTGTTAAATTTCAGGGATGGAGGTGGGGGGTGGGGGTGGGGGTGGAAATTCAGTGTAGTTGATGGGTTCTAAGCCAAATCAATTTCTGCGACTATTTCTTTTAGTCAAGAGCTGAATCTGCTATTACTACTTTGGTTAACTTTTTAATGCACCATTTATTCAGTCAAAGATTTACGAAGTACCTCACAAAATATGAAAGAAATCCTAGGAATGTCTGGAAATGGAACTGTTAGAGCAGAGTTTATAGGTCTACAAAAATCTATGAAGTTTCATCTATTGCCAACGGTAAATACAACTGTGAAATTCTGAAGAAGGGAAGGCAAAACTATAATAAAACTTTCCATTTGGGAGCATTTATGATATTGGACTAATTGAGGGACTGATTCACCATCATGTATAACCTGTAATGTTAACAATATCTTTGGAAAATATAAATTCTAATTGCCCAACAGAATTCTTCATACAGTTACAGGGACTATCAAGAATGTCAAGGAAAAGGACAATCTTTTTTTTTTTTTTTTTTTTCATTTAGGGTTAAATACTCTTATCAATGATGATAAAGAAACAAATGATCAACCAAATGAAAACCCATGGGACCAAATAGAAAATTATGCTAACTAGACATATGTAAGTTTTTCCTTCATATTCTTATTCTAGATAATACAGAAGGTGAAGGTGGCAACAATTTATCACTTCCCCTCAAACATAACCATGAATCAAATCATATGTACAGCTCAAGGGTGAAGGAAAAGAGAATGTGCTGAAATTCTGGGAACAAACCAGATACCAGTAACGGGAAGGACAAGAGAATATGGAAATGCCTATGAAAATGGCATTTTTTAGAGTGCAGAAAAATGGCAGGTGAGGGAATTCGATAGAAAATCTTACTATTTATCTCTCAGCACAAACACCTTTACATTCAGTCTGCAGATACTCAGATTTTTTCTAATCAGATTAGCAAAAATACAAAAGCATCCTGAAAATGGTTGTAGAGATGTCTGCTTGTTTGCATCAGCCTCTGGCCCGTGTATATGCTTCTCTTCCCGTATTACACAGAAGTGCTGTGATCTAGATTGATCATCTTAACAAAACTTCTAAATACACAAAATAATCACATATGCCCTATATAACTCAATGGTATATTAACTAATTTTTCCTAAGTCATGTTACAATAAAGTGTAGTATTTGTATTTACTGCCCTTACTGACTATTTTAACACATGTAACGTTTCTATAGTTCCCTCCCTTAATCAGAAACAACTGGAAAAAGTATAGAAAATATTAACAGTTTTGAAGAAAAAAGACCTTTTTTTAACATGCTGTCATCTTGTAATAACGTCACACCATAAAAGAAGGCATGGTCTCCTTTAGTAACACTTCCCAGTTTACAATAAATGGATACACAGGATATCCATTTATATAAATTAATATATTTCTCTTAAAGCAAGATAAATGGCAATCATCTCTTCTGTTTGTACTTCCATTATTTCATTTGAAGGCAAAAATCAACTCATGGCCGATTTCTCAAAGCCACACAATTTCTAACTAATGTTGCTATTCAGTATGTTTGTTTATTATTGTCACATCTATTTTTTTCTGATACTACAGAGCTCC
The DNA here is from genome assembly GCF_034619465.1 of Leptosomus discolor. Classification (NCBI taxonomy): domain Eukaryota; kingdom Metazoa; phylum Chordata; class Aves; order Leptosomiformes; family Leptosomidae; genus Leptosomus; species Leptosomus discolor. Next base: position 16,465,023 of record NC_141399.1, read on the forward strand.
ATTTATTTCCTGAAAAGAAGCACCTTCATACCTTCCTGCACTTCCCAAGCTGAGGCAGTTAAACCACTCAGTATTAAATTTACTCTAAAATACATGAAATTTGATTTAAAAATTGAACACCAGAAGCCTCAGAAGCTCAGAATGTACCTTTCACTTTTCAGATATGATCCATTACAACATGAACATACACTTTTTCTTTCCCTTGGGTGTTCTGAATAGGCCTTTTGCCTAAGTTCTAGAAATCAGAATGGTTTGGATTCTGAATAAGTTAAATCTTACCCCAAGAAGACAAACAATCTAATACAAAATGATGGAAATATAATTACTAGCATTCATTTGCTAAATCTATCATTTTCTTTTATATTTCTGCAGCTGGTTTGATTGTTTTGGTGCTTTCTCCTACTATATCCTCTGCATGATGATTTGTCCAAGCTCTGATGAACATTCCCTATTTGATTGATACAGGTTTTTTCATCTTAGGCGTTTTTAACGATTTATGGGCATTTACTCTGTAAGCTAAGTTGCACTTTCGAAGTATATTTATATAGAAAAAGAATAAAGAAGGGGAGAAAGGTATCTGCATAACACCTGATCAAGTGCTTGCTCAGAAAAATCCAGTGGCTTGTTCCATTTTTCCACTTGATCCCCCTTTTCTCCACTCTTTTGGGCTCTCAATATTTTGAGTTTCAGATTACATTTTTAATTTTTAAAGTATAATATACTTCTACTTTATTAGTGTTTGATTCACTAGTTTTTCCTTGCTTTATGATAATAATTCATCTTTGATTCATTACTATGTCAGTTACTTGGTTATTATTTTCTACTTCTTGGTAAGGTTTTTGTTGTCTTAATTTAGCTTTCATTAGTGTATGTTCAAATTCATACTCATCAATTTCTTCTGAGGACAGTTTATGTGGTCCTCAAATCAGATATTTATTTTGTATCTGCTGTGACGTATTAATTTTATTACACTAAATGCTTCTGCTATGTAGTAGAACCTAGTCACTTCACATGGGACAGTTACTACGCAGGAAGTTGAAGAATGCATCAGTGCCAATATGATATCTCTATCCAAAAGAAGGCTCCTTCAAGAAAAGTAATAAAAGACTGGACAGCCTATTGGATTTTTACAAAGGGGAAAAATGGAAGAGAGGAAAAGAAAAATCCAGCTTATTAACCTGGAGCGAAACCTCTTAGCTGTCAGACAGTAATTCTGAGATGCTTGCTGTGTCTTCATTAAACACAACATGGGCCGATAAAATGTAGAGAACCTACCTAAATTCCCTGCTGTACAGTGAATTTCTGCCTAGACACCGAAGAGTATTTTGAATTCTCTGAAGCTTGCAAATTGTACTGAACAGTTGTCAGATTTCTGCATAATGCATTTCAGTCAAGACTTAAGAAGTAAGAGGCTCATTTGTAAGTATTTTGCCGAAGACGCTTTCTTGACAAGAACGAAATATTAAGTGGTAATCTTTGCTTTTATAGTGGTTTATTACAAACTATATCAAAACATACTTTTAGGAAAAAAAGACGATACATCCTTCAGAAGCAGCGCTGGTCCATCCTCACTTAACAGGCTTAACATTAGTACTTTCATTCTGAAAAGGTTCCAAACTTGATGCTACATATTAGTGTTATGTAATTAACATTCTAATCTCGTTACCAGAAAATACTGTTATTTTGATGTAAGCTTTATTCTTCCTCAACGTTTGATGGGGAATATATTTGTAAGAAATATGACTCAACTCTTTTGTGTTTTGACAATCACTGTGTATTACAGTATAGCACCATGAGGTTTTGTTTCTCTGCTAGTAAGAACATAGAAAGAAAACTTGGTAAAAATCTGCAGCCACTCAGGTACTTAACTTAGATCACAATCCATTCTTTGCTTGATGATAACGTTTTGCCTTACTATGCAATAGGTTCTGTTTCTACACTTCGCACCAATTCTATGATAATACTACACATAAACCCTTTTTCAGTCACATACACTTTGAAATTAGCTTTGTGGCGGATTTGAGAATTTTTCCTTTAAGACTGCCATGTGAAGAAACAGGACAGCAAATGACTGTGATGAGAATCTTGTATAGCCATGAGCAATTTCAACATGCCACGTGCAAGGCTCACTTCAAAAAATGTTTCTTCCAAAACAGGCTACTGGAATATTCAGTTAAGTATGTAAACTCTGAACAATTCCTACAAACAATGGTGCATGCAAAGTTTAATATTCATAGGTGTGCATGAGATACCTGAATACAGAAAATACTTACAGCAATATGCTATAAAGCCCAAGAAGCTAATTAGAGTTTATCTTGATAGGAAAGTAAGATTTGCTGTTGTTCTGATACAATGCAGCGCCACTGGAGTAACTGCCATTTTTGCCACCCATGAATTTGGCTGCAACTCAATCAAACCAATGAAGTTGAAGGTTACAAAAGGAAAAGACTACTGTAGGCTTCAATTTACATAAATTTGGGTGGTTTACTCCTGAGTTTGTCTTCCCACTTTAATGTTGTAATGTAATGCATATGCAATAAGAACATAATTTCTTTACATTCTTTATGCACTTCTTGGTGGTCTAAACTGTTTATATTTCAGAACATAAAAGTGTCAGTCTCCCACACAATAGTCATTGCAAGGTAACAAATTATACAAAGGCAACACAATCTCAAGCATAACTATAATTTAAATCCATAAATATGAAGGGAGGAAATGTGTAATACTCCACCCTGAGAACAAAACTATGGTATGTATAGTCTGCACATTTCCCGGCCACAAAAGCAGGTTTTGCGAACTGCATTCCTCTGCTACACAGGAATGTATTTTAGAAATACTCTAGTTTTTAAAAACTTCTTAGTGTGTAGTGATCTATGACATCACATATAAAGTCTAATTTATGGACATCACGTAAGTTCCTGTTTGGAATACTATTTTAAAAGCAGAACATGCAGTCCTGTATCAGTTGGAGTGCCAAAAAGTAACTGATTTTCTTGAAAGATAGATTTTGTTTGATTTCAACAGTCAGTTTACTTGGCATACAGTTCATACATTCATTTCATTAATCAAGTATGCTAGCTAAAGATTAACACCATCTCATGCTGGCATTTGATTGCATAAAGTTGACAGTTACTCTTCATCGTTTTGCTTTTGCAGGAAGCAATCAAGAAAACAAGTCTAAAAACTTTCATTTATGTTCCCTAAAATGCATTGGAAGTAAGGCCAAAACTGTTTGTTTCCCATTTAACTTCTAAAGACCTGAAAACTAAGTGTGAATTTGAACCTGTCCAGTAGCATGTAAGACACCTTCATGCTTTCAGGGCTGCTGTTCTTCAGCAGTCACCTTTGTTTCAGAGCTCATCTGCAGAGCACTTGACAGAGATTTGCTGTTTGCTCACCTGTGCACACAGTTTCTCTATAGTTCAAACTACTGTATTTCATTACGAAAAATTAAATACACCTTAAAGATATTCCTGATTTACTTTATCTGCAATGGCAGGATATCCCGGAGAAACTACATACAAGTATTAAGAGGAAGGATGATGATTTCTGTGTGACACTGTAAGGTAAATACTTTCTGTGAATGTCGTGTTATTCTGAAAAGGTTTGGGAACCCATTCCTCCAAAATTAAGTTAAAAACCAGAGATTAATGGACTCAAACCACACTTGCAGTATACTCAACTATTTAAAAAATACTCTCCCATGCGGCAACAATGCCAAATACAAATCTGGTTACACTCCATATGCAAGTCCCAAAGAAATGTATTCTTGGGGGACCCTCTCAACTGCATTTGTATTGTAAATGCATTTACAAACCAAATCCCAGGCCAACCCCCTATTGTTTCAGCTTCCAGAATCTATCACTAACAATGTTGAATTTAATCATTGTGCAATCCATTTATCCACCTAGAAAACAAGCATGACAATTCTGAGTGGGGTTTTCGTGAGTATTTAAGTGATTGAAAAATCAATAGGACTTGTTCCCTTAAGTCACTTAAGACCAGATATTAATGGTATTTATGTGTCTGGAGATCAAGACAGACACCTGATGGGACTTTGGTAAACCTACCTCCCACTGAAATCTCATCCTCTTACCTTGCTTATATGGACTATTAGAAAGTTTAATTAATGAGTGATTGAAGTGCTTTGTACAGTAGTTTATGATCCTTACGAGAGATGCATGTAGCCTGAAAGCATTTTTATTCAGTCCTCTGGAATGGCAAGCCAAAGACTTGGGAACGCTGGCGATTAATTTATCAGGAAACAAAGAGCCTTCCAACAGTCCTTGCACTACAGAAAGAAGTAGTATCCCCTCTATTGTCCTTCCTGAAAGCATAAGCACTTTAAATAATATTTTCGTACAAGCAGTAACAGGAAACATAATATTTAGATTTCTTCAGATATTTCAGGTCAACTCCTATTATATTGGCTTCTAATACTTACATGAAATTCTGCAGGTAAGAATCAGTAAATAAAACTACAAAAGTTAATTATACTGTGGAAGCATGGCAAGTTAGAATATAGTCCTTACAATGAGACATAATGTCATGAATAGATATATTATCCACATAGAGTTTGGAATGCTCGGCTAAAGCATCCAGTCCAAAATACAAAAACGCCTAATGGTAATACGTAATTCCATAGTCATACATTTCAAAAATGTATGTCAGTGGAGGCAATTAATTTCATACCTAGTGAGAAGATACAGGGAAGATAAAACCACAAGTTAAGTCTGGAGTTCTACTACCTGATGCAATCTGTGTTAAAACCCTTCAAACACAATAGAATAATTGTCTGAAAGTTGAAAGGTTCTCATGATTTAAAATAGTAACAAATACTGAAAGGTGAAAAAACTTAAGTATTTTTTAAAATGTGTATCTGAGCAAGATTTATCTTCAAAGACTCTTGTATTGTTTCTTTAAAAAACATTATAAATTATAGCATGTACACTAGATAGATAGATTTCCTTGCTCATTTAAGACAGTATGTCAATTTATAGGCTGCAAGTAATTACACTGCCTTAAAATTTGTACTATCAGCTTTAGTGCACAATGTACTCCCAGTTCAAGACAGGTAACTGTCCTGCTGTGGGACAGAGCAGTTCTCCTTTCCACCTTTGATAAATAAGTACTTTGAGACAGTCCTTCTCACAATACATAAACATTACATAGGGACTCCTTGTGAAATCGTGGTTCAGTTAAGTGACACTGGGTATTTTTAGAATTCTGCCTTTTAAAGTGGGAATGACACATGATGTTTCTGGCGGAAATTTCCAAGGTAGACTGAAAAAAAAAGAAAAAAAAAAAAGTTATCCTGCCTTCGTGATAATACAATGCCAAATGTGCATTAATGGAAGCAATATTTTTTAAATTATTGTAGGAAGTTCAAATCTGCATATTTGCATTTAATTATATAAAAATCTTGCACTTAAAATACAATCCTTCAAAAATGGCAAGTCTTTCAGGCATTCGATAAAGCAGTAAACAAAATTAGATTACTTTGACCAACTTCATCTATAGTGTTAAAGAATTAATTTGACATGTTATATGCAAGCCAAACCAGTTCTGCTTCAGATATAAAAAGACTTACCGAAGGGCAACAGCCTGTTCAACTCAACAAAGATAATTTAATGTTACCGAGTTACGCAGTACACTTACTTGCTTTATGCATTGAATGCACAGGAAAACCACTAGTCAAACTAAAAGCAAAGGTACCTGCTGCTTAACTCCTTCCTCTCTGACAAAACTCACTTAAACATGTTTTACTTTTCCCCATCTGAGTCTCGTGGAACAGTGTATGAGCTGAAGTTCTGTGTAGTGAAGAAGCCAAATCTTTGTCTTGTGTGCACATATATGCATTTACTTCAGAAACAAATGTGCATTCCAGGACAGAATGTAAATCTAAGTCTCTTGCAGTCATGATTTTGGTGAATCAACAGGCCATTTGATATGTTCCTTTCCCCTATAACAGGATCAAATATATGGTATTTTTCTTTTTGAACAAGTAAATGAATGGCTAAATTTCTTCATTTAGATTAACCAAGCCTTATTCTTTTCATCCTCAAGCCTCTGCTGCCCTTAGAAATATGTTTTGTGCAAATAAGATGTAATATTTGGGTTTAAAAATGGTTTAAAAAAAATTGTGAAGTTTATTAACTCTTAGACAGACCTTCAAATACAGCAAGGCAAAAATTTTGATTTCTCCCTGTAAGTCAGAAAGGGGAGCAATAATCTCAATGACTAGATGTTATGCAAATGCTCCCATGCACGGAGGCAAGAGTTCTGAAAACAAGGAGTAAACCAGCATATCGACAATGTAATTGGGAGGTAGGGATGAAGGATGAGTTGGTATGGCCTAAACAAAAAAGTGATCCATTTTCTGCAGCTGTCAAAACTGAATAGTGATGTAGCAGTACAACTGTACTATAGGCTTCCTGTAATCTACTGTAATGTATGAATCCCCTGTAAAATTTCACGTGTATTCATTTACAAACAGCATTAAATATAGAACAGAATTAGATATAGAACACAGGGGACAGGTTTATCCCATTACTTTGAAGGCATTCCCCTCCCCCATAATGCTACACCAAACAACTTTATTTTAAGAGTCTGAATCGCTCTTTAATATTAGGGTGGGTTTTTGAGACAGACTTGTGATTCATTACCTACTCAGCCTGCACATTGTACCCCTCAACCCTATGCTATCCTGGAACCTCCAGTTCTGTAAGTGTAGAACAAGTTTTCCAGATGGTCTTAACTTGTAGACAAATAATAGAATAGTACTGGCTTTTTTTCAAGTCCTGAAACCACAGTGATTTGCATTAAAAGGACAATTTAATCTTAATTCTGGTATCATCCTGAACACCTCAGGAAAGGTTCCCTACGAACAGAAAAACAGCCTTACCATTTCTTTGGACATTTTGATAAAAGAGCAGGCTATAGAGTAGATTTGCAGCACTTGGTCAACTACTATCAGCTTTTTCAAAGAACCTGTTTTCACACTTGCCCAGCAAAATACTGATTTTTATTTATAAAATATTAAAATAAAACTAAATCCAAATGGACTGTGAAACTTGCTGTTTCAGAAAAAAAAAAAATTGTTTTAGTCCTTCTAAGATGATTTTCTGTATGACAAATCTAAACTTTTGGAGAGGTGCTTGAAACTATATTGCCACCTGCTGTCTCAAACAAAAATCAGGAGACAGGTCTGGTTGGCTGTATTATTTAAAATGCCGCAAGTACAATTGAAATTATCAATTTGGGAAATCCATTGTGAAGCAGAGGATGAACCATAAATTTTTTAATTGTGAAGAACGATTTAGTGCCCACTGTCCCTTTCTTTTGCTTGGCTATGACTGGTCCAGAAAACGGAGATGAGTAAATTAGAAGGGAATTACCAGTGAAGATTGTGTACCCAGTCATGTCCTGCTCATCATAAACCAACATACTCCTGCGGCTCTTACCACACTGTGGCCAGATACATACAGTGGGATGAAAGCTGGCATACCAGATTCATGGAAGTGAAGAGAGCTTATTACAGACAAACGTTTTGAGAGAGATTGTGGATACTGCAAGCCAACCAGGACGAAGAAAATGCTTCAGTCCTCCTTTAGCAAAGAGGTGATTGTCTACAGGAAACTAGGACTTACTCTGTCTATGGTAGTGCTACATTTCAATGATTAAATTTTGGGAGAAGCAAGATGGTGAAAGAAATAGAGTAAAGTTCAGGGTTTTTTAACGCCTTGAGTGTTTTGAGGGAACTAAACAGAAGTTAATCGGTATATAAACCCTGTTAAATTAATTAGAAGACATTATGAATACCAACAGAGACCCCGACCAAAAAAAAAAAAATTAAAAGATAAACATATGAATAGTCACTCACTCAAGTATCTGGGAAAAAAAATCCAAAACACTAGTACTCCATTAAATTAAAAAAAAAAAAAAAAAAAAAAAGAAACTGCATTAATGAAAAAGATATAGCTTAAAGCAGTATTTCTGGGACCAGGTTACTAATAAAAGGAAATATAAATTTGCTGCATGGAACACAACAAAATTGCTATTCCCGGACAGTAGATAAGGAGACACATGGTGCCTGTTTGAAATGTTTTTATACATATAAAACAGACAATGCCCTTCCCGATGAACACAATTTCAATATTGTTGTGGGAAAGCCTTGTTCAACAGGCTTTGATAAGCATGTGTTCTTTTGTTTTGTCTCACTTTTATCAAATTTTCATTCCTGGACTTGATGATGATCCTACAAAGTATCTGCTAGACAAATGAGTGTTATGAGATTATTCTTGATTACATCTGGGGGAGATTCAGAGTAAGAGACTCAGAGGCACTGATAGAAGGCAGCCAAAACTGGCAGCAGTTATCAACGACCTATCTTGTATGTTCTGTGCTTCACATGTCTTCACATGTACTGCATCACTGAGAAAAACCCCAGGTTTTCTTTTCTTTTCCTCCCTTGTTCTAGTCCCTAGATGAAAGTTTCAAAGACTCAGTAGCTGATATATCAATCCATAAATACCACATAAACAGCTGCAAAGCAATATTTGAAAGAAAGACATAATTTTGTCTGACGACTGACATGTTAATTTTATATAAAGACAGAGCAGTTCAGATAGTACGGCAGAGGGCAGATTTTGTGTGCACATTAAACTCAGCCTCATTGTCTGTTTCTCTATTATTGCTTATTTGTTTTCTTTGTAGTCTCAAAAGAGCAAAACTTCTATTACTGTCGGCTGGAGTAAGCACTGTAGGATCCGCCCCTATACATATGGTACCTTTGGCCAGACAAAATGAACTACTTCTAAAAGCAACACTACTCAAGACAAGTCTTAAGGCCTTAACGCCTTTTGAAATTAAGGATTTTGGTAAGCATTTGGCTTTAAGTGTGAGCTTAAATGCCATCTCGAATAGTAAAAGATCTAAACGGGCTCTGAAGCATTTTACTGAATCTCTTTAACACAGCCACATCCTCCTTGCATAAGTCGAAGATGTTTTGCCTAAAAGTGAGGCAAAAGGTAGATTCATTTAATGTGCAAGTTTACACGTCCCGTTATTCAAGGAGCCATACCTACAAAATAACCGGGCGATGCTTATAATATTCAGCTCCTGAAACGCTTCCCAAGAACATCGCAAACGGACCGTTAGCACCCCCCTGCCACAGCGCGGCTTGGGAAACCCAGAAGTACACTGACGATCGCAAGGGGCTGGATCACGAAGTTCTGCCGGACTGTCGTGCTGAACCCGCTCAAGCAGCCCAAAGTAAAGCAAGCCCCAAGGCGCCTACTGAATCGAACTGCCCGTTAAAGACAGCAGAAGCTAAGGATGAAGAACGTCCGACGAGGAGAGGCCCTCGCCCGGCGCCCCGAGCAGAGGTTCGCTGCCGGGGGCTCCCGCTCCGCCGCCCCAGCCCGGCCTCCGGAGCGCCGCTGCCAGGCCGGCTGGCCCGGCCGGCTCTTTCCTGCCTCTCTCCCGTCCCGCTTTCCATCTCTCTCGAAGAGATTCCGAGGCCGCCGCTCCCCAACGCAGCACCAGGACGCATGGCGGGCGGGTGAAGCCCCTCCCCGCGGCCGCCCGCCTGCCGCCGGCAGCCATGGCTTCCCCATCTTCAGCCACAAGACCCTCTGCCCTACCTGGTTTGCTTTCTCAAAACCACACCAGAAAAAAAAAAAAAAAAAAAAAAAAAAGCGAGAAGTAGCCGCCCTCCAAGGAAAAGTGCCCGCTCCGGAGGCGGCAGCCGGCTCGGATGCCGCAGGGCCGGGCCTCCGCCCTCCCCTCAGCGCTGTAGCGCACCCATCTTTCTCTCCCTCCCTGCTCGACCTCTCCCCCTGCCCTCCCTCCGCAGCCCCTCGAGCGCCAGGGATAATCCCCCTGCAATTACTTCCCGCTCCCGGCGCGGCCGCTGGCCGCAGCGGCGGGATCTGGGCGGAACCTCCCGGCCGTGGGACTCCATGCCCCACAACGCCTCGCCGCGGCGGACACCGCAGTGTGCGAGGAGCCCATTGGCAAAGCCACCGCTCCGTGGGAAGCCTATCGCTTCCCGGCTCCTTGTGCGGGGCCGGCAACCGCGGTACACAGAGAGCGAGCGGGCGATGTCCGCTGCTCCCGCGCGTCCCCGCCGGGCAGAGCCATGAATCTGGGGTAAGGAGGGACGGGAGGAAGGGACTCGCGGGGTCGGCAGCGAGGGCTGCTCCTGCCTGTCCGGGGAGGGTCGGCCTCGGCCCCTTACGGCCTAGGAACCTGCCCGGCCTTCCCCGGGCAGCGAGCCAGCGCCGCGGCTGCGAGGGGAATGGCGCGGCCCGCCAGCGCTAGGGCGCGTAGTGCCTCGGGGCCGAGGTGCTGGTGACGGGAGCGAACTGCGTGACAGCGCCGGCGGGTTGAGAGACCCTTCTGGGGGGGATCGGGAAGGGGCCCGGAAAGCCGGGGGGGGGGGGCGGGGGGGCGGGGGGGCGGGGCGCGGGTCAGATACTCAAAACGCCGCGTTCAAGCGGCGCGGGAGGACCGGCCGTGCCCCCCGTTAGGCTGAGCGGGGCGTACAGTTCTCGGGCCGCACTCCGCCGCGCCCGGGAATCCCCCAGCGCGCCCGCCAGGAGCCAGGGAGCGGCCGCAGCTGCCCGCGCCAGAACCCTGCGTCGTGCCCGGCCGCCTCGCGCCGATGCGGAGCGCCCTAGAGCGGAGCAGGGGCTGGGCTCGGCTGAGCCGCCGAGCGCGGTCGGAGCGTCGGGCGTTACGGCTTCGGGCGCGTCTGTGCTGCCATGTGAATTAGAAAGTTGCGTGCGAGCTTCAGGTGCGTTAGGGTTGGGTTTTTTTAATTTTTTAAAAATGAGAGGCAGCTTGGAGACAAGCGTTCTTTGGAGCAGTAATCATATTAGATCTTCTCAAATTAATGCATGGAAGAAAGAAAAGCGTTTGGGCACTTTGCAGTCACACTGCCAACTCTTTTTCTTTTTTTTTTTTAATCCTTATAATAATATTAGTACCACTTTAAAATGTGGACTGTTTATTAAAGACTGCTTTCAGAATACAGCCACTTTGTGGTCAGCACTGGCATTCGGGGAGACTTGCTTAGCATTTTTTGTAGCACATAGTTTATATTGTTGGATTATTAAATTCTTGAGGCGGGCATATTGCTATGTATAACAATATAGAATGGCACCTTCAGCTGAAAATTTGCTTTCTAACATGCAAATCCAGATTTTCGAGGATCAATAATAAAAATATACCTCTTCAAGACCTGTTGATTTCTTTATATTAAGTATTCATAAGTAAATTAAGTAATTTCTTTTCACAAACGTAGAAAGCATGGGGTATGAAAGACCCTCAGAACTAACAGTAAATACAGTGTTACATTGAAGTACAATGTCCATGTTATTAATGTGAAAATCTTACTATTATTAGATAACTTAATATTTCATATTCCTCCCCCTCTCATTTTGCAGTGATGGACTGAAGCTTGAAACTGAAGTGCTGGATGGAAAGCCTAGGCTAATCTTAGCTGCTTCTGGTATTTTTTTAATCATTTATCTGAAGTAATCTTTAAAGCTTCTTGAAGTTAAACCTAAGATCCAAGCAGCATGAAGCACAGCTTTATTGAAATATTTTTCAGATTAGGAAGAATATTTGTGCATTGTTATTTACAAGTCCTCTTACTCATCAGCTTGACGCTGAACAAGGTTGATAATGAACTGCTGAATAGTCTGTCCACTGGTGAACAGCTGGTGAATAGTCTTCACTGTACATTCATAAAAAATATATTGACTGGCATAATTTGGTAATTTCTGTAACTTTACAGCACCTTGCTTACCAAGGAAAAGGAGGCCAAATAACTCTCTACTTAATTTACAGAGAATTGCATCATTACAGTCACACTTCTGACTTAAAGCAGCTTTAGTATTTGGCAGTTTATTTAGGCCAGATCTCATTTCTACCATCTCAGATAGACCTTTCCAGTACATATGCATAATTAAGTGTTAATCCTATTTTTGTGGTTTGTCAGACATGTTTCTATACAAGCCCAAGACCCCTGTCCCTCAGTGTGCTACATAGCAGTCAGGATACAAAAATTATCTGTTTAATACCCTCTAAATTGTATTTCATTTTCTGCCTTTACCAGACAGCTGTCTAATGAGGTGTTACAGGGTACTGTGAGTCAGTAAGGAACACTCTAGTCTACTCGAAACAAAACCTCACGACACCTCTGAAACAGCAATGCTACAGCTTTCACTTTTTCCGGCCATAGTTACCATCCTTGGACAGATAGGGAGGACATTCCAGAGTGCTCTAAGATAACTTTGACTCTGAACTAGCCTTGAACAAGCAGTCTTCTCCAGGAAACAATATGTTCATACAGCTGATACAAATAGCACTTCTTTGAATTGAGTCAAAAATTGCATCAAATTGTATTACTGATGAATTTCAGTTTTCTGCACTGTCAAACACTGCTCACAGTCTTAGGAGCTAAAGTAGGATTATTCTGTAGTAGCTTAAGCTGCTACTTGAGAGAGTTGTTTCTTTTACACAAGAAAAAAACCCAAGAAAATAACCCATAAGCAGCATTTGGACTTCTACATTACATATCTCCCTACTGTGATGACAAAGACCCTAGTTACGTTTCTTTCTCCTTTCCACAGAGAGGTTTGGTTTGCATACCATATAGAATCACACTTTATTTAAATAGCCAGAAAGAAGTCAAAAAGTTACTTTTACCTACTCAGATGTATTTTACCTACTCAGTTGAATGCTTGGGAACCCGGTGATAAACATGGCCACAGAACACCTTTGCATTGAAACATTATGAGGATGGTTCAGGATTTAATGCCTGTCTCTGTAGGACAACAATTCAGCATACCCCCAAGTTTTAAAATGTTCATCTAGATTGAAAACCATTAGTAGTGTGGTTTGGCAGACATTAAGAGCAGTGAGTGCTCTCAAGTGTCTTTAATTGGTAATGCGAAAAAAGATGTAGGTACTACCAGTGCAAAATGTGCAACAACCACTGCCAGAGCAGTAATTGTGTAGTGTGGCTGAAGAAGCCTGTTTTCCAATAGATGTGTTACCCTAAAATACCATCCCTACTATTTTCTCCCCCTTTCCCATTAGCCATATGTGCAGCTTTTCTTGTGTTGAGTACCATATTCCCTCTATTAATCAATATTATAATATTCTTTATTAATAAATAGTATATTAAACATAGTCCTTAATGCTAGTTTTGAGACCACTACACCTCTATGCATCTTCTAGTATTTGGGTTAAAAGACCGAAGAGTATTTTGTGTCCTAGGCAAGGGGAACAATTACGGATGGCATGATTATGCAAGTATTGTTTCTTTAGGCTGTTGGCAATGGAGACAGATAACATCATGTAGTAAGATGGGACTGGATGCAGGGACTGTCCTGGAAGGATGTGACAGAAAGCAAACTGAAAAATCACAATAAACAAACAATTAAAAATAAGCCGTTACCACAGAGCCTTCTGAGAAACAGAATTAATAGCAGGGGGGGATCAGACTGGCACGATAATTTTGTAAGATCTGTATAAAACTGGACATAGTTACTGGAATAGATCTGATTTTTTTTCCGAACATATTTTTGCAGTGTGTACACTGAAATTAAAAAAAGTAAAATAACATAATTGGGGCAGATGTTGTGGGCAAAGTACTTTTTCCCTACCTTACGAAAATCAGATGAATGTTTACTAATTTCTCAAGATTGTTTTTTAGGAGGAAGTTGTTATTAAATACTTCTTTCATATTTGTTTCCCAAAAGACAAATCAAAGCCTGCAATGAAGGTAAGTGGAAAAATTACTTTTTTGTTAGAGCGTACAAATTAACTAATTAATTTGTTAACACAGAAACTTGAGAATACATTTGAACTGTCTAAATACTTGTAATCAATGATATTTATGAAATGTAAATATGTACTTACAGGTCCCTTCCAACTTGAGATATTCTATGATTTTATGATTTCTCAGGTTCATAGTGGCTGTTAAAAAGGATGAATTCAAAATTCTATGACTACTTTTACTTTGCCAAATGCTTCAGTGTACTTTGCCAAGAAGATATAGCAGCACAGGGAATCATCTAAATCAGAACGTTCAGAGACCTTAAAGGGATTCTGATAAAATAGGGATCAGAAGTGTGTTTAAGTTCCAATTTAGTCATATAGGTTGTCTGTCTGAGTAAACTGAAATGCAGTGGGTTGGGGAAGGAAAGCAAGCAGAAAAGGTCTCAATAGTTAGGAGATATTTACAAGTCTATGTGAAGGACCTTGAAGAGGGTAAAACTTTAGTAGAGAATCGAAAAATTGAGATTGACATGGTAGTGGCTGTGTGGTGAAAACGTGTAACTGTTTGAAGCCAGGCTTCAGAAGCACAGAGAAAAGCAGAATTGATGTTAAAATTTTTTTTAATGTTATGCTACATAAAGTTATTTTTCTTATGTATTTTTTAAATATGCGAGTTTAGGTGCTGTATTCTCTTCCAAGGTATTCCTGGTACTCATGAAACATATTTCGTTAGTTTATACGGAGTTAGTTTCTATTGATATAACAGAGAAGAAAAATTACATTTATTTTACTTGGTTTTGTTTGTTACCCATGCAATTTTATTTCAGTATTTAATATATGGTGAAATCTTATTGCTTTAACAGATGGGTAATAAAGCCAGAGCACCTAAACAGGCATTGAGAATAAGGCATACCGGTCATGTTCTGAGGTCAACACAAAATGCTTGTATTAAGCAGGAAAACTTACCAAAACCAAGGACTGAATCAAGCCTGTCAATGACAAAAGGTGAAAAACTGCAAGTCACTAAACACTCCTCACATGAAGCCACAACTAGAGATCACTCTTTGATTTTCCAAGGAGATAGCACAAACAGATATCCTGGGTCAGAGAATCCTATTGTTGTTAAAAAAAGTCAAAAACCTCAAAACCCACGTGTATCAGCTGAAGACCTAAGGAGTTTGGTATGTTTAACACAAGAACAGCTTCAACAGATTTTGATGGCTGTAAAAGAAGGAACTAGAAGCATCTCTGAGACTCATAATGAAAAGCAAGAGGAAATGGGTAAGATGCCAGTAGTTGAATAGGTTAATTTTATGGAAACAGAGCAAAATGTGAAAGTTTAACTTTGAATTCATAATTTAAGTCTGTTTGCAGGCTGCAGAGATACTACTCTTATGTTTAATGGTGTCAGACAAAATGCCGTTTGCTCTTATGGATGTGAAATTGCCTGTTACTGTTAAAAACCGAGTGTTTGATAATTTTAACAGTAAAAACTAAGGATTGCTTGATAGTATTCCAGTACTTCGAAGAGCAAAACAGCAAGCAGTTCTGTCAATATTTCATGCAAAAAAGGAACCATTTTACATTGGGGGAAAAAACATAGTAGGACTGCACTGTACTATTATGAGTTTGAAAAAAAAAAAACCCCAAACCCAGCACCCCAAAGAGATAGGCCCTTCTGGTTCTGTGCAGAGTTCAGGTCTTGCTGAAGAGCAGTAGTGCCATTTTCCTCTGGACCGAAGATGTACATATCTTTTTGCCTAACCGTAATATTACTGTTGAATAGTATTTTTTTTTCCAATTCTTCTACTCAGAAGTGTAAGAACTTTTGCTTATCTTCCTGTATTACATTTTTACTCCTGTTTGTGGGTCTATGGAGGTGGTCAACTCTTTGCCACCAAGAATAAGACACACTGCAATTAAGTAAAGTCCCAAACTGCGAGCTTTTAGCCAAGAATAAAAGTTTACTGTAAGTCTGGCATTCTGAAAATACCCTGTGAAATTGTAACTTGTGTGCCTTAACTGTACAAGTAGTGCTGAAAATAGTTTTGTCAAATAGTGGAAAATGTGCAAGTTTCTGCTATTCCCAAAGTGTTTACTCAATGCTGAAGAAAGTGTAGTGGTCATATATGTATGTTTATATTTTTTTTTGTATATTTGTATTCTACCACAGCTACTAATGAGGCATCAGAGGAAAACATTGTAACATTGCTCGAAAAAGCCTGTGAAGTTTCATCTGTTCCAGGTGAAGCTAACTCTGAGTCAAGCAGTAAACGAGAAGCATATCCGCAGCCAGGACAGAAAGTTAGGTACGTAGATCTGTGTTATTGTCTACAAAAATTGTACCTCCAATAAAGATTTGTATTGTAGTTCTTAATCACAGTAAGCATCTTTATAAATACTAATTAAAAGGTTACCTCTAAAGTTAACAGATTAGCTTTTTAAGTAGAATTCTTTTTTTCCCCTCCTTTTCTCTAGAAGGGATTCGTGGAAGCCTGCTGACATGTTCAGTACCTTGGGTGAAAGAGAAGGGGAGAAAGCCTTATTAGAATTTAGAAAGACCCAATGGAAGAAGGAATTAGGTACTTATGATATACGGAATATATTTTTGATCAATTTACTACACTCAGGATGCCAAGAAACTTTGTGTTCCTTATGCTGTTTTAAATTTACTTGTATCAGTACAGTTGCTACAAATTGGAAAGTACACAGTTTCATTGCTCTCTCCAAGACAGATTATGATTCTTGAATTTCAAATTTTTATGCAAAGATTATCTATAAATTCTTGCCAAAATGCTTCTTAACCAAATAAATATTATCACAAATAAATATATTCAGTTATGCTTCATATTTTAGGAGTTACACGCCACCAATTTTGTCACATTCTGCCAGTAGTTGATAGCCATTATCATTAACAAATTCATTTGTTTTTTAATGGAAAAAGTGTTGCCCTAATCTGCAAGCATAACTGAATCTATCAGATTGCAATTTGAACTTGAGACAGTTTGCAGTCCTGCCCCATCAGGAACTGAGAGGAATGTCTGTAGAAAAATGAAAATATTTAGCACAGTAGTAAATTCTCTCTGAGGAATTAAGGTTTTTATGATTCACATGCAGGAGTGTTGTGTTTTGTTTTCAACATGGGTGTAGACCATCTGGTTTCAGGGTTTGATTCTGCATTGTCAGTAGCTTCCATGTATAGCTCCATTGGTTTTAATAATGTTACATACAGTAGTCCAAGATTGGCATAATAAAATGGGAAGGATTTATATACTTGGTTATTTGTTAGTTTTCCCTCTTTCCATAGGGGAAACGCCTTCGGCATTCTGTAGTCTTCTCAGAGAGATTCCCCAAGTACCTCTACATCTCTGGGCAAAGACTCAGCCACTGTCCTCTTAAGAGCAAAGTCATGCTCAGACTGATGGTCTGGTCAAACAACAGTGAATTACTCTTGTAGTCCATTTTACAGTCAAAATTACAGGGTAGACACACATTGCAGCTTATTTTTATTTTTTAAAAACCCGCTACACGTCTGTATTAAGAACTCTTAACTAGAGTTTGTTTTTTGAAGATGAACAGGTAGCACTTAAGAAGAAACTGAAAGAAACTTTGGAGGGAGAGGTGGGTTATTTCTGGGCAAAACCTGGCAATAATAAAACCCATAAAGAGAAAGTGGAAACAGCTCACCCAGATAAGGTAAGACTATCAGTAAACACGAAAGAGCACACCATTTCCCCAGCACTGTTCCAGAATAGTTCAGCTTTTAATTCGTACAAGGTTTTCTTTTCTGTACAAGTCCAGTAGAACCCAGTCTCACTGGTCACTTTAAGCTCTTTCATGGCATGAATTGCTGCAACCCCCCGTTTCACACTTACCTATCACTCCAATTTGTCACTTCGCAAATTAAGATCTTTGTGGCATGGCCAACCCATTCCTGCCCTTCCATGTTGATCTCTAAAAGGTATAAATCTTTTCTAGTTCTGTTTAGAGGAATAGTCTGAAATGTAATTCCTGGTTATATGATCATTTACAGCGTTCATGAGCTCTCACATATATTTGATTGCTTACATATTTGATTGTTTACATAATACTGAGCATAGCAATTTGACTTTTAGTCCAACTTGCCTTTTAACAGTCAGCTGTCACTCTTAAAATGCTGTGTCAGATAAATACATTATACTCAGATGAGACTTCTTCTCCAGTGAAATTAACTGCTGTTAAACAAGTTAGGGTTGTACCTGCTATCAGTTATTACAGCAAAAGCAAATTGCCTTTTTTGTGGCGTATTCAGCATTCCTAGAAAAGTTACCTCTTTGACCCATAAGAATTTGTTTCAGTCTACACAGTTAAGAAATGCTGGATATGAAATGATTAGTTACAAATTTGGGCTGAAGTTTTAATGAATAGCGGCTTCTAGAAGTTTAATTTACTTGTTTGTTGTATGTTAAAGGATATTTAATACAAACAGAACAGGTAAGCTAAATAAATAATGTGGTCACTTTATTTGCAGACAGTGTTTCCAGCTGACTCAGTTCTTACCACTGAGGAAGACTGTGTCTGTACAACTGCTTTAACCACAGAGGCTAATAATGTTCCACTGAATGTTTCAAGTGCTCCAGCTGGACAGTCTTCTGATTTCAGTTCTGACTTACAGGCTGACAATTGCACAGCATTTGTTTTCAGGGTAAGATTTAAATTACCTGCAGGGGTTTTTTACTTATTTATTGACAACAGATGTGTATCTTCACTAGTTCTTTTAAACCAGAAGAATTCAGTAGACCTTTTTGCTCTATTTAAAGAATTGAGTCTGAATGAATGTTTATCAAAATACTGATGCTTTGAACACTGACCATTTTCAAGGCTGATGTGAAGAACAGTACTAGAGGTGTGAGATGAAGTGTTAATTCGCTTTTAAGTAGGCGTTAGAGAAGTGGAAACCTATCAGAAATAGAAAACTAAAAAAAATTGGCAGAAGTTTCGAGTAGTTTTTGTTATTGGTAGCAGGTACTGATTGAAGAGCGAGTTTTGTCAGATAGCCTTGAAAGTTCTCAGTGCCACTGGAGTTCGTTAATTAATACAGACATCCATTAAGAAGCTGAAATGAATGAAGATGGTATCTAGAATATACTCGAGACAGAGCTCTTCTAATTAGATCATGGTGCTGAATCTACCTGGAACACAGACTGAGCAGTGAACCATAGGAAGAAGGAAGGGATTTTTGTTTATGGCACATATAAGTACGTTTTTTTGGAGTGAGAAGCTGATAATTCAAGTTAGAGTAATATTCAAAGACGGGCTTATTTAGTATCTTACTAACAACTGAAGCATTTTTGTGGAGCAGTCTTGACACTTGCTACAGTTACAAACTTCATTTATTTGTGCAAGAACAGCCCAGTTATGCCTAGCAACTGAAAGCAAAGTTTTGTGCCATGTCTTTTGTTATGTGGCTAGACAAGGTACTGAATTTTTTGTGCAGCGAAGAGACTAGCATTCATCTTATTTCAGGAAGCTGTGCCACAGGAACGACCTTTTAGTGCTTTGAAGCATGAGCAACAGAAGAAGTGGCTTGAAGAGTTGGACAAACAGAAGGAAGAAGCTAAGCTACAAAAAATGGAAGAAAAACTTAATTTATCAAAGGTATCTGTGATTTAGAGGGAATAAGAGAAGTTTTTTCTCTACATTTTTGTTCTAAGAAATAAAAGATGAAATTGTAGAGCTAATGAAGTAGCGACAAAGATGTAATTACTTGCAGCATGTCCAGGTTTTCACCATAAGTCCATAGGGCGGTCTAACTGAACGTTCAGCCAGTAGCTTTTCCTGTATTTCAGTGGCAGAGGACTGACTACCATGTGTCTGGTGTGATGTGTTAGAGTGCTTGCTGCAGAGGTGAAGGCAGTGATACTACTATACTTTTTTTTCTTTCCCACCATTGTGCAAAAGCACTAGGGTTTGGAAGCTGTTGTCGAGATGCTGACTAGACACTTTGTAAAAGTAAATTTTCTGTAGACTACAGAAGGAGATGAGAAAAGAGAAAGTTATAGACAGCTACAGTGTGTCACAGTGGTGTTCAAATCCTGTTTTTAGGAATACTAATACACATATACTTTTATGAAACTTTTTTAAACACTTCTCCAAAAACTATTGAAGAAAATAGCCTTACGTTTTTTACCCTTTGGTTTTTTTAGGCTGTTGAGTGTAGGTCTCATGCTGGATCTGGAAGGAAGCAGTGGACAATAAAATTGATTTGCAGGTGGAATATGCAAAGAGATTTTTAATACTGTCACTGCTGGTCAGTTTGGTCAATATATCTTTTGCCCAGGAGGTTCTTTATATAGAAGCCGACTTCTTTGCTTTACATGTTACTATTTCTACTATTAGTAGTTTTAAGGTCTGTGGAACACTCTGCATTCTTTTACAGCTGGATACTGAGACAGTCTTCCAAAGAGTCTTGTCTTTTGAAGTGAAGAAACATGCAGTAAGATTGTACTATTGCTAGAATCCAGGTTTCCAAATCACCGTACACAGCTTTAACCCCAGGATTATGTCTTTTACCATGCATGAGATGTATTCATATCATGAGATGTTCTGTATTACTAGTGAACAAAAATCTTGGTTATCAAAACTTGATTGATATGAATATTCGTAGTCATAGGCTACAGTTTTTACTCTCAACTGAAGCACTGTCAGCAATCACACAGTTCCTAGGCAGAAATTCTTCGTTTTAATTCCACAGTTTGTAATACTAGAAGACAGCTTTCCTACCCACCCTCCAAAAAAACCCTCTTGTTGCCACAGTTAGTTATATGCCTACACACAACACAAGTCCTTTCATTTCCCGAGTTGTTGAAGGGATCAAATTTCCTTTGTAAATTGAGCTTCATAACTGCGGAGGGAACACAGGTATGAAAGGTTCCTTCATTAGCTGCCTTGTTCTTTACAGCAATCTCACTTCCAGCCAACTTTGCAAGGAAGTTAATATGCCCTTCAATCTCATTTTCTTCCACATCTTTTTTTTCAGGTCTTATGTTATACTCTCAACCCTTCTGCATATTGCACCACAGACTTGCATAAGAATAAAGTAGATTCTCCGACTACTCTGTTCTGCTTCTATATCACAGAGTACTCGAAGGGAACAAAACTCAGGGAACAGGAGGAAGAATAATTTGGATTCTTATTATTTGGGCTATGATTTTCTTGCTTCTTTTAAAATAGGTGTGAAACTTTTCTGACAGAAAGGAATTTTTGTTTAAGGAAAGGACTTCCAGAAAGTATGTTAGATGAGATTATGTTAGGATTTTTTTCCTGCAGCATGCAAGTTTTGAGGCATCCGTTCTCTGGTCCCTCCAGGGATACAGTTCTTTTAGTCAGAAGAGAAAACCTCTCAGTACCTATAGCAAAAACAAAGGCCCTTTAGGTAAAAATGTTTTGTTGGTGATATATTGGAATGTCCCAATTGCCAACATTGAGCCAAAAAGATAAGCCTGAGTGGTACAAAAGAGAGACTTAAACCCAGTATGTCACCTCTACAGAAGTTTTAGGTGCTTTGCTAGGATAGCAGTGGTGGCTGTTGTGGGTGGAAGAGATTTTGAAAGAAGGCTTATTTTATAATAGGCCTGTCTAGCTGAAAGTAGGAAGCTACAGGTTAGTATCTCCGCCCAAAGCACATTAATTCTCCTACCATCGGGAATTGAAATGGAGGGGGTAAATGCAGCATCATAGAATCATTTAGGTTGGAAAAGACCTTGAAGATCACCGCGTCCAACTGTTAACCCAGCATTGCCAAGTCCAGTAGGACAGTGTAAAAGATGCCACTTGTTCATGTTACTAGAGAGAGAATATGTACACAATGGGAGGAGAGCATGGCAGAGTGGACAGGGTACTGACCTCTCAAGCACTTCCCAGTACTGTTAGAAAAATGATGGAATGGAATAGTAACATAAATTGAAAAAGCAGTACCAAAAAGCTTGACTCCATGTTGATTTAATTTTTTATTTTTCACTTTCTAATTTTTGGGGTGTTTTTCTGAAAATATAGTGTATGTTTGATCTGACCAAGGGTATGGATCAGCAGTATAATTTCTGATCTGACTTGCATTTTAAGCAACAGGGATGCTTCTGTTTTCCCACTTAGGGAATTAACTAGTGTCTGTATTGTAGTTCCATTAACACAGCTTTTCAAATGTTCCTGTTGTACAGAATGTCTGCTGTCTGTTTTGCTAACCATACTTTATAGGCACAATGTGATTGAGTGCGTTTCCGTTTTTTTGTTGCTTCATATTTATTCAGGCTGAAGATCATGACAGATGGGCAATGCATTTTGATTCTTTAAAGAGCCACCTTAATGCTAATGCACAACAGCCCTTAAATGGAATGTACAAAAAGCAGCCTGAAAGTCTTTGCCTGTCACCTGACCCTAAGGAGCTGACTGCTTTTATTCACCCTTTTTCACCTGCAGCTTTAGGCAACCTCATGCCCTTAAAGGTGGGAAATGCAGAAAAAGCTGCTAAAAACAGTGCTTTGGAACACAGTCAGAAAGTCAGGTGAGTGAGCTTTGTAAGGATAATCATCTTCCCAGCCAGGACATTTCTGATACCTCCTCAGAGGGGAAAAAAAAAAAAAATTAAATCTGATCTTTGGATCTTTCTCATTTGGCTTTTGCTTTTTTCAGAAACACCTGCTGTTTCACATTTGAAAGACACAAGTACTTCCATTGTTCATTAAAATTTACTGCGAGTAACCTTACTTTGATCCTTAGTAAAATGAATTTCATAATTGTAAACTAATAGAATGGGATAACCTCAATCTGAAAATATTACGGAAATCTAACTGATTCTAGTTAAGAAAGGCTTTATGATTATTTTCTAATGATTAAAAACATTTACGTGTTTGTTCGTTGATAGTTTCCTCCGTTCAATGACAGCTCTCCTGGACCCTGCACAGATTGAAGAGAGAGACAGGCGGCGGCAGAAGCAGTTAGATCATCAGGTAGTCTTTTGTTCTTGAGGAGAAAGGATGAGAGGTAGTGTTGTCTCATGAATAAAGCATGAGATTTAATACCAGAATCCAGAGAGGCACTTGACGTTTTATTACATGTTTACAGTTAGTTAACAGTATTTCATGCAGTTAGACTCTATGGTTTTCTTTTAATATTTGTACAGAGTAGTCTTTAGAGCTCTAGTAGATTGTGTGTGCATTTTCTTCAGTCTCCACTGTCATCAGGGGCACTGATATTTACAGCTACCCAATCCATGAATCTTTAAATTTTTATTTACTTTACTGTCATTTACATCACTTCTGTGGCGCTGTAACTGACTGTGTATAGCACAGTGTAAAGAATTCTTAGTATAAATGTAATGAGCCTGTTCTGGCCAAGCTGTTACTCTGCTAGATCAAAACACTAGCTTACAGTGCATAAGGTAAAAATTAGACCACCATTTCTTTATGAGAAATAGAAAAGCATTTTTGAAAATATAAAAGCTACTTCTGTTTGTCTCTGAGTATTTCAAACTGCTTTATTGGGCTGGTGGTCCTTGTTGTCCCTCCCCAGCCCCCCGCCCCCAAAAAAGGCAGGCAGCTACCTCTCTTGTGAGAAAATAAAAGAAATAAAAGTGTTTGAAATAAATTGTCTTGATTTTTTCTTTTTATTCATTCAAATCCAATTATTATACACATATATGGAAGTATATAAATATAAATAAATAGTTTATAATACCTTAATGTTATCTTTCAATTTTTCTCCTTTTCTGATACTATTAGAAAGCAATAATGGCTCAGGTAGAAGAGAAACGAAAGAGGAAACAACTGGAGGAAGAGCAGAGAAAATGGGAAGAAGAAGAGGAAGAACAGCGCCTAGCACGAGAAAAAGAACAAATGCAGAAACAGTTTGAAGAAGATATGCTGAAACAAAAACAAAAGGAGGTGGGGTTTTGTATTTGCTTTAGTGCAGAGAGTCTGTAACGACACTGGGTTTTGAGGAAAACGGTTCTTGTTCTTCCCCTTCAAAATGGTCTCACCTCATCATTTTGAAAATGAAAACTATCTGAAATTTAGACATTTGAAACTAAAATGTGATTCCTCAATTAAGAGACTTCTACAAGTTTAAGGCAGGTTTCTTTTTTCAGACAAGGGCCTTTTCAGGAAGATAAATGGTAAGAACTGGCAAAAATGGAATTGCAGTTTTAAATAATGCAGAAGAGTGCAATTTTTAAATGCAAATTTTAAATTAAAAAAAAAGTGCTTCCACGTATGTGGTCCAGTTGGTGGTGGTGGTGGTAACTTCATGCTTTTAAGATGCTTCAGTACCATGAAGTTTATCTGAATGGATGTGCTTTCACTCTGGATTAAAGACTTATCAGAATATCTTCTGGAAAAGTAATTTTAAGTCATTCGTGTTCTAGAGCTTTCTCCTCTGTAACTATTGCTCAGCTTTACATACTCCTCTTATATAAAAGTTAAACCAAAAGTACATTTTGACCTTTGGTAAGTACAAATTTTGCATTTGTATACATTCTTACCTCTGTAGGAGGTTAAAAGCCTTTTCTGATGTATTATTCTTCCTTTTAGCACAGTAGCAGCTATTACTGTTTGCTTCATATTTGGAACAGGAGCAGAATTCCATGATGTCATAAGTAAACCCACACCCTTCTCTAAAACCGGCAGAAATCTGGATCCCTGATTACTCTGCATTTTCTGGGTGGAAATGTATAGCGTCTGCCTGTAGATGCTGGAACAAACTGGTCAAAAATGGGGAAAGTCATCTTCCTCTGTAATAGCTCAGCTCCTTCAAAGCACGTTATGCTGTCAGTTATTCTCTCTCCGCCTGCAGGCACAGTAGGAAGTGGGGATGAGATGCTAATAGCAGTTGGGAAGGGGGGTTTTTCTTGGCCCGGCACCTTGAACCTGCTGAGTCTGAAAACTGTGACCCTCATATTTAGGGATGTTCTGCCTTTGTTAGGGAGGCTTCTACTGTCTCTTTTCTGTGGAAGTAGGAGGAAGCTGGGAGGGGGTGTTAATTATTTTTATGTAGGCTTCTTCTATTTCATTAAACTACATGCTATAGGAAGTCATAGATGGCTGAAATCAGATGGCATTTAGGAAAAGATGAATTTATTAGAAAGAAGATAAATATCCAAATCACCTTGAGGGTCTAGATGCCCACTTTTTAATGCTAGGATTGAACATCTTTCATCAGCACAGCAGAGGTTCTGAATTTATAATCACAAAAGTTATATGTTACATACTGCATCTACTCAGGTAGTTTTGGTTTTGTTTTTAAAAAAAAAGCTTTACCCAAAATAAGAATAAATGTAAACCTTGAGGATTATATGGGGGTTAAATAATCCTTTAATTTTATTCTCAAAAGAAATGATCAGATATAGTATATTTACTTTTTTTAAAGGAACTCATGACTCTTAAAACAAATGAGCTCTATCAGACAATGCAGAAAGCTCAAGAATTGGCACAGAGATTAAAACAAGAACAGCGCATTCAAGACTTGGCTCAGAAGGGACATGACATTTCAAAACTTCAGAAGAATCTTGGTGGTGGCAAGTACAAGCCTTTCCATATTCAGTTTGCCTGTTCCGTTGGTGTTTGCATGCAAGCTGTTCTTGGTTTTTGGTTTAGTTTCTTCCCTGGGTCACAAATTGCTCCTTTGCTTCATGAAACAAATTTCATTTCAGCTTATTTACCTTCCAAACAAATATCAGACAGAGAATATTGTATTTTAGTAACCTTCAAATACTACATTACATAAAGGAAGAAATACAGAGATGTTATCAGGAATGCACAGGGAATGTTCAGACCTATATACTGTCGATTAGATTTCCAATGAAAAAGAGAGGGTGTTAGGATCTGAACCACAGCTTTCAGTCTTGCTTTGAGTTCTAAACCACAGTAGTCTGGTAACTTGATAGCGCGTTTTTAAATGGAACATACATTACTAAATTGAACAATTTTACACACTTCTTTTTAGGTGATACAGAATTTGAAAATTGTAATACTGGTATTTCCTATCAAAGTCATAATTTTTCTGATGACATTAAGAGTCACATTGGCCAGCAGACTTCTCCACGGAAGGACACTGCTGTACAGACAGGTATGCAGCCCTTAAATTTAATTACTCTATGTACCTCAAGAAAGATAGTAGAGCAGCATATTTGTGAACCTGAGCCACATCACTCATTCAGAATGGAACAAAACTAGAAAGAAATACTTGGACACACACAGGCATGTTGATATATTACAATATATCACTATTATTCTAAATAAATGATACTTCTATGGAGTTGTTACTTACCAGTTACAGATTCGAATCACGCAGTCTGAAATACAGTGTTGACTTACAGTCACGGTCACAAGCCATGTAGGGCTAAATTTGTTACGGCACTTAAACGTGTATTTGTTGTAGTCTTCAGTGTGAATGTTCACAGGGTTACGTGACGTGGTTTGGTATTGAGCAGGGCTGGGTTCTTAACGAGTCCTTGAAAATACTGGCAGAAACATTGTCAATAATTCTGAAATTAGAAAACTAGACTCATTGGGAATGAGAGCTTACACAGGAAAGTCTTTATCTTCATTTCGTATCGCACTGTTAAAAAAACCCAGCTCAAACTTAGTTTGCATTTATGAATGTTGTAGAAGAGGTGTGAATGAGCAGATTCAGTGGAAATTCACAGTCAGTTCATGCCTTGGATTTAGAAATTTATTAGCTTATCACTTACGGAGTGGAAGCTTTATTTTATTTCTATTTGCTTAAGCAACAATTCATATTTTTGGTTTTGACAGTGCTGGTAGAAATTTTACTGTGAATTTGGAGACTTTACAACTTAAATAATGTTTTTATGTATGCCCCTTAGTAAAGAAAGAAGCTGGATTATTAGTAATTTAAAAATTGAACAAAGTATTTCCATTGGAAGACAAGGATAAGGAAAGTAAGTAATTCCCAGTAGTTGCTGAAAAACTAAACAGAAGCTGTATTTTGCTCTTTACCTTCAGGTACCATGACAGAAGACGAGTTGCACTTTTTAAAATAATGTAGTTTCACTTTACATAAATTTTTCCTTTACAGTGACTTGATTTCGTTCTCCAACCTCCCTGCCCTGCCCCCACCCCTTACTGAGTTTGCTTCTAGTGGTCCTACCTGTCTTCCACATCAAAAAGAATAAAAACTATAAAAATGTAACAGCTAATTTTTGTATAAAATCAGTAATGGCAGATTGATATGCATACAAAAGTCAAACGAAATTTGAATAGCTTAGACTTCAAGTTAAAATACAGTTTTGGTTTTTTTTAGATTACTTTAATACTTCAGCATACAATGAGTCAGCTGAGGAACGAACTGTGTGTTGCGGATCACCTGATATTTCCATAGAATATAAAGAAACCTCTAACAGCAAAAAATACCAGAAGGAAATGCAGTATATAGAGAAAAATAAAATTTCAGGAAAAGAGACTGGTGGCATTTACAGTGATCTATATGAACAATATGCAAGAAGAGAAAGACAAATTAAACCTTCAGAAAAATACAACAAAAGACCTGACTGGAACATAAACAAGCCTGGGAAAAGATACATTCCAGCATCACAAAGATATCCTAAGCAGCTACAAAAACAAAGAGAAGAAAACAAAGTAAGACGACAGCTGGAGCTGCTTCAGTTGGCAGAAAGAAATACCCCTGGAAATCTCTGCCCAAAAAAGAGTGGTTATTCAGACAGGTCTCCTTCACCTCACGAAGAAATAAATGTGAAAAATAAGGGACATAGAGTCAGAAAGGTAACAATTTAGTCTTTAACAACCAGCATGTGTATTTTTAAGGCTCTTGTTCCACATGGTTTTGCCTGGATGGGAACTCAGTTACATAACTCAAGCATTGACAATTGTCCTATTATTATCCCTTGTGTAGGGAATGGTGCTGCAGCTTCATTGGTTCGTTCATCATGGTCAGAAGAATACATTCAGTTTTTGTGATTTAGCTTTTACTGTTGTTTCAGGCTTCCAATGTGTTGATTCTTTAAGTTACTCATTATCATTGATTCATTACGTAAACAGGGGGCTTGACTGAAAGCAGTGTGCGGGATGGAATGACATCACTGCCTTGCTCTTTTTTGTCCAGTCAGTATGTTGTGTGATGGTTGAGGTACAGGAGTACCTGTTCAAGAAAACAATTTCTAGTTCTGCAAAGAACTTGGATTACTGAGGAGGTGCTCTGTTGTCACGGAAATGCATCCTTCTCAGTGGAGTCATTTCTTCTCCATTTGCAGAAAGCGTGTATCGGTGTAGCTTGTGCCTGAGGAAAAAAACAATTTTCATTTAAAGAAAATACCATCGAATATATTCATGCCTTCTCTGTCTTGCATGCTTGCTCGCTGTCTGTAGGTATGTGCATGCGTAAACACCTCACTTTCTCACACCTTCCAAAAGAAAAAATCTGGTGTAGAAAAGGCGGCCACGTCAATTCTGTTTAGCCATTTGTTTACGGTGGCTGCATACACATATTTTAGAAGCTGTGGGTGTTAAAAAAACCCCTGAGTTCGTTGGTTTATTGGAGGTTAACAGTAAATCTAAGTTTTGTGCTTACAATGCTGAAAGGTAAATGTTCAAGAATTTTGTATCTGAAATGGGGCAATGAAGCAGATTTTTAAGGTAAGTAAGCATTGTCTGATACGGTGGGATGTGTTAATATTTTTCATTTAATTAGAAAACTTCTACTGACAGTATCTAGAAACACGACCTTTCCTTTAATAATGATTGTCTTGGGCTGAACCTTTCAGGTTTATAAATGCAGCTTTCCAAGGGCATTGGAAAATATATATAGTATTTTTAATAGTGCTTAGAGCTGCCAAAGACATAGAAGATTGGAGCAAATCCTCCTGTAATGTGTTTGATTTAGTTCATAGACACTACGAGTCTCTTTGGTGCAAGTCTTTGATAAATACGTTTCCCTTGAACCCAGGTCAGACAGTCCTTTTGGGATGCAGAACAAACTTGTCTTGAAAAATGAAAGCTTTTAATATCAAAAACACGGAGCTTTTTATTTTACTTTTGACTTTCTTGGTTTTCTCCTAGGAAGAACAATTGCATAAGGACCATTTGAATGAAGAAAGGTACGTCAATACTGTGCATTAATGAAATGTATAAATACAGTAATAGTGAAATATACGTGCTTTTCTTTCCTGATTTTTAATTTGTTTCAGAAGAATCTAGGTGCATCTAGTTGTCTGTTAAAAATACACAAGACCAGACAAACTGCAGGTATAAAAGCAGAGTAAATGAGCAAAAGTCCAGTCCTGTGAGGATTCTTTTTGTCATACTATTTGAGAAAATTAATCATATTACTGAGGTGTTTTTTTAACTGAAATTGTTTCACACAGATCCGAGTCACCACCTGTTCCAGCAGTTAAGAACAAATTACAACAAGTACAACAAAACCAGATACCTGCTTCTAATTTCCTGGTGTATAACAACAATAGTAGAAGAGAGAAAAGTATCAAGACAGATACACAGCAGAGGAGCTCCCCTGCTCCTGTTACGGAAGCTGGAAGTCCTCCCTCTTCACCATTTATTCCGTATGTTCGAACAAATGAAGTATATTATCTTGATCCAGATGCACCAGTGACTAGACCTTCAACACATGACCCACAGTATCGACAGTTTAATGGTACTGAAATGTATTGTGAACTGATTCATGTAGAAGAGAAGAAATGTTACAGTGATTTAGTTTTAAGTGCTACAATTTATTTGATTTGCTATTTGTTTTTACTGAATTTTGCAGTAACCCATGTCTGTCACAGCACTGGACAGAAAGCCTGTACAACTAAATGATACTCTGTATTAAAAAAACCAAACCAACAAACCCACAGAAAAAGTTAAAATCAAAAAACCCAACAAAATCTCTTATTCCTTTATCTGTCTTTTTTGTCCGTTTACCTTTAATGAAGTATGACTGCACTTCTCTGGTCTTGCTATATATAGATGAGTGTTGTTTGACTTAAAAATCGTGATCGTAACCTGATAGCAACCAAAACCTGATTTTCACAAGCTGTGAAAATCTACTGCTTCATCCATAAAGAGAATTGTTAACTGATTTGATATATATTTACTTTTAGATTCTTACCAAACACCACGACAGATATTTAGCTCTGATCACGTTAGAGATCCTCTTCTAAATCCTGATGTAGTTAAAATCAGAGAGAGACAACAAGCAATTCTCAAGGGATTGTCAGAATTACGCCAGGTGAGCAAAAAGATACGGGATGAACGTGTGTGTGTGTGTGTGTGTGTATACACTAAAGTCAAAACGAACAGTGCAAACTATTACATAGTTAACAATCATTAGTTGTTAATTCACGATCCACGTTGCAGTAGATTAAAGCAGCACAAAAGATTGTTGCTGGTAACTGTGAAGTTAGTATTTTCCTGATTGGAGTCAGAATGCTCATTATTAAAACAGGAGGGAATTCGATACTCCACCTGTTGTCAGGAAGGTGTGGCCCACAGCAGATTGAAACCTTGGGTCTAGACAGTCACACGAACAGTTCCATTTTATGCTTCCAAATGGCCTGACGGGACTGCAAGACAAAAACCCCCATTTATGGTTAGGTTTGCATTGCATTCTTGAAGACCACTAAAGATATACACGTATCAGTATCTTCCCTTGGGTTTGGATGGCTCCACACTAGAAGTACTAAACTGCTAGCAGCACTATTTATTTTTCTTTGCCTTAAGGGAGAAAAATTTCATAAATTATCAACATAAAGGCAAGAAAATCTGACAGACCTAGTACAACAAAACTACCAGTAAATGCAATTAATTACCTCCTGGGCTTTAGAAAGACAGACGTTTTGCCACGCGTACGCTGTGCTTCAGTAGTAGGTGAATTCCTTGTGTACAGGAAGGGTCATGGTGCTCCCCAAGTTACTAAGAAAAGTTGTGACCCAGGAACACCGAAAGGGTGCCAGTTTCTAAAGGCTTACAAATGAGTTTGGCTGGAGCTGGTCTTCCCCAATACTCATTAACATTTTTGTTAAATATCTGCAGCTGTGCAGTATTTTGTAGTCAGGCTTCATTTGTCGGTAGTGTTTTGGTTAAAAGTGAAGCCAGCTTCAAAGCACAGTTTGACCCTTGTGCTTGCTGAGGTGAACGAGCACCGTGGGTATTTAGAGAGGTTCAAGGTGATAATATCCATCCATGTTGGCAAACTGAAGAGCCAGGTGCTCAGCAGTGGTTTTGATGCCTAGTATATATTCAGGTCTTCACAGTGGCTAAAAGCTAATGTTAGTCTTTGGAGGGACCTTGGTTCTGGAAGAGCGTTAACTTAAAACACATAGTGTTCTTTTTTAAGTATCCTGCCAGCTGCAGAATGCATTTAGGACGTTGGCTGTTGCACTGAGGTCTATCTCGTATACCCAAGTATTGTTATCTCCTGCAGGTGACACCTCTTTTGCATTAGTTCACTGAGAAAGGAAGAGTAATGCAGTGTTTTGTATGAAATACAATTTAGACAACAAGCAGGGTTTACTTTTCTATTTCAGAAGCTAATCTAGTCTAGTTTTTTTCAAATGTATCTATACATGCCTATATATACTGGATCGGTCATTTCAGCATACATATATTCACAAGGTATTTGGCCATTCTTTAGGCTTCTTTTGCCTGGGGGAATTCACAGCATATTTGACCCGTCTTTAGACACTTCGATGTACACCCCCGGCTTAATGACAGGTGAATATAGTCGGGCTGGTTCGGTAACAGGCTGGCCCGGCAGACCCATGGAAGGCAGCAGGGGAGAGGGGGGCAGATGAGAGCCTTCGTCTGCCAGAGGGAGGGTGACACTGTCATTGCATTTGTTACAGGACAGCAAGTCTCTTCCTGTACCTCAGGTGACAGCAGTAATAGGAACTGTCACAGATTTCCTTCCCCCCCCCCCCCCGAGATTGAAGGGGTCAGGGGAGTAAGCCCAAGTTAATTCATCCAGCAGAGTGAGTTATTTGTGAAAAAGAAGGGCCAAAGTTTAAGAAAAAGGACAAACCCCAGCTACAGTCAGTACATACCACAGCATCTTGTTTTTTGGGGGTTTTTTTGTTGGTTTTTTTTTTTTTTTTTTTACTAAGGCAATAGAACCACTTGCCAGCAGGTTGTAACCCACAGGGGCCAGGTGCTCCTGCAAGCCACCAGCAGGCTGTGCAAGGCTGTGCAAAAAGACAGACCTCACCACTTGTCCCTGTGTAGGCATCTCGCACTACTTCTCTCTAGGGCCTTTTTATTATCTTTGCCAAGGAGATGACAGACTTTGTTCCAGTTTTCAGTGTTACTTACTTGTTCCTCAGCTCTGGGTTGCTTTAGGGCAATTTACTGCATTGCTTTATTTTGTAACATGCTACTAAATGCAAAAAACCACTCTATAATAAAAGCAATTATTGAGGAAAAGGGACTGACCAAGTCCCCTGACCCATTAATAGAAATAGCAGATACAGTTGATTAGGTAAAAAAGCAATTCAGCAAGTGATTGACAGTGGGCGCTGCTGCTTTCGGAAGGATGCGGAGTGGAGTCCACCAGGCCGCTTTGCTCAGTGAAGCCAGTTCCGCAGGACGTCTCTGCCCCTCTGGGCCCCCAGCAACACCTACAGTGTCTAAACTGCTGTGGTACCTGCTGCCTTGCGCAAGGTCTGTCCTGCGCTGTGCCAGCAGTGGAAAAAGGGCTTGTAACAGGCAAAATACCAACAAACTTCCTTGGTACCCAATTACTGCTGGCAGGTCTAAGATGGATAGAGACCAAGGGGGCAGCTGTATCGATAGATATGATCCTATTGATTACGGTAAAAATGTTTTAAGTTTATGGAAGTACCTGACGTAGCTGTATCGTGTAGTACTTAGCACCTAGACAAGGCTACACTTCCCGGAGGTTTTTTATTACAGGATTTTCCATTGTCTAGTACTTCTGAGAGCCGTTAACAAAGTGGGAACATTTTAGCTTTTGAGAGTTAAACATGCATGTCCTGAACTGCCTGACACTGCTCTGGTTCAAGGGGTACCTTAGAGCGTAGTTTGCCTTAAGACTAACAGCTGGTACCTGTCCAGGTTTTGGGTTCAGCATCACGTAAGGCTCTGCTGGAGTGGTGCAGGTGTAGCAACACTGCACACAGCAAGTTAGATTTAATATGGTGGACGAGTCCGTCTTCCTCTGCGCAGTTCCCCCCCCGCCCCCCGCGAAACTGGACTGGCTCCCACTTCAGACCCACCGCAGGCTTCTGCAGAAGGCAGGAAATGCCGAGTTCCTTCTCTACTGAGCGCGTTACATTGTGCTGCCTTTTTTTTTTTTAAGTCGTGTACGTAAAAGGCACCAAGCCTTAATAAGTAAATTGTTTTAAAATGTGAACCAGTGACACGTGGCTCGTGCAGGCTGCATGCGGAAGGCAGAACGTTCACATTTATATCCCGTTCATTTCAGGGCCTCCTGCAGAAGCAGAAGGAGTTGGAGACTGCTCTCATTCCCGCTGCAGCTCACGAAGAGAACTTTATTTTGCCATTTTGAGAGGTACATATAAATGTTGTGAATTCTTAAAATGTAAATGCACAGCACTTTGTTTGCCACTGTAATTAATTATGAACCATCTCTCTTTTTTAATGACAGATTTAAATTATGTGAATTTTGATAGATTACAGGGTCATGTTGGTTTTCATACTGAAGATACATTAAACTAATGACAGTGTGTTTAGAATGGTCTTCACACTGCCTGA
Organism: Leptosomus discolor; assembly: GCF_034619465.1. Taxonomy (NCBI): domain Eukaryota; kingdom Metazoa; phylum Chordata; class Aves; order Leptosomiformes; family Leptosomidae; genus Leptosomus; species Leptosomus discolor. Next base: position 16,498,550 of record NC_141399.1, read on the forward strand.
AGGCATACATCCATTTAATATAAACCACCCAAACACAGTACAAAAATGTTCCAGGGGTTTTGTAGAACTCAGTGTATGTATTTTGATAAATAAAAAGATTTAAGATGAACGGCTTGGGTAGTCTGTGTTGGTATTTTTAACAACGTGAAAGAAACTGCTTGTACTTAACTATTCAGACTGGGCATGGACAATGTACATTAGCTCACACCCAGATTTTAAGACTACAGAAGTGCTGACTAGAACACACCCCCCCATTAAAAACAGGATGGCAGCACGTGACATCATAGTGGGGCTGGGCCCAAGGCAGCAGAACGCAGCTGAAGGAAGCCTGCTTATAAACAAGGTGTGAAAGGATCAGCGTTCAGCGCTTCCAGGCAGAGTGAAATGTTTACTTCAGGTTAATTGGGTTGTAGCCTTCGAAAAGACAGGAGCAGCTGCGGGACAACTCTCTCTTTTCCAGCTCCCTGCAGGTGGTCCCAGACCTGAACTCACGTTGGTTGTGCCACGTTGGGGTGATCACCACCACAGAACCTCCCACCTGCGCCCCCTCCCAGCAGCAGCTGTTCTCAGCAGCAGCAAAGGGAACGAAGGCGCCTCTTCCCCTTGTGTGGAGCAGGCGGGAGTCTGCACGTGATGCCCTAGGGGGTGGAACAGTTCTTCACAAAATCCATTAAGGTTTATTGATACAAGGGAGTTCTTTTTTTGAAAAAAAGATTATTTATTTGCCAGGATAACAACTGCTACACTAGTCTAGTACTGGCTTGTTCTTAATTTAAACACATCAGTTGAACAACTGTTAACAGAAGGAAAGACATTCAACTTTAGGGAAGAGTCGATGGGTTTTGTTTGTTTGTTTTTTAAAAGTCACCCTTTTTTAATCAATAATACTTGTCCCAACTAATTTTGGGAGTTTAGAGTCATGTGTTTTCAAACACTGTCATTCGGTACCAAAGTGCACGTCCCATGTAAGCGCACTAACACCCAATCACAAACAGTAATTGTCCAAACATGACTCTGGCCAACTTGAAGACATGAGCAGCAACTGTCTGAGCCCCGAGGACCAGAACCCGCAAATCCCGCAGTGCCACAACCACAGCGAGGGCAGGCGAGAGCCTCCACGGCTCTTCACCAGCAGCTGCCATTTCCAGAAGCCCGAGTCAGGAGGTGATGCTCAAAATGAGCCAACTGAGAGAAGCACTAGGAAAAATAAAATTTTAACTCAGCAACTGTGAAATTAAAAAGGACAAGATTGCGAGATAAAACTCTGCACTTAGGACCATGCTAATTTAAAAAAAAAAAAAAAACCAACAAAGAAAGGAATCATTGTGGTAAAGTGGGAGAGGACTGAAGTTTTTCAAATGCAAATTGAACTACCAGTCATTGAACCCAGGCTTGTCCTTCTCCCATTAGGGCAATTACAACGGCAGGGTAAAAGCTGTAAGCTGGCGCTGATGGTGCAGCAATGAGCAGGGAGTATCAGAATTAGATGCACAGATAATTGCTGCTCAGGAAACAGCTTGGGTGTGTTTCCCACATACTTTGAAAACAATATAAAAACCACAGACAATGCCAGGTGTTAGCAAGTCCCTTGTGCATTAAGAGTTTATTTTATTTCTGTAATGGAACTGCACCATTGGTTACTCTGAGGTATTTAGCCAAAATCCAGTATATAGTCATGAAAATAAACTACACTGCCTTATAGCTATGTAAAAACATTTGTACAAAATTTGTGTCAAATGTCAAATAAATACGTAAGTTTTTATATTTATGTAAAGAAAAGTGATTTGGATACTCTTACAGTTAAAAAAAACCTCGCCATTTCACATATTTTAGGCAAACATTCAGTTTTACATTAAAACAGACCTCACACTGAAGCCCAGGTACAGGTCAAATACAAATGTAGAAACGTAAAAGTGCCAACAAACAAGATAATTCAAGTACAGTAAATGTTAAAAAATATATATTTATTTCAATTTTCAGATGCTTCCAACAGGTACAGGCCCATCAGGATTTAAATAAGACCAGAAAACAGTTGAGATAAAGGACAAGAAACATTTTGTTCCAGAATAAAATAGAAATTGTTAATCCACCATTGTGAACCAGGGAAGTCCACAGCAACTTATAAAAAGAGACTTAGGAGTTTATTTCTGGTTTGAATAGGGCCTGGAAGAATCACAAGTTACATCCCAGCCACCAGGCGACGATGACTTTTCTGTATCCACACTCTGACCGTAAGCGGACAGAAAATAATTGCCCCCTTCTTGGTTTTGACTGGCAGAAGACATGGGGTACGTGGTTCCTAGGAAAGTCTGATGAGTGAGTACACTGAAGTGACTGAACTGATGGGACATGTTTAATGGCCTGCTATAAGCCTGGAAGTTACTGAAAGGAGCTTGTTCAACTGAATTGTGGTTTTCACCTTCAGCAGAGCACGTTGTAGAAACTGGAGTAATTTGTTGTACCTCTTCCAAGTCAATTTTAGAAGTCTTTTCCAGCAAGCCAATTTGTGCTTCAGGAGGCGACCCTGTAACTGATAGGCAGCTTTCTTTTGCATCTACGCCATGCGAGCCCTTGGCCTCTGGCTGCAAAGCTTCCAACTGAGCATCGTACTTGGCGGCATCATTGCAGATTTCTATTTGTGATGTTTCATCCCCTGAGTCCAGAGACATGTCCTCCTCATCCTTTTCATCATTTTCTACAAGAACTACATTAAAAAGAAGAGAAAGTCCTATTCTATTGAAACACAAACTTTTGTTAGAAAAGCTATACGCTACTCACAGAGTGTTATGCTTCAAGTCTGGAAGTCCAATATCACTTAAGTCTTGGTCTTCTGCCACTCTCGTTCACTTACTCAACATACACTTAACCCCCTGTGTGAGTGTCCAGTTATTCCGATGCTAAAAGCTTCAGCACATGGTGTGTTCATGCTTAGTGTTGGGAAATCCCAACTCCCAGCTCCAAAGGGGTTAATGTCAAAACAGCATCTAAAGTTACACAGTAGGTGAGTATTTGATCAGACAATTACAGGAGTACAATCACTGACATCTCAGTCCTTTCCTTATGGTTTCTAAGAGCTAGCATTAAGCTTATCCTCGTCTGAAAAGAGACGGTTGCACCACACTGACATATGGCTACTTTCTCGACTACCCTGTTAGCCTGTAATTCTCTATTTGAGATGACCTCCTTCAGTGCTCCATCCCCACTGCTCGGCCCCCATCATTTAAAACAGAAAAAGAGTAGCTTGAGATTTGGGTCTTCCCTGCCAGCTGCAGTGTCCCTTCACAGAGTAAAGGCACGCTGTCTCAAAGACCCCCACCCCACACACCTCTTTAGGTAAAAGCCCTGTAAGTATGTTTAGCATTACCTGATTGTCTTTTGTGAGCATCAGAGGGAGGAAGGCTGCTTTCTTCAGGAACCGAGTTGTGATACCCAATGAGACTTCTAAAATTTTGCATGAAGTCATCAACAGTAGCAACCACTATTCCATTATCAACATAATTTGAAAGTGTTTTGAAATTCTTTTCTAAATATTTAACAGAAAAGGAGATTTTGTGTTAATATTTAGCACCTGTTATCAAAAGAGAGAGAGAGAAGTATTCATACATTTTGGTCTTACCTGTTAAGAAGACAACATGTCTCTGTTGTATGTTCTGAGCCTGAAGCCTGATGAGACAATCTAATTCTGGAGCGTTTCGAGTCTGAGAATCACAATTGTGGTATGACAGAATCTCAACCAAGTGCTGCTTTTGGTAGGTGTTCAGGAGGGTCAGCAGACTCAGGGCATTAGCATTCATTCTATAACGGGGAAAAAAAGCACACTATTAGCAAGATACTTGATTTAAGGTCAGTCTAAATATTAGAATTAAGTCAAAAGGCAAATGAAGTGTAAGTTCTACTTGATTGGGTTTTAGAAAGCATACTTAAAGCTGAAGTGTTTTAACAACTGGTGTTTGAAGAACACTACTTACCTCCCCAGCTCTTTAAGTTTTTTTTGTATTTTGCAGTGGACTTTCCACTGCCATTTCCCATCTGGGGTACTGAGATCCTCCAGAAACTTTAAGAACTGTTTTAGTTTATCTGTTTTGGAGATAGTGAATAGAAGTTAAATTCTGTGGTATGCAAACCGAAAATACTGCTTCAGTTTATACATAAAGCTGCTTTCCGTTTTCACTGAAGCAGTTACACAGCTATGAACATTCCTTCCTGGCAGATCAGCCAACCACAGTATTCCAAAACTGAGCTGCTTTTCTGTAGGCCAGATGCCCAATAGTGATACCTACTTATGTAAAAGCTGAACTCGGTCATACATGGTCTGCAGTCTGCCTTGCTAAAAGATCTACCCAAAGAACTGGTAACTTCATTAACTATTCGATTTCAAATAAAGAAAGAGTGAAAAAAATGTAGTTTTCCACATTTTTTTCCTAGCATATTTGTGGATTGAGTAGTAAAGGATAAAAGGTTCCATATAAATAACCACAAAATGAAACACAAACTTGGAAAGATGAGATCTCAAAGTTCACATGTTCCCCAGAAACATGTTCTCCAAAAAGGCCATTGAGGCGAGAGAGAGACTGAATTAGCTGAAGTTCTCCAAAAAACCCTCACAAAAACTAGACAGAAGACTTGATTCTTCACTGTGACGAGTATGGCACCTCTCTCATACACTGCGATGTTGGGCTTTTTTGTCTGTTTTAAAGCTTCAGAAAGCATCACACTTACCTGTAGTGATGGACTCAGGATTAAGGACAGATTCATCTGACACAACAAAACCACCGGACACAAACAATTCGTTGTAAGTGTGATTTTTCACATCATCCAAACTATCGACACCCGCAAAGCTGACACAAGAAAGCCTCTTCAAAGGTACTAAGGCAGGTATCTGTTGAGAAATGCCGTAAATCAGAGATGTGTACCAAAGATCGTACAAAAAATCCGAACTACAGAACTTCCCTACTTACTAATACCAAATATCAAACTTCAAAACACATTTTCAAAGAATTCTTATTTTTTCTCTGGCCTTGGGAGGTGCTCTCTCAAAAACATCACCGGAGTGAGACAATGGAAATTGAGCACTTGCAGTAATTTTACTCTCTGACAGCACAGGTTCATAAACCACAGCAGTCAGGAATACCCAAGGCCATCTGACAGCTGCCTTCCCCTGCCATCAGAGCATCACAGAACCAGAAGCAGGACTACCCGGGCCTCTGTACAGCCTCACCACTACTAAGAACGAACGTGCATTAGCATGTACGTGGAGATGGAAGAAGTTCTGGGTGCACGACGGAACAAGACCAGGTATTGGCCACAACCATTTTTGTTTCTTCAAGTGGCAACTAAACACAGGCCATCACGTAAACACGGTGTTAACACAGTGTTGCTTGGAGCAAGCTGCCTTGCTCAAAGTGAGCTCGTCTCGCTACAGTTTAGCAATTCCTACAGTACACATCTACTTATGTGACATACCTTATGGATGAGGTTGGCGATGTCTTCATTTTGGATAATTATCAACAGTTTATCTAAAGCAGCTCTTCTTTTCAGGAACTGTTCTGGATGGCACTCGGTATTGCCTAACTTGGTAAGATAGTCCTAACACCACAGAAAGGGAAGATGAAGAAACAGTGAATATGTAGTTCAGCCAGAACAATCCCCACATCGTGACCACGTCAAGTAAGTTCTCCGCTCAGCTCAATCTCAGAGGGACTGGTTTCCTTGTCTTCCCGATACACTAATCGGAAGGATGTAGCAACACAGAAATAGGCTGTTTCAGCAAATCAGTCATTCTTACACATAAATGCCCAACTGACAGTCTATCAAAGAGCATGAGTTTTAAAGAGAAGCCAGAAGTTTTTATTATTTCACTTCCAACTTTCATCTTATACATTTAAATACAGAAGAACAGTAATCTCCAAAATTTCATTACCTGTACTGTTAACTGGAGGGGAAAGGGAAAAAAAAAAACCAAAACCACACACATCAACTTTTCAGATATTCTTTCTAAAATGGTAAACGATCACATTTTTGCCCTTGTTATCTTTTTCCCGTAAGGCTACTCCACGGCAGTATCTTCAGAAAGTACCCAACTACAGCCTGTTCTGCTTTCCAACTAGAGGAGACTTACATAAAAGCTAAATATAAGCAAGACTACCTCAGAAGCTCAAACAAGAAATGGGACAGGACAGCCTACTTTCACAATTCACCCTTTTTTTGAAACAAATCTCAGACTACCTTATGTTTGCAAGTCCAGTGTCTCCATTTAGCCTGTAGCCAGGGCTAAACTACAACAGTTGCTCCATCACCCAATGGCCCCTCATCAGCCGGGGCGTTGAATCGGGAAAAGGAGAGGAGATCCGTGGGTTGAAGTGAAAACAGATTTAATGAAACAGCAACAACACTAACAAAGGCACGTGAAGTTATACTCAGCCAAATGAACATGCAGCCATCACAATTGACAGGAGAGCAGTCCTCAGGAGCAGGGAGAAGCCACAGGAGAAGCAGGAGGAACCCCAGCAGGAATCCCCCAGGAGCTCCCCTTCCTCAGCAAACCTTCCCCCTTTACAATGACCATGACATTATGGGATGGGCTACCCCTGTAGTTCACTCAGGTCAGCTGCCCTGGCTGACCCAAAACTGCCAACAGCCTGCCTGGCATGGCTGGGCTGGGGTTCTGTCCCAGCCAAACCAGGGCATCCAGTTCTGTATGTTCTGATTTGAAAGGCACTCTTCTATTTTGACACTATAGAAAGGTTGAACTGGAACACATTTACCTTGATTTCTTTGCAGAGAATGCTTTCCTCCTCTTCATGAATATAAAATTTCAGTGTGTTTTTCTGTACATCTTTAATAATTTTAACCAAACTGTTAAATACTTCAGGTTTTAACTGGCTTATAAAATCAGAAAAGGCTGGTTGAGTTGAAAAGTTTGAGTTCTCTGGAGACTTCTGTGTCTTTTCTGGTTGCTCCATCAGATCACCACTGGAAAATATCTGATCAGATGTCAACGTATCGTCTGTTTTAGCATTCACATGACCCATTTCCTCCTTCACCAAGGGTAAGCTTGACAAAAGCTGCTCATTGGAATCCAGATCTTCCACCACGCTATTACACAATGGCTGGGGTAACAATGCTGTGTCAGAGTCCCTGCAAACAGGTAACGTGTCGGGTCGAGGATTCAGTGCAGCGTTACTGACCACTTCTGCTGATTTGGGGCTAGAATGAATCAGTGGGCTTTGCCGAATGCACGAAGACGACAAAATAACGCTATTCAACTTTTCACTCAGTGTCTCTATATATTCTTGGACAGAAACCTCTGATGCCTGTAAACATATGTATTCAGAAAGCCTCATTATCCTCTCTCGGGCAGAGAAGACTGGTGTGGACATGCCACTAACATAAGCAATATTCTTTTGCTGCAAAATTTCTTGAATCTTTCTTGCAAAGAGATTATATTCTTCTAATAGTGTAGTCTCTATTACTGCACTAATGGAATGCTTAGTTGTAAAAGGGTGATCTGCTAGCCCACACTGATCTTCAAGTCTCTCCACTTGTCTTGTATAAAGTCCATCTTCTGCTGTCCCCTTTTGTGTGTCTGAAAATGTAGAGTATGGAAACTGATAATCAGAACTTCTCTGTCTATTTATTACCCGGGGGTCATTAGGAAGGGCATCCTTTGGCGGTAAATACACCAGTGGTTCTTCTGGTGATTTCAGACCTATGTAGGAAGAGTTAATCATCATCACCTTGTGTCTGGAAGTCATACACAACTGATACACTAAAACCTCCAAAACACAGTTTTTAGACAGTGTTACTGTTGTGGGCACCCCCCCCCCCCCCAATCAATTTAAACCCACAGATTCAATTATTACTGTCGGCTGAGGTACAGAAGCACAGGGTAATTAATAGCTCCTAAGATGGTAGAGCAATAAAGTCAAAGTTTGGTCAAAAGCAGAACACAGGTAATTTTCCCAGACATAACATCTGATTTAAGCATAACAGAAACTGCTTTAATTACCAAAAAAAAAAAAAAAAAAAAAAAAAAAAAAAAAAAATCAAATTTGAAATCAAGCAGGGTGACAAATTATTCAAATATTTTCATTTGTGACTAGGTTATAATCCTCAGAGTTTCAAAAGGGTTATTTTAGCCACTTAGTACCTTGTGGAGTTAGACTGCAAACTGCATGTCTGATCTCACAATCGAGAGCAGAAATTTTTTGCTTAAAAAGGTAGAACATAAGTCGTATGGTAATTACTGATACACAGAATCAGTTATGCTGCAAGGAGTGCCAAAAGCCTCTCATAATCCCAATCTCAGATCATTTCTGCAGCACTCTGTTTCTTCACCATTCACATTCAAAACTATTGTTTTAAACCAAATTTAACACTTTGTTGCAATTAATGATATATACACACAGATATTTCAGCCACACACAGCTATTTCAGTATCTATCTGTTCCATAAAGGAGGTTTTCCTTGTTGGTTTTGAGGGTTTTTTCAGTGTTGTATTATTGGTAAAATTAATACAGTTGTAATCAGAAAACCAGATTTTTGGAAAAGGAGCAATTACCAAAGTAGTACAGACAGTTTCTAAAAGTTAGTGTTCTTTGGGAATGCAGTTGTTTTTGTAGCCAGTTTAAAATGTTATATTCAGTCCCTAAATTTGATCATGTCCATCAGATCTAAAAGGAAAATATCCGCCACCAACAGGATCCCTTTTTCAAGGTGACGCTTTATGGCACAGAGAAATCAGAAATGTGGTTCCATTTTATTTTCCTTATCAATGAAACTATATGTTCTTTCTTCATCCTTCAAAGCATATCCTTGGAGTCAACCCAAATTTCTAATTTTCTTTAAAAACACTAAACACAGGTATCAATCAGGTTACTCAAATTAGTTCCATTCTATTTTATTTGAACCTTTTCTCTGTTGCCCTGTACTTTGTGTTGATCTACACAAGTATATTAATTTTAAAAGACTTCAAATTACAATGCTAACAGAGTAAACTTAGTTTAAGCTCCTTTGAGATACAAAGTACTTAAGAATATGTTATGTATCTCCTTCTTGAGCTGCTCACCATGAGCAAGACTTAGTAAGAAGATTAAAAGCTATATACTATGGCTTTAAATTTGGGGCTATTTTTATAACTTCTTACATTTTAATACAGCTAATCAGTTGCATACCAATTTCTAGCAATGAAATGTTGTTCTGTGGCCCTCCTGTCTGCATCCCCAATACAGGTAAAATTTCCAATCCTAAAGTTATTGACAAAATTAATATACAATCCACTCATCCTGATTTGATGGAAAGCTTTTTTAACAACTGTATTGGGAAAAAAGTTTTCAAGATATAGATATAATTAAGAACTGATTAGGTTATTCTTCAAAAGGTTTTTATTTGAAGTTTTCCAGAAAGAAACTTTGTTTTAAAAAAGAAAAGCCTTTGTTTTCAGTAAACAGAAAGATATATTGCTGAATATGAAATCCAAAATATTTTCTAACATGTAAAAAACAGGATTAAAAAAGGATGATTTAAACTAACTTTACCCTTGTTTAAATATAATTCTCTGAAGGTGACATCCTTCATAGATCTACAACTTTCAGTCAGAAGTCTTCACAAAAAACAAGTGCATGAGCAAGGAGCAAAATCCAAATAAACACACACTTCAACAACAATTAAACTATGATTCATGATTTCGAACACATTCTTTGTTGGTAGTACCTCGTAACCGGGTATGTAAAAGGAACCAAATAGAGACGTGCCTGAAAACAATCTGAGAAAGAACAGCTGTTTAAGAGCTGCTGGACTAGTTCTCCTGGCAGATTAAGAGTCAATTTCTTCACTGCTTAAGAGAGGTCCTTCTACAGACTCCAGAAACAGGATTCTTGAGTAGATGTTGAAATCAGAAATTCAAACACCACCTGACAAAGAAAGCCTAGAACATTTTGTTTCTTCATATCCAAGACGAATGCCATCAAAAGCCATCACTTTTAAGAATGTCTATTCATGCATTAACCTTCTCTTACAAGAGAAGGAAGAATACGCAAGAACAAACAGCATTTTGTGCTTAATGTCTAAGCCAAAGAAGAGTCTCAAATTCAAATCAAAACTGAGTTAGGATGGGTTTGTTAAAACACACGTGCCCAAGTTAGCTTTCAAAAAGACGACTCGGGTTTGCTTAACCGTTGTCAGTTTAGATTATGTAATCATGACGAAAAGAACAATAACACGATACAGAAGTAGTCCAGATGAGCTGAGGACCTATGGACAACTATCTCCTCCAACGCTTTCTGATGTTGTTGGGGGAGAAGCAAGACAAACCCCTCGTTCCTCAAGTCACAAACTATGAAGAGTTAAGTTCTTAAAATAAGTTTAGCTGAACACAATCCCTGTATCAAAAGTAAAACATTTTTGTTTAAAAAGAAATAACAAGAGATTGCTGGTTTGCCTTCCTGTGCTTGTGCAGAGATGAAAAACAAAGACTGATGTTCTCTGAATTCCTTTCTATAGCTGCCTTGCTACAAAAATGAGAGACTTGGAAAAGCCACCAGATTTAGAAAGCAATCAGTTTCAGAAAAGAACAAAGCTTCCTTTAAATTGCATTACTGAACTGATCTTAATTCCCTAGAATAAAAATTCAAAGTCTCCTGGAAGATACTCTACAGGAAGATATACACAATAAAAATCGAGTGCCAGTAGCTCAAAATGTTCGAGGCTCTTTTGACTCTATCCTACAGCCTTCTTGATGCACTTCAGTGAGTCCACTTGCTAAATAGCACAGTACTGATCTAATTTTCTGAAGCAAATTCAATACCAGATGAAAATATGAGCTGCTCAGTAGTTCAGGCCATAATGACATACACAAGCTGTCCCACCCACTCCTCTCCCCCATTTGTTTATCTTCATGTTTTTACAGCTGATCCTCTTGAACTCTTCCTGCCCCTCCTGAAGGACAGCAGCAGTTAGCATTTGTACAGTTTCTTGGTATTTATCCAGCACCTTTTACGTGATCATATTGCAGAGTCAGTCAGTACTTACTGCAGCAAGAGATAATTTGAAGAACTGACCTCGTAGGAACTCAACAAATCCAGTGATGCTCAAGACAATCCCTTTCATCTCTAGAGAACAGCACTTCTCCCTCTGAGAAGAGCTCAGAGATTTTTTTTCTAGTAAGATTTGTAGTCTCACAGATGACTGTACAATGTGCCAGTCAACTGAGAAACCCTTGCATAAACTCCCATATCCAACGTCTGTATTACAGTTTTTAGATGCTTAACCATCCACTTAGTTATCTCAGCAACCGTATTCTCATCTATATGCACAGCAGCCATTTCCTCCAGGAGTAAAAGAAATAATGTCCTATCCAAACAACTTTACAGTCTCCATACTCTGTAACTTAGCAAAATATCAGACCAGATTTGTGATGTTTGGCCCTTAAAGAAAGCACAGAAAACGTTATCCAGAATTACCCTGTCGTTTCCTTGAAAGGCCTATGAATGCTATGAAGGGAACTGATTTCCCCTGCCCTCCTCCCTTCTCAGACAAACAAAAAAAGAGCTGGTGAACTACACAACTGGATAGATCTCCGAAGCGTCCAAGAGACAGATTCCAGCATTCCTGGAACATGAACAGAAATCAGTATGTTTTTATTCAGAGAATGCAGTTAACAAATTCTATCTGGATTTAGTCATAAGACGACTTTATTTGAGCCTGGAATTTAGAGCTCTTGATGACATCCTTCACATCCATGCTTTTATGCTGTCCCAAGACTTGACAATGTTGACTTGTCAAGAAGTATTACAGAATATTCTTGTGCGATTATTTAAGATTTAAGCGGTTAGATAAGGACAGAGTTTGAAGCACTTCCAGCAGAAGAGCTTGATGCAGTAAGGAGCAGACTATTTTCTATACGAAGAACACATTTTTCAGTAGTTTTCTGGATTACTAGTTGCAATTACCCATCCAACATTTCAGCAGAACCTACCAAGTTCAAACACTGAACTCAAAACAGTTATGTACCTTACCAGATACTCAAGCATTCACATTTCTACATCATGTCAGTATGTACCCAAAGCAATATTCTCTACCAGTATCTGTTTTCATCCAGCAGATTTCTGTATTAATCAAGTATCAGAAACAACTGCATATATAGGCTCTATACATAGGCTTGTGTACCAACTTGTGACCCAACAATGGGATCTACGAGAGACAAACTTTTAGAACATGTTTTCATTCACTATTGGTGGCAACATAAAAATTAAACCCATCTTACCTGTAATAGGAATAAGTTTCCAGTGCATTCCAACTTCTGTATTATTGGAATTGGAATGTTGCCTGCGATAAACATGTTCTATAGGTGTAGTAGGACAGGGACTGTAGTCTTCAAAACTACTTACACTTCCAGTGCTTGCTTCCTAAAAAACAGTAAAAATTCTCAGCTCAAAACGTTTTTTTTTGGTAGCTATTAAACTTTTACATTCTCAACAGCTGACAGTTAAGGACGCACCCAAGTTCACCATCATATTAGCAATTTTGCCATCAATTAAGTCAAGTTGGACTTGGAAATGTTTACATGAAGTACTTATATATTTCATTTACCTGTTTGACAATTTTTAAGACAGATGTCTTGCTGACAGTCTATCATTAAGTAAATAAGGCAGTCCTGAGCACATGCCTTACAGTACAGAAGCTGGGTGGGACAGGGGGGAGAAGAGGCAAAGAGGGGAAAAAAAAAAAAGGAAAACTGTCTGCTCCTTAGCCTTTTTCAGACTGTTGTCTTGCCATGAGATGTTGACATTTCTGAGGAACTGCTGGCACCTAGTATTAAGCCCTTGAACAACCCAATTTCATCTCGCATTCCAGACAGTTAGAAGCAAAACAGCACGGAGATTACAGGTAGGACAAACTCTTTCCTGCTCCATGACTTAGCAATTAGGCTTTGTGTAGAAGGATCAATAACAGAGATCATAGAACAACTACTCTAATGTGAACGAGAAGCAGCTGGGCCACTCTGAACACTAAGCACCCTAAAGGATGTTCTGCCAGTTACACTGTGTCATGAAAAGTATCCATGGAACACCTATACACCACTGACTGCACCAAGACAGCACATAAAGAGAGCTAGACATGCATTTAAGTGCTCAGAATTTTTCAGCTCTGCTCCCACCAAAACTAAATAAAGCCAATTCCCCAGCCACCTTTAATATCCACAGAGTGTTTAAGACCTTCCACCATGCTCATTTCTTAATGCTTTCTCACTCAAGACACTGCTGGAGGGACAGAAACAAGCCCATCATCTTTTACACAGTACACAACTGGAAGATGAGAATTTCAGGATCCTCACTTGTGCAGACAAGTGAAGGGCATCTTCCTGCCCTACAAAACACCTGCTACTATTAAGCAGGAGAAAGAATACACTTTGAAGAGGACGGACCAAGAGCACTTCCCAAAACTGGAGCAGCAACTACAATTAGAGCAAAGGGATGCTTGATGATTGTAAAGCACTAAGAATCACTTTATTAACCCCAAGGTATTGTCACTAGAAAAGGCCACTTACACGCAGGAACTGTCAGCTGAGGTTAGCTGTTGCCATTGGAGGTTTTTGTTTGTTTTCAAGATAATAGTCTATAACCCATACAGCATATTTAGTTACCAAAGACAATCGTCTTAACTTTGCCCATCTGTTCCATCAAAACAAGAGAGACATCTATCATTAAAAAGAAATGGCTCTCATTCTGCTTCTCTAGAGTAACTATTGATCACCTGTGCGTAAACATTCCTGTTTTAAGACACCTCCAACCACCTCTACATATCAAATACAGATTGCAATTTTACTTCTTTCACTTTCTTGCTTATGACAAGAAAGCAACAGGCCAAAGAAAAAAGTCTTGAAATTATACAGCCTATGACCAATATATTTAGTTTTCATTTGCATCTGGGGGGAGAAGAGAGAATTCTGTGTGCATAAGCTTTAAAACAGATTGTCGCAACTTAGATCTGGGAGGACGCTGGTCAAAAAAAGGCTTGTTTCCGTGCCTTCTGTGCCCGAGGTGGAATTTCATAATCATGACAAGTTGCCATATCCAAACCACTTATCAGGTCTATAAGGTTAAAGACGAAGTAGCACCCAACCATTAACGGCCTGCCCTGCAACCACTGCTGAGAGAGAGTCCATGTAGAACAGTAACTACTGCCTTATAGACTACTTTTGGGAAGAGTAACAGCTAGGCAATAATTATGATGAGGAACTCTCAGATCTCTCCTTAGTGTGTTTCAGGTTCAGCAAACCTCAATACCCTACCCAGACCAACAACCACCCCCGAAAGGGGGAGAAAGACAGAAGGCAGTATGCAAGCTGTTATAGTAACACTATGCTTATTCCATGCAACAACTTCACAGATTGCTAAAAAACCCCACCACTGTAGGCAAGGGGAGAGCCAGAATAGAGTGCATTTTTTCTAGAAGAGACAGAGGACAACTGCAAGGCTTTGGTCTCAGCAAACATGAACAAACACCCTCGCATACAGTACTCAGCGACAGAATGACAGAAGTTTTGCAGCCTGTTCCTGGAGCAGCTGCATATGACACTTACTGTAACTCTAGTGAGGAAGACTGACCATGGTTGCTCTCCGTATTTCAGCTATTCTTAATTATAATTTTATCACAGAAAGAGTAGACATAAAGAACCAGGAACACACATCTTTGAGTTAAGGAAATTTCCATATATAGTCCTACCAAACAGAAAAGCTTCTTCACAGAAAAGTTAGTGTTTATCTGTGTTTACCTATGTAAAAAAAAATAGAATTTTTTTTCACCCGATCTCATAATATTTATGAAAATAGTACATTCATTGTCAGCATCTACCTACATGCAGTTTCACTTACTTTTAACCGAAGCATGTGTTCAAGGCCTACTTCATTAGCTGAAAGCTGTAGATCAACATCAACAGGGTAGGGTACGCATGCCGCATCAGTTTCCAGTATCAGTGGGCTCTGTGGGTCCTTAGAGTTAACATTTTCAGCCTGAGCAGTATTAGGAAGCTCATGATCATCTTTGTCCTGTGCTGGAATGGATTCATATTCATATTTTTGTCTCACTTCCTCTTCAATTTCATCAGTGCTTAATCCTAAAGCTTGATTTACAGACCGTGCCAACGATGAATCCAAGTGTCCTGCAC
Source organism: Leptosomus discolor (assembly GCF_034619465.1). NCBI lineage: Eukaryota > Metazoa > Chordata > Aves > Leptosomiformes > Leptosomidae > Leptosomus > Leptosomus discolor. The sequence goes on from NC_141399.1 coordinate 16,513,716, forward strand.
TAGCTAGTGTTTCTAAAAGCAGTTTAATGAGGCCATGTGTGTCAGTAACAGCTGGGTCGGATACATCTTGCTGCCTCAAGTCAGTATCATGTCCACCAATACCAGTATTAATTGAGAAAACACAGTGTGGCGAATCCGAGGTTCTGCCCCCTTACAGCAGGGGGAGGAGGGGAAAAGTAATCCATTACTAAGTTTTAAAATAAAAGCAAAATCAGACACACACACTCCAAACACCTGCCACATACCCACAATCTCACTCTTTAGCATAAATTCATACAGTACACACACATTTATTTTCTTAACAAACAAAAATTTTTAAGCAGACATATGTTGATAAAAGGGGAGTTTCTAAAGCTAGTAAGTCTCCCCCAGATAAATAAATACCTTTTTTTAAGTCACTCAATAGCACACTATTTCACATTTTAACAAAAATCACATACTATGATTGTGTATTTTATGGAAACCTCATAAAATTCTCCATCACTTGTTGAGAGAAAAATACTTAGAGCAAAATATTTACTTCTCTCCACGCTGTCTCTGTTGCTCCAGAAGCTGAAGAGTATCTTAATGCTTAGCCTCCTAAGTTATCTTAGACTAAGCGTAATTCTAAAACTTTAATACGCCTATTTATACTAAAATGTAACTTTAAAACAGGGTTATTACTCTTCTACTCATCCCCTTGGATGAGTAAATACCACAGGTACTTATTCTTCTTGGGAAGAAACAGGCCAAGGAACTACTTTAAGCATCTGATGAACCCCTAATTCATTTATGATATATGGAAATACGGAATTCTTTAACTGCTGTTTGACTAATAAAAATCTAATCATGTTTAGATACTTAAGCTCACACTATTTTAGGTAAGATTTTTTGCAAGACAAACAAGTTACTCTTATGGTTATATAAAAACATGGAATTCAAACCATAGATAAAATATTGCTGTTTTGGTATCCCTGAAAGAGTTAAAGTCAAAATTCAGTTTTAAACAGATACTGTTCTGATTGCAACCAGCTAGAAATGCATTCACATATTTTACATTAACAGACAATCTAAAGAGACTGTGAGAGTTCATGGACTTCCAAGCAGGAATCCCAGGATCTAGCATGTAGCCTACCCACTCTCCTCCATCACACACGCCAGAATCTCTTGTCCCTCTCAAAAGGGTAACTTATTCCTAAGATTGGCCACTTTATCTTCCCAAGTGATTCATGCACACATGAGGTCGACTGGTGCTTGATGGACATCCCCCTCTTCTTTGTGCCCCCCTTCTCCCCAACCTTCCCCCTTCGGAAGGAGGCCTCTATCATTGCCTTAAGAAAAGGGGCAGGGAAACAGAAATCAAAGGGGGGTTTTGGCAGATCTTAAGTAAGTATCAGATAATATCTGTGACAGTTATCTGAGGTTCAGATGTAGATAACTTCATGTACAGAATAATTCCATCTTAATACTATTAGGTAGTTTCCTTTGTCCCACTACATGTATTATTGGCTATTTCAAAATTTAACTGTGCTCATACTTAGAATCTGAATTCTCCCCTTCAACCTAGGTTTATCAGGTATTATATAGGGTATCGGAGCCATAAAGAACTACAGCGATGCCTAAGGTCAAACTCTGCAAAAGACATTACGGTATCAAGTCTGCTTAGTACTCCATATTAGAAAGTCTATGGACAGCTCCACAGCTAAGCAAACTCTTTGGAAGTCTGCCTTCTTTCTGAAGAGGCAGGAAAAAAAAAACAGCTTCCATGACAGCTTTGGTTAACCCGCATACAAATCAACTTCATCTCTATTGACACATCTCAGGCCAAAGTTTAAATGAACCACCATGAATTAAAATATCCACACTACACAAAAAATACCCAAACGATGAAGATTAAATGTTTAAGTATGCTTTGAATTACAATGTTTAAAGAGGAACTCTAAACAAAGTCTTTCTTACCTTCATGTTGACAACTATTCTCTGAAGATTCACTCATTTTTAAGTATTTCCGCAAATTTTCAGACTGTTTTTCCAGCTTCCTTTTGAGACCACTTCTATTTCTGAAGTCTTCAGAATCAGAATCTCCACCTACATTTTTTTTCCTACACTGGATTAAGTTAATAAGTTCTTTGAGTCTATCGGGATCATAATCTCCAGAACGAGGTGGTTTTCGCTTGGCAGCAGCGGCTTCATGTTTTGCACGGATTCTTTTCCCTCTTTTTGCATTGCCAAAAACAGAGTCTTCTGCTGTGGCTTCATAATCTGAGATGGGACTGAACTGCTGAAGTTTCCGATTTCCCTCCATCAATTCCTTAGCTCTAGAAACAGGTAGTTGATATGCCTCACAACCAAAAATATAGTTTTGCAAGGAGCTGTCAATATGAGATTTATTTTTTGGAGCAGCATAAAGAAATTTTTTGTCATCCAACCGAGATTCATACTGATATAATACAAATTCTCTATATTTTCCAGAGCCACTACAGCATCTTTTCAAATACTCATTTATATACTTTTCCACAACAGCATTGAAATCTGCAGTAGCATCTTTACGAGACTGGATTAAAGCAAAATGTAGAGACTGAATAAACTTTGTCAATTCTGGAATGATTTCCTGATTTTCGTGCAAAACCACGGTAGTTGAATTTTTCTGTGTTCCAAACGGAACACTTTTTTGTGCTGCCATAGGAAAAAAGGGAATTCACAATTAAAATCAAATCATAAAGCTATAAATAAATGATGACTAGTTAACAATACTCCATATTATACATATTTGGTGAAACACAGTTTGGAATGACTGTGGAGAAATAACCCAAAAGCCAGGAAAAGTAGCGGTTTTTTTGTGAAGTAACCAGCTTTAAAGCCTACTTAAAAGTCAGCCTACTCATAGTCATGATGAAGAGCTCATTTTCAGAATTTTGTGGTAACCTGTATCCCAGATACACATCCCATTTCCAATTTAAACCACTTTACTGACCCTTCTAGAAGAAGGCCACTTCAAAGCTCTGCTAAGCAGCAGCCTAACAGCTCCCTGCAAGAAACGGGAGAAGCATTACTCCTTCCTATGCAGTCCCGACGCATTCATTGTGCTGCTTCTAAACTCACTGGACCCTTATAAAATGATTCAGCTTAGTAACCCAGCAGAAACTATAGTTTTTTCCACTCTGCAAAGCAATACAGCTCACTAAATGGAAGAGACTCTTACCCAATCTATAACTGATTGAATTTTCAAAATTGTTACTTAAGTAAGAGAGATGTAAGGGGTTTATTAAAGTAAGAAATATAGAGATAAGAATCTAGGAAGCTGCCAAGACTTAGGACAAGAACTTCTTTGTAGAAGTGAAATGCCTGCAAAGAGCTATGTTTTTTGACAGTATCACTTCTAACTCACAGCAGGCCAAAAAAGGACTGCATTCTGCTGCTAGTACTACTTATTGCAAATTTCAGCTGTAAAAGATCAACTTTAAAGCCTCATCCCACAGCATTGAACACTGAAGTTCTACTAAAGCCAAGTCCTTTCAGTCATCTTTTAGTAGCTGGTTGTATCAACACGTTCTTTGCTCATTTACTCAGTTTTCGCTGCATATCCCAACGCAAAAAAAAACCATAATTACAGGTACACTAAAGACTTTCAGCTGTTTTGTCCTTAATGTTTTGATGGTTAAACAAAGCCCTCAAACCTCTGAAGTGCAATATTATTACTAATGCATATCTCTCTTGGAATACTGATGCTTAGTACTACTAGAATCAAGAAATTTGAACAAAGTTTTACTTTCTCCAATATGAATGAACAAATCTAAAATATGTAGTGTGATAATTACTTTTGTGAAGAAATCAACACTTTTTGAACACTATCACCATGACCATAACCAATGCAAACTGTTACTCCTAGTTTATGCTGATAGGCTACAATGCTACAAAGTCTTCAATATAAACTATATTTAAATAAGGACGTACACAACACTCAACAGTGAGCAAACTCACCTGAGCTCATCACACCTCTAGGTTCTGGAAACAGAAACAATGCATGTAGCATGCGGGGCCGTCCAGTTTGGTGGTCTGGAACACAAGAAAATAAAAACAGTTAAGACCATCACGATGTTTCAAAAGACAATCTAGTACTTAAAACCAACCCCCTGAAAAAAACAAAACAAAACAAAACAAACCACCAACAAAAACCAACTCAAAACCAAAAAACCCAGAGTATGCATACCATATGGGGACATCATTTGCCAAGGAGAAAGAAGAAAAAGAAATCCTCTGTCCAGAAGCGCTTTCACAAGAACCTGTTTTCAAGCAAGAAAAGTACGCCATTTCAAACAACCAAAGACATCTGCTTACTACAAATACTGTTACTGTCTATAAGCCAAATTCCACCATGGGCAGGTAAGTGCCCTGAAACAATCCTTAAGCATATGCCAGCTAAGGTGTTCCAGTGAGATCATGGATCTTGTAGTATGCCTCAATTAATAGTCAGTAAAAGTGTTTTTAAAAACAGGAATAGTCAAATCTGTTGCACTCACAAGTTTCTCTTTCTCTAGTTTTTGAAGTAAACCCTCCAAGTGACTACCAGAACGGGACTTCTCCACAACTTCATAAAGACTACAGTACATGCCGTTCTTCAACACTGACATGATACAAGGGTAGAAAGAGAAGGTAAGGAAAAAAAAAAAAAAAGAAAAAAATTGTAATTCACAAAACTGTTTAAAATTCTGAATTTAAAAACAAAAAAAAAAAAAAATCAAGCTAGAACTATTTACCTTCTTTTGCTCCTAGGTAAGTTTCTTTATAGAACAATGCTGGTGAAATTTTTTTCTTCAGTTGATCAATGCTCACAACTTTTTCAACCTCAAGCTTCTCAGGACTGGAGATGTAGGGTGGGGGGAGGGAGAAAAAAAATAAAGACTTTTCCCCCCCCCCCCCATAGTCCTATGTTCATTGACCAAATAAGAACTATTAAATACATGCTTTTAAAAAATTATTCCTTGGAGTACCTTGTGAGTCAGGTGTTTATTCCTGCAAAGGAGTCTGTGTCACTTCAAAGGAGAAAACAAAACAACACAACAACAAAACACCAAACAAGAAATGCAAACAGAGTGGTGTGCATGAACTAAAAGAAGCTCCGGACACGCACAACTCTAAAGTCTAAGCTGATGTATTTCAAGCATCTAGTCAATGTTTATTTTAGATTTGCATCTGAATATATCCAAAATTCACCAGTCTCTACCAGAAAGAGTTTTAACACAGCAATACTTTAAACTTCTTCTCTAAACAGTAATACTCACAGCTTGCATGGAAGAAAAGGCCGCGCTGCTGATTTCAAGGAAACATGGCACAAAAGTTTGCCTTTATTCCAAAGCTGTCCCCTCCATAATGTATAGTAGCATTTATCTAAACGAAGATGGAGAAGGAAAAAGACTTCAGTAAAACCACCTGCTAGGTGGGACTGAAAGGAAGCGTCAGTAAAGAGGCAGCTGAATCTCCAAAAGCAGTTTGGAGAAAGTTTCATACTAATACCAGATCAGACAATAATATGTTAAATGGTAACAGAAAGAATGTTTACAATCCTATTTTGTTTTGATCTGCTCCGAGCAAAGGAGGTTGGTATGTTACCTGTACCTGTCTATATAAGTACGCCCTTGATGCCAGCATCTGTGGAACAATACCCTCTTTCCTTACCTTAACTATAAACCACTTTTCATATTTATCAATATTTTGCTTGAATGAGGTTCAAAAGAAAAGAGGGACAGAGGATCATATTATTTGAAGTGCCACTGAACAGGAGATTCAGGGACAGAAGAGAAGTTCTTACTACACTACAAATAGAAAAGGAGGGGGGAAAAAGATTTTTGATTTTGTTGAGTTATGGTTTGCTGTGGTAAAAGAAAATACACATTGAGGTGTCTGTTCAACCATCCAGTACCAGGAAGAGACGCCTGCAATCAGTATGGATAAAACTCAGGTATACAGTCAGCGTAACTAAGTCAGTTAAAGACAAATAAAACTACATGAGGAAAAAAGTCCAAAACCTTACATGTTTGTACCATAAGAGCAGTAAATTTCAATTCATTCTTACCTGTATTTCTATCGATGTTGAAGCTGTTTGATCTAACAAAAACAAACAAACAAACAAGACAGAATGACTAGGCTGAGACAGAAACTTCTGGCTACTAAATTTTACATAGGTTTTTTTTATCCTACATATAGGATACTTTATCAGTCTTAACAAATGGCCACATTGATAATTTGCTCTCTAACCTCAAGCTATCACTGCTGCAGCATCTCATGCTATTTTAGATATCTTGGTAACTTTTTAGCACTACATAGTACAGTCCCCACATCTGGATGCCTTCCTATCAGCATAGGTATCATATTCTATCTGTAATTAACTGCCCATTTAGATATTCTCTCCACAAGCAGTAAGACACCATCAGTGAAGAGTTCAGTGACAAAGTACACAGAATATTTTTTTAGAATACCAAGCAAGATATTGCTGTGAACATTATTATATCTGTGAATCTCCTCAGTTAAGCAAAAAAACCCACTATACATGGATTCCACCTAGGCAGAAGGTAGAAAGAGCAGCAGAACTGCTTCCTACGGGGAAGGCAAGCCTGCTGCATAAAACCAATTTTGTCACCTCTCACTTTGCATTAGAAGTATTTATTATGCTAAGTCCCAGTGACATGTCCTTTCATTTCAGCGGTGTTCATTTAAATCAATTCTAAGCTACTGCCAAGAGCTACAAATGCTCTTGCTTGATGCTGCATGCCATCTTTCCAAAACTCACTTCCTCACTTACCTTGATGGGGGCAAGAATTTTGGTACTTGCAACATTTCATCTTTATAAGTAAAGGAAACGACAGCATAAGGACACACATGTCTTGGTCTTCGCCTTATCTCATCAAAGCCATATTCATAAAAATAGTACTAGAAAAAGAAGTGAACACGATTTTAAATTAGAAGTTTGGTAATAAACTGTATTTTGCAAATATACTAACAATCCATGACCTTTCTTCACTGAAAGGTGTACTCCGTTTCATAGGAACAGCTTACACAATATACCTCATGATTAATTATTTAAATAAACAAAGAAATTAAAAAAATAAAAATAAAAAAATAAGAAAAATAAAAAAGAAAAGAAAAATGCCGTTCTTCCCTAGCCAATGTTTTCCCTTTCAGAAGTCCCACTTAATGCCCACCAGCCAGTTCTACACTTTAAACTCCACAGATTATCCCCTCTCCTCCCCAGTTTACACGCCAGTCCCCATGGACATCCCCTAGCTGCTTCCTATTCCACCTACACCCTAATCTGAAGGAGATCATCTCCACCAGGTCCAGGTATATCCAAGGGAAACAGGAGAGGCTGGCATGTTCTGTAATTTCTCATACAGGCATCTGTGGGCTACTGCTAAAGATACACCAGACTGTAACTTTACAGGGCACACTCAGTATTTGTTGTATCTTCAACGATTTTATCTCCATCATTTCAAAAGTTCTGTTTATAAAGGTCTTATAGAAGAAGTTAAAGCATGCTCAACTTCCCTCTACCTGAGTAAGTTCGTAGGCTCGGTAAGCCAACAAGGAGGTTACTTTATTTGCATTCTTTGAAACATGACACTCATGCTTCGGTGTTGGATCTAATGCACTCTTTACTGGAGATTCCATTGCTTTCATACCAATGTGATCATATATGCTTTTCATTTTTCCCTGTAATAAAGCAGAAGAATTGTAAGCATAAGCTCTTTCCTGAAAACTGGCAAATTGCTTCAAGTACCAAAGGAAGTGAGAGTAGGGAAATTAAAAGAGGCCATTAAAAAAAGTCACTTATAGGAGTATACTGTTTTCATACTTTCAAAGAAAACAAGACATTTTTGCCTTTTATAAAAATTTATTATGCCTTATTTAAGCTCAAGGTCAACACTGGATTTTAAACTTGGTAGGGTTCTAGTTTCTCTCTAAGCAGGTAATTGTGTAAACGGAAGTTCAGTAAGTTGGGTTAAAACCACTTTTATTTTACCAGTAAGCAATATAAACCTTCAAGAATAAAGTAAGATAAAATTTACCTTTATTATTTTAAAAACAATCACATCTCCAGTTGCTCCAGCTTCTAGAGGGTTAGGTTGCAACAAATCAGCATACCTGGAGATATATACACCTGAGAGGAGTATAAAAACCCCACATTATGCTGAATGTTATTACAAGTTTAAGAAGCATTACACAGGATTAAAGCTCAATGTATACCAAATAAGAAAGATACAACAATCTTTTTGGAATATGATCAGAGAAAGGTGTTACAGGCATGTTCACAATCAGCAACTTCACAACAGCCAAATCTACATTTATTTGCACCAGCTGCGGTAGGGAACACCACAGCAGATTATGGACACTAGCTCAGTTTGAAAGGAGCACATCCACCTTTCTGGAAGTGTTGTGACCAAGAGAACAAGCCCTGCCCAAAGGCTAGACAGATAGGGCTTTCAGGTGGGTTTTTTTTTAATCAGCTGAGGCCCTTCTGTACAATGTCCCATTGCACAATGTGGAGATAAGCAATGAAGGTATGACTGAGAAATAAGGCTGGAAAACACTGGCATCTTCAGCTATCTTTCATCCTACGCTGTTGACAAAAACACACTGTTTCGGAATCATGAACTGACACTCAAATGGAAAGGTAAAATAATTTCCTGCCTTTCAACACTTCAACCGTAATTTCATAGACTTTAAGGCCTCAAACACATGCTGTCATTTGTTGGTCTAGCTGACTACCTCAGATCAAGTAACTGTGGCTGAACTCGGGTACTCAGAAAAGTATCCCTTTTGCTTAGGTTCCTCTCAGTCCAAGTCTGTATTTAACTGCTTTGATAAATTGCTCCAGAACCTTTGCCAGCTAAACCAGTAAAAAATTATATGCTTCCCCCTGCTTGCAACTGTTCTGCTTTCAACATTCATGTTGTCACCTCTGTATGACAAAATTATTTCTTAATTTTCCATTCGAAAAGCTTTGCAGAAGGAACTTTACATCTTGTACCTTTCAAATCTCTTAACACCTTGCAACTCTTCCAAGTGTCCTTGGATTTGTGGATTCAAGTACTTTAATTCTATCTACATCAATACTAAGCTGAGCTACTATTTCCATTGGGTATTTCTGAATGCATATATATGCACATACGTATGTACCAACAGAGAAAGGCACACAGCCATAGATCGCATTAGTTCTTTGGCCTCCCAGTTTTACTGGGAAGACGTGATATATTGGCTTGACTTAAGCCAAAACGAGAACTAGGTCTTGCCTTTGGGAAAAGAATTTAAATCAACTAGTCAAAAACAGAGTTATGAAAATGTTCTGATATCAATCTACTTTACTAAAAATACCTAGCTGTGATGTTCCTGCAGTGACAGAAAAAAGACTGAAAGTTTATACAACTGAATTACATTATCTGCCAACTCATACTGAATAACACCAGCACATATAATCAGAAGATAGTTACCCATGGAAGGGCTGCCCAGAATTGTTATTTTGGAGTGGCCCACCTGCAGCCCCTTTTCACATATGCCTTGGATCTGCAAAGAACAGACATTTTTTAAGCAGGTCTTTCATGAAAGCCACAATATGAACAGAACAAACAGTGAGAAACAATAATTACAGAATTTTGATTGAGATAAAAAAACAACCAAACAAACCAACCACCCCCAAAAAAACCCCTTACAAACAAAAACACCCACAGATAAGACTAGTCTGAATTGCTGTATGAGCTGTTAAACTGTGCAAGTCAAACAACCAGGATGAAGCAGTTCCACACTCACCCATACCTTAAAAAAAAACCCAAAACCAAAAAAAAACCCCCAAAACACCAGCCTCCCTATACCTTAAACAAGCTTTATGAACATTACTTGCTTTTGGTATACAAAGCAGATGTAAACATGCCAAACGATTGAATACTTCAGAAATCCTGGCTCTATAACAGCAGAAAAAGCACAGAAGTTCCCTTTCCATCATTTTCATTAAAAACATATGATCAAAGAAGAGACACAGAAGATCAATTTTCTAATATTACAGGTTACCTCCTCAAGTTAACCTCTTGATGCAAAAAAACCACCACCAAAAAACTGCAACAAAAAACCCCAACATTCCCTCTCAATTAAAAAAAACAACCCATACACAAACTCAGTAAAAACAGACATAACATCCAGAAAACTGACACCTTCATTTATAAACATAGAAGATACTTTAAGAGACATGTAACTGGAGCCCCTTCAATAGCAGAGAATAAAGGATTTCAACAGTGATGTAATACCACATGTCTTTCCCATCCTCCTACACCTTCCAGTGCTAAATTTTTCAAAAACATCTTGAAGATTTATAAGTATGTCAATAAAAACACTCAGTTTAAAAAAATAAAAACACTTAATTGAAAAAGAAGAGAAAGCATTTCATATGCAGTTTTCTTTTCTTACCTGAGGTCGATCAACCATCAGAAATGCATAGTTTTCAGAAAGCTCTTTTTCTAGGCGACCATCAAATTTCAGCTCTCTGCGTTTTTCTGTGAACTATTATTACAGAAAGTTCTTAACACATGTAGACAGGTACTGCTGTCACATTCAAGTGTCAATGTTTTGGGGCCCTGTGTATGTTAGCATATACAAGTGTACAACACCAATAAAAAGGTAATTTGAATGAGACTACAGTATGCTAGAATTAAATGTCAAAAATGTTCTACTCATAAGAAAAATCACTGGCTTAATCTGCCCAAAGATCTGTTTGGTGGGTTTTTTAAAGAAGAGACACTCTTCAAACTCATGCAGTAATGTTTTAGTGTTATCTTTGTAGCATAACTATCTAGAAACATCCAGCTCAATGCCTTCCATATCATCTTTGAAATTCCAGAAATAAGCCTTATTCTCTTTTTAGGAGACAAGACCATTATCTCTTATGCTGTGCATGTGCTTTTGCAGTTGCACCTCACTGCTACTGATGTGGTTTTCATCAGCTGCAATACTCCTTAGCTGTAACCACAAATCACAGACACTGTAGTAGCAAGAAAAAAAAAAAAAACGCTTGAGTTTATAGTTTCAAGATAATTATAGCAAACCAACCATATTTTCTATTACTCCATATGTGAACCTTTTCAGCACTGGGACTGAAAACTTATTTCACAGTTATAAAAGAAAGCCAGGGCCAGATTTAAGAGACACCAGATACAGCAGAAGTCCTTCAACCAAGCTGCTCCACTTACTAGTTCAAGTAATCAACCCTTTTAGGTACTTCTTGGAAAACAACAAAATTAAAGAGACTATATAAACTTAGTATCAGAAATACACTTTAATCTTAAGTTTCACAGGGAGCATCCAGCCTTCCAAACGAGACACTGTAACATCTTCCATGGTTCTTAAAAATACATAAAAATTAAGAAAAACTTCGAGAACTAAAAATGCAGAGACAGGCAGTGCCAAATACAATTCTTCTGTTAGTCTTTTTTGAGCATCCGGCTAGCAAGGTTTTATGTCTATGCAGTAATAAATCTGCCTGAAAAATAGCTGCTTACATTTTTGATGATGTCAGTTTGTAATTAAATATCAAGCACATAAGTAGAAAACCATGTCCAGGTCTCTGCCTCTAGACTCAGAAAAAACATTAAATTTCATTTGACTTGTACCTTACTCATGAAGAGAAGCCACAAATATACTCACTTCCTTTTCCAACAGTTCGCTATGAACTAAACTGGCTCTCCTGTAATTAAAATGGGACACTGAACTTGGTTCCAAGTAAGATGAATGCAGAATCTTCACAACATCCTCAAATTCTCGAGAGCCTACAGCTACTGGCTGAAAGAGTGCTGTAAGAGAACAAACAAAATAATAAGCTCCAATACACATCTGAAAAAAAAAAATCCAAAATTTCCCAGTTCATTGACAGTGTATGCCTAAAGACAAAAGGTTCATGATGCAATTTAGAATACAAAACACCTAAGATTCTAGCCTAAATTCCATCTTTTTGAAGTAAGTTTTAAGTTAAAGCAGCTTCACATTACAGCATCTTAAAAAAAAAAAAAAAATCACAATTCTTTATGCTTTTTTAATATTACTCTTGAACAGCTAGTTCTCAGAAGTTTATAAGGGAAGCGCCTCAAGTCTGAATTTACCTTCTGAGAACATCTGATATGTATTGCAAAACACTGTAATTAAACTTTCAGAACTTCAATTAAACTAATTAGCTCTTCTAATTAAAAACCAGGAACAAATTGTTCTAATAAAAACCTCAACAACAGTTTCATAGCTTAGCCTCTCTTTAAAACCGTTATGGCGGGTTTTGTTTGTTTGCTTATGGTAATTAGGCTACATATGAATAAATTCAATACTGTCTTAAGTAGTCAAACAAGCTCCTACTATTACAAAACACACTGCCTGTGTTCATGTTTCATGATCTTACCCCTCACGATAACTCCTTTAAAAGGAAAGCCCTTCATTTGCTGTACAAAGTCACCTGGACAAACCTTTGCCTTAGTTTGCAGTCAAGTGTTCATCCCCCCAAGCTTCTTTATTTGTATTTGGGTACTGACAGTGACAAACTGATCAGAAAAGCCACACGAGAGGGGGTCAGTAGAGAATCTGAGTGCAGATTTTGAGAGTAATGGCTAGGAAAATAATACTCCTGGGGGAACTGAACTAGTTCAGTACAGCAAGTGGTTTTCCCCTCAGGGTAACTTCCAAAATACTTAGAAAAAGTGCAGTATTTTTGTGGTATTTGCAAGCCTCACACTGTAGGTATCCCCAGCAGGTATTTCTGAGGCTGCTTTTGCATTTTTGTGGGAGGGCCTGTCTTCTCTATCAAAATAAACCCCCAAACCACCACCACCTGAAATCTCTAGAAGTTACAATAGTGAGGAATGAACTACAATAGTACTAGTCTCACATAGAAGACAATCTACCATTACTCTTAACACCAAATTAAGTTTAATTACATCTTTAGAGTGTATCTCCAACTTCATTAAATAATACGGTAGTAGATTTAGACAGTAATCTTTTCCTTGTTTGCAGGAAATATCTATTGCATTAGCCTCAATATAAAACAAATGTTCTAAATGAAAACTGCTTTCTGTTACCTAGTAAAAGCTGCATTTACACACACACATTTTATAATGCAATACCAGATCCATAAACTAAAGTAAAGTCATTATTCCAACACCAGCAACAACGAATAGGTACTTTAAGACTGGAAGTTATGAAAGTGATTAAGAAACCATTCTTATATAACATCCTTTTTAGTAGCAATGCCTTCATGCTTGAAAGGCTGACAGCAATATGGGAGGAAAAATAATTAGTAGTGAGTGAATGAAAATCTCAACTTAGTATTACTAAGATTGAATGCACTTGTACTGCAGAAAGAAACATTCATAAAATATAAACCAAGCCTACTATAGATATACACACACTGGAAAAGTACCACCTGCCCCACCACAATCCCAAACACCTCTTAGATCTTTCTGACAAGGAGTTATTAAACCCTAGTGTGGTAGTGCATGAATTTCACATATTGCCTGCTCCTCTTCTGTCTAACAGGACCACTTAGAGCAGAAGGTTACCAACGCCAGCTGCTTGTTCAAATCCCGTCTCTTGTACAGTGACCACTGTACCTCACCCCTTCTCCCTCCTTCCCCAACATGCTCAGTCAACACATGCTCAGTCAAACCCAGCCTACTTCTCCCACCTTGAGTCCAAGCAAGCAGAAAACTCTCCAGGACTAGCTAGAGTGACCATGAACTATACACAACATCTTGCCTACTTCCCAGATGCAAATCCAGGAAGCAGCATATTATTACATCAAGACTCTCTCATTCGTTCAAATATCATCAACTACACTGTGTTTAAACATTTCCTGCTCTGTGGAAAGTTCTGACAAGTGAGCTGAGACAGACTTGCCCAAGAACAGCAAGTTCCCCTGTTCTTCAGCTAGGGAGAACCTATATAAACTACTATACAATTAGCTCTCCCAGATTTATGGAAGAGCTCTACCTAATGCCTTAAATTATGGAATACAGTAAGTTAAGAGATTTTTTTAAAGATTGTTGCAGTCTTTTCTTCAATTGCTTAGTAGAGCACTGAAAGTGTGTTTTACTACTATTGTTATTTATTATTGAATAATATATGTATTCTTTCTTGTACTTCACCAAATTTATACCCCAAACACACCTTTGTTCACCAGAGATACTACTGAAGCTAGAAGAAGGGCTGTTGATACCTATGTAGTAAAGATAGATCAAAACTGAAATATTTTTAAGTACTTGGTCACAAAAGTCACTTCTGAGATTCCAATTTTTCCATATGAGAAGGTAGAGAATATAAACCAAGACAGATTCAACTTAATTGATCACGAGTCCAAGAACAAAAGACTTTACATCCATCTTTTAGTAAGAAAATGCTTAACAAACCAAAAATTTTACAGAAATGAAATTTCTGTTCCTTTGATGTGCACTGCCCACTTAATACAAAGTGAGCAAGAACAGCAACTACACACATAATCTTGCATGAGTTTACTTCATGCATGAATTAAGAATGACTGTCTTCATGATCAGATGTCATTCATCAACTGAGAAAAGAACATGAACAAAATTTGTTGAATGTATAATCCTTACAGAATACACTACTTATGTTTTGAAGATTACTTATAAACACCAAATTTTATCACCAAAACCTACTGTCTGCCTCCACCTTTTCATATATAGTAGTAGAGACAATCCACACTTGATTTGAGAACTAGACAGCACCCACTAAGCACTTCTTCAGGGGCAGGCTGCTGATTTTCTATCTATTGCTTTCTATTTCCGAGTTAGCAAATGATGGATTGCACAAGGAGAATCTGGTAAACTGACTGCAGGACAGCATTGTAATCATAAAGCAAAAAAAAAAAAAAAAGTCACTTAGTTTTGAATTTCAGATAAACTATCACATACAACAGTCCACAAATTTATTAAAAGTACATGGCATAAACTTTTGTTTTCCTTCTCCAAGTACGACTCCTCAAACATGCTCATATGCTCATGACAAGCTCAAATCCACTTCCCAGTTCTTCCAGAACCTGAGGCACTGCAGGCTTCAGGTTCTTACTAAAAACCTGAAACATCACCGAGGCAAGTAGCAAGGCAATACTTTTCAATTTGCCATCTACGTATTGGTGCTAAAGGGCAGCTACTGTCTAAAAGGTTACGGTCACTATAGAAGTGCCTGAACCTCACTTGAAGGACCTCAGAAACAAGGGGGAAAAAAAAAAAAAAAGAAAAAAAGAAAAGGGAAGTACTGAACCAGAACTCCTATAGCAGTCACCAAACCCTGTATTCCCAGGCAAAGGATGAGAGTATTACGCTTATCTCCAGTCCTGCATCACTTCAAATACCAGTAGCATGTACATGTATGTTTTTCAGGCTCGGTATACAAACCTGATGAGGGTATGCTGCACCTTTATTGACCATGTAAATTAAACAGTAATTTATGTAAGGCCTAACTTGCAGTTTTCCTTGTAACACATACAAGTGAATTATTGTGGGGTTTGCTGGCTTGTTCTGTGTAAGTAAAAATAAGCAAATAAATACTGGTTTTGTTCAGTTTCTACCCAGTATATTGAAACATATATAAGCATTTTTAGGTGGAAACTTAGGTTAGCTAATATAGTCTAGGGATGGACATTAGACTGGATGTTCAGGTGCATGTAATACCCTAGAGGCTTTAAGTTTCTCTTTCACAGCTGTCTGATGCTTGAACTTGAGAAAACTGAGTTTGCAGTTAGCAGATTTGGTTGGTTTGCATTTTTTTTCCTCTTTTAAGTCAGAACGTGAATAAGAAAACAAAGACATTCTCTTTAAAGAATCCTGAACTAACTTTTAAGTGAAGATAAATAAATTACTTGTTTTATCAGATAAGCTGGCAGAAAACTAGCACTCCACAAACAAGCACTCCTGCTACAAAAACTCCGAGAAACATGATTTTCTTTAAGTCTTGATTTTTTAAGACTAAGACGAAAAATCTGTTGTGTTAATGAACCATGTTTTACGATTTTCTTTCAGCCCAAAATGTCTTTTGCTCTCAAAAGGTCTAAACAGTTATCGAGTTCACGGATTGCTTAATGAAATCCCCATGTAGAAACATCAAGTAGTAAATAGATATGCATCTCCACCAAAGATACGGAAACTTAGAAGACAAGGTAAAATGAATCATCAAATACTATTAAGTAGAAAAGGGACAACACAGAGCTCCAAGCAAGTATTGCTAAGACTTTCACAAATAAAGCAAGACTTTTTCCCCGACTCAGCCTCAGAAACAGCAGTCATTTGTTAACTTGGTAGACTATGGAAAAAAAAGTATCTTAATCAACAAATAATCCCTTAAATCATCAGTTGCTACTTGAGCAGGTTTTCTGGAATCATCTTTTGACATGAGGACCACTCAGAGTTAGTTCAGCAGGTTAAAAAAGCTCTTCCACTGCTTTATCTTGAAAATTTGTTTTCCTCATCCTGTTAAACAAGGATCTTTGAAGTTTCAGGCAGACTTGGAAACAGAGAAGATCTGACAATTAAATTAGAAGAGGCCACAACAAGAGGCTATAGTACTAAAGATTAAAAAAAAAAAAAAAAAAAAAAAGCTACTCAAGAGAGTGTAACCCCATTACTAAACCATACATACAAAGAAAACAAAAACTTTCAAGACAGTTCTAAGTAGGAAAACAAATGCACGCACATCCTAAATAAATCTCACAGCCAACCTTTCTTACAGTTCAGTTTCCTGAATTTTTCTGCTAGGAAAAAAAAAGGGAAATCAGAAGAAAGACTCTCTGTAACTAAGTTTTAAGAAGTATGTTTCCTCCAGGTGCATTTTTCCACATTAACGAGGTTCTTTCTGTTGACTTTCACCCCTTGTTAGTCTCCAGAGACAGGGATAAAATTCCAGAAAGGCTACCTAAGCAGCTAAACCCCAAGTTTTCCAGAATTTTTCCTTTACATTTTTCTTTGCAGATCCAACTTTTAATCGCTTCACAAAGAAAAATTCTTCCCAAAATACATCTTGATGCTTAAAAAAGACAAAAAAATAACCTCATCCAAATAACAAAATCCTCCTGTACTGATGTCATAGTTTGTACATGACAGACTAGTCTTCACTATCAAGACAGCATCTATCTCTCAGGATGGCATATCTAAGACTAAAAAGGAGGTTTAAAAAGCAAACCAAGGACGACTGCAATGCAAGAAAGAATGGAGGAAGCTTCCATGCGTATCATTTCACGCCAGAATTTACAATCTTGCCAAGAGCGCTCTTTTGAAACAGACAATATTCTAGTCATTTTGTAATTAACAAGATGTATTTGAACACTGGTACGAAGCATGTCATAAGCGCATGCCTCTACAATGTCAGACGATCAATGCACTGCTAACCTTCTAGTTTAGTTCTAGAACTGAATTAATTGCGCGGTTTCTCTAACACCAATACTAATTCCAATAGAAATTTGGTTGTCCTTAAAGATCACGTCAGCAGTTTTTATGTTAGCACACTTCCGTTAGTCATGCCTACAAGGTGCTCTCTCACAGCACTCTGCGTTACAGTATCATGTGGTACAAGACCAACAATCAGCAACAGAAAGCAACTATAAGACCACAAACACCATGGACAGAATGGAGAAAAGTCCGTTTTGAGAATACTGGAAACCGTAAGTCGCCAGCATGATTAAAATATCCCAGCAGCTTTCTGTAAGCTGAATGGGGGGGAAAAAAAAAAAAAAAAAAAAAAAAAAACAAAGAAAAAAAAAAGACACATACACCAAGAAGTAAGCCCATAAGAATGGGTCAAATGGCCTTGACATTAGCAACTGAACTTCAGAGGTAGGGTAAGAATGGCTTCCTCTTCTACCCCAGAAGCCACAGAAGCCTGATGCTTGAACGACATCGTCTACAATTTATCACACACTGTAAGAGATGGTTCTGCACCAGCAAATGACGAATTAGATGACCCAAAAAGGTATTTTGCAGGTTTTCATTCATATTGGAACCAAATGCTAGGGAGGAACTTCAAATCTGCGGTAAAGTACTACACGTTTCTGAGATATATTTAAAGGTATTCAAACCACACTTGGGTCTAACATACAGAAGTGCAAGAGGCACCATGTTTTATCCAGACATTTTTCTGTCAGATGAATAGTAAGAGACTTTTTTTTTTCCCCTCCAAATCAACACGTTCCTTTTTACAATGAACCTCTGCCAGACTTGTATCTCACCCCCCCTTGGGGGGTGGCAATGGGAAAGAAAGGGAAGAAAAGGAAAAAGGGAACATTACTGCCAAAAATGGAAAGAGGGAAAAGGAAAGACTGGATAATGAAATAAACCTACCTTCATCTCTTCCTTACAGAAGCAAGCATTTCAAGAAGTTAGATGTTAGACTCTTCTCTGAAGAACTAGAAGCCTACGCGAACAGGTATTTTTCTGATACGTACTAAGTTACTGACCACATGTTGCAAAAGGTCAAGAACTTGAGATAAGTTTCAGAGAGGAAACAAGACATGTCTTCAACACCACTTAATAAAATCAAAGATAGGCAGAAGCCAGTGGAGTCTCACGAAAAGCAAGAAATACCACAGGCTTTTAAAGGAAGAGTTACTTGAAAACCAAAAAACAAACCCTGGATGCTTGGAAGAACACTTCCAAGATGAGGCACGTGAATGTGGGATGCTTGCCTCCTCCCTGCCAAGGAACTTTCACTAGATAAGAAGAGTCTTCTGTGTATCATCAATGGACAACTCTGCTCAGTGCTCTGTTGTCTGCCCTAAACATGATTACACCCCTCTCCTGCAGAGGAGGTCAGAGGGAAGAGAAAAGGGAACCATCTTCTCTGCATGTCCGTGTCCCAGAGAACCATCTTCTCTGCATGCGATTGCATCTCCAGAAGCAGAGCCAGGATCAACACTCAAGCCCACCCTGATCGCATCCAGCTTTTCCGTCCTTTTAAAGCAACGGTCTGAAATTCAAGCCGAGTTTTTTTTTTTTCTCCTCCTTGTGACAAAATAAAAACGAAAAAGAAAAAAGAGAGAGGTAGGGAAAGGAAAGAATGTAAAAGCCTTACACTAAAAATCTTGTCCCCAGCAGCCTTGCTAGTCCGAGCCATGCCACAGACTCCTCCACACCCGCACGATTTCGCATGCAGTTGTGTGAGGTGCATAAAGAGCCTGCCTAATGAATAAGATGAAGAGGGGAGTGAGGGAGAGAAAGGAGGGAAAGGGAAGGAACAACCTTTCTTTTCTCTGCTCTTCCTGGGGATCTGAAAGTTCCTCCTAACAGGCAGGTCTTCTGGGGGCTTAGGGAGAGGGGGAGGCCCCCCCAGCACACCGCTGGGCGGCTGCTGCTGCTGCTGCTGTTCATTTGCCGTTGAGATGCTGCTCCTGCGCTGGCTGCTGCTAGTGATGCTGAGGTTTGGGGGGACCTTGTCCTCTGCAGCAACAGCAGCCACCAGCAGCGCCTCCCCAATGCTACTGCTCTCAGAGCGTCCGCCATTTTGTGCGGTGTCCTCAGCGGCTCCTGCTCTATTACTCTCCACCCCGAGGAGGCCCGCGCTGGTCTTCTCCGTCCGCTGATGCTGCTCCGGCTCCATCTCGCCACCACTGGGGATCACGGCATCCGCCATTCGCTCCTATCGCCGAGAAGCAGGCACGATAGCCCGCGCCTTCTCTTCCTCCCCCCCCAGGCTACCCCTTCCCCACCGCCACGCACCGCCCGCTGCCGCTATTGCTCCCCCTCTGTCCGTTGCCTTTATAGCAGCCCCGCCGCCCCCTCCCGGCTCTCTAACATGGCGGCAACGCACACAGAAAGGGGGCGGGGCTGGAGCCAACCCGGCTCAGCCAACCCGTTCGCGACACAGATTATAAATAGAGGGGCAGGCGCTCGCCTGCGCGCGCGGGGGTCGCCGCCACAGCCGCCCCTGTGGCGAGTCTGAGCGTGTGAGCGAGCGGCGGCCGCGGCGAGGGCTCCAGCAGCGGAGCCCCGTTTAAAATGGTGGCAGCCCCCGCAGTCGCCGCTCTGGCGAGGCCCCGGGCCGTCGGCAGCGCCTGAGAAGGGTCCCTCCGTCCCGCGGCCCTCCTCCCGCAGCCTGCCAGGATGGAGCGGAGGAGGCAGCTCACTCGCTTCCCGCTTCCCTCCTGCCGGCGGTGTGGGCGAGGGCAGCCGGCAGCGCCTTCCGCCGGCTGCGGAGAGAGGCCCGAAGCGAGGCCGCGGCGTGGCCGACTGGAGCGCTGGGCGGGGCAGGTCCCGGTGTCCGTCGCCGCTTTGGCTGGGAGCGGGGCCGCCGCTGGGCCCACGGCCGCGTTCCGCCGGCACGGGGCGAGAGCGGGCGCGGTACGGGAAGAGGAGACGGAGCGTGTCGCGGCGAGGGACCGCCACATGCTCCAGCGCATGGCTGGGAGGCAGCACGTCGGTCACGGGGCGCAGCAGCGGGCACACGGGGTCGGCACAGCCGCCCTGGGCGTGCCCTTGGGGAACTCACCCGGTCCAGGCACGGCCCCGCGGTAGCGCTCGGTCAAGGGGCGCTTTGGCATCTGCATCTTGCAGGCGTTGATGGCGGATAAAGGGCATGCTCGCTCCTACCTTGACAAAGGCGCCGAGCCACTTACAAAGTCATCTTGACAAGCTCCCAAGGACAAAAGTAGCAGTGCCTACGAGTGGCAGCTCTTGCTTCTTCCTCTCAAAGTTTTTTCACGACATTGGACTAACCGGCAAAATTTCTGCTTTGAAGAATAAAAGTAAATTATTAACCATGAAGGACAGGCAAAAATCTTAATATATTTTAATAGAATTCTTGGATAGTCTCATGCTGAACTGGAACAGCACCAAATAACAAACACCACACACCCCCCGACTAACATCTTCCCCTCTTTGGGGAGGGGGGGGTGGTGGTACAAACACTGACGAACTTTTGCTCTGTTTGGACTAACATGTCTTCAGTGTAACGCGTAATTAGAACAGTAACGATAGCTTTGTACAAAGACAGTATAAGAGATACAGCTCCTACTGAATCAGTTAAAAATATTAACAATATGGTTTGTTACACTTTTTTTGGGACAGAATCTTAAACTGCAAAGGAAACGTGTGTTAAACACATAGAAGTCTTTGCAATAACTGTGTAACTTCATTGAATTTAATCCTCTTCTTATATATTTAATTAAGTGCATGTAGGGTCACGGCAAAAGACAGATTCTATATTAAAGGTACGCAAGTGACAATAGCTATTTGTGTTCCATAAATTGCAAGCAAGTTTCAACATGAAAAAATTGCATATGCAAGTAATGAACTATTTGACTTTCTTGAAAAATAAAACAACTGTAATATCAGCAGGATAAAGAATTACAGATCAGCTGAAGACGAACACAATTTATTATCCATATGCCAAAGAGTATCATTTTTCAAATGCAGTGAAACCGAATGCTGTAAATGGTTTTGGTGCTATTGAAGCTAAGTCAGAAACAGTTTTTCCTGCAGATTTGCTAAGGAAACTAATGAGGTAGTATGCTGGGATGGTTACGTGCAACATGGGGGTTTTTTCACTGCCAGAGCTGAATAATAATGTGAAGCTGTTACAAGTTTTGTATACCTATGAAGAAAACATAATGCTGTATTTATGTACCTAAGTGTAATACAGCAAAACATGGAAAGGTGCTGACTTCAATTACTCCTCTGTCACAAGATCATCGTTCACCCTGTTCTATATTCTGTAATTAAAAGAATAATGAGGGTGCATTTAATCCTTGTGAACATGGATGTAAATCAGCTTTTAAGGAAAATCGAGGCTTCAAATATAATGCCAATAATTGGTATTTCAAAACAAATAATGAAATTTCATCACATCTACACAGTTGCTATGTATGCACAGATGAGCTTTGTTGGATTCCTTTGCAGTACTTTAAGGTGTTGCTACCTCATGCTGTCCAACCTACACCTGTATCGGAGGCCAGTATCAAATCAGAAGGTTAACATTTATTCACCTCTGCCACCCCTGCTGCAAGGCTTACAACTTTCTGGTGAAAGAAGGGTGTGAATAGGTGGAAGCCAAAGCAAAGACCTTTCTTTGGCAGTTATGAGGAATGCACCAAATTGAAAAGTGCTTGCTGAGAATAACCTGTTCTTGCAGTGCCTAGGAAATACAAATACTGGATGTTTAGATTTATAGGTAACTAGCAAAACATTAAAAGTCCACTGTTTTCTTTATTAAAATTATAGTAGTGCTGTAGTTGTTAACAAATGCATATATTCATTAGTTAGTGCGTGGCAGTTGCACCCAGATGAAGAAAGGCCATCGAGCCACAAGATTTGCTAACTCTGGTGAAAATATAAGATCATCTGCTGACTCTGCTTGTTCTGGTGAATATCTGCTAACTCAGGTAACCATAGTATCTGCTGATTTTGGTCACACCAGCGTTACACAACTGGCTGTTTTGTTAGACTCACATCTGGGTCGAAAGCTGAGACCTTCAGCCAATGAAGACCAAAATGACCATATTATTGACCACAGATCAAATTCAACTAGAGTATAAATGGCATTCTGCTGGAGGACAAATTGAGTTGGTCCTCCTTGGAGCAATGGGTCTGGAGTGAGGGGGCTCTCCCCTTGGTTCAGGACGCCACCTGAGGTAACTCCTCAAGGCTGAGAGCCCTCATCTCAACTGGAGAGTGAAATGCATTTTGGGTTAGTTCCTTTTAGAACTTAAGTCAGCTTTGTAGTACTTAATTCCACTTGGCATCTGGAACCTGTACACTACTAATGTTGTTAGATTATTAAATGATTTTTAATTAGAATATAGATTAGATTTATTTATTTATTAGAATATAGATTTTTTTATTAGAATAAATTTATTTTGAACTTAAAACCTTCCTAAGTTAATTTTGTGAGCCTCCACAACAGTAACTTATACCAATTATCCTAAACCCTGATAACTGAGGCTATTTATATTGTCATCTCGAATGCAGCTGCCAAGCTTAAATGCAAAGTTTTTCATATGCAAGGAACAAATATTTTAACCTAGCCCTTTCATTTTATTGGTCTCTTTTTTTTAATTACCTGTAAGTCAGAAATCCTAAATAACTGACCAACTCACAAATGGTCTGGTGCTAACAGTAGCCTCCAGGGTGTTAAAAGAAGATAAGCTAATAATTATTAGTTTCTTCTTAGAAGTCTTTGGGGAGCCAGCCAAGTTTAAATACGGTAATTAGTATCTATAACTACAATTTCCATAAATTACAGAAACATAACACCAAATATTTATCTAATTGCAGAAACATGGTATTCAATTATCCAGAGGTATTAAAACCCACAAATTCAGTGTTCAACCTATGGATAAATTAAGGCTGTCTCCCTGAGAATTTGATGTCCTGACTCTGTGAGGATTCAGTGGTGGTAAAGACAATATATTATCAGAATAATTTTGCTGTGCTTCACTTTGTTCAAATAGAATTTCCATATACGAGGAAAAAAATGGAAATACCGATCTAGTGTTATTTAAATCTGTGTTGATCCATTATACATCTCCAAACTTATCAACCTGTTTTATTAAAGTTTGAATTGACAAAGCTGTTAAAAATGGCTTCTAGGCTGTGTACATCTTCAATATACAACTAGCTCCATTGATCGTGCTTGGATTTTATTATATCTGGCTTGCCTGCATTCACAAATGAGCAAGTGATGCTACAGAGCTAAGTTGGTGTCCTCACTCTCATTTTACACATACTCTTCTTTGCTGTAACTTCTGGGAACATATCGCATGATTCTTTTGTGCTGCAAGAATCTAAACCATTATATGAAAGACTGGAAGAATGGTGGTGTTTTGCCTAGAAGGGAGAGGATAAATAATAGCAGTTATCAAATATGGAAAATGCTGTTGCAGAGGAGGAAATATTCTCTATGTCCTTGGTGACTAGGATGAGGTTTAAATTGTATCAAAGGAGATGTACGTTAAATGTTAGGAAAAACTGTTTAGCAATAGAAGTATGGGAAGAAATTCTTTGGGGACACTGTGGGATTTCTTTAACTGGTGTTTTAAAGTTAGGCAAGACAAATTTCTTCCAGGAATGCATTCACATTTATTTAACATAGGTCCTACCAACCATATTGTCTATTCTTATTTCAGAAGTATTACTGAAAAATATATCTATGCTTTGGGCAGGGTGAAAGAATTTCAAAAGAAAATTAAGTCTTCCAGTAGCCATGAAGTTAGTATGTATAGATGTAGTAAGTATATATGACTTTTTTTTTTTTGTTAGGAAAACATAATTTTACTATGTATATGTATACACACACATGACATTTATTTCCTTGCTTGTTTGAATTATCATAGCTCTATTGACATACTGTTCACATTAGATGAAGACCTATTCAGACAGTGAATAACCATACGACAGTAAGATTTCAAAGACTTCAGAAGAAACACCGAGTCTAAATTGCATATCTTCACTGTATTCCAGTAATTCTGGAATGGAGCCACTTTGTATGGATCAGCTATAGAGCCATTCCAATAAATTCAACAAGCACTAAAGAAACAACTACCAAAAAAGGCAACAGGGTGGGAAACTACTGTCTAGTAAAATTACCCTCTAACTGTGAGAAGTACGCTTACTACCCCCTTCTTTCACAACAAATACTTGAAAATATGCTAAATCATATGTTTTCAATGTATTTAGATGTGTTCAATAACGAGAAATACAAACATCATAAGCGTATATCGTAACAAGTCCAAACAAAATATGAAGTCTTGCTTATTTACCAAACAAAATACAAAGAAGTTTTCCTTATTTACCACTTGATTTAAAAAGATGCTCTTTGCAGCTGTACATTGTTTTATGTATTAATTAACATAATCCTGGGAGAGATCGTGACAAAAATTAATAAGTATTACTTGATAAAAAATGTAACCACTCTGGATCACTGTACCATTATGAATCTTAAATACTATAGATAGGATAGATGGATATAGGGTAGATATAAAATAGCTGGCAAGAACCCTGGTACACAAAACAAAAGTTCAGTAAAAAAATCACCATAGGAAGAGATTAGCTGAATACCCTTAAAGTAAAAACAGGTTATAAAATCTGTCACCTTATTGTCTTTCTAGTTTCTGGTTTCTGTGGTTTCTGATATTTGCCAAGCATTCAACCACGACTCCCTGGCTTGCACCAAGAGGTTTCCCACCCCAGTACAAAGCAGCTGCAGATACCTTTGATTCTGAAATCAGATGATATGTAATACATTAGTAATACAGACTTAGATCAGATTAATAGCCACAAAATAAAAGACATTTAAAAGGGAGGGTTGCATAAGGCTCCACACTCAAGGAGCAAACTTGGGTGCTTGCTGCAGACATTACCCTCTTTAATGAAAGCAAATGTAGAAATGCAACATATTACTCAGTCTGAGGTAAATAACTAGAAGTTACTATTTTACTTTCCAGAAATTACTCTAGTGATGCAAAACACATCTTATTTCTTCAAATGTTTAAATGCTAATTTTGTTCTGACTGAATTTTAGATGCCAGATCATCAAAGATAGAACTGTATCATTCAACTTGCTTCACAGACCATGCAAAAAGAGGCATCTTCAGAAAATTCAGAGACAAAACCTAATTTACACACTTGGGAAGAGCTTCAATATTTACGAGCCATGGAGAAAATATGCTTATGTTAGTTAAAGGTGAGACAAACCAGGGAAGTAGTCTCGACCTGTCACTGTAAAGCCAGGGATTAGTAGCAAAAATTCACCTAGTCCTTTTTTCTAACAAATTTGTGATCCTCAGGTGAAAGTCTGAAAATGTTTACTTGTATTTTAAAAAATACTTTAATTTTATAATTATTGCTATATTTAATATCTTAAAATATTTTAAATTTAATGTAATCAAATCAGCTCTAAAAATATGCAGTTATTTCCAGTAGATGGCAGCATCAACCTAGAGAACAGATTACAGTATTTTAGAATCAGTATTCATGAGGCAGCATTAAATACAGAAGAACTGTCCATTCTGCATCTGGAACCTCCTATTCAAAGGAAACAAATCTTCCATATATGTAGAACTCAGCTTCTGGCTCAGTTAGATCCTGGGCATCAAGACTGTCTGTTAAGTCCCAGACAGCATCACCACAAAGCATCAACATTTTCATAAAATGCAATCCATTAAACTGGTATCTAGAAGTTTTGGCATATCTTTCAAATTCTAGAAATCTCTGTGAAACCTTAAGAAACCTGGTTACCACTATGGCAGACGCATTCCTAAGGCAGTGTCCCTGTTTCAGGTGCGCCATGCTGAATAGGAGTCACCACTGAGAAAGACTTTCTCTACCTTGGAGTTCACCTTGGGCCTATACTTTACCCAGATTCTGGCAACTGATTCCCTGGTACTGAACTTCACAGACTTTAAACTAAGTGCTCCTGGTATCCCATAGCAGACCTTTGTGTTCCAGGAGATAGGTCTTCATCCTTGCATTGTTCTTTTCAGTGCTGCAGACCAAATCTAGAGAATCAAAGACCACAGACAGTTAAATTTTCTTTTGTAGTCTCAGAGGACCTATATAGTTCAAAGCCTTCCAAAGGCATTCTCTTTACTTAACTTCTTTCTCCCTCAAGGCAATCTATGCTTTTACCTTTATTACTTCAGGTTCATCAGATCTTTCCACAAGTCAAGACTAGATGACTGGCCATTCTCACCAGGAATAAAAGAGCAAACAAGTTGCTAAGATTTGTCAAAAAGGTGTGAAACTGCCACATCAGACTACTGACTTCCTGCTCTTGAGTGCAAGATGTCACTCTCTCTTCTCCCAGACTGTGAGATCGAGAGTTCTCACACCTCAGATTTAGAGGAGCTGGAACTCCTCCAGCATCTGCGGTCCTCTCCTTATTTTGTCATCCCCTCATGGTGATCTTGAAAGCCCTTGACAGCTCAGGCTCTTCACTGCCTCTTGCCTTTTTAACATACTCCACCTGTTCCCATTCACCTTCTTGCCATGGTGCTATTCTTCCACCTTAGATAGGAATAATCTAAGATCCCTTAGAGATCCAATATAGAAATTACACAGCTTTGAAGTGTCTTGTTAGTGGAAGCACCACACATTTGATGGTCGGTGACCTGGGAAAGAAGCAGCAATTTCCTGCATGAATCCTGCAGAGGCCTATGCATAGGGCTTGACTGCAGTATGTGTGCCAGTTCACTGCTGCATTCTGCTGACACCAGGACTACTAACCTTGATGATCACTTTGACATATATTACTTTTCCTCTTCACTTTGCATTCATCGTATTACATTTTTACCCAGCCTTTTTGGTACATTTTATTGTCTTCTTTCAAAAGCAGTGGCATTTTAAAAGTGCTAGAACAAAAACAACCAAACCAAATCCAGAATATTAGTATTCTTAAACTGGAAGGCTTATTGCTTAAGATTATTTGAAAAAAAACCCATTAGGTTTTATTAGATCAAATCAGTAGCTAAGTACAGGTCAACTACAAAGCAAAACTGAAACACTTAGCATCTTGTTCAACATGCTGCAGTGCAAGTGGGTTGCTAAATGATAGTAAACAAATGTAAATTAATCTTCTGAGATTCTGGCTGGTTGGTGGCTTTTTACATGCCCCAAAAGTCATCATTTCAATGTTTTGGAATAATATGTATTTAGTAGAGATGTGACCTACAAGGAATCTCAAGAGAGAAACTGATGGTAGGATCTTAATTTTTTGTTGCACCTACTTACTGAATTTCCCACAAAACTTTGGGAAATGTGCTGAATTGAGTGCAGTGACTTCTTTCTTTGTTACTATTTTGTATCTATCAAATTAGACCCAAATATGTTACGCTTCCATGAGAACCAAAATATAAGTGTGGGTCAAATACGTTAAATCTGACAGTGTGCACCGCTGAAATCTTTTTGTAGTCTTCTTGCACAAACAACCACACCAAATAAAAATCAAAATGGTTTAATGTAATTTATTTGAAATGCTTCCAGAAAAGTTTAAGGCTATTATTTAAAAAAAAAAAAGTCAATACACACATTCATTCTTTGTTCTGTATGAACACTTTACATGCTTTTTCGCTCTTCTTAAACATTTTGCTGAACAGGTTTTATGAAAATGGTTCACCTTCTAATATGCTTTCCTGTGCCTTTTCTTTTGCAAATTTTTCCTGTTATCATCACTGGTATGCTCATTCAGCTCTAAAAATGAAGCAGTTGAAATAAATTACAAAGCTTGAAACAGAAAAGAAAATTGATTTTTCTGAAAAACTATAAATACAGAAATATGTTCTATAGGGTAAAAATGACATTTTTTAAAAAATAAAAATACCTTGGTTTATATTTTTTATCATTTTGTCACACTGATTTCTGTAACGCGCCTCATCATATATATATGTAAGATACTTATAGTAAATTTTCTGTAAACTTGTAGAACACAAGAAAAATGTTTTTGGCAATAACTTAGCAGATTTTCTACTTCTGTTGTTATGAGTACTTTGCACAGGTTTATCTCGTGTAATATTGACGATCATTTATATTTATTAATATATATTTTTGTAGCTTGCTGTACAGCACTGGCATTATTTCTTATACTAAGAAATAAAAATTTACCCAGGGATTCCTGAAAAGTAACAGGATATTGAACGGAGTGTTTTAGACTGCATTTAAGTGACTCATCTGCTTCTCATCATAATGAGTAGCTTAAATCAGCCACGAGAAAACACAGTAACATTTCCAATTACAGCATGAGATTAAATGCAACAAAAAATTTTAAAACAAAACTTGAGAAAAATATAAAGGATGTAATACATCCTAAAGGAAAAGCAATTCCCTTTTTGTTTAAACTTTCTCTACATAATCCCATAGGGTATTTGTAGAGCACCATTTATATAAAATTGTCAACTTGTTTAAAAACCAACTACAAGTAATTGTAAACAAATATTTACAGAAAATTAAATGTTTTAACATTAGTTTAGTGGTGTTTAAAACCAACAGTGGAGGTCAGTGGAGTGCAAAATGCTGAAGAGGGCCTATTCACAAGCAAAAGCTTTTTTTCCATTCTTATCCTGTTTGGGATAATATATATATACACACACACACGTACGTGTATATATATATATATATATACACACACACACACACACACACACACATATATACACGGCACTGAAAGCAAACTACTAGCTTATTTACAAATACCCAGTATTCTCAGCATTTCATTTAATTCAGTGCTGGCTGTAGAGGTTTGGTTGGGTTTTTTTCAGTTGATTATTTTTATTATTGCATGGCTTTGATAAACAAACCATAGCACTA
This sequence comes from Leptosomus discolor, assembly GCF_034619465.1. Lineage (NCBI taxonomy): Eukaryota > Metazoa > Chordata > Aves > Leptosomiformes > Leptosomidae > Leptosomus > Leptosomus discolor. The sequence continues at coordinate 16,543,007 of NC_141399.1, forward strand.
TGCTGACCACTTTAACTGACCAGATTTAGTAAGTTCAGTTGCTGAATCTTAGGACAGTGCGCTTTGTTTTGAAAAATTGATCCCTAAAGAGTCACTGCTTACATGGCCCACTGTTTATACTTCTTGTTGATTTAATACTACAAAGTTCATATAGGTTATTGCAAGGTGGTTTTCTTTTTTTTTTTCAAGAAACTATTTTTCCCTTCCATGCCTTAATGAAAACTTAGTATCTTGAGACCTATCCTGAAACTCCAGATTAATTCCACATCTTCAGCTGCCCCATTAAAGGGCAAATAAAGTACTTCAAAAATTATGAAAAGATTCTTTATGTAATGCATATGCATATATAAACAGTAGTTTAGAGATTCTGTTTACAGCAGGACATTGAGAATAACTGGTCAAGTACCTCTTTCATCCACCTTAGATGTTTATAGAATATAATCACAAAACATGAGTTGCAAGAGATTCCAGCTTATATAGATCGGCAGTTACAGTACTACACTCATAGGTACAAATACAAGGACTGCATTGACATTGTCACAAAAAATATTTTAAAAGTGCTTCTCCAAATGGTTCCATGTATGGAATGCAAATACTGTATAGGTAAGACAGATTTTCTTCCATGTCAAACATTGGTTTCTATTTGCTTTTCATTTTCACAACAGTTTGTCTGTTCCATACGCTCACAGTCGATGCTGATCTCGCTGGTGTCCATACTACAGTCTGACTCACAGTCCGATTGGTCCATTTGCTCAAGTGTGGTTTCTCCCTGGGGTACTCTGCTTCCATTTGGTGACAAAAGAAAACGTGCTTCTGAGTTCAGCACGCCAGCTTTGCCTGCATACGTGATTTTTTCTTTGGCCTGGCGGATACAGTTAAGCCACTGTTGTTTGTTGAAGGAGTCATTGGCTTGGAGTGAGTGAGTCTGGCTTTGAGATCCATTTTTGAAGCTGACTCTAAAGAAGTTTTTGACTGAAAGAAACAATACATATCAAAACACTGAATGCTTTGGCTGAATGGATTTTATAATAAATGAGTATATTAAAATAACAGAATCTGCAAAATCTTTGACTTACGATATTTTCCTGCCCATACTGTATCAGACCAGAGAGAAGAGTCTAGGTATTTCCTTGTTTTGTGGGGCAAGAACACATAACAGTACAAGCACTTCTAATAATTTCTTATTTCTGGATTAACAATTTTGGCTCTGCCATGCATGAGCTACCCATAAAGCTTTCAGTGAATCAGCAGGATTAAGGCTTCTCCCACACTTCAGTGCCTCTCCTCCACTTCTCTGCAAAACAGATTTCCAGAACCTTCACTGAATACTGTGCCTTGTGTCAGCTGGAGATTGCCTGATCTGAGCCGGCAGTGTGCCCAGGTGGCCAAGGCAGCCAACAGCATCCTGGCCTGTATCAGAAACAGCATGGTCAGCAGGAGTAGGGAGGTGATTATGCCCCTGTACTCGGCACTGGTGAGGCTGCACCTGGAATACTTGGTTGTTCAGTTTTGGACCCCTCACTACAAGAACAATATGGAGGTGCTGGAACAGGTCCAGGGAAGGGCAACGAAGCTGGTGAAGGGTCTGGAGCACAAGTCTTATGAGGAGCGGCTGAGGAAACTGGGGTGGTTTAGTCTGGAGAGGAGGCTGAGAGGAGACTCTGTTGCTCGCTACAGCTGCTTGAAAGGAGGTTGTAGTGAGGTGGGGGTTGGTCTCTTCTCCCAAGTAACAAGTGACAGGATGAGAGAAACGGCCTCAAGTTGCACCAGGGGAGGTTTAGATTGGAGATTAGGAAAAATTTCTTTGCTGAAAGAGTGGTCAAACATTGGAAGAGGCTGCCCATGGAGACAGTGGAGTCACCATCCCTGAGGTGTTCAAAAAAACTTATAGATGTGGCACTTCAGGACACAGTTTAGTGGGCATGGTGGTGTTGGGTTGACGGTTGGACTTGATGATCCTAGAGGTCTTTTCCAACCTTAATGATCCTATGATTCTATCTCTTCCATTCATTTCACTAATAAAGTGAATACATACAAAAAACCCTCAAAGTTTTCACAAGATAAGTGAGATTTAAAGGACACTTGTAATAGAAACAAGCATCTTTATATTATGCTTAATTAGATGGACATTAACTCTTACCTCATGACATTAACATGAATAGCTAGTGTCTTAACACTAAGCACTACATTAATTATCTGTCAGCTGTTATGGAATAGCAATCAATGTCTCCATAATACAAGAAAAGTCACAACAGCTAAAGCTTATCTTAAGATTTCAAAATACTGTTGCTTATGATTTTGTGGGTTTGCCACTACATCCTACATATTCTCCCCTTCTCAATTCAGTACAGAAGCAGGTGTGCGGAGAAATCCCATTATCGATACAGTGAACTTTGAGAAACAATCTCAAAGAAGCAAGTTACAGCATAATAAACCAGTTTGAAATAAAAATCAAGATGTTGGATGTAGATAACGTAGATTTTAGGGAAAGCATTCTGATGTCTCATTGGCAGGTGTCTTAAGGTTATGATCACCCTATATAAGTAAATAAAAAATAAAGGTGTAGTCATACTTCTCTCATTGTTGCTGAATGCACCACGTATGGATCCACCCAATCGCACCTCTCCATCCTGCAAGTCTTCTAGCACAAGCTCCCTTACTGGAATTGGCTGCCGATACAGCTGGTAGCAGAGTTGTTCATTATGCGTGATAGCTCGAGTAATCACCAACACTTCTTCAAAGAGGAAGACATGCAGTTTCTGTTAAGGATTAATAAATAATAATGCATTATTCCTTTGTTAGAACATCATTAAACAAAATTTAATTAAACTCTAGTACATTATAACCCTGTGTTTTCAACAGTTAAATAAATAAGGATTCCTCTCTTCCCACTATTTAAAAGCCGTATGGCACAGCAGCATCTAAGTATGTAAATGTGATGATTAAAAAAATTCTAAAATTATTTTTCCAGTTCTCTTCTCAGTTTCTTATGTCATGATCCTAATTAATCTTTTTAGTGTTGAGGCCTTGAAATGTTGTGCATGACATTTTAAAGCTCTCTCTACAGCAGCATGCTTATACGCATTCCTCTTTCTGACACGCACTTTAACTTCACTGCCTGTGTTATTAAGAAACAGGCAAACTTATTAATCTAAGTATGTTCAATGAACAATTACAAGCAGTCTTTTTATAATTCACATGCTGCTCACAATCAGCTTCACCACAGCTCTTCGAAGCTCAGAAAATTACTTTTGCTCCTAGGTGGCACAAGCCATCTGTCCTCATCTTTAGATTATGTTCCTCATCACATTTTGAAATCCCCAGTGGCTTCCAATAATAAACAAACTGAAATTTTAAATTAATTTCACTTAATATCGGGCATTGAAATTAATTTTTTGTTTTTCACTGCCAAAATTTTCTTCCCAATCACAAGTAACTATTCTTCGCTGCTAAAGTTGATCTGACTCTAAATCTAAATAGACACATTATTTACAGTTTTAACACAAGATAGATCTTCAGGTCCATTTAGCTCACTGTCCCATCTTCCAGTAGCTCATGCTTTCAGAAAACTGTAATGAAAGGGGTAATTATAGCAGAAACCTTTCCCAGTAATGCCGTGGCAGTCTTCAAATATTGAAAAAGTCCATCTTAATTCTATTTTTCCACAATAGACACCTCATTTTATATCCATCTAAGTCTTTGCAGGACACACACCTAAAGTTTTTGTTTGTTCCTTATTCTGCAATGCTGTCATCTTTTCTATTAACAGTGATTCTATGCAGAGTCTGGTAAAGAATCTATCCAGTATATGTTTCAGTGTAGATGTTCAGCAAATCACTACCTTCTCATATGAATGAAATGTTAGAGAAAGCAAAAATGTGTGAGATTAACAAGCAAACATCCATGCCTGTGTATACCTCAAATGTTTAAGTAGAGGTGTGATTTGTTTTTTTTTTTTCTTTTAATATTCTAAACGTGCAGTAAAAATACCTTGCTTATTTTGAAACTCAGTTTTCAAATTATCACCTGCAAAATACTGCAGATTCTGCATAATGTAAAGCTCTGTTATGACTGATTTTAGTGGAAGTCGTATGAAACTCCTTTTAATGGTGAGATCTCTTATTTGCTGCAAAAGCTAATACTCTGTAATCGCAGGTGTGAAAAGGAAAGTGATAACATTAAGATATAATTAATCTGTTTTTCACCCCAAATCAAAGAAACGCACAAACATAAAAATACCTCGTGCTGGCAATTGTATTCAAGCAATACATCGGTGTGGAAACCTCCCAAAAATGTCAGGGAATTTAAAATACTGTTCATAAATTGAAAAGAATTAATGATATACTTAATATTATGCTACCAAAGAAGGCAGGCATAGTGTGGATGGAATAAATGAAGTTCACCAGAAAGATGAAGATTGCCAGTTTCTTCCCGCCAATTTGCTATACATTAACTGCTTGCCTGATCTTTATCAGGTGAACCAGAAAACAGCATCCATTTCATCTTTCCATCTCAGCCATGAGGTAAAACATGATCCTTCTATTGTATAGATAAACATGCTACATAGAAGCACTCCCAATGCTGCTTAGTTTGCTGGATTTTTTAATAAAACTGTCACAAAGCTCAGTTAACGAGAAAAAGATTTTTTTTTCATTGTTCAAAATTTCATGTTACTTCTGTTTAACCTTGGGGAAACAAAATAATCTAAGAATGGCTGGTTTCTCTTCTATTAATATCTCTACTAATCTTCATGGTTGTTGGTGGTTTGGTTTGTTGGGTTTTTTGTTTGTTTGTTTGTTTTTAAAACAGAAATCTCAGCTTAGGACACTTCCCAGTAGTGCAGACTTCTGGACACTGGTATCAAATACCAAATTTCTCTGATGAATACATTAACTTCGACTCCAACAAATAATCAAGTAAAACATGCTTAATTACCACAGCCTTTGACAGACTGAAAAATTTGTTAGTACATTTTGTGTGTCATTATAGACATCACTATCATATCTCTGAAACCAGAAATACATTTCTTAATTGCTTTTTTTTTCTCCTACAAGTTTTATTGAAATTTATCAGATTTAGAATTTAGCCAGGATATTGTTGCCCCCTTAAGATTCAGAGATACATATAAGCTTATTATCTCCATATATATATATTTTGTTAGCTGACTGCCAACAAAAAAGATGAGTGTTATAGATAATAGGTAATATTTATCAACTTCCTATATATGAAGGGTGATGTTTCATATGTATACTCACAGCTCTTTTAGCTGTCAAGAAAAATGAAGATAACTTTAAAAGCTATTTACAACAAAACATTTATTCCTTACCACTCCCCTGTTGTTCTTCAGTTCACCATGACAACATACAACACGTGAATTCTCAATCAATGAATCCCTTTGGCCTTCTTCAAGATAAATAAGTCTCTCTTTATAATACTGGCATTCAGATTCACCGGTCTTTATGTTGATTTCAGCCACTATGCCCTGAATTATATTTATCTACAGAAAAACAATGAAAACATTTGAAATTTAATTATATGGTCCAACATTCAGTGCTATCTCCTAATATTTTCTTGTAGCTACAAGAAAATACATTTTAAATTACAGTATATTTTTCACTAATTTTTTGCAAACCAGTCTATAAGAGTATTAATACTGGCAACAGAATTAAGTAGACTACAGTGTACAAAGACACTTTAGTTTGGCTTTATCATTGTTTCTAACAAGGCTTAAAAATCTGATATTTCTCTCTTTATAGCAAACCAAAATAAGATGAATTAAGATAAACTGATCTTAAAGAATAAGATAAACTGATGTAAGACATATAATCAGAGATGTATTTTTGTCAGATGAAATGTGCCAATAAATCACAAGACAAACAACCTGCCTTAAAAATATTTATTTAAAATAGAATATAATTCTCTGAAAACTGCTGCATCATATCAGAGAACAAGAAACAGAAGAATTATCAATATCATTATCCTACAAAACACGCAACTAGCCCAAACCACTAAATTCTCAACTTCTATTCATTGTAAAAGTTACCCTCTGGAAAGAAGGTAAAATTAATTTTATTTTACAACTCCACTACTTGCATATACCTACAATTTTATGATTAAAAGTAATACTTACCTTGTCTTTTTACTTTAAAAAACATTAAAAAGAAAGCTTTGCCTGTTCTATAAGAATATGATCTGTAAAAATTAAGGACCTTGAGATCAATTTGTCTGAAACTGAAAATACAGCTCCTTAATTGGGCATGTGGGTGTGAAGTTCTGTTGATTTTAGTCAACTCTAATAGTGATCATAGGTTGCTTAGACTGATCAAATTCCTCTATTAAATAACTGGAGCAGGGTGGTGGAGCAGGGGAATGAGTTGAGACATACATGCCCAAACAGATAATTCAAGAATCTGCTGATCCCAGGAGATTTATCAGGGATCAGCTTGGCCCAATGTGCTTATAGCAGATTGCCAGAAAGGAAGACAAATGTACTTCATAACCCTAAGACAGTGTTAAGAGCCAACCACATAGAGTAATTTCTGTTTCCTAATTTAACTTCGCAAATACACAATTTATGAAATATATCACTTCAAAGATAAACAGTGTTCTGCTGAAGCAGAATACCACAAAGCTATATAAGGCTATTGAAATATCAAGAAAAAAATCCTGATTATATTTTATTAAACAATTACCAAATACAAGTACTGGAAGAAAGCATTTAAAATATTTTTAGAAGATACTACCAGACATTATGTAGAAAAGCAAACCTTAGAAATAAGCAGAAGAGTTCTTTGAGATATTTATGATTTTTGTTTGGGTTTAAAAGAATATGCACAAAGGGACAATGTACCTTACAGATTACATCTAAATGCAAGTATCCAAGCTTTGAACTTAAACCACAGTTGTCCAATTTTACAACAGAGAAGTTGAGCTGGGCAAGGGATTTGGGGAAGGAATCGCAGAACAAGAGCTGTCAGGTACATGTGTTTTGAAACATGCACTTTCCAAAAAAAAGCCGGATGCCATTTTTCACCAAAGAAATACTAAAATGTACAAAATTTCAAAAATTTGGTCCTCAAAATATTAATGAAATGTACTTATTTTGAAATAGTATTCGATTTATTTAGTCATTAATTTAGAAGTGTGTTTGAAACAAATCCACTACAGTAAACTGTACGTTCACATGAGAGGGGCAGAGAGAGAGGGGCAGAGAGAGAGGGGCAGAGAGAGAGGGGCAGAGAGAGAGGGGCAGAGAGAGAGGGGCAGAGAGAGAGGGGCAGAGAGAGAGGGGCAGAGAGAGAGGGGCAGAGAGAGAGGGGCAGAGAGAGAGGGGCAGAGAGAGAGGGGCAGAGAGAGAGGGGCAGAGAGAGAGGGGCAGAGAGAGAGGGGCAGAGAGAGAGGGGCAGAGAGAGAGGGGCAGAGAGAGAGGGGCAGAGAGAGAGGGGCAGAGAGAGAGGGGCAGAGAGAGAGGGGCAGAGAGAGAGGGGCAGAGAGAGAGGGGCAGAGAGAGAGGGGCAGAGAGAGAGGGGCAGAGAGAGAGGGGCAGAGAGAGAGGGGCAGAGAGAGAGGGGCAGAGAGAGAGGGGCAGAGAGAGAGGGGCAGAGAGAGAGGGGCAGAGAGAGAGGGGCAGAGAGAGAGGGGCAGAGAGAGAGGGGCAGAGAGAGAGGGGCAGAGAGAGAGGGGCAGAGAGAGAGGGGCAGAGAGAGAGGGGCAGAGAGAGAGGGGCAGAGAGAGAGGGGCAGAGAGAGAGGGGCAGAGAGAGATCCCTCTGGTTTTGCAACACTATTCTGAAAAAATAACAGAATGAAGGCGAATTTCAGCAACATTCTTGGGGATGATAATTACTGTAAATTCAGAAGATATGTAAGGTCTCAAGCCAAAGAATAAAACTTATCTAAATCATCTAAAACCTGAAAAGAAATCTCCACATTACCCAACTTAAATTAGAATGGAAAATGACATTCAAAGGTAAATACAGAATGGACAAGGATCAGACAAGAACTGTGGAAAACACCTCCCATCCCTGCCTTTTTCTTTTTGGTATCACTTTGCTACTGAAATAGGATTTAATTGGGAGAACAGGGCTAGATATTTCATGTATTAGTTCTGGCTGTTCGTATTAGCATTCACATACTTTATGTAGTGTCCCTTAGTTCATTAATAAGCTAAAAGTGCTATAGTCTCCTAAAAAAATGCAAACTCAACAATAACTCACAGCTTCTTCAAGGTGCTGCTGATCTGGATGATCATTTGGTGTGTGTCTCAAAATTTCTCTAAGTAGTAATGGGTATTTAACCAAACGGCTTCTTGGGATGTCAAGGAAATTCCAAAGGTCCAGTTTGCGACTAAAAGGAGACTCTAAGCAGCGCTGTAGGAAATCTTGCACTCTGTGATCTTGCTTCTTGTGGTCCAATAAAGCTTTGGCTGCTACTTGATTGCTGCAGTAGCTATCGTAGGAGCTTAGGCATGGAAGCTGAGGAAAGTAGTAAATTAGTCTGAAGCTGAAACAAAGCAGTTCGCTACGTTGAAAGTTTCAAGTGATTCAGGATGTCAGAATTCATGCGGAGAATCATTAGCTGGAGATCTATCCACAATGTATTGATGATATATTTCCAACATATAAGGTTTACAAGGGTCCTCTGACCACCTTGTTCATCGTTTAAATCATGTAGAAGCTCTAGCTCATCTCTCGGTTCCTAGAGATCTCCAGTATCATTCCAAAGCATTAAAAATATTCATAACTTAAGACTGAGCACTACTTCATGCAGACAATAATTGAACACAGAAGTCTGATTTTAATTATGAGTGGAAATAAAAGCCTACGAATGAGTACTCCCAAAGCTGGCCTTTTTTAGATAAATGAACTTCTATAGTCAAACTTCTCTCTTGCCCTCAAGAACCCTGACCAAATTAGATGACAGAATCATGCCTTAAATCTGAAAAAAACCCAAACCCTAGCTTGTATGTTGATTAGAACAATGTATCCTTTTACAAAAACCGCTATATTAAACACACAATTATATGTAAAGTTCTCAATAAAGGAAATTAGACCTGGACATATTTGGACCAAGAGAAGTTCACTGGTGGTCAAACACACCAGAAAATAAATATATTTAAAATTAGAAAGAAAAATGGAAATAATTTTTGACACTTATAAGTTTATCATTAACTATTTGCATTATGTACCAGTAGTGATGTTTCTCTTGTTTACAATAAGCCACTGTTTGACAAAGAGCTGCTAAATGTTATTATCTAATCCCTTAAAAATTTCAAGCCCTTTTTTCCCTGCTAAATTGCCTTATTTATCACATATCTAAATCCTTTTAAAAATAGCTCTTTTTTAATATAATGAGTGATTTTATCAGCAAAACTACAAAAGCTATTTTCAGTGTTTATGTTGTTGGATGCTAGTGAAAGTGAATCACAGAACAGTTTGGGGCCGGAAGGGACCTTTAAAGGCCATCTAGTCCAACCCGCCTGCAGAGAGCAGGGACATCTTTAGCTGGATGGGGCAGCTTTTGTGGGACAGCAATAGCATTGCTCTTCTGTCCCTGTCTGCCTTCCTTTGACAGCACCAACAACTACCTGTTACCTTGACTGACATTCAAAAATAACTGTAAGGCACCCTTACACAATGCAAGTGTTCAAGCTCTATTTCCCTAGGAAACTGGAATACAAATGGGGGTAGAGTCTTAAAGATCCGATCTACATCAGCATCTTAAATACTACTCATCTCCTGAATAATAAAAGCTTTAAAAGCAACATCCTGGTCTAAATCTTTTCATGGAAAAATCCCTGAAAAGAGAAAATATTCCATTATGTCTCTAATAGTTACCCTATGTTTAACAAATACTTTGAGAATATATTTTTTACATGTTATGCTAGATATGGAAAGGAAATTTTCTGACATAAACTATTTTGCAGCTCCAAACTACGGTCCCAAAATTTATTAAATCTCTGCCTTACCCAACCCACAAGAATATGGCCAACATGTTCTGTTGATCCATCAGGTTTCCTGACTTCTTGAAGTCGCCTAAGAAGATCTGATCATGATTAAAAAAAGAAGAGAAACTTCACTTAATGAAGCAGATTTCTGTAAATCTAAGTGCAACAGTAACACAGACAAATACTATTTAAGTTTTACCTTCATGTAGAGGAATTAGAGAGTCCAATGTTCCAAAAATTTGATTCAACTCTTGCTCTGTCATTATGGAAAGTTTAAGCATTGGGTCACGATAAGCCTGAAAAGAAAAAAGGGGAGTTCAGTAATTAAAATATCATTGGTAGCTGAAAAATTAGTGATAGCATTTAAAGCTCCCTGTAAGTAAAAACCAGACCTATTGCTGAGAATATTTTAAAGTTTCATGACCATATCTTAAACTATCAATTTTGTATTTAAAAAAAAAAAAAAAGGCAGCACATTTAAGTGTTTCATAAAGAATGGGAAAACAGAAATATGTTTCGGGTTTTTTGCCCCTCTTACTGGGGCAAAAAGCAAGGATTATTTTAAAAGTGATATGAACAAATGAATACTGATTTTTGTGGGGTTTTTTAAAAAGCATACCTTTTTTGCTAACTTCAGATCTTCTATCAAGTCTTCTTCTCCCTGGGAAAGTTCAAAGATAGCCTGTAAAAAAAAAAGACACAAATATTATAAAGTATTTTTATTTAATCTGTACTCAACTTGTTGAGTTGATGTTATATTCTGAATAGCTGCTAAATCTAATTACAGAAATAAAGTAAGGCTTTATTCCATAGGTACAGAATCATGTGCAGTATTTTTTAAGAGCGCGCTATATCAGATCATTCATAAAATGCTTAACTGAAATAGCCACAGAATTAGGGTGGGTTTTTTTTTTTTTTTTCCAAACGGATGCATTTCAACATGGAGGAGCTATCTTCAGTGTGATATTTTGACTCAACTATGTTTTAACCATTTATACAACTATTGCATAGGAGTTTGTTGTGGTCCACTTCAACACACACAGTAGTAAAGGTTCCAGGTGGTCTAGGAAGTAAAAGACTGATCTTTAAAACATTTCTTTGGTAATGAGCACTTTTATTTTGGTACCAGTTCATTTTTTTGTTAAGAAGGTTGAGCTCTACTCAACTGTCGGCTGAAGTTAGTTACTTGTCTTGAAGCAGATTTGAGACTTTAAAGCTGGCAGATTAAAAATAACCACTACCCTGGCTTGTCAAAATACCATTGTATTTACTCATTTGCATGATTTCATTCTAAACTGGGGTGCAGTAAAAATCAATAACATTTTGGTCACTTAGAATTACTGACTTTACAGTCAAGGCTTTCCACCTGCACAAATCATGGAAGAACATCTTCAGCTAGTATAGATTCTCCTAGCTTGATAACATGCACGCATGGAAGGCTTGCCATAGCGCCAGTTAACTGACAGCACGCACATGGCAGAGGTTCAAGTATTCTGTTGAGACATGCAGTATAGGAACCAATATAAAGCAGAACCCTCATGCAAAACTTCCTGGAATACAGCTCCTTTATTTGGCCTCTACGAAGGATCCTGGCTCCTGCCCCAAGAGAGTAATGACTGTTACGCTATGCAAACAGTTTCTACAGTTTATTTTTCAATAAGCTGCCTTTGAAGTTCTCAATTTTAAGTTATTAAAGTTTTTAAAGTTATTTCCTATGAATTCTTGTACAATGTTAAAATCAGCACAAGAAGTGCTTGATGTTACTGTTGTTTGATTTATGACTTAGTCCCTGAAGTATTCTCAGAGAGATTGTTATAAACTTTTTTGATACTGCTAGAAATTCCTTTAGGAAAAAACATGCTCGATTCCACAGGAGCCCTGTCATTAGCTGTACCATGAACTATTTAGAATATGTCAGGTACAACACATTAAAACTACTGTCATACTCTTTTTGTTGCGTTGGAAGATAGATTTCATCTTTCTAGCACTGAAAACTTCCTCAAAGACACCCTTTTCCAACAAGGGAAATGATTATGCATTTCTGTGTGTACATATCACTTGATTAATACCTGTTCCTGAAACAGCATGCTCATCGTTACTAGAACAACAAAATGAAATCTCAAAATATCAACTATCATTATGATGAAGTGAAATTTTCTACTTTTGTATGAATTTTAGTTTTGCTAACATTTGAATTAGGGGTTGTGAAACTATGTGAAACTTTGGGTCCTGAAACTCTGCATAGCCTGTTTGCTGATGAGAGGAAGGTACAGAAACTGCAGGAACCCAGGAACAGCAGGAGCTCCCTCAAAGCTATCTATGCATACCAGACAGACATCAAGGTGACAAAGCTCCAGATATCAAGGAGACATCAACAAGACAAAGCTATACATCCCAGATGTTAAGGAGACAACAAGGAGATGCCTACCAAACATCTACATAACTGTTATGGTTGCAGAAAAAATAAGAGGTTGCATCAGAAGAGGGGCCCTGCCTTGTGCTCAAGAGGGTGGCTTTGACTAGAGGACATCGTGAAGAAGACTACGGGTAACCACTAGAGACCCTCGAAAGACCACCGACCCACTTAGTTCTGCTTGATAGAGCCTGTGCAAGGGGGAAGGAATCTATGTAAAACATTTCTGGGAAATCATTAGAATAACACCACCTTTTTGGGGAAAGACAGTGAATGTATAATGAGAAAGGTCTGTAAAGGCTGTAACCATGCAACCAAAAAGCGCGCTCACCTTTGCAAAGCAATTCACGTGCGTGCCCAGCACTGCAATAAAAGAATGCCTTACTTTCTAATACCTACAAATTGGTCTTAGGAGAGTTATTGAACTGACATTTCGGTAACAATTACAGAAACTGTCATACAGAACATGTACACACACACAGCCAATTGTAGTACAATATATCTTAGTAACTTCACATTTATTAAGAAAATACAATGAGCTGATTTAAAAAAAAAAAAAAGTTATTTAATATAGCTTGAATTCTAAAGGCTAGGGATGGAATTCTGCTTCTAGTGGAGGTGGTGATGTTCTGTTTTATTTCAGGAAAGCTTCAAGTGCTCTCCTAATGCCTACTAGCATTCCTGAACTCCATGCTTTAAAGATTACTTTTGAACATGAAATTTATGGTAAAAAAAAAAGTTATACCTCTTGACGCTTGATTTCTTTAGATGTAAGCACGTGGTTTACACAAATGTCAAAGGTCTCACTCCATAGTTTGCTGTCTCTCCGCTTTGTGTTAGCAGGGGGCATATTTCGAGACCATGGTCGTGGACTGAACAGATCTGGGCGACTGTCACTACGGAAACTGATAGAACGCTAGAAATATATATAAGAATAGTTTTTATTGTTAGAACAGTTTCACGTTACAGTTTTTTTTTCCCTAAGGAACTTATATACATAGTTCAGTACAACAAACAAACGTTGTCTAATTAGTTCTTACTGTGAACTTAATAGTAGTGTTTAGTACTAGGAACGTAAGAGAACTTATTTTAATACATATTTCTAGAAGGCCAGGACTTCCATCCCTGCAGTGAACTATATGTCCATGTCCAGTTCTCAACATGCTTAAAACTATACAAAGCATTCACGTACCATGCAACAAGAATGACCTACAGGGATAATGGTAGAATGGTCCAGCACACTAAACTAACAACTCATCAGATACAAAGTTTCAATTCAGTAAACAGACAGGAATTATTCATGTGTTACATATCTGCCTCATTAGATACCTAATACTTAAAAATTTAGAATGAATGCAAATTTTAGAGACCAAAAAAGTATTCATACTATTTTTTTGTTCATTTTGAAAAAAAGACTCAGTTGTTCCACAAAAACTCTGGAAAGCTAGGAGAGTAAAATCTGGTAGATAAATTAATCTTGTGTATCAACTGAAAGTCAACAAATTGTTGGGGTTTATTTTGAGGGGTGGTGGGATTGTTCAAAGATGTCTGTACTGAGAAACAACAGGTCCTACCCTCGAGGATATCAGATGAAAAGCTGCATTACATCAAACACATATTAATGGCTTAAGAAAAAAAATGTTTTCTCAGTTGGGCAGAAATGTTGCCATGGCAAAATAACTGAAACTTATTGTATAAGGAAATAAGACTGTGTAAAATACATTTAAGTTAGGCAGCAATAGTAATCTTATGTGTTAGTTACTGTGTTTAAGTCTAACCATAGCTATATTACGTACTACCTATTGTGTTTAAGTTTGCTTTGAGAAACTGAGCAAACTCGTTATAGAGACCATATATGCTGCTTGGAAACCCCCTTATCCATTCCGCCTTGACTTGAATATCAAGGATTCCAATCAGTAGAAGTAAGTAGAAATAACCAATGATTAGGTTCTATAACTAAGAGAACCAATAATTGCAAAGGTTAAATTTAATCGCAAGAATAATATGCATTATTATGTAAAATAAGTTATGTAACCATGAACAGACAACAAAAAAGGATGTAAAAGGATGACCAATGTAATGTAAAATTCAACACATTTGGTGGAGTAGTCCCCTGTGTTCCCAGCACTGAATAAAGAAGCGTCTGCTTATCCATATCAAACTGGTGTTGATAAGTTCAGTTTTCGTCTCATTTGGTGACAGAAAGAGGGTTCATAAAGTGAGACTGCCCTTCAAAACCTTTCCTCTCACCTTAATAATCGTCTTGCTACCTGATGGCAATACGTTTTTTGTTCTGTTTTGTTTTTTCTTTTTTTTAAACTGTCAGAATCATAAAAGATTTGATTGGTATAATCATTCCAGATATGTCCACAAGCAGGATTAAATAATTACTGCCATAATGCTCTAACTGACCAAACTGGTTTTGATACATGGAGAAACCCTTTCAACTGGCAAGATCCTGCCTCTTCAGATGGATAAAATCAAGAAACTAATTCACACAGAAAGGTGTGAAAAGGATATCTGACTGAAAAGAGAAGAACAATGACATTATCTTCAAGGAAAAGGTATGTCAATATTTATGACAAGCAACAAGACATTCTTTTCACACCACTTGCTCCTTCTTATTTCTCAGCATGTGAAGAAATGTGTTAAACAATCAGTGCTAGCAGATAGCAAATTGTGAAATATCAGTACTGGGTTCTACTGTGGTAGAAGCTTTATTAATATTTTTGGAGCCTCTACACTCTGATGATGTGTATTAGCATCTCTGTATCTATTATATGGTGTGGTCTTAAACTTCGATAAAACCAACTCCAATTTTAAGTGAGACTTGAGACTATTTGCCTGTAGATTCTCAGAAAGATTTCAGGCTAAGGATGGATACTTTATGCTCTCACTGTGCTATTTTGGAAAGATTCCTTTCTTGCTTCGTTAAAATTAGAGGCTTCTTTTTGAGGTCCTACCTCTGAAATGCCTCAAGTATTTCACATTTTTGAAATACTTTACTTTGTTGTTGTTAATTAAAACCTGCCTTACATAACACAATCATCATTCAATTGCCTTGGGTAAGAATATTTAAAACAAAATACATTCTCTTCATTTCCTGGTTGAAAGGAGCATATACAAAGTACAATATTTGAAATTCTCTGAAGATAGGAGCCCATGTAATGCAGACAGTGTCTATAAACACAATATGCTTTTAAAATATCAGAAGACATATTATATAAATAAAAACTGTGCCTCTTAACAGAAGCCATTTTGAGCCCTACTTGGAATTGACAAAACCCCTAAAAATAAACACACACACACATATATATATACCAACCTTTCAAAACTTTCCAAGTCACGTTCTAGTTTTCCTTCAAGAGTTAATAAGATAAAGAACAACACACGTGAAATTACATGCTTAATTTACACTTGCTATAATGATGAGTCATGGAACCCATTATTTTCACATGCAAATGGAGAGATTAGGGAAAAGAGGCAAGTGTTTTGCACCCACAAATCACCAACCATGAGAACGCAGCCAAGCAGAACAGTTGTCATTCCATAAACCAAGGTCAAATGCCCCTTTACATGCACTCCCATATGCATCCTCCAGTATATAGCTCCTTTGTTTGTCGTGGTGTTTTCTTAAAGGAATGTTTTATGTTGAATGAAGGAAAGTACTTATAATGAAAAGCACCAGACTGATTTTTAAAATAAATGCCTTGATCTTGAAATGTTTTAACACAAAGTCATATATCATGTTATAAAATGGCATGCACCCATAACAGCAAACTGAAATTACAGTGTTTCGAGAAAAGTAAGCTTTCACATCCATTGACAGTAATGTTTCTTTATGCTGCATGAGAACACTTGACACTATTCTCTACAGCCCTATACTGTCCTCCGCTGGGCAGAAGGGGCACAAAAAGGCTAAGAGACTCAAAAGGAAACCAAACTCCCCGAAGTTCTACTTGCTTGCTTAGCATCCTTGCTACCTGGACACAGTAAGTATATATTAAATTGATTTCTTTCATACATCAGCCTTTTAGTTAACCATACATAGTGTACCTTGCTTAATAGTAATAAGGAACATTGGATTAAGGGTATTTATTAGTGGAAAGTGACAGAAATGTTTTGAGGTGTTATTTAACTATGAAGACAAATTTCACTTCAAGAACAAGTGGTTTCTTTGTCTGGCATGTTTCCTTCTTTCATACACTAACACAGCAAAGGCAAAAACACTGACTGACTTATTCTGGCACACTGAAATCTAGTTAGGCTGGGAATCGCATACTCTAGTGTGGAATACAAGCTTATTTTAACATATTATGTTCTCCTTTGCACACATGTTGCAGAAATTGGCTTGTAAAGCTATGAAGAAACAAACTAATACATCATCAGGGAAATACTATTTGATGCTAAAATTAATACTTTGTCCCTTGAGAGTCAAGCATACTTGAATCATCAATGCTGTAACAGACAAGAATAGAAATGAAATGTAAACCTGATATATAAGCCTAACTAAAGAAATCCCCAAATAAACAATAAACAAAACCAAAAATTATTTCAATAAAACCCTCTGGTAGTTTAAGATAAATGTACAACATTGGTTTAACCATCTCACTTCCACCACCATACTAATTTTTTTTTTTTTTTTTTTTTTTTTCAGATAAACAGACCTATTTCAGCTTAGCAGAAGAGAGCCCTAAACTGAAGTTCTACCAGAATTTTTTAAAAACAAGTTTAAAGATACTCTGATGGTATCTTTGGTTGGTACTTGGCACGAATGGGGGAGGGGGGGATCAGTCACGTGACAGAATCCTGTGATGGAATTCTAGGAATGTCAAAACAGCATTTCTATGTCTGCAGTCTTTTAAAAATATTTTCCTAGTTTCTGGCTTCCTTGAAAAACATGTCCAGCATACTGGTTAAAAATTATGGACATCTGGGATTATTAAGATTTTCATGTAACTCCAAAAACTAAAGGAGCTGGTGACTCCAGCCACAACCCCTGATTTTGTTTACTGTATTTATCTGACTGCAATAGCTTTCACTGGCTGCTACAAGACTGTTAGTATGAAGGGTCTATGTGTTACTGCTGTTAATCCATGCAATTATCAAACCTTAATTTCAGCTGCAGTAGAGCAAACAGCTTCCTGTACTGGGAAAAGGGCACTACAGATCAAAGTCCTAGCATTCAGAACTGATGTTGAAGAGAGTTTTGTTCTTAAGGATTTTTAGAAATTTTGAGTGTCCTAAGATAGATAAAATTAATTTGGAGTCCCTACTTAAATTCAAGACCCACTGATGAAAACTGAAGTTGCAGAGGAAGCTAGCCAGACTTTAATTTCTCTCTTCAGCATCAGCTGGAGTTCTTTTTCTGATCCTATTTTCAGTTTTTAAGCCGAACCGCACAGCTGTGAATAAGACCAGCAGATCATCATAATCATTAGTCTAGCTTGATGCAGACTGAAAATACAGCTGTAAAATAAGTCGTTTTCCAGGTTGATAAACAAATAAGAACACCTGCTTAGCATTTGGGGTCCTGCAGCTGTACAGACAGACTTGTCAGAGATGAAGCTAATAGCATTAAATTAGCCAGTCTACAGTGCTCTTACATGACAGAGTGACTACTGGAAAGACTTTATGTGTTTTGTTACTTGGCATCCTTGTGGAAAAGTATTGACAATAATGCGAAAAATTGTAATAAAGTTAAGACGACACAAAAAAATTCAAATACCTCTATAATCAATAAAATATGCAAAACATGAAAAGATGCTAAGAACATATCTTAAAAGACTACACAGAGCTCAGGTGTTTCTCTTCAACCTGCATGCAGAAAGTCTATTAACATAAAGTGGAAGTTACATGTACAGGGGTAAGGGAAATAATGCACAATAAACTCTTAAAGTATCTTCCATTCAGAAAGAATATATAAGAAGGTTTGTTTGAAATGCCACAAAGGAAACTCAAAATTTTCTAATTCCTTTCATTGATGCTGTTGGAGTGGTCTTTTGGATGGATGTTCTGTTGCCCGTTTTGTTTTCTTCCAGGGGAGGAAGTTGTTTGTTTTGGGTGTCGTAATGACAGCAGTTTTCTTCATTTTACAGATACAGAACATCTAGCAGCAATGCAAGAAGCAACATGGGTTTTGACTGAAATTACTTAACAACGAAGATACATAAAAATCATACAGTAACAAAAATCAACACATGTCTTTTTACAGGTATTACACCATGAAAATAAATCCTGCTCTATACTGTTACACAAGGCATAGTCACAGCTGTGTCAATACACAATAAGGTAAAAAAGCTATACATGCTTCCCAGAATGTTTCTAAATAATTCTGAATGGGGCACTCGAGTACAAGAAGGTCAGTCTTTTTTCCCCTGTTCTATTGTTGCTGACAAAATCAGATAAGAAGTCAATTTACAGCCAGCTATGAAGGCAGTTTTGAGAGACATCACCAGCATTCATCGCTTAGAAATTAATTCAGACCTAGGATTTGGAGAACGTACAGATTGATTTCTCATCACAGCTCCTTCAAGCACATAGTTACTTAGAGGAGACAGTATGAATAACATCACTGTTTAATCTGCTTTGAAGCAGACAATTAATTAAAATATATTCTTATAATCAGTATGAACAGAGCAACACCAAAATGCTTGCAACAGTAGTGGACTTGCAACAAAGCCACTGTTCTCTCTCCTACTTTTGTCAAAATTTGCTCTGAAACATATTTGTGTAGGTCTCATCACAGGAAGCTGCTACTACATGCATGAAAAGATAGTTCGTTTCGGGTAGTCTAAATCAAACTTTATTAAATACAATATTGTACTGGACAACCCAGTCTCAAAGGCATTCATTGCAAAATGGTAGCGTAGGCACTTAAATGAGGACAACAGCTGTCTAAGGCTATGAAAAGGGAAGCGCCGTGCTCAGAAGCAGTTTAGCCAAAAATTAATTCACTTTCCACACTCCTCACAACTGGAACTAATGTAGTCCTTTCAGAGTCAGGCCAATTTTTTCCTGGAGGCAGACTATGGAGGAGATTTATACACCCCAGGGAATACAGGCATCTCTGCTCTAGTCACGCTATAATACACCTTCTGGATCAAACCCAGACTGAGGGGAGTTCAGCCATTTTGCCCTTCCTGCAGCTTTTGGATGCAGATGTCTGCACTTTCAAAATCATAGGAACAAAACACAGGAAAATCAGTGTTAAAGAAACCCTCTAAAAGCTGTTTTCTAGATAACTACAACTCCAGAAAAATGGGGTTCTTTCCCATGACTTTTTATTTATTTGTCATAAGACTCCTAGATCTAAAGTTTCATTTCTTTCCTCCTCGAGATTAACAGACAACTTCAGTAAAGCTCTAATTAACCTAATTTTGATTAAGTAACATTCTTAATACATTCAAGATATTTTTATACTTCCTCTCATCAAGGAAATTAGGCTTGTTAAATAATTTTCTGTAGATCTTATACATGCCTTCTTACATGAAGTGTTTTAAAGAGGAAACAATCTGGCTTCCTAGGCCAGAGCCACAGCAGTATTGCAGCTTCCAACTGCCTGCCACTTACAATAACCATCAGGAGTTGAGCACCCAAATGTTTGAAGTCTCAAGGTCTGAAGGCACCAGTACTTTATAAACTAAAGTTCCATTAGTCTCCAAGTGATGAAGTGAAATTTTCTACTTTTGTATGAATTTTGGTTTTGCTAACATTTGAATTAGGGGTTGTGAAACTATGTGAAACTTTGGGTCCTGAAACTCTGCATAGCCTGTTTGCTGATGAAAGAGGAAGGTACAGAAACTGCAGGAACCCAGGAACAGCAGGAGCTCCCTCAAAGCTATCTATACATACCAGACAGACATCAAGGTGACAAAGCTCCAGATATCAAGGAGACATCAACAAGACAAAGCTATACATCCCAGATGTTAAGGAGACAACAAGGAGATGCCTACCAAACATCTACATAACTGTTATGGTTGCAGAAAAAATAAGAGGTTGCATCAGAAGAGGGGCCCTGCCTTGTGCTCAAGAGGGTGGCTTTGACTAGAGGACATCGTGAAGAAGACTACGGGTAACCACTAGAGACCCTCGAAAGACCACCGACCCACTTAGTTCTGCTTGATAGAGCCTGTGCAAGGGGGAAGGAATCTATGTAAAACATTTCTGGGAAATCATTAGAATAACACCACCTTTTTGGGGAAAGACAGTGAATGTATAATGAGAAAGGTCTGTAAAGGCTGTAACCATGCAACCAAAAAGCGCGCTCACCTTTGCAAAGCAATTCACGTGCGTGCCCAGCACTGCAATAAAAGAATGCCTTACTTTCTAATACCTACAAATTGGTCTTAGAGAATGTTGATCCGATATTTTGGTAACAAAATTATATTAAATACTATGCACCTAATCTATAATATAGAAATAGCAACTACAAAATAATTTACTTTCTAAATGGCATTTAAAATGCTTGCCTTTTATTAATTTTCATCATCAGCTTCGGAAAATTACTTTTTTTGATTGTTCACTAACTCTTTTGTTTAGGCAAGGTCAAAGTTCACTACATAGAAGGAAACGTAGCAGTTCTACATGCCTAACTATACCAAAAATAACATTTTTCAAAGAAACCAACCAACATTAATAGAAAGTGGCATGGAAAATTCTGTTCATCAAATTTAAAAGTCAACATAACCCTTTAGTATAACAACTTTTATATGCTACAAGTGCAACAGTTTTCTTACTGGTAATTAAAAAAACATTATTTTTTTTTACTGGACAGAGAAGTGTCTTTTTGAGGTGAGAGTTCCAAGTTTTAAAGTTGAGTGACTCCATAGTTGTAAGTTGCCTAAACCTGTTTGGGGTGTGTGCTCTTACGTGCAGTCACGTTCCCATGCTAACCCTGGAAGAAGCTGTGAATATGTATGTATGTATTCCGCTTTTAGCAATGCGGCTTAATGTAGCAATGCATTTACTGCGATTACCTGAAGCGTCTGGCTGAACCGCTTCAATGGAGTGGCTCGTACAGGAGGAATGAGGCTCGCTAGTGATGTAACTCTGGAAAGCGGCTTGACTCGTTTGTTACTGGGCTCCTGTAGCAGGGGGAGGAGGAGAAGGGAAAGGAAAAAAAATGGGGGCAGGGTGAGCACGATCGGATAAAAACTGCTAACAGTTTTGCCCATTTTCCTAAGAAAGCGTTTGTAAAAAACCGAGTTTGTAATTAGGGTAGTAAACAAGCAATAGCAGTTTTAAAATGCTGACAATGACAGATGACTCTTGGCTGGTACATACAGATACTGGAAACAGCTGAAAAATGTAATGATGGAGAAGTTGGCATGGCTGGGAGCAGGGGAAGGGAGGAAGATAAAGAAAGACTAAATAATTTTGTTATATTGACTCATTCTTAAAAGAAATTTTCAGCAGTGCTCTGCAGCTAATGCATGTTATAATAATCTTGTCATTGAAAGGAGTACTTTCAAATAAAAACAATCCTGTTTGTTTCTTTGCCTCTGGCACTGTCGGCATGTGACTCTATTCAGTTAAATGTATTTTATTCCAGAAAATTAATTTAGACAGAAATCTCTTAACTGTAATTATCCTTTGAGTGCATGTTCCTATGGAAATAGTTATATATACAGGCAAACACATTAATAATGCGTTTATTTTTTGCATAAAATAGAAAAGAAAATTAAACAAAAATCTACCATAAAGCAGTCACAATTAAATGTTTTTCATTTCATATATACTTTTAACATGGCTTATAGTAATACATAACCACTTCAATATAATATACCGATTCTCCTGCAGATTTAAAACCCAAACATTAACAGAAATCATAACACAAGAAAAAAGTTATTATAAATACATAAAAATAGAACAGTTACCCTTGGCTTCCTAACCTCCATCTGACATTTAACGGATCTTGAACAGCACATGCAAAATGCAACTTTTGAGAGAGAAAGAGCCAAACCTTCCAAGTGAAGTTAAAAAATCATCCAACATCATATTTCAAGGACATCCTAAAGCAGTTCATCTTTCTTTTTCAGCCATGCCTATAAAGTTTGTGTAGGCTTGCTATGCCTCCAATTTTCTAGACATAGCTTTAAGAAAATGAAGCATGCCTATTATCCTTTTGTTCAGAAATCCAAATCCTTCTGGAAATAACACAGATTTGTCATACTTCCTGATAGCAAAAAATAATAAATCTCAGCAGCAATGATCATCATCTGTATTACTGGCAAGAAAAAAATCTCTCCCATTAGTACAGCAACAGAGGAAAGGTGAGAAGCAGCTACATATTTAATTTACTTCTCAGCAGGCAGACCTAGAAATCCATAAATGCTGGCTGAGATGAGGGACAAAGTGTTTAACCCTCTAGCAAAAATAACATATTCCATCACACATGAAACCTGGCATTAAAAAATTTTAGCAGCCTAAATCAAGTTACATCCTTATCTTCACCATTGCACTGCTATTCATATTCCTTCCTTTTCAGCAACCATGTCTTTGACACAGGTTTTTGAAGGAGTATTTTTTTTACGTCATTGCAGCACCACTAGCATACTTATCTACAGCATCACCATCCCCACCCCCCTCCCCCCAAAAAAGAAGAAAAATCTTTGAGGTTCCACTGTAATTCTTCTCTAACTGGTAGCTCAGCCATCAGCTGTTTCCTTTTTACTATTATTCAGAATGCCAGCCCTGGTGTACAAATAACATCCCATGACAGAGCCTGCTTGTTATGAATCATGCTGCACTGCAGTGAAAGGACGTGAAGTCCCAGACAGAGTCAGGCAGTGCTATGCCAGCAGCACAGCTTTTGTTAGCAGCTTTACCTTAGCAGCAAAGATTACTTCGGCATAAATATCACATCCCAAAAGCAAAATCTGGAAATCAAGACCATATGGACTTTCCAAAAGACAGGGTGATGGGGATTAGAATTAATAGAAAAGATTTCTCCTTTATTGCTATATCCTTTCTATTATCTTACAACATTGCTGCTATGTCTATGTTCTTTGGTCAAAAGACAACATTCAAGCAAAAAAGCACAAATTTGATTTATACAACACCAGAGTCATATCTTGCTTTCTGAAAGTTAAATGTTCCCCATAGTCTTACAGACCTTTTCCACACACATGGTGATTTATTTACAATTTTGCAGTCTTTCAGTCTTAGCGTATAACAAAACTAAGCCTAGAAGCCCTTGCATAATTTTCTGAGGAGTCTACTGACGGCAAACGAAATCACAAAAGAAGTAAATCCGGATTTCATTGCATCTCTGCAGCATTTCATTTGAGGGCACTGCAAAAAACTTGAATGAAACTTCCTGAGTAGTGTTTAAAACTAAGCAAGGAACAGCAAGTCAGTCTATACTTGTTTGAATACTTCTCAATACTCTGTGTGTGACTGCAGGTGAAGTTTATTAATTACTACCCAAAGCCTGCAGGCCAAGTACTCAGACCAGGACCTAATCTGCTCTGCCTGGTGCGGCATATAAACCTCAGGGAGCTGTAAAAATTGCTGCACACCATCAAATAACCTTGGAGAAAATCAGCCTGATGAAAAAGAATGAAAACCAACTTCTTTCTCTTGGAGAGTGAGGAAGTGAAAAAAAGAATTATGATTTCTTCTTCTTCACATCAGACGGGCCAAAGGCTCTCTGAAACCTGTGCTGATCCCTAGCCAAGGAAGGATGCCTGCAGTTCCAGGGGGAACACAGTAGAGACCCCTGCCCTTTAAAACTCCCCCATCCATTTAAAGGAGAAAAATGCTAAGGCAGTATAATTTTTACTAATGTTCATGCTGCAAAAACTTACTGAAAAAAGAAATCGATGTTAAAGACAAAGAACTCCAAACAGAGTTTCAGCCACCATCAAAAACCATTAAGTTATTCTACGAGCTTCTTGTTATAAGCCACCAGAGGTCAGCACTTCTCCCAGCAGTCAAAGGAAAAGGTTTGAAGGTATGTCTGCAAAGGTCCTACCCCTTCTGTGTCAGCACCCTATTTTGGATTGCTCATGCTACGCACCGGATTCTGATCTCACACTGAAAAATCTGATCAGAATTCAAAACACCTAAATATGTCGTTCAAATTAGGAATTCGATTCTGTTAAAAGAGATCACCGTTATTACAGGATTCTGTCCAATAGAATTAGGATAATTTCAGAAGTCTGAGACTTTACATATTTACCAATGAGTTCTGAAAGTAAATCTTGTTAATCATAAGTTCTTAATTATGGGGAAAGCTTTCTGAATACTTCTACCGCGATTTTCACCCTGCTTTAGAAACTGTCTGCTAGGTTAAGATACCTCACTGGAAGTGAAAACTCATCAGACCTTAGTGTTCCAGGTATCATCCTCAGAGAAGTTTAATATCAGAGCACTCAGCACTGAGTCACCCCCTCCATTGTGGAATAATAAAGTTTCTACAGGTAAGTCTTTGACTGTGCAATAAAAATATAGCACTACCGGAACAATTCTAAAACTATAAGATAGTAATACTGAAACTGTTAGACACTCGATCACAGTATTTCTGTGGCATGGTCTACATTCACTCTGCCTCTACCTCTACCTCCCCTTTCATCAATACCCTCATTCTCAAGCTGTGTCGCACTTCTCCAAACCAGCACCACAGAGAAGCTGAACAAACTATTGAGACCAATGATCTGGACAGGGAAAAATTCCACAGTCAAGTGCATAAAAAAATGTAAGTTTTAAACAGATGGTGTTTTTTCTCACCAAGGGCTCTGTTCTCCATAACCAACAGATCAAGTGGTTGTGATTTGAAAGAGGAGAGTGTGTGAACTGTTCTGCTTTACCCAGAGATACTGACCAGAATCTGCACTTGCACATTAGTCCAATAAGATCAGGGAGCTGCATTCCAGATGCTGCCTCCCAAGCCTCTTCAATTTTATTTATTTATTTTTAAAAGAATAAACTGATTGCAGCTAGGAATTCCTAGTACATGCTCATTATTTTACTAATTTGTCTTTGAAAAATCTCTGATTTTCCAGTTAACCAGGGGTCCCGCAATCATAAAATCTTTTGGGGTATGAATCTAAGCACGTGGGTATGCAGAATTGTGAGATTCCAGTGTCTATCCAGCATGAAGAGGCTCCAGTAAGGACATACTGTCCACGCAAAATGAACATCAGATTCCAGGTCTGCACCTCTGAGATACCCAGAGTCATCACTCCTTCCCTCCTGCTCCCCTTCCCAGTTCAGGGAGCTCAGAAGCAGATGGGATTGAGAGATAGGATTTAGTGGCTGGACCCACTTGCAACAACCATCACCTGTCCAGACTGGGAACTGGGCCAAGTTATGACAAAAAATTCAGGAGTTACAATGTTTTGCCTGACCTTTTAAAGTTGCTATTATTGGTATTAAAAAATAATGTCAGAGTTTTGAAATTACTAAATGTTAGGCTGCATTTTCAGAGTCATGCAGGCTTGCCAAAACAATACGGGAAGTAAGTTAGAAAACAAAAGATCCAGACTACAGTTTGGCAGAGTTTCCAAATGTGGAGCTGGTATATGTGAACAAGTAATGTTAATCTGACAGGGCTTTAAATTTGATATAAAGCTAAGTAAAGCTGAGGGAAACATGAGCGCAGGAACTTCAAAGGCTGAACAGTCAAGTGAAGTCAAATTAATACCTGACTAGGCTAGAACAAAGAGCAGATGGCTTTTGGAGGGAGCTGTATATTTGAACTCAAGATGACTTTGGTAACATTTGAATTCAGAGAGCAAAAAAATAAAACTGGAAATACCGTGGATATACACAGTCTCAAAAAGAACTCTT
This sequence comes from Leptosomus discolor, assembly GCF_034619465.1. Taxonomy (NCBI): domain Eukaryota; kingdom Metazoa; phylum Chordata; class Aves; order Leptosomiformes; family Leptosomidae; genus Leptosomus; species Leptosomus discolor. The sequence continues at coordinate 16,569,159 of NC_141399.1, forward strand.
GAAACCGTGAGCAAACTGATGAAGCAAATTTGTGTCCAAAATCTGGATGGTTCTGGAAACCAGACAGTGGACATTTCAAACAGCTGCTATGTCCCTAACCTGTAACATGAGAGAGTATATTTTTATATTTTTCGCTTTTCTAGGGGATTTGTAGGAAGAAAGATTAGAGTAATTGCAATGGCATAATCACTGATTATCACCATTTTAAGTCAGGAAACTATCAGATAAGGAGTTTCAAAGATGCCATGCCTCACCATTCTTCTAGTTTGGAATGAAGGAGACAGTTCTCTAGATTGTTTCTTCATTGTAATTTATTCTGTAGATCCTACATATGTGTACAATTGTATCTCTCATATCTTCTACATATTAAACTCTAACCTACTTGTTTAGACTACTGAGTAAGTAAGGAAAGCTCTAGCTTTTAATGTATAACTCTTCAAAAATTAGTGTTCTGCTGTTGGACAGCTAGGAAGCGTGTACAGCAAGCACCTTCAGCTATAGTACTGCCAGGAAGCCATGCTCTTCTGAGCAACTTCTGCCAACTCCCTCTTCAGTTAAATTTAAGTCTTTTTGCTTTGCATAACTGAAGGAGGTGTCGCTTTTTAAAACTGCAATATGGTCATTTCAAAATGACAATATCTTGGCAAAAAGATAACTTTTTTGGCTCTAATACACACAGATTACCATTAAAAAGCCTGAATCTTAGCATACAGCACCCACTCCTGGGGCAAGCTAAGCACTCAAACAGCCACAGAAGCATGTTAAAGCAGAAGATCCTTTGAGGAATTAGGCACTTAGATTAGTTGCAACCTACCGACAGCTAATTTGACGTTATTTTTATTTTTTCATTAGTGAAACCAGCACCTGGTAATTGGGTATATTGCATCCAATAACACACTACACAGATATAAAAGTTTCTAGGAGGCTATTTAGGGGAAGAATCTAACACTTGTGCTCTTCATCCAGAAAATAAAACAACTCTTTTACCAGTATATGTAAATAATGTAATTTCCCAAAGTTCAAAGCAGAGTGTCAAAGCGAGTTAAATCTATTTAATAATAGTGATTAGTTTTCTATACATTGTTATTCAACAAGGCCCCTCACAGCTTAATTCTCACATTTTGATGGATAAATTACTCAAGCAAAAGATTGGTTTTTATTTTCTAACAAACAGAAGGGAAGGAAACAAAAGAACTAGGCCAAGTTCCCTTTATATTGCACTAAGAACAGCAGAACCAATGACCTGGATAACACATACTGAAGAGCACGGAGTAGTAGTCTAGGTGCCATATAAAAGGTCTTGATTTGCTTCAGTACCTCACTTCAAAATTCTTCCACTCTATGCTCCTGACCAGCTTAGTCACTGATTTCCTCCCAGTGAACAGTAAAAGCAAATGTATGTTCACTGTTGGTACGATTGTTTTTCCACCCGACTCTCCCATCGCTTATCAGCAACTTCAACAGTCTCCATGTCAGAGAACTGGTGCTGAATCTGACAAACAAGGGAAAAATATTTCCCTGAGGGGTCATTACATTTGTGTCTTCAGCCCACGTGCAGCACTACTGTGGCCACACTGTGTTGATTTTTCTGATTGTATTTAAAAACAAACTCAACAAAAGGAATTTACAGAGATTTTTAAGGCAACCCAGAAAATAAGTGCTATGTGAAAACTGGTACAGGAACTTAGCATTTCAGAATTTACCCTGTTTACCTTCAAAGGCAAACTAACCTCTCAATCCACATACAAAACAGCTGAAATTGGCAATGCTTGTTAAGAACATCCTAACTTATTGGAGTTCAGCCAGTTCTGAGATAATTATTTACAGCAGTAATTCTGGATTTGAGGTAGCTAATATTCTTTATATTTTATAAAAAATACGTTGTTTATTTTTTCCCCCTTTTGATATACTTAGTATTTGTGAACCAAGACAAACAGAAACCCAAAGCATTCATTCTATGCTACGGGAGCATTCATTAGTGCAGAATGTTTTAACGTAGTCTCAAAAGAGTTAAGTGTAATAAATGGAAGACACTATAAATTGAAACAGTACAGTAACCTTTGTTTCAAACTTAATTCACAAGCAGTGCCAGCAAACCAAAACAGAACCTCTCTGTTTCAGACTTCATGTAACTGGCTAAATTTCTATACTCCTGTACTTTAAAGGTTATTAGTTTTTAGTCAACTTTATAAGGGTAAGTCAACATTTGTCATGGCAGGAAGCCCAACATTATTATTTTTATTAGTCTGCTACTATTTAAATTGGCCTGAGATTAAACAGTCCAAATAAATGCCCCCAAAACTTGGAGTTTAATAAAAAAAACCCCACACATTGAAGCTCTGTTCCACAGGATGTTATCAGTATTTAACCTTCAGCAGGATTGAAAAACCAAAACCAACAAAAACGGTTAAAACAGAAAAAACAACCTATGTTACAACAGAGTCTCTTAATACAGCAAACACTTAACCCAAAAATAAATTAAGCCAGGCATCTCAGGCTTTTTGCACCTTCAGAGAGAAGCAAATCTTAAACTAGAACAACATTCTCAATTGTTATTGGCACTAATAAAGACTATTTTTTTTAATATTTGGAACAGCGGAGAATTCACCTTTGCTTCACACTATCTCAGAAATATTCTGATTGGGAAATTCTAAAACATTCACTCTTTAGAGCTGAGGCTGGTGGTCAAGATAAAAAGTAGGTGACTGTAAAGCAGTTCTAAGTATAGTTCAGCATTACACAAAGGTAACTGTAATCATCCACACAAATCCATCCTAAAGCCTGGGAGATGCATGCCACTAGTAAAACTGCCAGCATTGCAGGAAGAATTTATCAAGTTATTTAAGTAAATTGATACATAAAGGCAACTTGATCATCCAATAAACTGCATGTATCAGTGATACAACTTTCCTTTAAATCCATAAGGTTCCATCCACCACCTGTGCTCTCCGATGGGAGCGGGAAGAGGTTTGTTATTCCTCCTCTGCCAATGTCCACAAAACCAGCAAGCAAATAAAGCAAAATCCAGAGACATGTTGTTTTAATCACGGCGCTATAAAGAGGACCTGAAATGACAGTCAGAGTACAATGAGAAGCCTTATAGAGAAGTGATGTAAGCCTTCTCCATCAAAGAATATCAGCTGAAGTTTGCAACACGCTATTGCATCATGTGTCCATCAGAGATCGGCTCCTTGCTGCAAACAGGCTGCCTTCATTAGTCACCAGCCTTAAGGCCTCATATTTCATTTGCCATATGCAAGACAGAAAGACTGAAGTGTCAGTAGCATTAAGGACAAGTTGCATCGAGCTATCTTCACTGATCATTTGTCTGCAATACGGAGAAATCACTATATCTACCAGAAGTTAGAAAATGAAGGCAAATTAACAGAAAAACCTCACACTGAGGTGAATTAACACAAGCAACAGAAACTCTGAAAAACCCAGAAACTAATGTAGAGTTGATTACATTCTGCATTTCCTCTCATTAGAAACCGCTTGTACAGACTACCTAAGAAAGACCTTTTCCATTCTGGAACAAACTTGATATGAAGCTGGACTGCCAATTAACAAGCAGACATCATACGGTGAGTTACAGAATGGAAAAATAAACAGAAGCTGTTTGGTTCAAATTGCCATTAAGCAGAACAGATCAGCAATTCCAAGTGTGGGGGTTTGACGCATTTCCATGTTTAGCTCACTGCAGTTACACTGCCCATGAACTTACCTGAAATATGTCAAAACTGCAATATTTTATTAAAAATATATAAATTTATGAAGATCAAAGAAAATTAATAACTTGTAGTTTATCTCATAATCTTTTGGCCCCTCTCCCTTTGGCTCCATGCCTGGTCCTCATGTTAATGATGTGCCATGGCCTAGAGGCCTGTGGGTTACCCTTCGGGTCAGCCTTCCTGCACTCCCTGGGCAGAATGGAACACAATCCTGAGCATGAGTCAGCCTAGACCTCCTGCGCATCATTAAACAGTGAGGATATCAGAAGACAACAAAAGAGAGACTGCAAACAGCCCTGATTGCTAGGTCTAAGATTTCTGCAGTGTAAGAGATGTAAGCAGATGTGCCACATACCGGAGATGCAAAGGAATTCTATACCACCATTGTAGTTTTTAGAGACTAAACCAAGGCACTGTAGAGCAGAACAGAACATCCTTACTCTGAGGAACTCATGTCTTCCTGCCCACGACTTCACGTTCAGACCTTTAAACCTCAATCTCTGACTGTGCGTGCTCTTTCTTATCCACTGCCCATCCACTGGCTGGGCTTTGTTTTGTTTCCTTTAGACAGGGCAGTAAGGGAGTTGCCTTAACCACTGAAACGTAGAAAATGGAATGTATCATTGGGAGAGATGTGGGGCTTTTTATATCTTAAAGCAAGCAAATTTTGAGTTTTACTAACCGTATATTTTTGAATCGTGAAATAGCTGAAAAGAGGCCTACACTTCTGTACCGTTTACACCTAGAACTGTGCTATTTTATGTGGTGTATGTAACGATATATGTAAAGACTTTTCAGTATTTCCTATATTAACTCTTTCCTCAGGTATTGCATTGTTTTGTTGCAATTAAACTGCATTTAGAAAGAACTATGATAATTGTACTTTGACTAGAGGTACACTAGATTTTTCTCAGAATCCAGATTTTTACTGTTCACATAGATTTTGGACCATTTCATCTGTCATTGTTTTATAACTGTGCTACTTCTATGAAGCTTATGCCAAGGAAGCTGGTGTGACTTAAAGAAAGAACTGTAAATAGAAAACCCCTGTTCTCTTTTGTGCCACTGACTTGTTCCTCAAAAACATCCTTAGTTTTCCACAGCTGCCCTGCCAGCTCCAAGTGAAGCTCAAGAATAAGGAAGAATTAAATCTATTGCCAGTAAGCTTCAGCTTGTTACTCAGAGACCTCCAGCTGGAAATTTGGGGAAATTTCAACAGTGCAATATATGCTCAAGAAACAGTAAAAGATTATTGTTTAATAACATCAGAGGAATTATTTTATAACCATGAGTTCTGATTTAAAACCAAAACGCTACATAGCGTTATACATTTTCTGCTACATAGCAGAAAATCTGTCCTATTCCACACATATCAATATTTTTGCACAAGTTGGGCTAGTAAATAAATCAACCAACTTCACATGTCAATAACTAGAAGGAAACTAAGGTTTTCAAAGCTGGAAATTCACAACCCACACAGAGAAAGCTAGCTTTCTGGTGTAGTAACAGAAAATTGTGGTAGAAGGCGCCCAAGAGCTTTATTTAGCCTCGTAAACACTACAGAGTTAAAGAAGAGCTTAACATTAGAGCTTGAGAAGGAACATAGATTTTTCAAAGACTTCAAAGAAACAGATTACATACATTTATCCCTACAATGCCTTTCCCAAAGAGTAGTTTTTATTTCTGCTTCCTCAACCAAATTTTTGGAGTGGCAGGTGGTCTTTTCATAGCCTCTTAAGACAAACAGAATTTTTGAAAGTTTATTTTGCAGAATGCTTGAAGTCCATCATGCTCTCAGAAAACAGCCTGAAAGCATAGGGTGCATGTTCTTATTCGTATAAAACACAAACTGAAAGATTATAAATCCAAAACAACTGTTTGCACATGGTAATTTTGACTGATCTCATCTGTTATTAGATACTCCCTCACGCTCTAAGCTTTCATTGAGACTTTTTCTTTGAAATTTGACTACAAGCAAGCTGCCCTTCCTAACTGTAAGAAAGCAACACGCCTCCTCTTCAGATTTGGCAATTCTGCTCATTCACAAAAACACCCTTCATGCAATCAAGGCTAAAAACATAATTTTTTTTTTTTAATATTGTAGTTAGTAAAGTGAGTACCCTTAAGAGGCCCATTTGTACTTAGCGACTGGCGTTCTCCATATATGCAGATGCACACACACACTCAAGGTGTTACTTTTCAAAAACACACAGCTGAAAAGAATTCCACTTTTGTTAACTGCAATAATTAAATCCCTTTATGTAAAAGTATGCTGAAAAGCATCTTCTTATTAGTTCTTAGCTTAAGCATCATGATTAAATAGGGTCACTTGGCTTATATTACTTTTACTCTAGATCCACTCAACTGCTGGAGGTAATTAATCTTTTATGTAGTTGTACTAAATGCACCTAATTTAGTAAGTCATCTTCAAGTTACTCAGCAAACAAGACTAATGAAGAAGCTATATATTTCGGTGATAAAAACTTCCAGAGAGAAATTTTATCCTTCCTCCAGTGCAGCCAGACAGAATCCTTAAAGTCACTGTTTTCTTTCCAAACAAGCACACGAAGCAGCATCAACCCAAAGCATCAAATCTTTAAGTCTTTCACGACATTTGTTCCTGAAAAGTTCCATCATTTATGAGAATTTTGCAAATGACTGTGTTGAGTTCGGGTTAACGAATAAGATTTTTCATGACACCTGAAAAGATTTCATGCTTTTTAGCAAAGTCAACCTGCTGCTAGGTCAGAGTTTTCAGTTAACTGTATTATCGACTTATTTTCTTGGTTTATTACCAATGAGGAAAAGACAGATAATGGTTTAAGACACCGTCTTCCAGATTCCCTCCCAGTTTCTGCGTAAGTTTAACAATTTGGAAGTAATGGTTAGCCCTGGAATAAAATACATACAAATTAAACTACATATCTAAAGCAGGTATTTCTCAATTATCTATTTAAAAGATTCATTTTAATTCCTTAAAGTGACAGTTGACGAAAATCTAGATTCTTTGTTCCTCACCTTGTTCCAAGGCAAAGTTCAGTATCTACAGAAAGCAGCAAAGGATGCCTGAACAAACCAGGTGTCTGTACACAGAAGCCCGTTTTGAAAGCCCATCACTTTTCCCCAAAGCAATACAGATCACACTATAAAGAAAAACGAAGTTGCAACCGTATCGCCAGTAGCTTAAGTACCTCCGTCTCTTTAGCTGAGCTGGCCGCAGTCTGCACTTCCAAGGCGCAGTTTGCCCTCTTGACGGAAAGGTAAAAAGGATAATCCTTGGCCACCATCGTGGCTGCGGGAGCGGTTTCGGGGGTCACAGCTGATTCTGTCCGAGTACAGCCCGTGAAGAGGAAGCGAGCCCCCGCGCCGGCCCTCGGCAGTCCCGCAGCCGCGCAGTCCCGTCCCGCAGCCGCGCAGTCCCGTCCCGCAGCCGCGCAGTCCCGCGGCCAGGCAGGGCCCGCCCTCCAGCCGGGCGGTCCCGCCCTCCAGCCGGGCGGTCCCGCCCTCCAGCCGGGCGGTCCCGCCCTCCAGCCGGGCGGTCCCGCCCTCCAGCCGGGCGGTCCCGCCCTCCAGCCGGGCGGTCCCGCCCTCCAGCCGGGCGGTCCCGCGGCGCAGCGTGTGCTGCGAAGGGAGAGCTGAGCCCCGCGCCGCTGGCGGCTTCGCACGGGGAAAGCGCGGCTCGGGCGCCGCGGGGCGTGTCGGACAGCGGCCCGGTCGCATCTGCAGGCTGAGGCCCGACGGACGCTGCCGGGTGCAGTGCTAACGGTGGTCAGAGGAACGCTGCATCATGTTACGCTGTCACAACACACAGCATCGCTTTTATTTTTCTTTTCTTTCCTTTTATTTTTTTTCCCTCCACTCGTATTGTTGCTTTTTCCTGCCTGGCAAGCAGGAGCTCGTTTCTTGTGTTTTTAAAGTTCCGCTTTTGTTGCTATTGTTTAGTCAAAGAGCTCCCCTGCCCACACCCCTCACTGTAACGAGCTGAGAAAGTGGAAAACTACCCTTGCCTAACATATCTCGTAGGGCACTTCAGTGTCTCTGCAGCCAGGCAAAATCTGTTTGATGTGTACCTTAGGACAAGGGCAGTGAAAATTTCCTGAAAAGAGAGGAAGCGTTAGGGGCCCTGTCTGCAACACAGGATCAGTCTGACAAAAAGAGTAGATGGGAGACAAGGAAAAGGAAACTGAGTAGGAAGCTGGACAGGAGGAGGGAAGGGAAGGATATTTTCAGCCAAAGGGAAGCAGCACAACCAAGAATAACATTACAGAGTTTGAAAGGATTAACTGGTTTTAAAGGCAGATTGTATAATGGGTGTTGCTTTATAACCATTTATTTTTCTAAAGGTTGTTCATCAGATGTCTTTAGAGTGATCTTAGTCAAATGGCAGACATAGTCCTCATTTGGACACTTGCCTTTGACTTCACCAATACCCCGAACATCTAATGCCCCTCACACTTACCCTCCTAGGCCTTCACAAGAGCAAGTGTCACAGTAGAGCCAGAGATGCTATCCTGCTGCCTGTTATTCAGACCTCTATTGTGTAGTAGTCTGCTCATAAAACTAAAAACCCCACTAGTTTTCCAACCCTGCAATTCCAGGAAAATTGGTAGAATAAAGTTGTCAGTACATCTAGATGTTCAATTATTCTAGAAGAAAATGTGACATTTGAACATTTTGAGTGTTATATGCAGTACCATGTTCCTCATTTCCACCACAGTAGGATGGGACAAGGTTCACTGAAAGCAAAAGTGTTGACAAGAGGCATCAAAGGGCTTTCATGTTAAGCAGACGGGACATTGCAGAGAGGAAAAGAGAGAAATCGGAGCAGGTATGATAAAGATCTACAAACCATGAGTGACAGAGAAAGCAAATAGGGACTGATTTTTCATTGCATTCAACTAGAGAGGAAAAAATGGTGCATCAGACTAAACCAGATGGTGGCAGATTCAGAGCAAAGAAAAAGGAGATAATTCTTCACATTATGTACAAATTTTGTGTTACATACAGTGGAAGATTTGTCAGAAGATGCTGCTGCTAAGAAAGCTTCTCAAACACAGGTTCTTGGCTACTTGGGACAGTATTTTGGGGAAAGACCAAGACAGGCTACTTCTGTTTTGTACTCTGCCCTAACCATCTACTACTGACCACTGCTGGAGATTTGATGTTAGGTTAGAGCAATCTTTGCTGCACCCCCTTCCTTTCTATATTTAAAAAATCATTAAAAGAACATAGCATTTTGTTTGAAGACTACCTGTCTTGCCTGAGAATTTCTGAAACTAAGAACATTTATTTCATTCACATGAATGTGCATTCATTTTTGCAAGCCTTCTTCAGTGTAATGTTCAGAGGACACACCTGAGCACAACCTGATAATGTTGGACGGTTTCTCCTCACATTTCAAGCACATCAAAACACCAATACACACATGTTGTATAAAATAGTCAAGAACCTCCTGAGAACGCTGCAGCCGCTGTGTAACCACTTAAGCCCAAGAAGCCATGATTTCAAATACCATCTGTGTATGTTTGTTTATGAATGCCTATGCTAACACCATTTTAAAAATCAGCTTCACTTAAATCAGTTAGTCAAAATGCCTTCAGGGCTTGTCCTGAACACATTTTAATCCTGTAACATGCTTCACAGCATAAAGAGCACTTCACACAGGACAAGAGTGTACTGTTTTGGAGACTGAAATAATGAACTTTGGTTTATACAAGTAAAAAAATATGCCAAGAGAAGTATTCTGTCATTCCTCCGTTAATTAGGCCAGCACACTTCAGCTTGACTAAGGATTCTTGAGAAACGAGAGAAAAATCTGTCTTAAGAGGAATACAATTCTTAAAAAAGGCAGGACCTTCATATCAGTAAGTTTCAGAGCATTTTGCACCTACAAGATAGACTTCAATGAATATCTAAAACAAGATTCATAAGACTCTTTGGATATAGGTTTACTTTATCAAAAGAGTATAAATACGGTTTTAGAACTGAAATTTGGACCCAAAGTTCATTGATGAATAGCACCTAACTTTGTAATATCATATTATCTGATGGAATAACACAATGGTACAATTTCAAACAATTCTCTCTTCTGGAGAACTGAATTTGCTATGTGCATTCCTGGTATTGAGTCCCTTCTGTATCACGTATCAAACACAACACTTGGAGTCCATTCTGAAAGATCTTACAAACTTAGTACTGATTTACATTTACATTTCATTTCTACATTAATTTAGATTGCAAAGTGATTGTCTGTCAATAGTCACTGTATTGTGCGTATGTGTATGCACGCACATCCAAGCAGACCCAAATGTCAGGTCATAAATTTGTGGCTGAAAGACTCCCTAGTGAACTCCAGTTATATAGTTGGTGAAATACACATTTCGGCAATACCACTAAGGAATCTTGTAAGACTGGAGCCAGGAAGTCCACTTAATCCAAAAATTATACTTAGACTACAAATCTACGCTAACTATAAAAATTAGACCTGAATTGCAAGCTACTTCCAAAAAATAAACTAATATTTAAGAAAAAACATTGCTAGTGACTAGATGGCACAGCAGACAGTGCATCAGTTTTGCCATTTGTGGAACAGCTTTTTTCTGTGGTTTTGTTTAGTTTTGTTTGGGGATTTTTTTTTTGATTTATTAGGTCAAAGGCACAATTTAGTCTGACAGTTACTTATCTGTCAAGGAGAAGTAAGTAAACTCCGGAAACTCTGGAAAGCCCTGCTCAAGAAAGGTGCTTACCACAGTTGACCTGGTTCAGGACTGAAGTTCACTGATAGAGTTGTTCTGTGATTGTCTTGTTCACACCAACATCTTTAGTTAGTTTCCTCACACATTCAAAACCTAATGCTGAACTAACTATTGCAAAAGCATCGGTCTTCATGGCAAAGGCCTTTGAAATATTTAGGTTTTAAACTTAAAAATAGCTTCATATGTGGCTAGAATGCTTGTTCATCTTATGCTAATCTTTGAAATTCATATAGCTTTGATCAGAGTAATTTTAAAATTAAAATGCAGTTGATTAAAGATTTCTCAAAGGATCTAAAATATGATGGCAAAAATAAAAAACAACAACAAAACCTTTGTTTTCTTTCTTCTTTAAAAACTGTTTTCTTTTAAAGAATAGTTAAGAAGCCATTATGCTAAGCAGTAGCAAAAGGAACTGAAACATTTAATCTAAACGTTTAAATATAGAAAACCCAATGGAGTAAAGAATCTTCAATCATCAGTCATGGGCTTTAAGGAGTTTAGTGGAACAGAAAATCATCAATTAAACCTGAACCATGCCTAAGGAAGAAAACCCACAAATAGATTGTTTAAAGATTTGGGTTGGTTATTTCGTTGTTTTGTTGAACTTTGAACATGATCTTTGCCAACACATTTTAACTGCCTTTGGGCAGAAATCAGAATCTGTGATTAAACAGCATTATTTTGAGATGTCTACAGCCAGATCTCGATTACCTTCTTCCTCCTGATATGCTTATGTGACTCCTTTCCCTATTGAAAGTCAAAATCTGTTTTGCCAAGCTGTTTAAAAAAAAAAAAATCAGATAAATACAATTAATTTTTGGTAAAATATTGGCATGCCATGAAGACTCTGAATGTCTGTCCGTCTGCCTCTGCTTCTCTTCCCTCACCCAGTGTAAAACAGCCCTGGGCTTGTTTTTGGTCTGTGTTTGATTGTGATGTCTAAGCAGCAGCCTAGCCTGAGTTGCAACAATTCAGTCTAATTTTTTTTTTTTAAATACAACTAGCAAAGAAAAAACAACTGTATTTCTCCTGTGATTCATATTTATGGGAGGTTTTCCTTTTGATCTGTCCATTCTGATGACTTAGAAATACATGCTTATGCACACAGATACTTCCCTGTGAAATAAATGCCTGTGTGACAAGTTTTCCGTAAGACAACAAGAATTTAAGAAAAGGCATAATGCTTAAAAAAACCCCAAACCAACCAACAAAACCAATGGTGCTATCACTATCATCAGATATGCTATATTCCCAGCTGATTTTAAGAAAATCACTTTAAGAACAATCTGCTTTGTTTTCAAAACAGATGAATTGCTATAAGAATATCAAGTTATCTAGTAGTCTCCGAGTCATTCTGAGTAGAGTAGCTCTGCTGTCTAGCTAAGTTACTCCATGTTTATGGAGGGAGTAAAAGATTTAATGCAAAGTGTGAAGGTGTGTTGCAGAGGACCAGAATCTCCTATACAATTCTGTCTAAGTGTGCAAAGAGTACTCGGCATATGATGTTTCTGGAAATTTTACCCACCATAAAGACTGAAATTAAATAGAAATACTGCATAACCATTTCAAGGAAAAAAATAATCTCAGGAGTTTGTACTTCATGGAGTATTCTGTCATAGATGCACCCATCCTATGTATGTGGTTTCACAAACCAACCAACAGAAGCCCAGAAGAGGTACAATTTCACTAAGAATATTCAAAGAAAAGCTACTATTCTGAAATGACCACTGAAAGTTAGCCAAGCTACTGCTGCACATACATACACAGTTCTGCACTTATTGAGTCTCTCTGAAGCCTCTCTTCTACATACCCCAATAGCTCTTCAGGGTAATCCTTAGGAAGCTTTCCTTTCAGAAAAACCAAACCCAACCAACCAACCAAAAAACAAACACTAAACCCACATGCAAACAACCAAAAGAAAACTTTTGAAGCAGTCATTTCAACCAAACATTATAAATTTGAATCTGTGCAGGAGCTGTAATGCAGAAACACTGACAGTGATAAGCGAGTAGCTAGAAAGCATATAAACTGCTAGATAAAGGGTTACACAGCTGTTCCAGAAACTGCAATTTCCTCATTGCAAATATGGATTGTACACATGGTAATGAGAGTTACAATTTACTGGGCAATAAATATTAGGAAGGGACCACTTGACTAAACCCATTGGTGCTGAGAAATTCCAATAAAAATATGATTACAGAGTAAGTGATTAAAAATATTCTCTCAAAAACCACAGCTGTAATTTTTCCAGGTAGAGTCCTAATCCTGGAAAGATCAGGGCAAACACACACATCTCCAGGGAACATCTGACATTACAACACTGAAACTCGAATTTCTATTCTGTCTAGATTCTCCACTTGAAGATTACCTTTCATATGGCCCTTATTTGTGCAGCTTATGAAGTAGCAAGAGAAAGAGGAAGTTATGTTTCCTCACTGTTATCACAGGCTGTGCTTTGTGATTTGCAGACAAGATGCCCTGAACTATTCCCCTACATGTTGTTAAATACAATTAATAAATAGCACGAGTCTCCATTGTCTTCCACTGTGAATGACGGCTACTTCAAAATACCACCTTTATATTGAAGTACATTCATGTTGAAGTGATGGAGAGACATGATCCTCATACAAATAATCACAAATGTTCTATTGTATAAACACACATCCAGCTTGTAAAGCAGCCTGCAGATTTTCAAAGACAAACACACAATCATTGTTTCTTCATCTAAACGTAGCCTGTGGATCAATTCTGCACTGGGACACAAACAGATGAAACAACCTGCTTGGTTCTTTTGTCTGTTTTCATTTTGCTAAATTCATGTAACTTTCTCTGACTACAGAAAGTAGTGTGCAGTTAAAGGATGTCCTCTAACAATTGCATTTGCAGAGACAGAAGCACTCCCTTCATGAGCTTCCCTTAGTAAGACTGTAATAACCCATTTTAAAGCTGCCTCAGCTTCATATATAAAAACTGTCACAGGGACTGGTCTGCAGCTCAAGACTAACAAAGGCCCGCCTAGAAAAGTCAGGAAGGATTCATGCTTCTCCACCCCTCTACCACACCCAGCAGTGCAAACTAATTATGAACCAAGGTGGTCCCCTCCTGAGGGAATGCACAGGGTGTGGCATGGCCAGATAAAATGATCCTTCATGACTTACACTTCTAACAAAGTTGCTTGAGCTTGTCTGAGTATACTTCCCTGGGAAGAGCAGAAAGGAAGAGGGGGGGAAGGATTATACTGATCTATCAAAATAGACTTTTACAGCCAGTCAAATTCTGTAGAGCGTGAAATGATGACCCAACTGTAGCATCCTTTCCTGAAACTTTACATTGAAAGAGGCATTCTAGGGAGAGGAAATTAATGGAACCACTTGTATGATGTTTAAATGAGATTAAATGTAATTAAAATACTTTTGTTTACATTACAGGCAGTGTGGAGCAGGAATTTCTCACCAGAGCACTCCTACTGAATGGAGAATTAAGTATCAAATTTCTTTGTTAGAAATCATTGTCTCTAATGCAAAGTGTTTACCAAGACATCACAGCAGTGGTCTACTTTTTGATTAATTTTGTTGCAATAACATTTACATACATGAGTAATACCATAATATTTATCCTCAGAGAGGACAGCGTTTTGTAATCTTTTGCTGTACGCTTAGATATGTATGTATGCTTAGGTATAAGCAAAAAGAAAATTCTATTCTATTAAGAAGTAACAGGAATTTTCCTCACTCTATAAATCATCTCACATGGAAAACTAGCCAAATGCCACTTAGCTTGTTCTTCCAACCATCCCCTCCAACTGCAACATGTAAAGCAATATGTAAAAAATGTTTGCAGTTAATATTGTTTATTGGACCAAATTATATACCGGGGGGGGGAACAACGGGACACCAAAGAAACAAAACCCAAACCAAACAAACAAACAAGCCAACAAAAAAAAAAAAAAACCCAAAAACCAAAACAAACAACAGAAGAGCTTTCAGGTATATAGGTTCTTTGGGTCAGAAATAAAAGCAGCAAAAAAGTAAGACTTGAGCTTTTCTAGTTTCCTTTTCCTATTCTTTTATTTACCTAGTTGTACAAATTTCAAACCTTGTTATACATTTCATTGTGTTCAGTTTGACACATTTTACTGCATTTATCTGTTAGTATGATTGTCCTCAGTCCTGAGAAGTTACTTAAGTCACATTCTACCCTTCATTAAAATTTTATTATTTTTATTAATGTTGGAATGAGTTTTTACTTTGGGAGTGCTGTACCCAAGATGCAAACAAAGTCTCAAAGCACCAACAAAGAACAGGATTTTACAATATGGCTGAGGTGAATTAACAATTTGCCACTCAAAAGTATAAACCTCATTTCCCTTTCCTCTGTCCAAATTCCTCCTCCTCCCTCTTTTCGCGCTCTTCCACTGGCACTGCACCCTCTCCATGTAGTCATTCCCTGCCACCTTATGCCAACTCTAGCACTCATCTCATCACACACAGAAGCAAGGTAGCAGTCCAAAACCACAAAAATACTTATTTTGCCAGGTTTCATTTCTGCTGGTTTTGCAAACTGAATAGGTTACCGTCCCATGAGAAAAGCACTGAAGGTAAATGGTGGAAAAGCGCACAGGTACGAATAACAACAGGACATGGAAAAGGCTAATTTTTCTCCTCCTAATAGCTATAAACTGTTAGCTCAGCTTGAGTTTTTTCATGAAGTCATACTCGAACAATACTGTCAGCATTTCAGTGTTTTGGATCAGAAGCTTTATTTATATTTCTAAAAACAGACCCACCTATTAATTTCCATAACAACTGTGCACTGTTAGTCCTCTTCAAGTCAGTTCTTTTTGCCAATTTGAATATCTTGAAATTAAGAGAACATCTGTGCTTCTTGAACAACTATTTAGAACACAAACCTTTTTTTAACATGATTTCATGTTCTCCTGAGCATTACCACCCTTTTCTAGACCATAGCCAAGGACATGCCAGCACCATTTCTAGACCCAAAGTTAAGTAACCTACAATTATTTGACACAGACACCCATGGGGAAGAGGGACAATAGTCAAGCAAAACAGTGAGACCAGTGCTTTACAAACAGTAAGAACAGCCTCTCAACTACAGCAGAGCAATCTTGAACCTGAGATGCCTTCGTTCACACTGCAGTACTCACTGACAACCTAGTGCAGGAAACCTCCACATTTGGTCCTGAACAGAGTTTTGCAAATCACACAATGCCATACAATCCAAATTATCACAGTGATTATCTGAATTGCAATATTCCACTGTTGTGGTCCATTAATCTTTTTAGAAATGTTGTTCAATTCCCATGTGCTATGACACACTGTATAAAAAAATCAGACAAAAATGAACACAAAAAATAAATAATCTTTTTCTCTTACCCTCATACTCTCCCTACAAGGGAGGAGGAAAACCATGGTATAATTTCAAAAAGAAGTGTCCTTGCAAAAACTAATAATGCACCAACAAATGATAGAACTAACCTACTCCCAGTCCCAACTGTATTGTAGATGCATGACCTTAAAGATGATGTGGCATTAGCAACAATGTGACTAATCTTTAAGAGACAGTTGAAAAGGAACATAACATCTTCAGACACCAACAATTCACACTAGGACAGAATTTCTTTGTTCACACCCCTTGATCAAGAATCAGGGAATGGAGAATCCATTCCCAGGAATGTTTTACTTAGGGTTACAAAAAGGTTTTATTTAAAGTTACAAAATAACTATCTTCCCAAGCGTAAACATAATGACGTGATCCCATCTGGTACAGAAGTTACTATAACAAGTTTCAAAAACATAAAAATGTAAGTAAGAAACACTTTTCCTGAATACTTCTTTCTTGGTTCAAGAATGCTAACTCTAATTTCTGAAGGCTGTCCCCTCTCTGGTCAAGTTTCTAACTGCAAACTGCTACCTGATAAAGAGATCAAGTACACCCTACTGTCACAGGACCTCCATTATCAAATCTGCAACCACAATCCACTGTAAGTGTTCCATTCCCCAACAACTATAACATTTGGACAGGTCCCTAAAAAACACGGTTAATGTTGTTCCCAAAATAGCAGACATAGTCAATAACTGCAAGTGGAAAAGAAAGTCTTACAAAATAAATCCAACCACCACAGATAAAATACTGGTTCTTATTTTAAAAGCTAAGAAACAACTGAAAATTGCATCAGAACAGAATTTTTGCATCTATTAATCTTGAAAACATAATGATTAAACACAGAAGCAAGATAATATATTCATATGTTTTAGCAAGCATTCTTATTGTAGTATATAATTGGGTTCGGTCGTAAATTACATGCATGTCAAGTATTGTATCTTCAAATCCCTGCAAAAACATGAACATACTGTCTTCTTAAGACCCTGGTAAATAGTGAAGTGTTAACATAAGAGACTTTAGAACAACATGAGGAGACTTAAATATGAACCCATAGCCATAAAATGATTTTGTTCTTATGATGCATGTTAAACAGAAAATATAGCCAAGAAATAAGGGGGGGGGGGCCCTGTATATTTTCAATACCAGGCATTTGTTTCATAGCCTGAGATGATTAGCTGCTGTCAAGTTGGTTCTGACCATCCTGTAACTTTTGCAGCAGGTGCTTCTGAAAACATGGGGCTGTATATGGGGAGGAAAAAAGCACATGTATTAAAAAAAAAAAAAAAATCAAGTTAAGGCTGAAGGCTGGTGTTCTAGACCAGACAGGAACAGGAGTGAGCCTCTTCAATGGCAGAATGACTTGTGGGATTAGGATAAATAATTTATCCATCCGTTTCAAAGCCTTTGCAGTTTCTGTTTGATGCAAAATAGATGTCGTTGGAGCAATGCAAGGCAGCACAGCATGATCAGAGTGATCACCCAGGAAAATGGCTTTTGTAGTAACAGTTGGCTGTATATGTGGAAGCAAAACTGGTTTTGTAAAAGTCAGAAAAAAAAGGGTTGTTGCAATAAGCAAAACACAACATAGTAAGATCCTGAAGGAGAAATTTAGCTTTGTTAACAGAAAAGACCAGAAGCTAATGATGACATGAAAATAATACACAAAATTAGACATAGGACATATAAAAGGACCTACTCCTCAGGCGAGTCTGATGCCATTCAAGAACACAGCAAAAGACTTTTAGAAGACAGGCATTGTTGCATTAAACAAATTCTTGTATTTGAGTTTTATGTGTGGTCACACATGTTCCATAATTGATGGGTAGAACAATTTTTGTTTCGAAGGCTACATGCTATGAATATCCCACTAGCAAACTATACACAATATTGCTCACTGTGAAATTCCCATACACATTCCTTTTACTTAACTGAATCATCAGTCTTGCACAAAAGCAACAGTTTAAGTAGAGACGCATGTGGTCTTGAATAAAAAAATTCCTCCTGAAAAATCTTATTTCACTCTGAAATAACTCAAATTGTGAGTTCTTGTACGAGTTCTAGGCTGCTAACCACCTAACACTTCTCAGTAACGGAATTTGCTACAGTTGTAATGTCTTGCCAGCACTTTAATGAAGACCTGTTTTCTGATTTTTTGTTACCTTGAAGGACAGTATAAACAAAGTATTTCTATGCTCAAACAAGAGAGAAAAAACTTTTATTTTTGTTTTGTTACATCTTTTAGATCTAAAAAGAAGGGCAAACCATGAAAGAGAAACTCAGGCCAAACTGAAATCTAAGGAAGTTTTGCCAGAACTGCAAGCAAGTTATGGTTCATCCATATCAGAAAAACACTGGACAGATATAATTTAATGTCATTTGAGTATCAGCAACTCATGCTAATTTAGAGATATTGATAACAGAAGAAGGTATCAATGGAAGCCATCTTACTGACTTAGCAATGAGCTAAATTACTCTTAGAAAAAAAAGGGAATTAAAAAATTTTTTAAAAATCACTGCACAGGGGAGGGGGGAAATAAAAATCAAAGAAAACAAAAACCAAACTTGCAACCATCCAGAACTCTGTCACATATAAAAGTCAAAAAAGAAAAGGGAAGTAAAAGGTGCAACAGTGGTAAAAAACCATGTTTTTCCAGGCTGCAGGATACAGAGCCTTCATTTTGATTTACAGTAATAATTGTTGATTAGAAGCATGATAGATTCTAGCGACTGTATACTTAGCTTATTCCAGACATGATAATTAAATAATGAGTAGAAAAGTATAATTGAAGTACCAAACAATTAGGAGAAAAAGCAAGAGCAAACAGCGTGCTGGCATGTGAACATATTGCAATAAAGTAGAAGGAAAAATATTAATCCTTATGTTGTACTTGAAGCATGTTGTCTGGTACAGGTGTTCTCAGTGTGCTCTACAAGCTCTCCTTGAATTCACTACTCCATTCCTCCCTAAAACAAAACAGGACAGAGGAGGAGAGCATAGACTGGATATTCAAGACGACCTAAGGGAGTTGCAATGATAATCCACAAAGAAAAAACCCAAGTGCTTAAGTCCTATGAAATGTCCAGCCATTGCACTGATGAATCAAAATTGAAAGGCTGAAAGGACAGCCTCATAAAAGCATAGCTGTATAATAAAGATCGGAATGCACTTCGTATCTGGAATGGAAAAGCAGGTATGTTATTGCATACTGTTCTCTGGAATTTGGTGGGTTTGGTTTTGTACAAACATTTAGAGACTACCTGCTTCTGTTCGTAATTGCTTCCTCTAAATCTGGTATTTCTATTAAAATAAAGGATATCTATCCTCCCAAAATGATTGCAGCTTTACCATAATAAGAATCTATCTATTTTGTTAGTTCAGGAAGTTACATTTATTTTAGTATGTGCTATCTAACAGCAGATGCGCATTAAAATGTGTGGTTGCAGGATGTATTAACCACATCCCATGAATAAGCCAAACAGCTGAACTAAGAAGCTACAAAGACCTTTTTGAACATGCGCAGCCTCCCTGATCTCTATGAAACCATATCACCTGTCTGATCTTTCTCGCACATATGGGAAAGATACAATAACCAGGCAATAGATCTCATGTAAGGCATAGTCTTAGCCCTTGCAGTAGCACACTTGTTTCACAACTGCTACCTACTCTACTAGCACTTTCCCCCCCTCATCTCAAGTTATACATTTAGATGTCTACAGTACATGTACAATACAATTATGATTCAGATATTATTTGCCCAAGATATGATAGCTCGGGGGGTGGAAGGGAGTTTGGTTTGTTAGTGGCTTTTGGGGTTTTTTTTTAATCATTGTCTGCCCTCACGTTCTTTCTCAACATCTGAGCTGCAAAATCCTCTAAATTAATTAGCTTCTGATCTAACATTTCTGTCATAACTGCAATATTCCTGTACCCTTTCTAAGGTGTAATGCAATCAAAAAAAAAAAAAAAAAATAATCACATTAGCCGATTTTTACATTTGTATCCAGACTATGAGAAAGCAGTTTTGAGTGAGATAGTGCCAATTTTCCAAACTAATGGTAACACAGAGAAACCCAATTAACAAATTAGTACAGACAGATATATTTCCTGAAAAAAGAGAAAACGGAGAGGGAAATCTTTAACCCTGGTGAATCTGTCCTGATTCCATCTCTTCTGTTTAGAGACGAGCAAGCTTTCATGAGGATCATGTCCAACTCAGTAGGAAAATGTCACCAAGCACCATGCTGAAAAATGACATCAGAAACACTGTACAATGTTTCTCATCCTCTATCTAACCTCACAGAAGTATACAGTACAAGTCCAGTGTTGCCTTCTGACAATGATACACCTGTGTGCAGATATCTCTGTAAGTACATTCTGCTACCAAGTGCACCCCAGAGTCAGACTTGCTTTGGAAATAAAAGCTGCGCAGATTTTACACTAATACTCCCCAAACTTTAGGGATGATGGTCAACAACATTAAGCAAGTGGTGTGCTTACCGACAACTTCAGACTTGTAATTAGGAATTTTTTTCTCAATTTCATATGGCCACAAGAAACAATAAGTTGATTTCAGAGCCAGTACTGTCTGCCACCCATAATGTCACAACCACTGCTTTAGATGTTTTTCCTCTAGTAATTAATAACAGCTGTGCTTGTGAGGTGACCAATACTAGTAAAGTAATTGAACAGTTCACATGACACTAAAAAAAAAAAATCCAGTGAAACTCAATATCCCCCCTAGTATTCACCAGTGAAAAAAGGGCAAGAATAGTAAAGAAATATTCCTAAGAGATAACATGTTTGCTTACAGTTTTTAAGATTCTAATATAATTTTGTTAATTTTTTTTCCATGTGTGAATAAACTCCAATATCTAAGACCACAGTTTCTTTTCTACTGTATTCAGTTCTTATAGGATGAGGATTACATCTTGTTTGTGAAACTGGGTGGAAGTTTTTAATGGTTCTTTTCAGGAAGCATGCATCTGGTTTTTAAACCTGTTCCTTCCTAAACTTGCTAAAGTTGACCCCAAAAATATATCAGGAAATCACTGGAGGATGAGGGGGAGGGGGGAAGAAAATTTAAAGACACCTTGTCTTAATTAAATCTAAAAGTGTTCCTTCTTCCTGTTCAACCAAGTCACGTATAGCTGTGCATACCACACCTGACGGGGGGAGGGGATGTGTCAACATGGAGAATAGGTTCCTATTTCAGCTGCCTCCTGTAATTGGCAGCCTGGAATTAATTAATGAAGTGGAACCAGCACATACTCAAATGCAGCATAAAATTAAACACGGCAAGCAGTATAGAAAAAACATTGCTGCTTTCTTCAGTACTCTTTTAGTGCTACAAAACGTGGAAAGGTAAAACAGTAAACCCAAATACAAATTGCCAAGTGGATGACACTGCCTCTAGCAGTCATTTTTACCGTTTGGGTCTCTCAGCCAGCTGCTAAGCTATTACCTGAACAGGTACAGTAAGAATAGTTATCCTACAATAGCTTTTGACATTTTTAGTCTTTTTGGTCTTAGAATTATTTTAAATTATCGTCTAAAGCCGTATGATTCATGTGGCTGTTACAAACAGTCTCAGCTGGAACCTCTCAGTACACCGAATCAACAGTTCAACTACTAATTCAGCTGGAAAGCCAGGGCTAGGAATGCCGTCAGCTCCATGTACTCACCGACTCATGACAGGAATGTAATTTCTGTAACCCTTCTTCTTGATTGGGTCTTAGGGTTCAGCACAAGCCATCTTGCCAGAGATGAGGCCAGATATTTAACTGCTGTACTTTAAAGAACAGTTTTTGGAGGGGTATAGACTAAAAAAATACCCAGTTATTTTTTGAGCATTTCCTTCCATTTATTTTTGTTGTTAAGTAACAGCAGATCTTATAAGAATGTTTTTAGTATCTTGAAAGTCTCAAGCGTAAGTCCTCCCCTTTTTTTTTTAACCTCAATAAATGATAGAGAATCTCTGGTGTGTGTTTTGGATTGTTTCTCTCGATGAAGCTTCCCTTTTAAAGTTCTGAGCAAACACCTCTACCAAAATAATTTTCCTCTTTAAAATATCCTACACATTCTTATACTATTCCTATAAAGCAGTAAAGCATGCCTCCTACCTGAGGTGAAAAACGATGCAAGAGAGTGTTCAGGATGGAAGTCAGATCTGGAATAAACTTCAGAATTTGGGAGTTCCTGGTTCTGTATCTTCTGTTCCAGATGTTTGAGTATTTTTTCTTCCTAAAAACTTCACTAGAAGATTTACCTTTGCAGCAGCTTACTGAGATGTCCATCATGACTAGTATCCTAATGGCTCATGTTCCCCTAAGCTGTCCTGGGTCCCTATGCCTCTCTGTCTAGGAGCCCTTAAGTATACTTCTAAACAGATTGCATACTTAAATAAAAGCTTATGAGCAAAACAACATCTAGTATCTTGTCTTTAACTGTTCTTTCTTCTTTTCAGTCAATTTTTGTTAATGAATAGCACTTCATTAAGCAACTCAGTCAAGTTTCAGAGATTCTTTGTGAGAAATATCTAAAAAAATGCTTCTTCAATCAAATTGGGTTTTGCTTTAACTGCTCCCAGAGTACCTGCAAAGCAGCAGATAATTCCTTCACAAATTATGTACATAAAAAAATCAGCAGAAATTACTTCTGTACGTTTTTAGCTACATCACATAAATAGCTACCAGAACCTAAGAGTGCCAGCAATTGCTGCTTACAGTGGAACTTGGACTGATTTGGAGCTTCACAGAGTTGTTCTTGATTCAGTTTTGCTATATATACACACCACTTCAAGTAGTTATTAATAATTCTATTAAGGAGAAATAATCCATTCAAGTATTTTTCAGGTGACACCACTCCAAAAGTCACAAGTGCAAGCTTGGCTGGCTCAAACCTTTCCCTACTAGGAAATGACAGTAACCTGAGAACAGCAAATGGAGCTGTTATAATCCCCAAGAGTAAGTCCCACTTTTTCCATATAGAAGTTTCCATATGGAAGAGCTACAACATTTTCACTTTTCTGACAATCCTTTAACAGAAGAAAGCAAGATGTTGCCATTAACGATTTCTTCCCACTTCCATTTCCTATTTCTTTACCCACTTTTTTTAACTCACTTTTTGGGAGTTACTTCTACAAGAAGTGGGAAGTTATGCAAGCTATAATAAAATACAGCATAGCTTCATTACCTGTGTAGCAGTACCTACATATACCACAGGAACTGTTTTACAAAGACTCTATCAATCCTTCCTTTCTCACTTGCATATAGGTTTCAAATGACCTCACATATCAGATTAAAAGAAAAAACCTAAATGGTGCTGAACGCACCAACTCTTTGCTTCTTAAACTAAGGTCACTAAGAGGAAACTAGAGGATGATAGGTTTACCAGTAAATCCAACCCGCACTTGTATATTTAAAACTTTGTGGTCTGTTTAATGTTAAGAACTGCTTTTTAAGATGTCCTCATCTGTATCTCTCATTTGTAGAGGTTTTTTAGCCTACTTAAAACACTGAACACCACAGAGGAAGTTATTTTTAAAGAGCACTAAAAGTAATAAACAGGAGCAAATATATCTAGCAAGAGATACATCATTGCTTAACTAATGGATGAAAAGTTACTAATATATTGACACTATTTCTGTTTCTGCTAATGTAAATAAAGAGCACTAAAAGACAGATGACAACAGTAATTATCACAGTATAGCTATACTATTGTTACCACAGAAATTATTTTGGAAACAAGGCATTTCATTTAATGGAAAATTCATTCTTCCTATCCACACACACACACACACAAAAATCTCCCTCCCAGGAAGCCATGGGGAAAATTATTTTTCCTGAGGCATACCATCTTCACTTCCTGAGGAGTTAGGCCCAACTAAGTTATGCATCTAATCCCATTCACGACCCAAGATGCAGGTGGGATCTTATTTTAACTGGTCTTTCCCTCCCCACCCAACTCCTAAGGCCCCATAAAAAAAAAAAAAAAAAAAAAAAAAAAAAATCACTGAATTTAAAAATACAAGGTAGAGCAATGATGGGCAGCAAACGGCAACAAAGGGGTCATATTCTCCTCAGCTGTCTCTTTGGCCAGTCAGTGTATTTTGGAACTTTTGTAAATGTAAAGTGCCCATTTAACATGACATTTTTAAAGCCTGTATGTAGAAAAATCAAGTGAGAATTTGATGCAGGTATTGGCTAGGAAATGTTCTGGCAGACAGAGACCAGTACCCACTGTTAACTCAGCCATGCCATAATGGCTCTTACCCTTTTTTCCCTTTTTTGTTTGCATTGACTTCATGCAGTAAACTGATTTTAACAAATTTGTACTGAAGTACTTCCTGACACTACTTTTACATTACTTCTTTCACAGCTATGCATGATACATCAAAAGACTATCTCAACAACAGCAGGTCCCAAAATTCTGAAAGCAAAGCAAGCTCAATTCCAATCACATAATAAAAGAGCAACAGAATAGTAGTTTCCATTTTAATAACATTTGGTATAGTTCTTTAAATTTGATGAATGAATTTTCTTAGTATCACTAAGGAAAAATAAGCTCATCAGCATTTTATAACCGGTGAAAACAAGCCGCAGAATGAGTGATACATGAAGTTCTGATGAGAAACATGTGCCATGACCACAAATAGTCTCATAACTCGAGAGACACAAACCCAGCTTCCATATCAGTTCTTTGGCCAATTCCACATAGACGTGGGCAGCAAGTTCATGATCTATAAACCATTAAAAATTTCATGTGAGCAGAAAAGGGCATAAAAAGCTGTTATGCTGGCAAGAGGTTCTACTCTAAACCCAAAAATGTCTTCAAACATCAAAATACACAATCAGCTTGAATTCAGAGCAAACTTCACACAATGTGCAGGAAGTCACTGTGCTATTCTAAGAAGTGATGGTACAAAAGAAAAAAGTCACAAAAGGAGCACAATTAACATGTTTCAGATGTAAGCAAGAAACAACAGAATATGAAAACAACAAATCTCCCAGAAACAACACAATGCATACAATAAATAACATACTGTATACAACATATACTCCAATACCACAATGCTCAGACAACTCTCAGCTTTATGCCTCAGAACTGAGCCATTTAGTTTAACTGAGAAGCAACTATTGAGCTTTCATTAAAAGAGGTAAGAAAAACTTCACCCAATTACTCTATACTACCTAAATACTTTGAGAACTTTACTTAATGATTAATTAGTAAATGGTTAATAGGTATAACAAACACTAGTGCACTCTCAAAGAATGCTTCTGCTTTCATAATAAATCCAGTTGCACAGTTTGCCCCTTCCAAAGTCTCGTCCTTTTACACCCCATCACAAACACATCAGTGATCAGGTTTTAGACCCAACAGTAGACACACACTAGACAAAAATATCTGATTTAGATGCTGACAGTTCTCATACAAAGATATCTGTAAGTAATAAATAAGAGCATATGCCTATCAAAACTTGCAACTTGTCTTCGTTAATATTTTTACACAATCAAGGTCGCTAGCCTTTGGCTGAAACAAAAGGTTCTGGAAGAAATTCCATTAATTTCACAGGAAGAAGACATATACTGCCAGCTTTTCCCCCTCCAGCTAAGGCTTGTATTTGTTTCATTAATTATTGCTCTTCTGGAAGTCTGTAATTAGTTTCATTTACTCCTCACTAATGTTTACAGAAGAGTAACAGCTATGAAAAGAACACCAAAGCTCTTTACCAAGGCTATATATTTCATCCTCAACTATCATACATTTTCATTTGCATGTCCCATAATTTGAAACTAAGTGAATGAGATCTTGAGAGATGGTGTATTCATAAAAGGCCAAATAACATATAGCCAGTTTTTACATTTCATTGAAGAAATAGCTTATCGTGCAGAAAAGCAAAAATCACAGAATTAAAACTTTGGGCTTAAATAGCTTGATTGTAATTCTAGTAATGCTATGGATACTTTGTGATTTCCAGGGTATCTACATAGCCTACAGTTACAGTAGTAGGAACACATTCTTGTTTTATGCAATACGAATTCTTAAAAGCTTTAATAATAATGTTACTCATCCACATAATAGTGAAACTAAACCATTATAAATTGCCTCAACTTTTCACTAATATGCAGCTGGTATTGAATAAACTTAATATACAACACACCATCTTAATACTTTATTCCACTTCATCAAGTAGGTAAGTTAAGTCATTTACGCTGTAATATGCTACACCATCAGGTTTGTGCCCTACATATATTCAAACCATGTTTGTTCTAAACACGTAAGAATGACAAATTTACATTTCTTTACAGATGTAATAATGTACAGTAAGGTAATTTGGAAGCAAAAAATCTCAAATTATAAGTTTTATGAGGAAATACACAAAAATTCATTAAGTGTTTTTAATCAACGTACTAAAGAAAAAAACAGACTAGTGGAATACTACCATCTTCTGAATTACATTTTCAGAAAATAAAATCCAATCAACTATATCATCACAGTAAGTTAAAATTGAGTAGAACCATCAAGCACACAGCAGCAGATATTTAAATGTACTAAGTTACCTACAGCCAAGTTTGGAAATCAAATGCTTCAGCACGTTTTGACAATTCTATACAGATATATGCATCCATCACCACCTAAGCACCTTAAAAAAAATTGGCGTACAGTTCAAAACAGTGCAAAGGAACATTTTTGGCAGCTAACCTGCTTGCATTCTGGGAAGGAGAGCGTTAAAAAGACTGCAGTTTGGTTTCCAACTCTATCAAATATTCACTCAAGAAGCCAGATTACTGAGATAAATCAAGTGAATCCTTCTTCCATGAAGGGATTAAGCTCTTAGGAGCAAGCAAAACTCAAAGGGCAACCTCTATCACCAGTACAAAGCAAATATATACAGTCTAAATAATATATTCTATGTACAAAAATAGCAGCTGAAAGTCTCAGTATTTCCTAAGACACAGCCAAATCCTTGCAGTATTGGTTTCCTTGAGAATAGTGCTGGAAAATACCAGCTAGGTTGTCATACAACCATTGCCTTAAGAATTAACAGATCAATTAAAAGAATACATCTTTTAATTCAGCTAATGACTGATTTAGCAGATAAGACAGAAGAGAGTATAGAGGAAGAAAATGAAACAATCCTTCAATATAGCATCAGATTTGGAGTTGACCCTGCAAATTTAGAATTGAGTGACTGAAGACTACACGTATGAACCTTGCAGTATTACAGCAAAATTACTGTATTTTCTACTGACTAGTCTTTGTAGTTATCTAAATGAACAAGTTCAAATAACTGTAAAGATCTCATCAGTTACCACTGGAGATGTTCTGTCAGAATGATTTTATGATAGTCCAGTGCTCAGAATAAACTTGAAAATTCTCAGTCTAATCTTAAAATCTGATTTTTGTAAGGCAGACTTACAGGGTCCTGTAATTCCACATGCTTTACAGGCTCATTCCTTGTAGGTTTAAAAGGGACTAAATTACCTTGCTTAGCCTCCTGTATATGTTAGTGGTTGTAGCCTTAACCACCAAGCATATTGCTCTGCAACTTTTAATTATTTTTTCTGCATTTTTGTTCACCAGGAGAGCTGACACACTAATATTCTATTGAGAAACACACTCACATACTTGTAAACAATAATGTATTATTCTTTGTAAAGTACTCTTACAGCATTTCCAAACACTTGTTTGGCTATTTGCTGGGGCCTTTTCCCCCCTCCTTGCTGCTTTTCCCACCGTAGTGTAGGAAATACGTAGTTGTATAACAAAGCGAGTCAGCAGCTGTAAGCAGATATCCTTCAGCTGTCCAGATTACATAGCGACAGTAATGATGGAATGGTAGAAGTAATAAAAAAATGTTTTCCCCAAGAGATAAGGGGACCTGAGGGCTACCAAATGAACTGGGAAATCACTGCTATGCAGAGATGATATCCTAATATTACCATGGCATTGAGAGGTGCCCCCAGAGTAAACTACTGAAACTTTTATGAAAAATCATGTTACACTTCTCTGTTACAATAAACTTTAAGATTCACCTGCTTACATCTTCCTACACTATTCTGCACTGAAGTGACCTTGGTTAACAGCCTGCACTGTATATACCCCTTCCAATTGCCGTCCTTGGCAATGGCAGTGCAGAACACTCCTCTAGAAATGTTTGCATTCTGGTCACAAAGCAACTTAGGAAAACAAACAAGCATAATTAATTCTATTTTGCAGATAAGAATCTGATCAAGAGAAAGGTCAGATGGTTCAGTGGAGGTTACACAGAAAACTTAGGGCTCATGCTGGAATAAATACAAGCCAAGTAGACCACGTAACCTCAAACATCTGTATGAAACTTATTTTTTTCCCCAACATACTTGTAGCAGCCAAAAGCAGAAAGTATTTAATAGAAAACTTGTTACAGTAATACAACTAGTGACAAAATATTGATAAAATTTATGGTTATGAGTCTTGTCTTTTGTTTTTCTTGTTGCTAAGTTCTTGCTCAAGAAGTTATTTGATAATGATTTTCCTGCTAAAAAGCGGCCAGTGTGGAAAAAAAAAACCAAACCAACAACCAAACAACAACTTAGTACAACAGGTTTCTTCAGAAAATACAGGCAGACATAATCTAGTGTTTAATGAAAATCAGGCCAATGTACTGATAAAATTACTTTAAGTTCTCATTTGCTGAAACAAATAGTACCTCCTCTGATTTGCCTAATCAAAATATCAACTATTGCTGCATTTTACTTCATTAAAATTATCATCTTTATCTCTTGTAAAGCAAAAGGCATCATCCAAAATTACTTTGCTTATCAGTAGGTTCTAGCTACAGCGAAAAGTGTAGTATAGGATCACCTGTCTGTATCTGTTCAGCAGATTTTATAGTCTTACATTGATCTGAACTATCACGTATGGTATAAGGCAGGTATTAAGGCAGTCTTGAAGTGGTTTGTGACTAGAAAAAATCTTGTTAACAATAGACACAGAGAAGCTCTGGACTGGGTTGCCTGTAGAAGCAGCAGAGGCTTCTCAAAAACCTTGCAGAAATATCTATGATGAATAATTTCATTCTGATTTAATTCAACCACTGAGAAAGATGGACAGGACAAATGACCTCATGAGACCTATCCTAACCCTACGATGTTACAGAGGCATATCAGCGTATTTATGTACAAACTTAATTTCCTGTTATGGTTAGACACTTCCAGAGGCATAGCCAAAACATAGCTGGCATTACAGAAATTTATGGACTTTAAAACACACAGCCATGGTAATTCAACGAAATCCTGACCTGACTTCCACTCGAGACTTCAGTAAGCACTGGACTATGTCAAACACTCCCAGCAGTCACTATTCAAAGATGAATGGGCCATCCTTTCCCTCTTCAATGGAATAATTATAGGTAGACTGTTTTCATCAAAAGTATAATATAACTTGGAAAAACTCAACTCTGACTAAAGGGCACACACAGCACACTGCTCTACAAGGAGCCTTCATTTTTCTTACAATTTCTGTCTGCATGGTCTGTATTATAGAGTCAATATAAAATATAATTACCGATGATGATGTATAAAATTTAATGTTAGAAAAATGTATTGGATTATATAATATTTATCACTATAGAACTAATATCAGTTTTTATTTTGACGTCCAAATAAACCAAACTACAGTAACTCTTGTTTCTTGATTCAATTTCATTATGAAAATCTAACTACATCTCCCCTGCAAACCTTCATCAAGCCAATCACCACATGCATTTCTTAATGGATATCCAGCTTCATAGCTGTCAATAACATCTAGCTAGTTTCTGTTCACAAATGCTCCAAATTTTGACATGTTGAAAGTAAGCATATATCAAATCTGCTTCTGTAATCCAAAAGTAATTTAAACTGAATTCAAACTTCAATTGCCATTTTCCATTATGGAGGAATATCATAAAGAAAAACAGCGTAATTCAAGAAAATAATATTCAATCTATCAAATTACTACACTGCAACGAGATATGAACAGTAAGTGGAAAATACTGCAAAACTAACCACCATCTGCCTATAAAGTCCCTATTCTAAATACAGCATAGGACAGAAAAGATATTAAAGGAAATCAATCAAAACCTCACTTTTAGTATATATGCAAAGTAACTGCTTTGACTTAAGTAGCACTGGGCTGCAGTTTACATAAATGTGGACAAGAGGGCTTGTATATATGCCATGTCAGAGTATATTACAAGTTGCAAGGC
Organism: Leptosomus discolor; assembly: GCF_034619465.1. Taxonomy (NCBI): domain Eukaryota; kingdom Metazoa; phylum Chordata; class Aves; order Leptosomiformes; family Leptosomidae; genus Leptosomus; species Leptosomus discolor. Next base: position 16,599,276 of record NC_141399.1, read on the forward strand.
TCATTTAGGACACTCAGTTAATAACCAGGCAGACAGACTGAACTGAACCCAACATATACTACTATTACTATCCAAACAAATTATCTTCAATCTGACAGACACACATATACACTACTTTTGACTGAATCAGAGAGGTAAGTAGTGTGTTACATGCAGATGTCACAAAATAACAATTTCTTTGTATTTCTTGAAGATAAAGTTCTCTTTTGTCTCACATTTTTCAGTCAGGTTGCTGCGGTTTGGAACAAAGCATACACACTGAGTGGATTTTTGGACGAAACATCTCAGATTTGGAGGCAAAACCTTAGTTCATTTTCTTCTCTTTTGTCATTACAGCTAAGGAAATAAAAAATTTGCACGACCATAGTTAATCTCACCAAAAAACCCCACTAAATCTAAGATTTGGTATAATCTGTTTCTGGTTTTGTACCACAAGTCCTCCACAGCTCCCAAGACTTTATCACAATTTAAGATTTGATCCACAATTAAAACAGATGGCAAAAGTATAAGACATAGATTTGCAATATCTGAAAAGCACCCCTTCATTCATGTAAGGGGTTTCACAATGTCTGTCTTGCTCCAGTTACCCATATTTCAGTTTAGCAACATTAATACTGAGCACACCTCATCAGAAAAAAAAACAACCAACCAACCAACACACATCAGAAGTAAAATCATTTTCTAGGAACCAATGAGTTTCCCACAAAATCCTGCTTTCCCCCTCAAAGATTGCAGAATGCCAAGAATTACACAAAGAAAGAATCTCAAAGCAGAGGAAAGGCATATACAATAAATTGAATTTATCTTTTTTTTTTTTTCTCCACTCAGACATTTCTATTTCATTTTTACTGTTTATTTTATCCTTACACATCTATCATTCATCCTTAGCTCTGGAACTTGTGTCACCACTCTTTCCTCTACTATTACATGTCTTAACAGCACAATAATTTGTTTAGTTTAACTCTGCCTTTTTGTGTCAAGATCATAAATAGCAAGTGGACACGCTTCCCTTAGTTTTTTTAATATTGCATCTTCTAATCTTTCAAGGATTTTACAGGATGCATGGAATTTATATTCTACAGATCATACTGCAATTCATTGAAGCACACTTTAACATGCTGATCTGCCTTCAAGCATTTAAGTAGTTCCTCTGGCTTCCAGCAGTTATTTCAATGAGACTATTCAAACACTTAAAAGTCAGCCAAACTACAGGCTTACGTATATGGATGAAGGAAACCTCTTAAGGTCTTCCCTTACTTTGCAGACGGTTTCAGTAACTCTGCCTATTCCTTATTGATCTCCCATGGAGCAGGACCAGACGAGTGCTCAACTAGATCGATTCCACCATTATTAGCTGTGTTCAGTACAGCAGCATTGAAACCACAGATACAGCGGTATCAGGAGAGGAGTGGCTGGAGAGCAGCCCTGCAGAAAGGGATCTGGGGCTGCTTGTTGACAGCAGGCACAGTATGAGTCAGCAGGGTGCCCTGGCAGCCAAGAGGGCAAACAGCACCCTGGGGTGCATCAAATGCAGTACAACCAGCCGGTCAAAAGAGGCGATCATCCCGCTGCATTCAGCACTAGGGCAGCCTCACAGGGAGCACTGTGAGCAGTTCTGGCCCCACAATTGAAGAAGGATGTTCAGGTACCTGAATGTGTCTAGAGGAGGGCACCAAAGCCGGTGAAAGGGCTGGAAGGCCTGTCCTGTGAGGAGCAGCTAAGGACTTTGGGCTTGTCTAGTTTGCAGAAAAAGAGGCTGAGGGGCGACCTCACTGTTCACTCCAGCTTCCTGAGGAAGGGACGTGGGGAGGGAGGTGCTGATCTCTTCTCCCTGGTATCCAGTGACAGGACATGTAGGAATGGTTCAAAGCTGTGCCAGGGAGGCTTAGGCTGGACATTAGGGAACATTTCCATACTGAGAGGGTGGTCAAACACTGGAACAGGCTTCCGAGAGCGGTGGTCAATGCCCTGAGCCTGTCAGTGTTTAAGAGGCATTTGGACAATGGCCTCAGTAACATGCTTTACTGGTCAGCCCTGAACTCGTCAGGCAGTTGGACTAGATGGTCGTTGTAGGTGTCTTCCAACTGAAATAGTCTATTCTATTCAAAAGGGCAACCACACCAATAAGCTGAACGTGAGGAGAAAAAGAACTAGAAAAGGGAATGCCAGGAAAGGATACAGAAAATCCTGAGCTGTACCATGAGCTCAGAAGCACACCAGTTCATGCATTCTTACACGAAGTACATGTCCCAACAACCTCCCTAGAGCCTGTACCTATATCTTCCTTCCAGCCTCTTCTGTAGTATCTTCCCTCTGCTGTAAAACATATTTCACAGACAGCATCAAGGCAAGATAGAGCTGATCTCTCTCACACGTTCATGCCAAAACAAGATCCAAATCTCAAAAGTATAAAAGGAAATCTAGATAACTCACAGCTACAGCTGCCAAAAGGTAGGCAAAAATGAATCCTACCGTCAAAGCACCAACCATTAAAAGATGAAGTCCAGACACTGATAGATCTCTGTGTGTTAATGCAGACATAAGCAATAAGTTTCCCTGAAAAAATACCATTTGCAGATTTTATTTATACCTTCTATATAAACTCAATTTAAATAATGTCTGAAAGACTCCCTGCCACCCTCACCCCCATCCTCCATTTTGTCTGTAAATACTTTAACTATGTTAAATTTACTGCTACAGCAACAGCTTCAGTAATTCTGCCAAGAACACAATGCTCATTCTGGTCATACTTTTATTTCATTAAAAAGAAATATAATTTCTTTGACATGGTATTCAGAAGGACTGATGTTTTTATTTTTCATTTACTTTCATTTTTAACATGCTGGCATAAATTAATATTAGGTATATATAAAAATATATTTATTTATACATTAAATATATAAATGAATATTATAAACATTGCTTATCCATGTACACTATTCCTTTTCTGTAAAAAATAAAATTAGAGACCCACTGGCAATAATATTTGTTTTCCTAAAGCTTTATTAGTTTGCCAAAAATAAGATGACTACAGCCTACCTCCCTAAATCGCATTTTCCTTCTCTGATCCCATTTTTTCAGTCATTTTTCAGTTATAGACCCACTTAAATAATGGGTATTATTTACCCAGCTACTCTTTCTTTTTTGTCTGTAAACAGATCTTGTTTTATATGAAATATGTAGCACATTTGAACTATTAAGACAATCTGACCACTGTACACAACGAAAAAAAAATGCTTTTGGAACCCTTAACACATACAGGATCACTTAATAGTCTTGTATACGGGCAGAGTTGTATGGAATTTGCTATATATGTTAATTAGTTCTTCCATTTCTAATTTCTGAAAAGAAAAAAAAAAGGAGCAATTTCCCTGAGGTCAGTGGACTCTCTGTACTGTAGGAAAGAATGTTGTATTCAAATTTTATCTTGTACATGAGTTTTAAATAGGAGCAGACAAATAGATGTGAGTCACAGTAAGATACTGTTACAGTTTGAGTTAAACCTTTAAGAAAGTTAGTTTTAACCACCATACTTCATTTAAGATATCTATAGATCAGCTTTAATCTCTAGAAACTGGGTGAATTCATACAAGAGACCATTTTCTTACTCAGTTCCCAGTTGCACAAGTACATTTTAAGACAGTTTACTCCGTGTTTCCCAAGATTTTGGCATAGGTGTATAGAAAGATTTGTACTGAAAATATCCAACTTCATCACACATTTGCTATCTTTACCAGTGTAATCCGTGAGACTTACTGGAACAATTAGTCAAATTCTGAGAAACTGTTCACATAAAAAAAGTAATTGTATTGCAACACTACACAGGAAGGCTAAGATCACTCCAGAATGCAGGAAAAAAAAAGAACGCAGTATAACCAGAAGTTTACATGTCTTCCCAATAGAGCACTCGTAGGCCCTGTTTAATGAGAAATAGCAAGAGAGTAACACAACATAGCCTTAAGATAAGTGACTTTACACTAATACCAACAGCAGACAGTGTCTAGTCTATAACAGTCATATGATGGATTAATAATGGATTGGGAACAGTCACTTTATAATGAAGCCTGAATCCAGATGGAGCATTGACCACTTGTGCGATAGAGCAATATTAAAGTGTCATGCATAATTCAAACATATTGTGTACACCTTAGTGGGCAAGCTAGAGGCCTTTTATACTGTGAGCATGCAACAGACCAGAGTCTATAGAAATAAAAAGACCCAGATACAATATATATTTTAATTATCCCAACTCTGATAAGCTGATGTAGAAGTAATCCTTTCTAAGCTTTTCAAAGCTAGCTCGCCATACCTTAGCAATCAAATATTATTGAGTTCATAATTAAGTTTAATTAGGTCAAAGAATGTTTCAGTTATATTGACTCTCAAATACATAACAAATGATTACTCAGCAGTAAAAGCAATCAAAATTAATGAAGTCTGCTCTAGTGTATGCAAATATAGATTAAGTCTGGGTAACTTTTTGTTTGTATTTTATATTGGAGTGTATTTTATTAACTTGCAAGTAGACAGATGAGCAGTAAGACTTTTCCAGTTCAGAATGCACTAATAAATGACTGTTTGGAAGAGTTTTATTTTCAGTTATAACTGTTCTATATAACCAAAATAAGTAACTCTTCTGAAGCTTTGCATGCGGGGACAGTGGCTTTTCACGCTGGCTCACGTTAGCAAAACTTTAGGCCTCAGGCTAATAATGAACTACTGTCCCCACATTTGCATATGGAACTTTACCTTCTTTATGGAAGTGTTTTACTTGTCTAGTTCACCATGTATTTGTTTTATGCTCCTTCCCCTCAACATAACAAGAAAACAAAAGCAACTTCCATAAGTTTACAACAAATTCTGCACACAACTGCAGAGAAGAACTGCACACCATCACCCTGTTTCTTCTTCTGAACAGATTTTTGCTTAAAAAAGTAGACTTTTATTCTGAGAAGTGTAAGTTTTGTATTAGGCTTTACCAGCTTTTTGCTCTGGATACCTCCCGAGTTACTTACGATTTTATGGAGTTGAGACTCATGAGGCACGTGGTATTGTCTATCACCATTACAAGATTTCAACTACTTCGCAGTTAAACCTTTTGCAATATCCATTAAAAATACATTGCTTTTAGCTACTTTGCTGAGAGCTCTCTAAAAATCTCCAGAAAAGTGTCCATCATCACTTTGCTTAGTGTGATATACTACCTATATTTAACAGCTCAAAATTCCCAAAGAGCACTGGGCCTACAGAAGCTGCATGAATATCCTGTTTCCAAGAAAGATGCAGAATATAGCTAAAGAACTGGCTACCTGACCCTGACTGAGGACCACAAAGCCTTACACTCCTCCAGCGCTCCACCAGTCTCAGAAGGCTGCACAAACCGAAGACACACGTTTCAAAGTCTGGCTATCAGAAAAGAGCAAAACTGGCAGCAGCAACATGGAGTGATAGCACAGGCAGGAAAAACCCGGAAGCAGCTCAGAATTTAAGTAAGGAGAGACACAGTATCTGTACAAGGAGGAATACAGAGAATTGTAGAGCTCTAGGGGTGTGTTTTAAATGTAAAAAGGTACTTAGCCCTCTATGATCTTTAAAATTGTCTCAGCTTCTCTGTCCCAATTCTCCAAGCTTTAAAGGAACATCTATAAAATCTGAGGTTTATGTAAGCCATATTAATTATATAATGCCTGTAAATCAATATGCATATGCAAATCTAGAACACAACACCATTTTAAAAGCACAAACATGAAACACCCTACAGGCCAAGTTAACTATATAGACTGAATAGAAGTTAAGCCTTCCAGTGGAGGCCAACATGAACAAAAGCCCATCAAATAATATGTATATCTTCCTTACAGAACATCAGACTGTAGTGGCATTGTACATTCATTCACTCAGCCCTCACAGCCTGCTGGCCACATCTGTCACAAGTTATCACAAACTATTTGACACTGAGGGGATTTACAAATTCACTTCTTTAAGCTGGCAATAAAATGAGCCAAGACCAACCAGTCACTTTAATAAGCCAGTTTATCAACTCCTGAAGCATCAATACCAGTCCAGATCACTAAACAAATACAAACATTATTTATCCTGCTTAGGTTACCAGTCCCTGTCCTGAGTCAGCAAAGCTCCAAACAGCATTTCCTGTGAAAGAAAATTCTGTCTTTATGATCGATTCCCCTGGAAAAGACAGGTTTGTCTGGCAATAGTCAGTCCTAAAAAAAATTAGAATATATTTTCATGAAAAGACTGTAGATCAATGATGATGTAAATTGGCAGAAGACTTGTATGCATGTTGCTTTCCAAGGCATGAAGCAATCCAATCTTTAAGCAGTTAATACCCTGTTTCTTTGCCATTCCCCATCCTCTCCTGGAGAAAGGTGGTGAACAGATGCATTTACACAAATCGGAAACTTTAGACAGAGTAGAAGATGGACATCTCTTCCCATTGGCAAGTACAAGAAAAGAGGCATACCCGAGGTGAAGCCTGTGAAGCCAGTGCAGCAGTGACTGCAGCGTGCGACTGACAGTGCTCCCTTAAGGCTGCAGCTAAGTGAACTGGCAGAACTGGAGTCATTCACCTGACTATGTAAACCAGGAAGTATGCTGCAAAGGAAAGTCTAATATACTTATTTGTTGAACACATACACTGTTTTATAAAAAATAACCTATTTTATTACAGAGTCCAAGAGATTTATTATCCGTAAAAATTTAATACTATATCATTATCCCAGTTAGAATCTAAATTTGTAATAGGTAACGCATCCAAATATTGATATTCTTAGCCACTGCCCTGGAAAATAAATGCTTTCACTGAGGATATGCATATAAGCCATTTGGCACATCTTTGCAAAGACATAGGAGATTTGCTAGACAAAAGGAAAATGAACATTTAGTTATTTACATCGTGCTACATTCCAAAGGTTCCAACTAAGCGTAGAGCCCTCACTATGTAATTTCAAAGCTGTCATTGCTTGGAAGAAAAAAAAAAAAAAGGTAGCATATTGGGCTAATTAAAGACAACTCAGCCATGACTCAGGCTAACAATGGATCTCTGTGGCCAGTTCCATCTCTCCAGCAATGGTAAAAAAGAGCTGTCCAAGTGTGTGAAAGCAGGGTAAACACCTAGCGATACACAATACAGTTTATTCTCCCAGACAACAAAAGCGTGCAAGGTCAAGGATTTCTTCAGATGGATAGTTTCACTTGGTCTAATAGCTCTTGAGTGATTTTTCTTCCATGACTTTTTTCCATGGTTTTCCACGGATTTCCATGATCTGCTTTTCGAACTTCTGCAAACCTCTAGTACCCAGAACACCCTGTGTCAGAACTCTGCTGCTGCATGCTAGGTGAAGAAGTATCCCTTTCGGTTTGGTATGAACCTACAAAGCTTCATTCTGTGCTCTTAATTACAAGGCAATGAATAACCTTACACTGATCATATTTCATAGAACCACCCACCATTTTCTTCCCAGTATATTTGATTTCAGTTTATGTAAGTTTCAATATATTTGACTGTTGGTTATATGGAGACTGTTCCAAATTTTTGATTATTCTAAATACTTCCTTCCTCCCCCTTTTTTCTTGGACAGAAGTTACCTTGTCTATGACTAGTGGAGAGAAACACAGTAAGGAAAGGTGATTTTGCATAACACCACCACAGTTGGTTTCTGTGAGGTATGAACTGATTCTTTTTGAAATTTGCCTTCATAAACATGAAAACAAAAGACAATCAACTTTCTTCCCTGTAACAAAATCTCTAATTGGTTGGAATGCTCATTATGGCTCTCTAAGAGCAAAACTCAAGATGACAAAAGACATCTCTCTCCCCAATACAAATAGCATCTTATAGCATCTCTCCCTTTTCTTCTGATTTTTAAGCACATACAGAGAACAAAATGCTTCTACAGATAAGTGTTTAGCCACAGACTGCTGTATTCCAACTGCACCTTTCACGCTACAACATTCCACATTGCACCTAGAGAACTATATTTTCTAATGATGTGAGACACTTGGAACTTAAGGAGCAGGCATTCAATTTAGATGCATACTCAGTACTGTCTTTATCATCACCCATCAGCAAAACACGATGTGAAAGGAAAAACAAGTTTATTTGCCATATCCAGAAGGCTCACAAAGGTGGTAGTCCTCCTTTACCAGGATGATTATAATCTAACTGGCAGGAATACAAGTCAGTAGAAAATGCATATTTCTTCCTGCCC